>NW_027361771.1:10580000-11180000 GCF_039654945.1 Dendrobates tinctorius
CATGTCATTAATACAGCAGTCTGACTGCACCTTAATAATAATATTAACTAAACTGTTAACTACTTATTAATTAAATCATTGTTTGTGTTTCAAGATTCCTAAACAGAATTTTTCTTGAAGAATTTTGCTTCATTAATTAACTAATATACAGAGGCAGGACAACCTTAATCCTAGCCAAAGAAAGGAGACAACTTGACAAGACATGCCCTGGGCAGGTGAGCGAGCCAGCTAGGACATATAGTAAGGATAGGTCCCTACAATAACCTGACAAGCAATGTTTGGACATTTCACAACATATGCAGCAAATGCCCTATTGAAGACCCTTGTCTATCCTACCTAGTAATCATAGCAGTCCTGCCCAGTAGTAAAAGAACCCCTCCTATTTACCCTAACCTCTCACCAAATTAGTGAGGTCTCCACTGTTCTCACTTCCACTATTGGGCAACTTCCTTTACGGTATGTGCACACGTAGTTTTAGGTGCTGCGGATTTGTCCCCGCAGATTTGGGAAAATCTGCAGGTAAATCCGCAGCGGTTTAGCCCTGCGATTTCACACCTCTACAATGGTGAAGGTGTGAAACTGCAGCGGACTCTGCACAAAGAGTTGACATCCTGCGGATTGTAACCCGCAGCAAATCCGCACGGAAAAATCCGCATGTGCACAGCGTTTTTCAGTTTACCATTGAAAACAATGGTACAGCTAAATCTGCTGCAGACCCGCAGAGCCTGAAACGCTGAGAATCCGCAGCAGGATCCGCACTGTGTGCACATGATCTAATGCCCCCGTCACACACAGCAATCTCGCCAGCGAGATCGCTGCTGAGTGACAAGATTTGTGACGCAACAGCGATCTCACCAGCGAGATCGCTGTGTGTGACAGCTATCAGCGACAGGCCCCCCTGCCGGGTATCACTGATCGCTGTTGAAATGTCTGGACATTTTTGGGGTCGCTGGTCTCCCACTGGTCAGCACGCATCGTGTGACAGGCGGGAGACCAGCGACCAGCGAGCAGGAGCTGGTAACTAAGGTACACATCGAGTTTCTAAGGGGGCGTGCTACGCCTAGAAACCCGATGTGTACCTTAGTTACCAGCGCGCTGATGCAGGGAGCTGGTAACCAAGGTACACATCGGGTTTCTAAGTGCTGCGCGCCCCCTTAGAAACCTGATGTGTACCCTGGTTACCAGCTCCCTGCATCAGCGTGCTGGTAACTAAGATACACTGCGGGTAACTAAGCGACGTGCGTTGCTTGTTACCCGCGTGTCGCTGGTCCTGATCGCTGGTGAAGCTGCCTGTTTGACAGCTCACCAGCGATCACATAGCGACTCATCAGCGATCCGGACAAGGTGATATCGTTGTCGGGATCGCTGGTGAGTCGCTATGTGTGACGGGCCCTTAGTATTTGTTGCATACGTTTCTGCATCGAAAACATGTCTCTTTGCAGGAAAAACGCTGCATAAAATATGCAAGTTTCTTGCGTGTTTTTGCTTGCGTTCTTTATGCTTTTTCTAAATGCTTTTTTTTCCCATTCATAAGAATGGTTGTAAAACACTGGAAAAACTCTGAAAGAGTTGACATGCTGCAGATTTTGAAACGTTTTTAAGGGTATATTCACACTGGGCATTTTTGCTGCTTTTTTTCTGCAGCAAAACCTGATTTCTTGGCAGGAAAGAAGCTGCGGCAAAAACAGAATTTTAGGTGCGTTTTGGTGCATTTTTTGGTGCATATTTTTGATGCATTTTTTGTGCGTTTTTGTGTCTCTTTGACCATGCTAATGTCCATGACTTTTCTGCATAAAAAGCGCTGCAAGTAATGATACCTGCGTTTTTGCAGCATTTTTTCAACACCCATTCAAGCCAATGGGTGAAAACGCTGCACAAACGCTGAAAGAAGTAACATGTTCTATGTCCAAAAATGCAGCAAAGCACAAAATCCTGATGACAATAAACCAATGTGTGTGCATAAGATTTCTGAAATCTCATAGGCTTTGCTGGTAATGAGAAAAGCAGCTGAAAATTAGCATTAAAAACGCAGCAAAAACGCCCAGTGTGAACATACCCTAAATCTGCAAAGAAATAATGGTAAGCTTTGTGTGCATGAGAATTCAGAAATCTCATTCACTGTGCTGGGACAGTGAAATGCTGTGTTTTTCATTGAAAATGCAGGAAAAGTGTGGCAAAAACGTGACATGTGACTATACACCTAAGGCCAGGGTCACACGTCAATACCTGGCACTGCCGCCGGCACTAAGACCGGAGCGCTCAGCTGCATGTTTTTCCCCCAGTGCCGGTGGCAGTGCCGTGTATTGACGTGCGAGACTTGTGCGAGTTTCTTGCACATCTGACCCTGGCCGAAAGGAGCATTTGCACTCCCAAGATAATCATGAATCAAGAGTTGTTGAAAATGCTTGTTTCACGATTATCTGGCTGTGTAAACACTCTGACAATTAGAGATGAGCGAATTTGTTTGGGTTCCCTCTTATTTGGCAAGCTATAGCGCTTTCCGTATGAGCTACAGCAGGAACCCGGCTTCTTGGATCGAGCCGGCTGAAGAGCTGATCGGTACCACACCTGCATGTGTCGTGGTTGTATGACAGTCACGACACATGCAGCTGCGGAGCCGAACAGCTGATTATCGGAGCGCTCCAGGAAGCCAGGTTCCCTCTGCAGCTTTTTCAGTAAGCGCTATAGCTTGCCGAATAAGAGGGAACCCGAACAAATTCGCTCAACTATACATCAGTGACAATCACCCGATGAACTAACAAAACACTCGTTCATCAGGTGAAATGATCCTTTATGCAGCACAAAAGACAATCATTCTTGGCGGTGCATCGCCCTGTGTAAACAGGACTCATAGTGCCGAGAACCATGGCAGCCTATGCGTACTGAGCGATTTAGTATAGATTGCGCATCATTTACAGTTCACCTTGTTTCTTTTTTCTGCTGGTGTAAATCGACATTTAAATGACCACTGATGGGTAAAAGTGACTGATCGGTGGTCGTATCGTGCTGCTGGTCTGTCCGTATAAATGGACCCTTACACAACGATCACAGCAGGACTTCCTCCTAGTCCCATCATGTCACATAGCTGTCACAGTCCCCTCCGATAATGCAGCAGTTACAGCAGGACCCCACTTTGTTTACACCATAGGCACGGCAGGACTCCTCAGCCTTTCCTCCTCACACAGTTGTCACAGTAGGAACAACCCCTCCAGAGTGTCACAGCAGGACAATACCCCCTCACCCCCACACAGTGGGCACAGAAGGTCACCGCCTTTTCACTTACATAATAGAATTTACAAACCTGAACCACAT
Organism: Dendrobates tinctorius; assembly: GCF_039654945.1. NCBI lineage: Eukaryota > Metazoa > Chordata > Amphibia > Anura > Dendrobatidae > Dendrobates > Dendrobates tinctorius. The sequence goes on from NW_027361771.1 coordinate 10,583,313, forward strand.
GTCCTCATCTCATAAGGCTCTTGTCATATGGCCTCTGCTCATATAAAACATCCAACTTCATGTATTCGGCATCAGCTGAAGTATAAGACGTGAGGCATAAGCTTTCTTCAGCCTTGCATTAGTCACAAGACGCGGTCACTGCCTTAATGAGCCATTCCCACAACCGGTATGTGGAGAGCAGACGTACTGTATGTACCATTGGCGCCTGCTAGATCTCTAAGGATCCATATGCATTAGTAGCTTCTGTTGCCTAAGGGGCTTTGATAGGTGCCGGGGTTACTTTATTTTTTCCCCATCCCCTGTTAGGAACACAATAATGACTATATAGAAGGCTTTGATTGCACTGTTTTTGCACTACAAATAGGGCATAATTAGGGAAAATCGCCACCAAAGGGAATACAGTCACGGTACATACTGTACATCACCTATTCGTCACGTATTGTAAAAACAAAACGGAAACTAGACAAGAATTTTTATTTTTCTACATCCCTTTGTATTGTATTTTCTAGCCAATACACTTTCACATATAAGTTCAACTAAAGGCTACTGATGATTTTGGCTTGCATACCCCGCACCGCATTGTAAAAACATGAGCATAAGCGGGTCTCGCTCCAGAATTAATGTCAGCATGTCACTTGGGTATTATTGAGCTGAAAACATCTGATCTGTGGTTGTAGTCTCTTATACCTCATCACACTAGACACCATTTCCCACCATTAACCTTGGACACTGTCTCTGTATAAGGAACTCCAGCAAGAAGATGGAGACAAATCCTAAGGACAAATAGAAGAAACTATCTCTGTGCAGTCAGCTAAAGATTATTAACCCTGTTTTTTTCTAAAATGGGCTTTAGTTTAGCACAACAGAGATGTATAGAATATTTGTATTTTGGTCTATTGGACCCCCTTATTCTAGTTAACTATTCCAGGGTGTGAATAGAAATCATGGGGCCACATAGCCAAAGTCCAAAATGCCCACTCCACGCCACATTCACCCCGATTAAAAAAATAAATAATTCAGCAGAGAAGGTAGTGTCATTGCACATAGATGTGGTCAGGTTGGACATACCATTGGTGCAACCTGTGCAGCTGTAGGAGGAGAGGCCTCCGCCGAGTACCCGGGCCGGAACCGAGGGGACCATCTTCTAGGTTCCTGGGGTATCTGTTTCCAAGGAGCAGAGCTAGGGGATGGACCGCTGAGACTGACAGGGCAGTTGGGGGAGGAGTCCAGAGAGGAGGGGCAGACTGTGTGAGTCAGCAAAATGAGAGAGAAGGAGGTGGAGAGTTGGTGAGGGTCAGAGAGTGAGAGCCACGAGCAGCTACGAGAGAGGACAGCGACAGGAGGGAGACTCTCGGTGGACCACAGGAAAATGGCACCGAGCTTACCGACAAAAGAAGACTACTGCCTCACTCCAGCTCTCGGCTGCGGCCTACTCGCAGCCCTCCGTGGCCAACGCTGCCTCACTCCAGCTCGCTGCTGCGGCCTCCTCGCTGCTGCCCGCAGCCACCGCCGCTTCACTCCCGACCACGGCTGTGACTCCTCCTTTGCCGCCTGCAGCTGCCACCGCCCCGCGCCAATCCGTGGTAGAGACTGGGCCTGTGCCCGCTGTATTGGCTCCCTGCAAGGACAACTACTGTTATTCTGTTGGTTGCGTAACAATAGCCCTAACAGCATTTATCTATAAAAGTTAACATTTAAAGTCATATCTGTCTCGCGTCTCGTCACTGCATCCTGCGTACCTGCTATTACCACATTTGGCGTAGTCGGCAGGATGCAGTCTCCGAGCACGGACAGTGGCACCCCAGGCCAGAGCGGGGCCATAGACACAGCAAGCAACCAGGGACCCCGGTCCAGCATTTCTCTGGAGGCTATGCTAAACAACCTGCCCAGGTTCTCAGACTCCAACACCATGCTGTGGAGCTGGGCAGAGCGAATGCGAGGCCTCATGCGAATGCATCCGATGACCCCTGACCTGGAAGCCGAGGTAGCTCTCATGGCATTAGAAGGGGAGGCCCGGGATTCAGTAATGTTGAGGCCCCCAGGACACCGCAACACCTTTGCTAGGGTCTTGCGGATACTGAAAGAGACCCACGGGGATCCGACAGATGTGGCAGAGTTGAGGACCCAGTTTTTCAGTCGAATGCAGGGAGAGGGGGAGACTATCACCCAGTATATTAATGTCCTCTAAGAGTTATACACGGCCATCGATCGGAAGGACGGCGTAGGGGTAGGACCCATCAACATTACCCTACGCGACTTGTTAGTGACTGGACTCCAAGACCCATTGATAAAGCAGGCACTACAGGAGCAGGTCTGATGGAACCCACATTTAGCTTTCTCTGAGGTGGGGAGTCAGGCGCGTGCACGAGAGCAGGAGCAGGGAATGACGATCCCCGTGAGGAAGGTTCGGAGTGTGGAGGCCACTATGACTGCTGTCGGAGAGCCCCAATGGATAGAAGAGATGAAACAAGAGCTGAAGAACATCAGGGGCGAGTTGGCCGAAGTGAAGAGAAGAACAGAGGTCACGTCTGGGTGGCCTAGTTTCAATCTCGGGCCCTGGGGGCCTCGCAATGCTCGGAGCGGCCGGCCCTCACAGCCCCAGTGCTATGAGTGCGGTGAGCTGGGCCAGAGTGTCCGTGGCGTGGGAGGCGCCCATCCCGGCCGCCATTAAACTAGAGGGCTCCGGGCTGGGGGGACGCCGCTTGGAGCCAGAAGCTACGACATGGGGTGGTGGAAGTCCCGAAGATCTGGTCGCAAAGTGTCCAGTGGTATGGGCAGAAGTCGAGTGCCGTACGGTGCCTAGTGGACATGGGGTCGCAAGTGACGACCATGACTGCAACTTACTTTCGGCAGCATTTCCCTGAGGCACTGAGACCCCAGTGGGGACCCATGATAAAACACAGGGTCAGACTGTGTAAGTCAGCAGAACGAGGGAGAAGGAGGTGGAGACTTGGTGAGGGCCAGAGAGTGAGAGCCACGAGCAGCTACGAGAGAGGAGGACAGCGACAGGAGGGAGACTCTCGGTGGACCGCAGGGAGATGCCGCCGAGCTTACCGACAAAAGAAGACTGCTGCCTCACTCCAGCTCTCGGCTGCGGCCTACTCGCAGCCGTCCGCGGCCGACGCCGCCACACTCCAGCTCGCAGCAGCGGCCCCTCGCTGCTGCCCACAGCCACCGCCGCTTCACTCCCGACCACGGCGGTGACTCCTCCTTTGCCGCCCGCAGCTGCCACCGCCCCACTCCAGTCCACGGTAGAGACTGTGCCCACTGCGGATCCTCCAGTGAGGCCTCAGACTGCGCCTGTGGCCCATCAACCGCTATTTATCACCGGCGCTGCCAGTCCATGTCAGGGAGTTGTGACCTCCACTCTCCCACTCCTAGGTGGTATCCCGCTACCTCCACTGGGGGACATCCCGCCAAAGAACTCTCCGAGGACCTGTTGTGCCCCTGCTCCTCCTGGGCGTCGGAACGCCCGAAGACTACACCAGATCTTCAGTGGCTGGGCCCAGTGGCCGCGACGCAGACACATCGTCGGACAGAACGCCGAGGGACGTCAGGACAGATAAGTGATACATAGTGACTAAGCACCTCTAGTCGGCCATTCCGCGGCCCTATAGTAACCGGTCTTTGCCGGATTAGTCGTGTTCTCCCAGTCCTTGCGAGGACAACTACTGTTATTCTGTTGGTTGCGTAACAATAGCCCTAACGGCATTTATCTATAAAAGTTAACGTTTAAAGTCATATCTGTCTCTCGTCTCGTCACTGCATCCTGCGTACCTGCTATTACCACACAGCCACACAGGGTCCACAAGGTAAGGGGGCCCAAATCCACCTTCAAAGCAGGTAGAATTCTGCATTATGATGAGCTTATTCGACTACAAGGGACCCATCCACTGTTCTTGCACAGAGGCACCCTTCTGTTTGTGTCTGCTCCTGGGTACGGTCATAGAAGGGCACACTTCCCAATTTGTAAATATTGAGTGCGGCATGCACACATAGAAATGGTGCCCCTACTGAAGCCCATTGTAAGGCCTCTTTCACACTTCAGTTTTTTGCATCAGTCAAAATCCGCCAAAAGGACGGATGCTGGATCCGTTTTAGAACTGATGACAACGGATGCCACCCATCCGTTTTTTTGACGGATCCGCAAAATGAAGAATTTTAAAGGAATCGCAGCCTGGAAAAGGGGAGAGAGAGAGAGAGAGAGATTGATTTTTTTTTTTGTCCGCACCCAGAAAAAATTTCGGTTTCAATGAGTGAATGGAGGATCCGCCAGAAAAAAAAACGTTGAAAGCTCCGTTTTGAAATCTTTGAGGATGGTGACGGACAGCAACTTTTGGCGGATCCTCAAAAAAAACGGATGCAACGGACAGCAATCCGTCGCAATCCGTCACAATCCGCCATTAATGAAAGTCAATGGAGAAAAAAAAAGGATCCTCAAAAGAAAATTGAGGATCCGTTTTTTTCAAAACCTGGCGGATTGTGACTGATTGTAAAAAACTGAAGTGTGAAAGAGGCCTAACCTATAATACTCCATTCATGGCCATTGTACAGTATGTAGTTCATATCGGGGATGTGGCCTCCTCCAGGGTTCAGCACCGTTATCCACCCATCTTTTCTATACAAGGTTTTAATTGCGAGCTATGCCCGGTTTCCTTTCACTCACTGTTCAGATGAGGCTTGGCTTGGCACATGTAGAGGTAGGACATATTTGATAGGGATCATCCTTATTTAGGTACACCCTGACGAGGTTGGATGACTTTTGCGCTCTTCGATCTAAAAACTCACAGATGTGCAATACATTTACCACTTTTTTAAGCAATTTACATGTCAATGCTTTAGTGAATCGAGGCCATTGAGATTGAATTCCCAACCGTACCTACGGAATGGCAAAAGGACAATTGCTTACAGGCAGCTCTTCTATTAGATCTGGATCTAAGAACGTTCCTTCTTTTCTAGACAGGGCGGTGGGGAATATTTTCATGGTTTCTGCACTTTTTAAATGCTACACCACTAAATCTTTCATTTTCAGGTTTCACATGTCATTGATTATTTGCTCAGTTGTGTAGTACAGTGTTAGATTTTGAAGCATTCCTTGAATATTTAACACTGATGTAAGCACAAGTTTTGCTTCAAACACAACCTTTTCCAAACATTGTATTAAAGTATGCTAATGAGAACGTGCTAAATCACGCTCCGGGTGTAGTTCAGATATGCAATTTAGATTGTCACGCCAGTGGTTGAAAAGTTTTCTTGTAAAAGTCCATGAAAGGCTTAAGGGATTGGAAAAAATATCCTAGTGCTTGTAGGAGTTGTACTGTAGCAGAAGAAAAGTTTGCAGTCACGAGTGACTGCAGACAGCTGAATTATGACAGTGTGTGATGTGCGCACTGTCAGGATTTCCTGTATTCCCTGTCATATGATCACATGTAAGTGATTTTTATACTTGCAGTCATGTGCTGAGTCTGACCAGACTCCTGCACGTCCCTCAGTTCTCTTCTATTGACCGAAGATGGATGAGACTAGTCAGTGAAGTGATAGCCCATCCTCATGTGGGGGAATACAAAAGAATCATGACTGTGTACACATCACACACTCTAACAATTGAGCAGTCTGCAGTCACATAGAGTGACTTCAAATTTTTCTTCTCAGACTGGACAACTCAGGACAAGTGTAAGGGCTTGTACACATGCTGCTTTTTTGCACCATTTTTTCACATGTTTTTAAATGGTAAAAATTGCTACACGTTACAGTACAGTACAAGTACACGCTGCTTAATTTATCCTTACAAATTTGAACTGTCAAAGCAATTTTTTAAATCTGCAGCATGTCAATTCTTTCAATGTTTTTTCAGCATTTTTCACCCATTCCAATCTACAGCTAAAAAATCATCAAAAATACACCTTAAAACGTGTAAAAATGTGCATATTTTGCAACAGAACGTCTGTGTCTGCCTCTACCTACCTCTTCTCCATAGAATTTTATTAGCACCAACTGCCATCTCCTATCTCAGTAATGGGAAAATCTGTCATCACTGAATACCGTTTTGGCACATCAATTGAGAATGAAAGATCAGTCTAGGATGAGAAGGAATTATTGATTTCTGAAATAAAAGTGAAAACCCTTTAACCTCTTCCCGATATGCACCATACATATACAGCACTGCCATTGTGGGGGATCACTCTGAGCGCCACCGCAATCAAGTGCTGGTGTCAGCTCTGTGTGAAAGCTGACATCCTGTAGCAATGCCCTCGATTGGTGCTAGCACCAATCATGGGCGTTTAACCCCTCTGATGAAAGCGACATCAAGGAGCATCACACAGCATCACACTTGATATGATTGCATTGTGCCGATTGTCTCCATGGTGACCCTGGGCAGCAAGATGGCTGGAGTTCTTCAGGGTCCTGCAGGGAAGGTAATGTCACATCCCTGGTCAATGTAAAAAAGTTATTAAAAAGTGTAAAAATATTTTTTAAAAATACCCAAATAAAGAACAACAAAAAATGAAAAAATATTAATCTAATAAATACATTTATTTATGTAGAAAAAAAACGGTACACATATTTGACATCGTTGCATCTGGAAAACCCGCTCTATAAAACTGTCAGACTAGTCTAACCCCTTCAGTGAACATCATAAAAAAAGGAAAAAAATATACTTTATCATACTGCTGAACAAAAAAAGCAATAAAACGTGATAAAAAAGCCGAATGTAAATAATAATGGTACCGCTGAAAACAACATCTTGTCCCGCAAAAAAAAACAAGCCACCATAAAGCTCCATCAGCAGAAAAATAAAAAAGTTCTAGCTCTCGGAATAAAGCGATGTAAAAATAATTATTTTTTCTATAAAATAGTTTTTATTGGGTAAAAGCGCCATAACATAAAAAAATTGTAAATGTGGTATCTCTGTAATTGTACTGACATGAAGAATAAAACTGCCTTATCAATTTTACCACACGCAAAACAGCATTAAAAAAACTCCCCAAAAACAATTCCTGAATTGCTGGTTTTTGTTCATTCTACATCCCAAAAATTGGAATATAAAGCGATCAAAAAATGTCATGTGCCCGAAAATGGTACCAATAAAAATTTCAACTCGTCCCCTCAAAAATAAGCTGTCATATGACTCTGTTGGCTGAAATATACAAAAATTATAACTGTCTAAATATAGGTATGCAGTTTTTGCAATAAGGAGTATTTTAGTGAGTGACAGCAGCCAAGCATAAAAAAAACTATAAAAATCTGGTATCACTGCAATCGCACCGACTCGAAGAATAAAGTCGCCTAATCACCTACACCGTGCGAAGAACGATGTAAAAAATAAATCAGACCCATCTTCACCCGCTGTTTTATTAATTCTGCCTTCCAAAGATTGCAGTAAGTTTCGGCACACATTTATCCTGTGCTCTGCACTGAACGCTTGCACTAGGGTTTATGTATAAATCTCTGAAATACGTGACTCATATGGAACCCCAGCTTAAGATTCTCTATAATGAGGAAGATGGAGGCACTGTGGATGCCATAGGTCCTGTCATCCGGCGGTTCATAAAAGCACCGTCGGCCACAGTTTTGTGCACTTCTGAAAAGGACACCACTGAACAGAGGCCAGACGTTATACAGAATAACTCTGCTGCCTAATTATTTTGAATGGATTACTCGAGGTCTCATGTAAATTACATCATTCGGAGATTTGGATGGAAACCCCAAAGTAAGTGCTGAGCATAGAGTGCCGGATAAATGTCATCCTAATTGTTATGTAAAATGTTCCCAATAAAAGCTTCAACTCAATCCACAAAAAAAGCAAGTTCCCACTCAGGGCCATCATCTGACAATGGAAATATAGGGGTCTTCCACGTTACTGGTAGTACAAAAGCTCTGGAAAAGTGAAATGCCTCCCTCCCTTCTGAGCCCCAGTGTGCCTAAACTGCAGGTAGTATCCACATGTTTGACATTTCTGAAGTGATGAGGGCCTGCCTAATTTACGGGTGCATGTCTCCAGAAGCATGAGCTGGGCATATCGTACTGGTGACGGTAACATACTGGTCACTATAATGGCAGTTTGCAATTTTCACTAAGCAACATCCACTATTTCGTATTTCTGACAAACACCCATGGAGTCAAAATCATCACTACACCTGTAGGTAAATTCCCAAAGAGGTATAATTTACAAAATGAGGGGGGATTCTGCATTTCTAGTTTTTAGGGGCTCTATATATGGAGTCCACAAACTATTCTAGAAATTTCTGGGCTTCAGGAAGCAAATAGCGCTTCATCCCTCCCGAGTCTCGCCATATGGCTAAGCAGTACTGTATAGCCATATATAGGGCATTTCTACATTTTTCAGAAATTGTGGAACACATTTTGGTGACATTTGTACTCATTTCCTAGTATGAAAATGCAAAATCAGATCCTCCCACTCCCTTCTCCAAGACTTTTCAGGTGCTGCGCCAACTTTTTGGAATGCACTACCCAGGTTAATTCAATCAATCCCCAATACCCACAGTTTTAAGCGTGCCCTAAAAACGCATTTGTTCAGACTGGCCTGCTGCCTCACGCATTAACCTAACTACCCCTGTGTTGCCCATTCAAAATTTTTACCATAGCCAGGTTCCTGCCATCATGTTCTCACATGCATTATGCATTTAATAGCCCTCTGTGTCTTTACTGTTACATACTTAGGCTGATAACCGGTTTATGCAGCATTACATGAACACCTGATTCTTATACTATGGCTGGTCTGTAGAATACAAGCAATTGTTACCACCCACCTTTCGTGTCTCCCTTTTTTCTTATAGATTGTAAGCTTGCGAGCAGGGCCCTCACTCCTCTTGGTATCTGATTTGACCTATGTGATTATAGTTATGCTGTAATGTCTATTGTCTGTACAAGTCCCCTCTGAAATGTAAAGTGCTGCGGAATATGTTGGTGCTATAAAAATAAAATTATTATTATTATTATTATTATTAATAAATCTGGGGCTAACACACAACCTTGGTGGTAAAAATGTAAATTATTTTTTCTCCTCTGCCCAATAGCAATGGTTGTGGTGTCAATATGATCAATGTACCCCTATACGAATTAATTGAGGTATAGTTTGTAAAATGGGGTCACTTATGAGGGTTCTGCTGTTCTGGCACCTCACATGTGCTTTGTAAATGTAACATGGCACCCTCAAGCCAGTACAGCAGAATCTTCACTGTAATATGGCACTCCTTCCCTTCTAAACTTTGCACTGTGCCTCAAAAGTAGTTTTCTACCACATGTGGGAAATCAGCGTAATAAGGAGCAATTGCACAACAAATTATATGGTGCAATATCTCCATTAACCGTTATGAAAATGAAAAATTCGGACCTAAAAATCATTTTTGTGGGAAAAAATGTGATTTTTACTTTGACGACTCAATGTTGTAAACTTTTGTGAAGCACTTGGGGGTGCAATGTGCTTACCACACATCTAGATAAGTCCCCTGAGTGGTCTAGTTTCCAAGATGGTTTCACTTGTGGGGGGTTTCCACTGTTAGGCACATCAGGGGCTCTGCAAGTGCGACATAGCATCTGCTAATTATTCCAGAAAATTTTGCATCCAAAAAGTCAAATGCGCTCCTTCCCTTCCAAGCTCTGCAGTGTGCCAAAACAGGAGTTTTCCTCCACTTATTGGGTATCGCCGTACTCAGGAGAAATTGCACAACAAATTGCATGGTGCAATTTCTGCTGTTACCCTTATAAAAATGCAAAATCTGGAGCAAAAAATAATTTTTGTCAGAAAAATGTAATTTTTTAATTTTCACGGCTCAACATTAGGCACAACAGGGAATCTCCAAACACGACATGGTGTCCGCTAATTATTCCAGAAAATTTTACAATCAAAAATTCAAATGGCGCTCCTTCCCTTCCAAGCCCTGACGTGCACCCAACAGTGTTTTTTTTCTCCACATATGGGGTATCGGCGTGCTCAGCTGAAATTGCACAACAAATTTTATGGTCCATTTTCTCCTGTTACCCTTGCGAAAGTAAAAAAAAATAGGTCTAAAGGAAATTTTTTGTGAAAAAAAGCTAAATATTCATTTTTTCCTTCCACATTTCATTGATTCATGTGAAGCACCTTAAGGGTTAATAAACTTCTTGAATGTGGTTTTGAGCACCTCGAGGGGTGCAGTTTTTAGAATGGTGTCATTTTTGGGTATTTTCTGTCATGTACACCCCTCAAAATCACTTCAGTTGTGATGTAGTCCCTATAGAGTTTTGTAAATTTTGTTGTAAAAATGAGAAATCGCTGGTCAACTTTTAACCCTTATAACATCGTAACAAAAAAAATGATGTTTCCAAAATTGTGCTGATGTAAAGTAGACATGTGAGAAATGTTATTTATTAACTAATTTGTGTGACACATCTCTCTGATTTAAGGGAATAAAAATTAAAACTTTGAAAATTACAAAATGTTCAAAATATTCCCCAGATTTCCAATTATTTTCACAAATAAATGTAAGACATATCAAATAAATTTTACTACTATCATAAAGTACAATATGTCACAAAAAAATAATCTCAGAATCAGTGGGATCCATTGAAGCGTTATGGCTACATAAAGTGACAGTGGTCAGAAGAATTGAAAAAATTGGCCTGGTCGGAAGGTGAAAACAGGCTTCGGTGTGAAGGGCTTAAATCATGGAAACAACTGGAAGTGTATACATAATTATATTAATACATTTAGTGAGTATATTAATTTCTGACTATACAGTATGTTTTGTTGGATGGCTGTACAGTAAGTACCAACTTAACCTTACATTATTAGTAAATAGGAAGTGCTCCACTTAAAGGGAGTCTGTCATCAGGTTTTTGCATCATCTGAGAGCAGTATAATGTAGGGAAAGAGACCCTCATTCCAGGGATTTGTCATTTAAGGCTGGTTTCACATTAGCGCTTTTGTGCGCAGCGCATCGTGCGCACCCGTGCGCATGCGCACTGCGCACCTATACTTAACATGACGTGCGCATGGTCTTGCGCATACTTGCGTTTTCGTGCGCATGCGTTTTTTTGTCTTTTGCGCCAGGCGCGCCAGACGCAACATGTTGCATTTTTGGTTCCGCCCTGTCTCGTCAAAAAAACGCATGCGCACGCTTGCGCACGGAATGCGCAAAAACACCACATTGGAGCCTATGGGAACGCATGCGTGCGCATGGTCTTGCGCACGCTTGCGTTTTTTTGCGCATGCGTTTTTGAGTTAAACAAGTCTAGAATGTTCTCTAGACAATGGAAAAAACGTCACACTTAAAAACGCATGCGCATAAAAAACGCCAACGCATGCAAAAAACGCATGTAAAACGCAAACAACGCTGCGTTTTTTTTTTACACATCAGCGTGCGCATGACGTTAAAAAAACGCGCATTTGTTTTGCGTTTTTCTTTGCGTTTTTTATGCGCCCGATGCGCTGCGCAAAAAAACGCTAATGTGAAACTAGCCTAAGTTGGGTTACTGGGTGCAGTAGTTGTGACGCAATCACAGTTTTCAGATGTAGCGGAGTTCAGGAAGCCCACACCACTATCTATGTACATTATATATTGACAGTAAACTGCTAAACAGTGATGGGGCAGAGTTGGACCATTTGGAATGCAAACTGCAGCCTAATAAGTGACATCTCTGAAATCAGTGTCTCAGCCTGCACATCATGCTGCCCTCAGATTACATAGAAAAATCCCACTGACAGATTCCCTTTATATTGATGAGGTCAGTATCAGATTGGTGAGAGTCTGACATTGATCAGCTATGTGCTGACAGCTTGGTGACAGCTTAGTGTACAGAGCATTGTACGCTGTGTAACGGTCCTTGCTCAGAACTTACTGGTATCCACGTTTACACATCAAAAACTTTCTTATAGAGTTAATTGGTTCATTTACATGAACACAACATATAGTATGCATAAAATGAAGAAAAATAATGCAAAAATTATACAAGACTTCTGGTCTGCTCAACTTGATAGAGCTTCACTCAATTTAAGAAGTGACAACATTTTCTACCTCTCAGATGATGTGAAGGGATGCTGGCAGAACATTGCTCAGACTTGTTTGGCGCTGACTAGAATGGGGTGCGAAATATAAAGAGAATATAAAAAGAATCTGTCTTCAGATTTTTGTTTCCCCACCTGAGAGCAGTATAAATTAGAGGGAGACTCTGATTCCTTGTTCTCTGTCACTTTGGATAATACACTGTTTTAATTGCTGCAGGTCTGCAAGTCCTCTCAGTGTTGAGCTTCTTCTTTGTAGTCTTCAATATTCATTAGCTCTGGATATCTCGGCCCCACCCCTGATTGGTAGCATTCTGCCTATGCACAGTGTAGGCAGAAAACTGCCAATCAATTTTGTAGGCTGGGTTCAACCAAGCTCATCATTGAGAAGACTAGCAGATAAAAGAGTGATATTATTAAAACTACCTCAAAGTGACACACTACTGGAATCAGGGTACCTGTTCCCTCAGATAGAGAAGAATAATCGGCCACCGAAGTCCCTTAAAGGGTCTATTTAATTATTAATTATCCATAACCTCTGCAAGAGGATGTGGTCTTTGTTGCAGGCTAATGTCCAGGTTGTGGTCCCCTGAATAGTCAAAGTTAAGAGCCTAACTCAGCAGAATAGGAATGTAGGCACAGATTGGAGTGTGGATTTAGGCTGATGTGAAGAAGACACAGGCTGGGCCTTAGGGCTCATACTTGCGAGAGACAAGCACGATTCTCATGCGAGTCTCTCGCATGAAAACCTGGCACTGCCGCCGACACTGGGACCGGAGCGTGTGGCTACACGTATTTCTATGTAGCCGCACGCTCCAGTCCCAGTGCCAGGTTTTCATGCGGGTCTATCACAAGTGAATATGATCCCTTAGGCACAGGATCAGTCAGGTGTCACGGGGGCTTAGTTCAACTAAGGCTGAAATACCCGGGGCCCCTGTGGTGTCCCTTTACTAGGGGAAACCCTGTCTGACCCTCAACCCAGGGTTTTTGCTGAAGGTGCAAATGCCTGAGCCTCCGACCTTTCCTTATCTCCTGCTCAGCCCTGCACTTAACCCTCCACCCTCCACCCAGTGAGAAGTCACCACCAAAGCTCCCACACAAATAATGACAGACAGGGAGAACTTAAACTGCACTGCACCGCACCCACACAGGAATAAACAGTAATGTGAACAGGGCACAACTAAACACAAATATGGGAAGGAGAAAGGATAACGACGGATCATACGACACCAGATATGAATCTCTCTCTCTTGAACACCTCCACTCCAGACCGGAACCACTTGGTATGAAACACAAGCTATAATCGGCGACGCCCATAGGCCAGCATGACTATTTAAAGACCGTGGGCGTGACTAACCATCCAACCTGGTCTCCAGCAGGATTAACCCCCGAGAGCCTGAAGATCAGGCCGGCGCCACTGAGGCTATAGTGGCTGGAGGTGGAACTACCTCTGCCTGCCGGATGCTGTGGTGTGAACAGCGTCCGACATGACAGTACCCCGTCTTCTACGAGGGACCCCAGGGCCCTCAAGACTCATAGGACCCGGCTTGTCCGGATGACGACGGTGAAAAGAACTGACCAGCCGATCCGCATGTATGTCTGAGGCTGGAACCCAAGACCTCTCCTCTGGACCATACCCCCGCCAGTGCACCAAATACTGAAGAGTACGGCGTACTACTTGAGAGTCCACTACCTTGGCGACCTCGAACTCTAACTCGCCATCCACCATGACTGGAGGTGGCATCGGCGTCGTGTCCACCAAGCCTTCCACCTTTTTCAATAAAGCCCTGTGAAACACGTTGTGTATCTTGTACACCGCGGGAAGTTCCAACCGATAAGCTACTGGGTTAATGATGGCAGAAATCCTAAAAGGCCCAATAAACCTTGGACCCAGTTTTAAAGAAGGGATTTTGAGTTTTATGTTCTTCGTAGCTAACCACACCCATTCACCCACACACAGGTCCGGACCTGGCACGCGTCTACTGTCAGCCACCCGTTTGTACCTGGCACTCATGCTCAACAAACGCTGTTTCACCCCCCTCCAGACTGATGACAATTGGGCTCCTAGCTGATCCTCCTCCGGGACACCCCCGGAGTCACCCTGACGTAAGGTACAAAACTGAGGATGTTGACCGTACACACAAAAGAATGGAGACTCTCCTGATGACTCTTGGCGGTGATTATTTAATGCAAATTCGGCCAGAGGAAGGAAAGTAGACCACTCCTCCTGGTTGTCGGACACAAAGCATCGTAAATACTGTTCTAAATTTTGGTTCATGCGCTCAGTTTGTCCATTAGACTGTGGATGAAACGCCGATGAATGTGACAACTTGATCCCCAACCTTGAGCAAAAAGCTTTCCAAAACCTCGCCACAAATTGCGTACCCCTATCAGATACTATGTCAGACGGTACTCCGTGGAGTCTGACCACCTCCTTCACAAATACCTGAGCCAACGTCTTAGCATTGGGCAAAGAGGACAACGCCACAAAATGCGCCATCTTTGAAAAACGGTCAACCACCACCAGGATGACTGTGTTCCCTGCCGAGGCTGGCAAGTCAGTGATAAAATCCATGGAGATTTCTGTCCATGGCCTATTGGGTACCCCCAGAGGCTGTAGCGTGCCAGCAGGACGGGTTCGGGGTGACTTAGCCCTAGCGCACGTGATGCAAGCTGCCACGTACGAGACCACGTCCTGCCGGATTTTGGGCCACCAGAAACGACGCGATACCAGCTCTAAGGTGCCCTTCACCCCTGGGTGACCAGCCAGTACCGAATCGTGGTGTTCCTTCAACACCTTAGGCCGAAGATGCAGGGGTACAAATGATTTGTTGGCGGGAAGTCCTGGTGGTACCTCCTCTTGGGCCTCGGCAATCTCCGCCTCTACCTCAGTCGTGAGAGCCGAGACCACTACCCCTTTCTGGAGGATGGGTACCGGCTCTTCCCGAGGTTCTCCCCCCGGAAAACACCTAGACAAAGCATCCGCCTTGGTGTTTTTAGCCCCGGGACGGTACGTCACAAGAAAATTGAAACGAGTAAAAAACAATGCCCAGCGAGCCTGCCTAGGAGACAGACGCTTGGCCGACTCCAGGTAGAGCAGATTCTTATGGTCGGTGATAACTGTGACCTGGTGAGCCGCCCCCTCCAAGAAGTGTCGCCATTCCTCAAAAGCCAGTTTGATGGCCAACAACTCCCTGTTGCCGATATCATAATTCCGTTCGGCCGGCGACAACTTCTTGGAGAAGTAGGCGCATGGATGCATCTCGCTCAAGGACGAGCCTTGAGACAGTACTGCCCCCACTCCCACCTCCGACGCATCAACCTCTACCACAAAAGGTTTAGACACGTCTGGTTGCACCAGAATGGGGGCTGAAGCAAAACTATTCTTCAGACGCTCAAATGCACGTATAGCCACCTCAGGCCAGTTCGCCAGATCGGCACCCTTTTTTGTCATGTCCGTGAGCGGTTTGGCGACAGTCGAAAAGTGTTTTATAAATTTCCTATAATAATTCGCAAACCCAAGGAACCGCTGGAGTGCTTTCAGACTCTCCGGCCTCTCCCATTGCAACACCGCTTGCACCTTAGCGGTGTCCATTTTAAAACCAGCTGCGGACACAATATATCCCAAAAAGGGCAACTCCTGGACAAAAAATAAACATTTTTCCAGCTTAGCATAGAGCTGGTTCTCCCGGAGCAACTGTAACACCTGCCTAACATGCTGCAAATGAGTGTCCCGATCGCTAGAATAAATGAGGATATCATCCAGGTATACAATCACAAATCTCCCCAGGACATGAGCAAAGACATCATTAATAAAATGTTGGAAAACGGCAGGCGCGGTGGTCAACCCAAACGGCATAACCAGACTCTCAAAATGACCCTCAGGAGTGTTAAACGCCGTCTTCCACTCATCCCCCTGACGGACCCTTATGAGGTTATACGCCCCCCTGAGGTCCAGCTTGGAAAACCATTTTGCCCCCGCTACCTGGTTGAACAAATCCGGGATCAACGGCATTGGGTAGGGATCACGGATAGTAATCTGGTTTAACTCTCGGAAATCCAGACACGGGCGTAACCCCCCATCTTTCTTCTTAATGAAGAAAAACCCCGCGGCTACAGGCGAGGACGAAGGCCGGATGTGACCTTTGCTCAGACTCTCCGCGATGTAGTCTTTCAGAGCTTGTCTCTCAGGACCAGAAATATTAAACATCCTGGCCTTAGGTAATTTGGCCCCGGGTTTTAACCTAATAGCACAGTCATAGGCTCTATGTGGAGGCAGTTCTGAGCAACCCTTCTCAGAGAAAACATCCGCGAAATCCTGCAAAGCCTCCGGCAGGCTGGGCGTCACGGCGGACACACATGTGGCCAAGCAATTGTCTTGGCAGAAACCACTCCATTGTACTATGTCCTGAGTTTTCCAATCAATTACCGGGTTGTGCCTGGACAGCCATGGAAAACCCAGGACCATTTGAGCTGGGAGATTACGGAGGACCCTACATGTAACCGACTCAGAATGTAGGACCCCAATGTGGAGTTTCACCTCTGCCACAAACTCAGTAATCTCCCATTGAGGGAGGGGAACAGCATTAATGGTCACCACCTGTATGGGGTGAGGAAGTTTTTCAATCTTAAACCCGGCGGTGTGTGCAAACTCCTCATCTATGAGATTGGTGGCGGAACCGCTATCCACAAACACTGATATAGGTAGCTCTCTGCCGGCGACAATAACCTTGGCAGGGAGCATACATTGAGATACCATCATGGAGGATATGCATACGCTCAGTTGGGTCTCCTCCATACCCTCTGAGCTTAACAGTTTTCCGCCGGTGTGACCCTCTTAGGTAGTACCGGGCAAACGTTAACATAATGACCTCCTTTACCACAGTAGAAACATGCTCCGGACTTCCGGACTCCCGGAGCGCGAGGCTGAACCTGTGCCACGCCAGCAATCTGCATAGGTTCAGGGGACTCATCTACTTCAACCACACCTGCACCTCTGTTTTCCCCCAGAGGTAGCGTCTCCTGTGCCCCCTGACGAAAACGGCGATCAATACGTATCACCAAACTCATGGCAGACTCCAATGATGCCGGAGTCTCATACATCAGGAGGGCTTGTTTCACCCTCCCTGATACCCCATGAATAAACTGGCTCCGCAGTGCTGGGTCATTCCACTGTGTGTCTACAGCCCAGCGGCGAAATTCCGAACAATAGTCTTCTGCCAAGTGCTCCCCCTGGCGGAGGGCGCGGATTTTAGATTCCGCTAGAGCCAGTCGGTCAGGGTCATCGTAAATGAGCCCGAGGGCAGAAAAAACATTATCGACCGAATGAAATGTAGCAGAGTCAGGTGGTAAGGAAAATGCCCATGCTTGGGGGTCACCACTCAGTAATGACAACACCAGCCCTACTCGCTGGGCCTCATTACCTGAGGATATTGGCCGCATGCGGAAGTATAATTTGCAGGCCTCCCGAAATACGACAAATTTGCTGCGATCGCCTGAAAATCGTTCTGGCAGCGGAAACTTCGGCTCTGCACCGATACCTGCAGATGCCGTTTGCACCTTTGCTACTACCAGGCCCTGCTGCTGAACTGCCCCATTCAACTCGGAGACCTGTATGGACAGCGCCGCCAACTGGCGGGTTATGGAATCTAATGGATCCATGGACTCCTGAAAAAATGTGGGCCGATTATAATGTCACGGGGGCTTAGTTCAACTAAGGCTGAAATACCCGGGGCCCCTGTGGTGTCCCTTTACTAGGGGAAACCCTGTCTGACCCTCAACCCAGGGTTTTTGCTGAAGGTGCAAATGCCTGAGCCTCCGACCTTTCCTTATCTCCTGCTCAGCCCTGCACTTAACCCTCCACCCTCCACCCAGTGAGAAGTCACCACCAAAGCTCCCACACAAATAATGACAGACAGGGAGAACTTAAACTGCACTGCGCCGCACCCACACAGGAATAAACAGTAATGTGAACAGGGCACAACTAAACACAAATATGGGAAGGAGAAAGGATAACGACGGATCATACGACATCAGATATGAATCTCTCTCTCTTGAACACCTCCACTCCAGACCGGAACCACTTGGTATGAAACACAAGCTATAATCGGCGACGCCCATAGGCCAGCATGACTATTTAAAGACCGTAGGCGCGACTAACCATCCAACCTGGTCTCCAGCAGGATTAACCCCCGAGAGCCTGAAGATCAGGCCGGCGCCACTGAGGCTATAGTGGCTGGAGGTGGAACTACCTCTGCCTGCCGGATGCTGTGGTGTGAACAGCGTCCGACATGACATCAGGGAGTTATCAGATAGCTTCAAGTTGATGCAGTACCCCAAAAGTAAACTAAGCAAAGAATCTACTACTCTGATACTGAGGTAATGAAAGGGGGTCCTATCTAGTTAACGTAGCCGACCTCTATCATGTTATAGAAACAGCCAGTGGAAAGTATTGCTGCAAAGTAACATAGCACAGCATATAGTGAGCTAATCAATACTAGCTAAAGGAGCAGAGTGGGATCTAATTCAAGGAAGAGAGAATGTCTTCTCCTTATGTACCAGGACATTAAAGGGGTGGTTGTTAGGCGCTGGGATTTTTCCGCTGCATGGGTTAGATCCCAAGACTTGTCTGGTGATGTGGTCTCCCATTCAGGCTCGGCCACTGGGATGACTGTTCTGCACAGACTCTGGCCCCAGCGCCTTGCCCAGGATCATGCTGCATGTGTAGTTACTGCTGGCCCTCCAGTTAAACCTATGGTGACTACTAGTTTACAGGCGCACTCGCGCAGTGTTGTGCTCTGGGCCTAAGTCCAGATTTCATCCTACTTAGCATGTCCAGGATGTGGCACCTTCCCATTGGTGCTCGGACATCTCCTGCTCTGGGTATGCGGCAGCTTATGATTGGTTCACAGGCAAGGTCCTGTCTGTCTGGACTTGAGCTGTATGTATAAAAGGTCCTCTGGAGCGCACGCCTGTGTGCTAGTATCATGTGTGTTTGGTGTGTTTTGCTGGCTGCTGTACCTCCCTGTGTGCACTTGTGCCGCTAATAGCACTGCAAGTGTTTGTCTAGACAGGCAGTGTAGGGTGGGAACTTAGCATCTGCATCGGGTGTCCTCAGGCACACGTGGTGAAGCACAACTGTGTGTCAGAGCAAGGTCAACCACCAGCTTAGTCTTTCCTGCGAGGTTAAGTTATAGGGACCCCAATTAGTATTTTTCTATACTCCTGGGCAGTCTAACAGGGTATAGTCCTTTTGCGTTGCTTCATAGCACCGCTCTGTGGTGTATCAGAGCTTGGTACTCTGCGCTCTGTGCACACTGAGTGACATTTAACTCCGTGTGCTTTAAGTGTTTTCTCGCAGCCTTGCTCTGCCATTGTGCTAGCTGCGGTTTCTCCATCACCGCACGGGGGACCCCGGGTTGCGAACGCACCTTATTATTTCTTATTTGGTGTGTTCCGCCAATCCTAACAGTGGTCCACCTGTAGAAATGTTTTTTTTGTTTAAATAAATGAATTTGGGGCTAAAACTAATTTTTGCAATTGGGTTTTAT
Organism: Dendrobates tinctorius; assembly: GCF_039654945.1. Taxonomy (NCBI): domain Eukaryota; kingdom Metazoa; phylum Chordata; class Amphibia; order Anura; family Dendrobatidae; genus Dendrobates; species Dendrobates tinctorius. Next base: position 10,602,867 of record NW_027361771.1, read on the forward strand.
TAAAAATTACACCTTTTCACCATTTGCCACCTATAGCTGCTGCATTACACTGCCTGTTGCCGGCTGCAGAATGAGTTGTCAGGACTGCCACGTTATCTTTATTGTAACAGTTGTGTTGAGAACATGAATTTGTGATACATAGGTATGACAGGTTCTCCTCCTGCTGTTTCCTCACAGACTGCACTGTAGGCACACGTGACCAGAACTGTCCATCAGTCTTGTCCTATTGAAAACCTCACAAGAGAAAACTGCTCTTCTATTGGCAGAGACTGATGGACCGGTCTGGTCACCTGCTCCTCCACCTACAGCCAGTTTATGGACAGGAGAGCTGTGTAGTCTGTGAGGAATTCAGCACTAGCAAGAGCAGGTGGAGAACCTGTCACATATATAATAGTAAGTGATGCACAATCTATTGAGGAAAAAATACAAATAATATGACTATCCCTGTTATCTCATTCTGCAGCCAACAATAGACAGAGAAATAGTGAGGCCATAGAAGGAAAACGGTGCAAAATATTTAATGGGATCCAATTTCATGGATTTAAGTTAAGATGAACAACCCCTTTAAGCATATTCTGGACTCTATTTGTGATATAATATTGCATGGGGTTGGACTTTGCTGTGCAGTGCATTTGGGCTCGCTTACACGAGCAGGCGGATCTTTGTTTTTTTTCTACAGACCGAATCGGTTTGGGGAAAAAATCGCAGCATTCTGCGAGTGGCTCCGCAAATTGGAGCAGGCGCACCCATAGAAGTCTATGGGTGCGTGTAAAACACCGGACTGCACTCAGATGTCATCACAGACAATGGAGATGGAGAAATTATGTTCTCTGTCTTTCCTCACCTGTCCTGCCATTCTCTCATCCGAGATCATCGGATCGCAGTAAGCTGAGACTCTGATTGAACTCTGGGCATTGACATTATCATACTCAATCCGATTCTCTTGGAAGAGAGAATCATCACTCACGTGACCCCGGCTCTAGGAAGGGCCTAAATATGAGAAAACAATTTGCCTACTGTTCCATTTTTTTAAGAAAAGAAGTGGTTAGCCAGTGGGAGGATTTTATGTATTTTATGTATGTAACATATCAAAAATGAAAAATAATTAAACAAATAATGTAAAAGCAATCATCTAGAATTCATTAGCCAGGTAGGTATTTCTAAGATCCAGCAATGTTTCTTTTTTGGAAAATGGAGACAGAATGGATTTTGTATCTTTCCACTTCAGCCCCAGGTGAGAAGAGACAAACTCCTAACTAAAAAAAGATTTGCACACAGTAACCTCAAAAGACATAACATCTTAAAGTGACTCTCTGGGAATAGAAAATAAATAATAAAACCACGTCATTTAAAATTCTTAAATACCTTTAATTAGCAAATAACATTAAATCAGTGTAGTACATTAAAATTGCAGGGGTTTTTTGTTACACTGACAAAATCCTGTCCCCCCCCCCCCATACATAGGAAGTTGGGCTTCTAGTGGATATTCTGATATAATACTGGAGTGGTGCTTCTAATCTAAGGTCTCTGACTAGAGTATTCTACTCACCTGCTACCGTTCTCGACTTTTATCGGCGCCACTCCAGTTCCGCAGTGCCTACTTGTGACCGCAATGTCTGACTGGCCGAAAGGCAGAAGTAGTGTTACAATCTCTCAATGAAAGTCTATGAGAGCCAGAACAACACTCTCATAGACTTGCATTGAAAAGTGACCGCAGGCTTGCTCCAACAAACAGAGGAGCGATCGGGCAGGTCACAAATTACGGTACTGGAAACCACAGGTGAAGTATTGATAGAAGGTGAAGATGGCGTCTGAAGTATAAGATTAGGGGCAGGGTTCTTAGATTAGAAGCACCACTATATACTGTATACTGTAATGTACTTTATTGATTACATCCCTGCAGAATAGAATGTAATTTGATAATCTAAGGTATTTTGGAATGTATTTACAATGACATTTCTTTAATTTTGCGAATGTTGAATAGTCTTCTGAAACTATGCTTTAAGGCATAATGGTTATCTGGTTACTGGCATTTGTTCAAAGCTAAAACGAGCAAAATACACAGGCCCTGTACTTGGGGTTCATGATAAGTAGTATTAGTCCATCCCGTAAATGGTCCTTATAGTCATCATGTATTAAGTAATCACACCTTGCAGTCTTGTCTGTCTTACAAAAGTCAGGAATGTTTTTCAGAAGTGGGTATGCAACACAATGAGTATGCAATCTCAGCACGCATTTGTCTCTGTAAAAATGTATCCAAGGAAAAATTGTTATCTATCAGGTAAAGGGTTTCAGTAGTCACCCGGAGAGCTATTACAAGGAGTGTCACTCAATGTGAGGGACACCAAGGATGTCTTATGTGGAAAGCCCGTTTCCACTTTACTGCTTTAGTTGAGCATTTGTTGTCAGGTTCCCTCAGAATTTGCAGCTGATCGCAGGGGGAGGTGGGTCGTGAGAGGGCCCTTGCAACTGAAAAGCTTACCTAAATTGGAAACCCCTTAACGAAAATGTAACAGCTGTATAGAAATTGTGACATTGCATTTGGTTGCCATTCAAATAGAAGGGTATCTATCTTTAGGATACATCATTAATATCCGATGGGCGGTGGTCCAACACCCAGCACCCCCACCAAACAGCTCATTTCAGCTCTAGCGGTGGCAGGATGTACACAGTGAAAAAAAATCAGAACAGGACAGTTCCATTCACTATGTAAAATATATTGATGACATAAACTAGGGATAGGTCACCAATTTAATAATCCTGGACAATCCCTTCAATGGTAGACCTTTTAATGGCTGTTCCAGGTTCACTTAAATATGTGCACCTGTTACATAGTGGCCTGCAGTCCACGCTACAGAAAGGATATCCCCCTCCATGTTCTGGATGGCCTTGGGTACACCAGAATGTGGCCATCTGTTACAAAGTGGCTCTCAGTTCCGATTACCAGACAGGGTTCCCTGAAAGGGTACTCACCTCTATGACCTCACTTTACAGTTCACCATTACTTTTAAGAGGATGGAATAAAACAGAACCTCCTTCGTTTATGTGCTATTTTTTACACATTGACCATGGATCCACAACAAGAAATGATAAGATGATTGAATTCTTAACATTGACTAAGTAATTTGGTCCTCTCTCCGGAGTTGCCGCACGTTTTCCTTGACTTTTCTGCCCTCTACCTGGTTTGAACGCTTCAGCATGCTGGTCATCCTCCTGAACTGTGTCACCTTGGGAATGTTCCATCCATGTGAAGACGTTGCCTGCGATTCCCAGCGCTGCAAAATTCTGCAGGTAAGCACATTATTGCTCAGGGATATTGTGTGTTTTATTTTTTATGTGACTGGAATAACTAAGTTTGTGAAGGAGTGTTAATTTATTCATGGACCCAGTCTGTTCTTACCTCCAGAAATCTGTATGCATGTGTTTTTGATCATTTTTCGTTTTTCAAGTAAACTAAGCGCAGATCGGAAAGGAAAAACACATACCAAAGTAAATACCTTCAAGCCTGGAGGGGCTGACATTGAAGAATGGTCGGACCTGTAGAGGGGGACAGGATGGACAGCAAGCTCTATCTGTGTGATCTGTTAACAGGTCTGGTATAGGAAACCCTACATCCATCATGTACATTACTATCAAGGGCGTATGTATCACTGATGCATCCCATGTGTCTGCTTATCCAGCCCATGGTAAAGGTCTCACCAGCTCAAATTGCCATGCTCCACCATTTTCTTGAGTTGCGCTAAGGCAGACAATTTGTTAACTTAGATTTTTTATACATTCTTGTACCATCCAGTAAAAGTGTATGGGAGCCTATGAAGGAAGGACAGCTGATGGAGAGCATCTGTCAGAGACATCAATCTTCAGAATTCAGTTAAATAAAAATGAATACATTAAGAAATACCTTTTATTAATATGGGAGTCTAGGGGGAAGGAGAGCTGAAGAATGGCATCCGATGATGCATCAATTTGACATTCATGAATTTTTTTTCATATTTGATTAAAGAGTAACCATCATTTAATTTGTATTTCGTAAACCAGTAGTACTCGTAAAAATAAGTAACTGTAATATAGTTTAACAGAGAAGTCTGCTTTTTGAACCTCCTGGTCTGATCTTTCACTCTTATTCAAGGGTCAAACCTATAAAATCTCTATACAGTGCATACAGACTCTTCCCATGAGGGTTAATTCACACGAGCATCTAAAAAATCGTTCAGAGTTTCATCCAGAAAAATGGGACAATTTTTCTCACTTCGCTCCATTTTTTTACAGCAGCTATTAATCATTTACAGTTTCCTATATTACAGAAGTGCAATATATCAATAAAAATCAGATTCTTACACTGCGGCTCCGTATAGCATCTGATGTTTTTATGCACCCATAGACTTGAAGGGGTGAGTCTCATCCGATTCACGGAAGAAACTAGTATATGCTGCAATTTTTTTCAGACACAGATTAGGTCAGTGAAAAAAAATTCTCATTTGCACTGCCCCATTGAATAACATTGGTTCGAGTGCTGTCCATTTTTTTTCATGGACATCACTTGACCTGAAAATATGGTCGTGTGAATGAGCCCTTACTAAGATAAGAGATGACAGTTGGTGCTTTTAAAATTCTATGGAGATGAGGGAGGAGCCAGAAGCTGACACAGACATTCTGCTACAAGTTGTCCTGAAAGTTACAGTTCTTCATGGAACTTTATGAGCACCAGCTGTCACCTCCTATCTCAGTAATAGAAGAGTGTTTATTCAATGAAGACAGATTTTACCGTGAACTGAGAATTTTGAGACTAAAGTATAAATCCAGGAGGAGAAAAAAGCTGATTTCTCTGATAGGATATATTAAAAGGTTTCTTATTTTCACATGTAATATCCATTTATAAGATAAAAATGACGGCTCCTCTTTAACATCTTGTGCCCAACATCTCAGGATGGTTTAGGAACGAGTTTAGGAAGGACACATCTGTAACGCACACACATCCCGTTTATATCCAGAAATTCCCTTAAAACGTTTTAAACAAAAATTGTTAAATGCATGAAATGTGATTTTAGTGGAAAAGATCTTTCAATGTTGAAAATATTTAGAAAAAGATTCACCTCTTCAAATCTAACAAAGGAAGACATATACAAATATTACATATAGTCCTCTAATCGGAGTAATATATGGCAAGGGTCAGATATAGGTTAACCCCATAAATGAACATTCTATCAGCCCATTTAATTGGCTAATATGAGACCGGTAATCATCTTTGATCAGCTAGATTCAAGTCGCTAAGCGCCAGTTTACTGGCCTTTATAGGAATGATGGGACAGAACGATCGCTATTACGATAATGTCCCCATATATAATGGACGTTGATAGCAGCACAGCCCCGGATCACAAGGTGCTGCCAATAATGATGACTTTTATGCATGCATGAAAATCAAGTTACCAATCAGAAAGCATGTTTGATCATCTGGTGAATGCCAGCCGGCACGTTCACACCGATGGATAATCAGGAGCAAGCTTTTTACAAACGCTTTGTGAAAGGGCCAGAAGGTGTGAGCTTCGGGGTACCGTGGCGTAAATCTGCACATAGACAACAAACCACACGTGTGCCATCTCAGGACACTGAAGTAGGAGGAGAAGATCACTGACTACGATTACTAAAAATACCTCACATCAAGATCTTGTAAGATACAATTATTGGCATCAATGAAAAAAAAGAGTTGAAGTATTTGTGCTAGTAGCTGGGATCCTTTGTGGCATCAGGGGCAGACATACCATTGGCGCAACTTGTGCAACTGCACTGGAGCCCAAAGGGTTACGGGGGGCCGCTGTCACCTTAAAACCTGTTTCCTAATATTAATTAGATTTCACACAACGGTAAGAGCTAATAAACTTCATGGTTCATAATTACTTTACATGGAGCCTTCAGAAAAGAAGGGGCCGTATTTAGGATCCCTCTACTGTGTCCACCCATCATGTACATTTCTTCAATGTTATATAGAAAGATCTAAAACAGTAATGGTCACATAGTAGGTTGTCACATGATAGGTTTGTTATTTCTTCCTATATATGACGGAAAACACTGCTTCATCATAGGTTGGTGTTTCAGTGCGCCTGTCACCCCCTTCTATTGAAAGGAGCACTGTAGAACTGTATAGGGACATCTGAGGTCTGACATCTCTATTACACTGTGTTTCAGCCCTATGTTTAGAAAGCTCCTGATGCAAACAAGAAAAGTCTCCATGGGGCTAGTTCTGCCCAGCGGAGGCCTAATGATCATCACTTTCTGCAGTCATGTAAGCACTTTCCATTTTTGAGAACCATATGAACAACATATCAATTTTTATAGCGCCTGAGGTACCTACTTGGGAAACAGTGACATGCACATATGGCACATAAGGGATCTTCTTGCAAATTTTTCACATTTCCCGGCGCCAACATTATAGAAATAGCAGCACAGTCAGTTTCTCATTACAGCTGATCCCTACTGTTGTCTTCCTCATATATGACCATTCTGCACTTGCCCTGCATTTCAGTAATGAGAGCCATACCTCTTAGGCTTGGCTCACATTGCGTGAGCCTTCAAGTTTCAGGTATTTTTTGGAGTTTTTTCCATTGTATATCACTAAAAGAAGGCTGCAATATATACCACTTTACACCCTGGTATGCATGTCTACGTTCCTATAGCTCGGGTAATGTAGGCTCTGTACAGATAGATTCCATTTGGTTTGCGTGTTTCTCAGAGGAAGAAGGTCCTTAAATGTCAGCAGTTACACAGCTTTAGCTCTTAAACGTTTTTCCATTTTAAGGAAAGTGGACTGTAAACGCAGTAACTTGCCTAAAATCATAGAACAGGCTCCCTGCCACTGCTCAGGTCTTGTTTGGCTGCAGTGGTGACGTCATGTCTACCATGTCACAGCCACTGGGGTCAGTGACTACCTAAGGTGACAAGGTCAATGTGACATTGCTGCAGCCAAAACACCATGATCTGTAGTAACACCTGGGATCTGGCACTGGACGTAGAGGGAAGGTTCTGCTCTGTTTGTTATTTTAGTTATTTTAAAGTGTTTGTGGTCCACATTCATAAAAGTGGAACATCCCTTTAAGCAATGATGGATAACTACAGTTCTCTAACAAATTAAAGTTTTACTATATATATATACTGTATATATATATATATATATATATACTGTATATTTACACGTAAAGGTGACTGTTGTAACTTTATTTTACGTATGCGCTTGTTATTATTGATTGCTCATTTGTTCTTATTAGCTATCACAGTATTTTTGTGTTTCCTTTCAAATGATTTTCTGCCTTTACTGCAGGGATTTGATGACTTCATTTTTGCATTTTTCGCTGTGGAGATGATTATCAAAATGTTTGCTCTGGGAATATTTGGACAGCAATGCTATTTGGGAGACACCTGGAATCGTTTAGATTTTTTCATAGTTATCGCAGGGTAAGTGTTGCTATTGTGATTTTTATATTGGTATTACTCCGATAATGTTCCTTTTATAATAGGATTTTGCAATAACGATTGCCAAAACGAGCACAACAGAAATGCTAATCGGTGACGTATAATTAGGTAATTGAAGGTACGCCGAGCTTCTCTAGTGCAGTTCAAGGACCCAAAGTGGCATTGAAAGGTTTTTCCAGCTATAAAATAACATGTTATGATGCAGAGGATGGAAAGTACTTCTGGCACCATGGCGTAAAAGTTTGGGAAAATGTTGATTTAGGAGCTGCACCCACGCCATCACCCACTGCAGTTTCTGTAGCCAACATTCTGAGGTATCCGCCAGACTCTTCAAGTCAAACCATATAAACCCTTAGACACCATGGTCGACTTAATATAGACTTACATAACCAAATATGATGGACTTATCTTGCGGATCCCTAGCTGACAGTTCACGGTTCAGTCACTGATCTTTGCTTCTGCTGCTGCAATGTTATTTCATCGCAACACATGACCATCAACAATGGTGACATCAGCGATTATTTTAAACCTGTATTTTCAAAGTGTTTTTTTCTCACACTGTCACGTCATATATTACACAAACAACAGCTAAAACAGAACAAATGAACAGGGCTGTACTGAAATCCTCAATTCTCATCATAGTTCTCTAAACGTCGCTTCTGAAGGGCTCATTCACTCATACAACACATACCCATCATTATCTATGGTGCTGTTCACATGTCCATGTTTTTCCACGGACTGTGTGTCCATGCAAAACTCACAGAGACATGTAGCATGAAAGAAACGTGCCAACATTAGTCTGTGGGTCCATGAAAAACTTTGTGCGCTGTATGTAGTCAACATTACAAAGAATAGGAGAAGCTACATAATTTAGTCATCCATCCATGAAAAACACTGATGGTAAAAATGGACGCACGGATGAGGCAATGATGGTAAAAACGGACGCATGGATGACACACTGATGGTAAAATTGGACGCACGGATGACGCACTGATGGTAAAAACGGACACATGGATGACACACTGATGGTAAAAACGGACACATGGATGACACAATGATGGTATAAATGGACACATGGATGGCACACTGATGGTAAAAATGGAAGCACAGATGACACACTGATGGTAAAAACGGACAAACGGATGACACAATGATGGTATAAATGGACACATGGATGGCACACTGATGGTAAAAATGGAAGCACAGATGACACACTGATGGTAAAAACGGACAAACGGATGACACAATGATGGTATAAATGGACACATGGATGGCACCCTGATGGTAAAAATGGACACACAGATGACACACTGATGGTAAAAACGGACACGCTGATGACACAATGATGGTGTAAATGGACACATGGATGGCACACTGATGGTAAAAATGGACACATGGATGGCACACTGATGGTAAAAACGGAAGCACGGATGATGCACTGATGGTAAAACCGGACACACGGGTGACGCACTGATGGTAAAAACAGACACACGAATGACACACTGATGGTAAAAATGGATACACTGACACACTGATGGTAAAAACGGATACATGGATGACACACTGATGGTAAAAACGGACACATGGATGACACACTGATGGTAAAAATGGTCACATCGATGACGCACTGATGGTAAAAACGGACACATGGATCACACAATGATGGTATAAATGGACACATGGATGGCACACTGATGGTAAAAATGGAAGCACAGATGACACACTGATGGTAAAAACGGACAAACGGATGACACAATGATGGTATAAATGGACACATGGATGGCACCCTGATGGTAAAAATGGACACACAGATGACACACTGATGGTAAAAACGGACACGCTGATGACACAATGATGGTGTAAATGGACACATGGATGGCACACTGATGGTAAAAATGGACACATGGATGGCACACTGATGGTAAAAACGGAAGCACGGATGATGCACTGATGGTAAAACCGGACACACGGGTGACGCACTGATGGTAAAAACAGACACACGAATGACACACTGATGGTAAAAATGGATACACTGACACACTGATGGTAAAAACGGATACATGGATGACACACTGATGGTAAAAACGGACACATGGATGACACACTGATGGTAAAAATGGTCACATCGATGACGCACTGATGGTGAAAACGGACACATGGATGACACACTGATGGTAAAAACGGACACATGGATGACACACTGATGGTAAAAACGGACACATGGATGACACACTGATGGTGGAAACGGACACATGGATGACACACTAATGGTAAAAACGGACACATGGATGTCACACTTATCTAAAACACTGATGATGCTGTTACCACTTTTTCATGCACTGGTTTAAATACAGACATGTGAATGAGGCCTTGAAGCTAGAAGTAAACTGTGAAATGTGCGCGTGACACTGAAATCGCAGAGTCATCATATCTAATGATTTCCTGTGGTGTCACATTGCAACCTGCAACCTCCTACGACTGTGACACAGATTCTCAAAATGTTTCCAAGTGTGTTGTATTTGCTGCAGCAAATCACTCAATAACTATAGACTTCAATGTAAGTCACATGTGACTTGTGTGCAAATTGTGTGCAGTTTGGCCATTTTTTACAGCAAAATCACAGGTTGGTAATAGTTGTATGACAGCAGGATGCAGGGATCTTTTTGGTTGCGCAATTTGCCTGAGAATTGCTGTTGCTAGACACATGTTGTGTAGCCCTAGCCTTATGCTGGGCTCACACTAGCGTATGGCATCAGACACGATATACTACAGACCCTCCACTCCTGTTGTGCTGTGAACCTGATCCGACTGTCCTGCTACTGTGTTCCGATTCTCTCACATGACAGGATTGGAGCACAGCTGCGGAGGAGGCGGAGAAATTAATTTCTCCATCTCCTTTGCTGCCGGTGTATATTGCACCGATCATCCAAGTGCTGTTCTTTGTGGCATTCGCACCCATAGACTTGTTTGGGTGCCAGTGAACCGAGTCTCGCTGCCAATCACAGGATGCTGCCATTGTCCTCACATGCCGATTCGGCGGAGAAAATAATCGCAGTTCTGAGCTGCTCCATAGTGTAATACTGGGCCGAGTGCTATGATGCTATATTTACAGTGCCTTGTGAAAGTATTCGACCACCTGGAACTTTTGAACCTTTTCCCACATATCATGCTTCAAACATAAAGATACCAAATGTAAGTTTTTGGTGAAGAATCAACAACAAGTGGGACACAATTGTGAAGTTGAACGAAATTTATTGGTTATTTTAAATTTTTGTGGAAATTCAAAAACTGAAAAGTGGGGCGTGCAATATTATTCGGCCTCTTTAACGTAATACTGTGTTGCGCCACCTTTTGCTGCGATTACAGCTGCAAGTCGCTTGGGGTATGTCTCTATCAGTTTTGTACATCGAGAGACTGAAATTCTTGCCCATTCTTCCTTGGCAAACAGCTCGAGCTCAGTGAGGTTTGATGGAGATCGTTTGTGAACAGCAGTTTTCAGCTCTTTCCACAGATTCTCAATTGGATTCAGGTCTGGACTTTGACTTGGCCATTCTAACACCTGGATACGTTTATTTGTGAACCATTCCATTGTAGATTTTGCTTTATGTTTGGGATCACTGTCTTGTTGAAATACAAATCTCCGTCCCAGTCTCTGGTCTTTTGCAGACTCCAACAGGTTTTCTTCAAGAATGGTCATGTATTTGGCTCCATCCACCTTCCCGTCAATTTTAACCATCTTCCCTGTCCCTGCTGAAGAAAAGCAAACCTAAACCATGATGCTGCCACCACCATGTTTGACAGTGGGGATGGAGTGTTCAGGGTGATGAGCTTTGTTGCCTTTACGCCAAACATATCGTTTGGCATTGTTGCCAAAAAGTTTGATTTTGGTTTCATCTGACCAGAGCACCTTCTTCCACATGTTTGGTGTGTCTCCCAGGTGGCTTGTTGCAAACTTTAAACGACACATTTTATGGATATCTTTGAGAAATGGCTCTCTTCTTGCCACTCTTCCATAAAGGCCAGATTTGTGCAGTGTATGACTGATTGTTGTCCCATAGACAGACTGTCCCACCCAAGCTGTAGATCTCTGCAGTTCATCCAGAGTGATCATGGGCCTCTTGGCTGCATCTCTGATCAGTCTTCTCCTTGTCTGAGATGAAAGTTTAGAGGGACGGCCAGGTCTTGGTAGATTTGCAGTGGTATGATACTCCTTCCATTTCAATATGTTCGCTTGCACAGTGCTCCTTGGGATGTTTAAAGATTTGGAAATCATTTTGTATCCAAATCCGGCTTTAAACTTCTCCACAACAGTATCACGGACCTGCCTATTGTGTTCCTTGGTCTTCATGATGCTCTCTGTGCTTTAAACAGAACCCTGAGACTATCACAGAGCAGGTGCATTTATACGGAGACTTGATTACACACAGGTGGATTATATGTATCATCATTAGTCATTTAGGACAACATTGGATCATTCAGAGATCCACAATGAACTTCTGGAGTGAGTTTGCTGCACTGAAAGGGGCCGAATAATATTGCACGCACCACTTTTCAGTTTTTTAATTTCCACAAAAATGTAAAATAACCAATAAATTTCGTTCAACTTCACAAATGTGTTCCACTTGTTGTTGATTCTTCATCAAAAATTTACATTTGGTATCTTTATGTTTGAAGCATGATATGTGGGAAAAGGTTGAAAACTTCCAGGGGGCCGAATACTTTCACAAGGCACTGTATCTGATAGCACTCAGCCTTGTTATACGGTAGTGTGACTCCGGCCATAGTCCCACAAGTTTTCTTTGTGATAAAGTTGCCAGAGCTTGCACATTCATGTAACTGTTCTAATACTTTGAACATGTTCCTGAACATCTCCTGAGTGAGTCACTGCTCAATAGATATGCGCCAATCATTACAATGATCACACCTCTCTAGGCTAGGGCTACATAGTGACACTGGACAGCCGAGTTCAGTACTTTCTTAAGGTACATGTTCACTGCATGATTATCAAGGACGAGTTTTCCTAGGAACACTTGTTTCACGATAGACATGCAGTTTAAACCAACGGCCGATTATGCCACAATTGAGTAAGAAGCTTGTTCGTTGGGTAAAATTATATTTTGGTTTTCCGTAAAGATCATCGTTCGCTGCAGCACATTATCCTGTGTAACCAGGACATGTGCTGCTGAGAACAGTTGCAGCCCATGAGCCTTGTTCTATCTATGACAGATTTCTCAGTGCACATCTGAAGCACAGTCTGCTGTGTAAAGAGACTAGTAAACGAGCATCGATCAGCAAAGTAATAGCTGATCAGTGGTCATTTAGTAGCACTGGATTGAGAGTCCATTTTACGGGTTCAGATCCACAAGTTCTGTAACACTTACCAGAAGACATTGGAAAGAAAAATATCAGTCACATTTTCACAAGTTTGTTAAAACGTGTTCAATTACAGGCTCAGTTGTCTTTTGTAAAGTCTTAACAGATGGCATTGACATTACCATTAACCAAGCATTGTCTTGATTAGCTTATGCACTATGTAAAGATCTGCTACAATATTTTGGTGTAGTTGGCATGATTTCTAAGCTTTTATACTAAGTAACCCCTTAAGGACAAATGACTGTAAATGGACTGGTGCAAGTCTGTAGTACAGACCCATATTGTAATCCATGCAATGCCCATGAAGCATAATATTTTCCCTTAGAGACAATTTTTCTGGGGCTGAAGACTTCCATACTGTGGCACACGGGTGTAGAGAAGACCCATAGAGTACTACAGATACTAATACCAAAGCCACCGGGGACTTAAGCCGACTAGTCGGACAAGTGGGTCTCCTTTGGCTTCTCCCTACCCACTCCCATTCAGTGATGGGTTTCTCAATGTGTGCCTGTATAGGAAAAGACCAGTCAGCCATTGGCAGTGGGCAGGAAGAAGCTGTCAAGGACCTGAATTTTCAACTAGTCTTCCTTGTGACTCAGTCCCTGGCAGCTTCTAAGGTATATTTTTCTCTGACACACCGCAGAGTTTCAAAGTCAAACATGCCTGTCTGATATCACACAGCCAGTGTCTTATACATGCTTCCTGTGGTTTGGGTGGCAAGTATCTGCTGTCAGGTTGCCTTTAAAGAGAACCTGTCACCAGGTTTGGCCGATATAAGATGCGGCCACTGTCTTTCACGGCTTATCTACAGCATTCTATAATGCTGTAGATAAGCCCCTGATCCAACCTGAAAGATGAGAAAAATAAGTTTTATTATACTCAACCGAGGGGCGGTCCAGTCCGATGGGTGACGCAGGTCCCGGGTTCGGCGCCTCCCATCTTCTTATGATCGCTGCCCTCCTGCTTGCTTCATCTCTCCCCGGCATCGCACTCCTGCGCAGGCGTACTTATCTGCTCTGTTGAAGGCAGAGCAAAGTACTGCAGTGCCTAGGCGCCAGGAAATGTCAGAGAGGCCCAGCGCCTGCGCATTGCAGGAATCTGTTTTGCCCTGAACAACAGGGAAGAGAAATACGCCTGTGCAGGAACAAGATGCCGGGAGCAAAGAAGCAACAGGAGGACGGCATCGCAAGAAGATGGGAGATGCCGGACCCGCGACACCCATCGGACCGGTCTGACCCCACCCCTGGGTGAGCATAATAAAAGTTATTTTTTTTATCTTTCAAGTCGGATCGGGGGCTTATCTACAGCATTACAGAATGCTGTACATTATCCCTGAAAAGGCAGTGGCAGTATCTTATATCAGCCAAACCTTGTGACAAGTTCCCTTTAACCTCTAGGTGGTTTTAATGTTTTGGCTTTAAAATTATTGGTGCATTTCATGCTAAAAGTTTTTCTTTTAATTCTAGTTTCTTTTTTTCTAGATCTAAGAAATTATGTATTTGATCTTTGTGTAAATAAAAATGGTTGAGGATTCCATTGCTTCTATCACAACTTATCACTTAACTAGAGTATTTAACTTGTGCTAAATCTACCCCATATTTTAAAGAATAAAGCATTATGTTGTATGACAGCCCATTTCCTAAGTAAGAGTGTCTCTGGCTGACCCATCCCAACCCTCTATAAATTGTTTCACTGCTGACTTTACTTAGAGAGAATGGATCACGGATAGGGGGTATAAGATCTCTTAATGAGGCAACCCCTTTAATACTGTTAGAGTGTTAGAGTGTTAGCGACTCCTGGAGTGGACCCTCTGGGTCGCGGCACCAACCCTCCCAGGGCGAGCTAGCCTAGTGAGGACCACCCCCTATACAGGGAGTGTCAGGAGCAAGCCCCAGGGGATACGATACCACGACTGCTGGCACCAGGCGGCCGGCTCACAGGAGATACGAGACTGTGTGACTGGAGGGTGCAGGATACTAGGGAACACAGGAGAGTACATGGGAGTGCGCTGAGTACAGGGTAGTGCTAGACGGGTACACGTGGGCACATAAGGCGTGTAGCAAGTAACAGAACACAGGAATAGAGTGAATGCCAGGAGGCACGGCGGAGCAAGAAACAAGGGACAGGATACGAGAGGATGTGCCAGGAGGCACAACTGAGCATGAAGCAACAAGGGTTCAGAGCAAGTGCTAGGAGCACCACAGAATAGCAGACAGAGCAGAGGACCTGAGAACAGCGCACAGCCAGGCTGGGACACAGCTGACCCAGCCAGGAAGCACAACAATAATCAGGCACCTCCCCTAGGGGGAGGTCGTCTGATATAGCACATGACTACTACTGGTTCCGGGTCAGGACCTGGCCCGAAAGCACATGACCACTAGTGGTTCCGGGTCAGGTCCTCCAATACCATAGAGAGGACCGAGCCCTATACAGCACTGACAGGAATGCGCAAGCGCAAACGTGACATGGAGGAGGAGACCCGGGGACGAGAGTTGCGCGTGCGCACCCGACGGGGACCCCTGAGGGACCGCAGTACCGGAGGGAGTGACGTCGGGGCCGAAGCCCCGCCTCCTGGTGAGCGCGGCATAACAGTACCCCCTCCTTTAAGCCCCCTCTCTCTAGAACTGGAAAATAGCACCTTGACACTAGGAGCGGGATCCAGACACTTCCTAACTGCAGGAGGACCAATGAGATCCAGAGTCTCAATACGAGAAAATTCGGTCTCCTGCCATACCCTGGAGAACTCCACGGACAGAGAGTCGGAGGCAGGTATCCCCGAGACAGGTCGAACCGGCAGAGGCACACAGACATGCTTGGAGGCCAAAGTGGTGGTGCAGTCATTGGAAGTCAATTCATCCTTAGGAGGCGAGCTGTCGGAGGATGGTTGCTTGGGAAGTCTCTTCTTGGCACACGATGGGCAAGCAGCCACGAAGTCTTTGACGTCCTGAGCAATAGACGGCCACCAGTAATCGTGGGATAAACGGGAGAGTGTCCTCTTGGCACCAACATGACCGGCAGCCGGAGAAGAATGTCCCCAGGATAACACACCTTTACGGTTACCTTTAGACACAAAGGTCTGCCCTGGACGCTGGGGCGTCAACTTGACGGAAGCCACGGTAATTACCTTGGGACGGTCACTTGACGGAGATGGGGACTGACTCTCAGCCCCCCTGTTGATAATGTCACAAGTCACAGACCGGTTGCTTGAAGGATGTGGAGACTGACTCTCAGCCTCCTTCTCGACAATGTCACAAGTCACAGACGGGATGCTTGACGGATGTGGAGACTGACTCTCAGCCTCCTTCTCGACAATGTCACAAGTCACAGACGGGATGCTTGACGGATGTGGAGACTGACTCTCAGCCTCCTTCTCGACAATGTCACAAGTCACAGACGGGATGGTGGACGGCGGACCTATAACCGTCGAAGACGAGCAAGCAGGGTTCTTCGGATGAATGAACAACAGGCAACTCTTTTGACAGGACGGTCCCCAACGGAGTATATCACCAGATTGCCAGTCCAGGGTCGGCCCATGAATACGTAACCAAGGAAGGCCAAGAAGAAGGGTATGAGGTGAAGTCGGCAATACGTAGAAGGAGATCCGCTCCCGATGACATGTGCCAATCTGCAACTCAACTTCCACAGTGACCTGGTTAACGGTGTCCTGCAAGGGCTTATCGTCGACCGGAACTACTGACCTAGGAGACTCCAGGGATCTGACAGGGATGCGAAACTTCTTAACTGCCTCGAGACTAATAAAGTTACCCATTGCGCCAGAGTCCACAATAGCTTTCACAGCAAAAGTCTTGAAACCAAAATTCAGGGAGACAGGCACGGTCAGGGGCAGAGAGGAATCACATACACTTGAGGAGACCTCACTTAACAGTCCCAGGCGGAGAGACTTCCCCGGTCTCTTGGGACATGAGCGTAGAAAGTGGGAGGCATCCCCACAATAGAAACAGAGCCCTTGTGCCTGCCTTTTCACATGACGCCGTTGAGCTATCTGGAGGCGATCCACCTGCATAGGCTCAGGTACCGGATCTGCCGCAGATAACTCGGGTAACAGATGAGAAAAACTGCGAGTGGACGAAGAGAGGCGAGAGGACCCTCTCTCTCTGGCTGACTCGCGGGTGCGCTCCTGGAAGCGCAAATCAATGCGTGTCGCGAGAGAGATAAGATCCTCCAAATTGGTAGGGGTATCTCGGCCCGCCAGTTCGTCTTTGATCCGACCGGACAGACCACGCCAAAAGGCCCCTACGAGGGCATCATTATTCCAACCTAGCTCAGAGGACAAAGTGCGAAAACATATCGCGTATTGTCCAACCGATAGAGAACCTTGACGAAGATTAAAGAGGGACTCGGTGGTGGAAGCAAGGCGACCCGGCTCATCGAACACCTTACGGAAAGTGTCCAAAAAGATGGAAAGCTGAGCGACGAGCGGGTCATCATGCTCCCAAAGGGGATTCACCCACGCAAGCGCCTTACCCTCTAAGTGAGAAACAATAAATGCTATTTTAGCACGATCGGTGGGGTAATGCTGCGGCAAAAACTCAAAATGCAAACGACACTGGTTCAGGAATCCGCGACACAACACAGGGTCACCACTATACCGGGGTGGCTTACATAGGCGCGGAAGCGAGTGTGGAAGCATGGCCTGGGCAGATTGTATGGAAACGAGCCGATTATCTACCGACGCTATATAGTTGAGAATCTGAGCCTGGGAGTCACGTTGCTGCGCAAGTTCCTGCTGGAGACTAGCCAACTGGGCAGCATTCCCAGGCTCAGAGGACTGAGAGGCAGATAAACCGGACTCCATGGACTTGAGAAATGCCATAATCCTAATCTGGTTTTCCCGGAGGAACGTCAGCTCCTTTTGGACGGAAGCCGCAGTACCAGCGGGGTCCATGGCCTGATTATACTGTTAGAGTGTTAGAGTGTTAGCGACTCCTGGAGTGGACCCTCTGGGTCGCGGCACCAACCCTCCCAGGGCGAGCTAGCCTAGTGAGGACCACCCCCTATACAGGGAGTGTCAGGAGCAAGCCCCAGGGGATACGATACCACGACTGCTGGCACCAGGCGGCCGGCTCACAGGAGATACGAGACTGTGTGACTGGAGGGTGCAGGATACTAGGGAACACAGGAGAGTACACGGGAGTGCGCTGAGTACAGGGTAGTGCTAGACGGGTACACGTGGGCACATAAGGCGTGTAGCAAGTAACAGAACACAGGAATAGAGTGAATGCCAGGAGGCACGGCGGAGCAAGAAACAAGGGACAGGATACGAGAGGATGTGCCAGGAGGCACAACTGAGCATGAAGCAACAAGGGTTCAGAGCAAGTGCTAGGAGCACCACAGAATAGCAGACAGAGCAGAGGACCTGAGAACAGCGCACAGCCAGGCTGGGACACAGCTGACGCAGCCAGGAAGCACAACAATAATCAGGCACCTCCCCTAGGGGGAGGTCGTCTGATATAGCACATGACTACTACTGGTTCCGGGTCAGGACCTGGCCCGAAAGCACATGACCACTAGTGGTTCCGGGTCAGGTCCTCCAATACCATAGAGAGGACCGAGCCCTATACAGCACTGACTGGAATGCGCAAGCGCAAACGTGACATGGAGGAGGAGACCCGGGGACGAGAGTTGCGCGTGCGCACCCGACGGGGACCCCTGAGGGACCGCAGTACCGGAGGGAGTGACGTCGGGGCTGAAGCCCCACCTCCTGGTGAGCGTGGCATAACAAATACACTGTGAAGCTCCTAAAAGGGACACAGTTGTAAGGGGATATAGTTGTAGCAGTTGCACCCAGGTCTTGGTACATGATGTTGTGGTACTCAGGTACGCAGGATGCAGTGATGATTCGGAGGCGGAGCAAGCTTAAATTCAACCTTTATATAAGAGTTATAGGAGTAACTGGCAAGCTGACAATAGTATCCCTCACAGGGAATTAGACAATAATACACATAAACAACCCAATGTCAACTACCCGGTCGGAGCCGGCAACTATACGACCGCGATCAGGCCAACTACGAGTCCCGGAATTACTATTAACTACCAACAGAGTGTCACTTATCCTTCTCTGACGTCTTGCAGAGTTGTAGTCCGGAAGGTGTCCGTTCGGCGTCTCAGCCGCTGGGCCCAGCCAACGAGGAGTTGTCGCAGGCTTCTGGCGTTCTGACGCCCAGGTGTAGCAGGGGCACAACAGGCCCCAGGAGAGTTCCTCAGCATTGGGATGGAGCGGGGCTACAGCGGTCGCAGGTCTCTCTGTCTGGGGCGCAGCCGCGGGTGTCAGGTCTGTGTCACTCCCTCGCGCTGCTCGGTGCCGTCCTCTCCTTGTATCAGGTGAGCCCCCGTTCTGTCTTGCTGGAAGGCGCTGACTTCCTCCCGCTCTCTAGCGCCACCTAGGTTCCTGCTTCCTGCTCCTTCTCTCTCTCTCCGTCGAGTGCCCCCTGCTGGTCCTTTGTGCTCCTCTTATAACTGCTCCGCCCCCACACTTTCTAGATGAGTCTCTGGTCCGTCCTCTAATCACGTCCCCCCGGAAACAAACCCCCTGGGAACCTTGGTGACAGCCCCCTTGGTTTTGGCACAATTACACAGCCGGGGCTCTCTCTCCTACAGTGTCATCAAATGACATATGGCAGATGTGGGGCTTTCCCATTTTTTTAACAAAAGTACTGAAGGCAGGGCATGTGGGAAAATAACAAAACAACTATCACTTACCAAGTAAATGCTCCACTGTTTCAGCACCTTCACCCTTGTGGTCCCAGGTATCATTTTGAACTGACAAGCACGTGAATACTGCAGCCAACAGCTGTCTTCAGTAGTCATTAGTAGAGAAAAGCGGAGCTTGTGAAATTTCAATTCTCTGACTTCACCAAATTCTCCCCAAAAATTCGATTGGCAGTGAGTCTCAATATTGGAAACGTTATAATTGCTCTGAAAGTGCATGTGTTGAAGAGGTGGGAGAACCCTGCTGAACATTAGAGTTTCCACTCTACAGTAGAGACAGAGAGACAATCCCGCTGACCACAAGAGCTTACACTCTACAGGAGACAGGGAGAGAGGACCCTGCTGACCATAAGAACTTACACTCTACAGGAGAGAGAGATAGGACCTCGCTGACCATAAGAGCTTACACTTTACAAGTGAGAGAGAAGACCCTGCTGATCGTAAAAGCTTACACTCTACAGTAGAGTCTTACCCAGTGACTCTGGAAAGGGGAAATGACTCTGCCATACTCACTGTCCTCTGCTGGGAACCGCTGATCTGGGATGTCCGAGATAATGACCACCACTGTACAAGGTATGATAATCCGTAAAATGTCATAGTTACAGGACATTATGGAGAGATGTGCATATCAATTCAATTTAACATTAGCCTGATCTCAGATGTTTCAGCATTGTGTGAAATGGTGCCTCCACGGATTGATCTTCTCATCTCTAGTCATTTGTTGACCATGCTGCCATCATCGCTGTAGATAGTGGTTGGCTACAAAGATCATTACTGCAGGTCTGCAGGTCAGTTAAGAAAATGTTGGGGCCGTTGGAGGTATGTGACTAAAGCAGGGTCTCCAGAGCTGGAGCATCAGAGGATTTATGATGTAAGTTATTGAAGTTACTTTGTTATTTTATCACATGTCCTGCTTTGAGCTCATTTTTTGTAAATCCCAGACAACCCAGTTTAATATGAACAAGACAGACCTTTTTCCTACATCAGAATCCCTTCTAAGCCTGAAATAATCTATTGATAACGCTCCACTAACTTTTAGTCAATTCTCAATGCTTAGGGAAAAATATTTGCACTCATTAAAGTACACCTCCGGTCATTATTATCTGGGCAGAAAATAATCCTTTAGACAGTACAAAAAAATGGGAATTGCTAGAAATTTTGTAGCAGCTGATACTCTGAGTGCCTTTTTTAGTGTAGAATTTTATAGTATAACATATTTTTAAAGGGGTCATCTGGGACTTTCACTTTATAGTCTCTCTGTAGAGCATTTTGGCAAATTTTTTGTCTATATAGGCACACCAACATACGTATAAGAGAGGCTGTAACTGGCAAAGCTATCTCAACCCATTCATGCGAATAGGGCTGAGCCAGGCACCCAGACTCATGTGTTAGTAACAAAATCTGCCCCAGTATTTTAAATGCAATGGAATGAGTAAATGTAATATCATTGTGGACAACACGCTGGCCCACATTTACTACAACTAAGTCAAACAAATTTTGACCATTTTTTATTGATTTGCATCATTTTTATCTCACTGGATATTTTTCAAACACGTCTTGAAATTGGCGTATAGATCTAAAATTGATTTTGGTGTTGAAAGCTGTTTAGACATGAATTAATGGTGTAAAGGAAGCCAACAAAAAGTCAATGTAAGGCTGGGGTAAATTCTCCCATGCGAGAGAGTTAGATTAATTATGATAATGACACTCCGATCAAACTCTGATCTGAATGTCGGCTTACTGTGATACGATTCTCATTTGGATGAGAAACTCGTACCACAGGTGCAGAGAAGATGGAGAACAAAATTTCTCCATCTTCTCCATTCTGTGAGTCCACAGAAATCGGACTGTACTAGGATGTCATCCGACTGCAGTTTGATGATTTCCAGGCACCCATAGACTTGAGTGGGTATATGCTATCCGATTTGCACTGCAAATCACAACATGCTGCGATTTCTTTCTCATGTTGAATAGGTATGAGAAGAAAAGCACCAATTAGCACTGCCCCATAGAATAACATACTGGTCCAAGTGCTATCCGAAAAAACATCACGCAGCACTTGCCCGATGTTTGTGCTGAAAGTGTTTCCATGCAAGATATGCCAAGTTTTTCACAGAGTGTACACCTCTATGATAAATGTGATGTTTGGACTAAGTTTATGCTTTCTACATCCGGGTTCAGACTAACGTTTGAAAAATTGTCCAAACATCCAATTTAATTATTCTATAATGTCCTCCATATACAGTCATGGCCAAAAGTATTGACACCCCCTGCAATTCTGTCAGATAATATTCAATTTCTTCCTGAAAATGATTGCAAACACAAATTCTTTGGTATTATTATCTTCATTTAATTTGTCTTAAATGAAAAAACACAAAAGAGAATGAAGCAAAAAGCAAAACATTGATCATTTCACACAAAACTTCAAAAATGGGCCGGACAAAAGTATTGGCACCATCAGCCTAATACTTGGTTGCACAACCTTTAGCCAAAATAACTGCGACCAACTGCTTCCGGTAACCATCAATGAGTTTCTTACAATGCTCTGCTGGAATTTTAGACCATTCTTCTTTGGCAAACTACTCCAGGTCCCTGATATTTGAAGGGTGCCTTCTCCAAACTGCCATTTTTAGATCTCTCCACAGGTGTTCTATGGGATTCAGGTCTGGACTCATTGCTGGCCACCTTAGAAGTCTCCAGTGCTTTCTCTCAAACCATTTTCTAGTGCTTTTTAAAGTGTGTTTTGGGTTATTGTCCTGCTGGAAGACCCATGACCTCTGAGGTAGACCCAGCTTTCTCACACTGGGCCCTATATTATGCTGCAAAATTTGTTGGTAGTCTTCTGACTTCATAATGCCATGCACACGGTCAAGCAGTCCAGTGCCAGAGGCAGCAAAGCAACCCCAAAACATCAGGGAACCTCCGCCATGTTTGACTGTAGGGACCGTGTACTTTTCTTTGAATGCCTCTTTTTTCTCCTGTAAACTCTATGTTGATGCTTTTGCCCTAAAAGCTCTACTTTTGTCTCATCTGACCAGAGAACATTCTTCCAAAATGTTTTAGGCTTTTTCAGGTAAGTTTTGGCAAACTCCAGCCTGGCTTTTTTATGTCTCGGGGTAAGAAGTGGAGTCTTCCTGGGTCTCCTACCATACAGTCCCTTTTCATTCAGATGCCGACGGATAGTACGGGTTGACACCGTTGTACCCTTGGACTGCAGGGCAGCTTGAACTTGTTTGGATGTTAGTGGAGGTTCTTTATCCAACATCCGCACAATCTTGCATTGAAATCTCTTGTCAATTTTTCTTTTCCGGCCACATCTAGAGAGGTTAGCCACAGTGCCATGGGCTTTAAACTTCTTGATGACACTGCGCACGGTAGACACAGGAACATTCAGGTCTTTGGAGATGGACTTGTAGCCTTGAGATTGCTCATGCTTCCTCACAATTTGGTTTCTCAAGTCCTCAGACAGTTCTTTGGTCTTCTTTCTTTTCTCCATGCTCAATGTGGTACACACAAGGACACAGGACAGAGGTTGAGTCAACTTTAATCCATGTCAACTGGCTGCAAGTGTGATTTAGTTATTGCCAACACCTGTTAGGTGCCACAGGTAAGTTATAGTTGCTGTTAATTACACAAATTAGAGAAGCATCACATGATTTTTCGAACAGTGCCAATACTTTTGTCCACCCTCTTTTTTATGTTTGGTGTGGAATTATATCCAATTTGGCTTTAGGACAATTCTTTTTGTGTTTTTTCATTTAAGACAAATTAAATGAAGATAATAATACCAAAGAATTTGTGTTTGCAATCATTTTCAGGAAGAAACTGAGTATTATCTGACAGAATTGCAGGGGTGTCAATACTTTTGGCCATGACTGTACATCCATATGTCATCCCTATGTTTTTTTTAGATCCATGTTGCATCTGTTTTATATATTAACAATCTTAAAAAAGTAGCCAAATACAGTTTTCAATATTACAGAGACCCTGATAGCTGATACATGCTTCCAGGTCAACAGGCAGCATGTAACAAGTTCTGGATGCAGGATTTCAGACAGCTATGTTTGACTCTAAAATGATCTGGTGTTTCAAATGCATTTTATAAGCTACTGGAGACAGAGCTGCACAGGAGGCTAGTTGGACAGGTGGATCCTGACAGATTTGTTGTTCAGATGTATGGGCCCTTGTAACTTTCTAAATCCTCTAGAGACATGGGTGTTGCCACCCAATAATATAATAATGTCTCAAATCCTATACTGTCAGCCATCTTGGGCCCCTTCCTGTTATAAAGCCCTCCATCCTGGGACCCTTCTGGTAATAATGTCCCCCATCCTGTGCCACTTCCAGTAATAATGTTCTCTTTCCTGGGCCCCTTGCAGTAATAACATCCAACATCCTGGGCCCGTTCTTGTAATAATTTCCTCATCTTGGTCCCTTCTTGGTATAATGTACTCCATCCTTAACTCCTTCCAGCAATTATGTCCCCCATCCTGTGCCACTTCCAGTAATAATGGCCTCCTTCCTGTGCCACTTCCAGTAATAATGTCCTCCTTCCTGGGCCACTTCCAGTAATAATATCCTCCTTCCTGGGCCACTTCCAGTAATAATGGCCTCCTTCCTGTGCCACTTCCAGTAATAATGTCCTCCTTCCTGGGCCACTTGCAGTAATAATATCCTCCTTCCTGGGCCCTTTCTTGCTATAATGTCAGCCATCCTGAACCCCTTCTTGTAATTATTTCCTCATCTTGGTCCCTTCTTGGTATAATGTTCCCCATCCTGGTATAATGTTCCCATCTGGTACTATTCCAATGATAAAGTCCCCCATCCTGGTATAATGCCCCAATCAGGCCTGAGCCCATCCTGTAACAATGTTCAATGTTCTTGTCTAACACTTTTTTAAAAAAACCTGTTCTCACCATATCCATACTCCTCTACAGCTGGCGCAGAGGCCTACTGATGACTTTGGCATGCCTGCTATGGGAAACACATGATGCTGGTGCTATGCGCTATCTCAGATTGGCACGCTAACGTCAGCTGGCAACTGGCATGTATTGTAATGCAGAGATAAAGCGGGTTTCTGCACTGTAAAACATTTACACAATAAGTAGGTGCTGGCATTGGTGGGCCCCCCTTCTACATGGGCCCTGTGGCGAACGTACCTTCTGCAACCACAGTAGTTACGCATCTGATGCCATGCAAATGGTGTCTAAAAGGCATACATTTCTAATTGCATCCATTGAGTCTAATTGGCAAGTCTGATCAGAAAAATGGGTCAGACTAGTGCATGCTGCTATTTTTTACATCAGTCATCATCACTCATGTGAACCAAGCCATTTATTTGAATTTTTCTATGTGCTGATCTTATGCTATCCGTTTGATACAGACAGCACACAGAAATAAAATATGATAGTCTGAATGAGCCCTAACTCTGTTATTTTTTGGAATTTAGCATGGAAATTCAGCTATACAACTTTTTTTCTGTATAAATAAATACTGTTATAATATGACAGGGGACTTGTGAAAGTGCTCCATCCATCCCAAGAATATCATGATCTGAAGGAGGCAGCCATGGAGCAATCCATAGGTCTCCACATTGTTCCCCGCAGGGAAAAAAATGCAATATCACTCCAAATAATTTGGAATGCTGAACCTCATGGAAACTAGTCAGAAAATGCTCCAAGACAACATTCTAATGCTGATATGCAAAATCCAGAAATTAACAGTTTTTGCTCAGTTGCTGGAAGTTCTAACCACAAATAAGTGGGTCATTTCACTAACTTACCCAAAGCAGGAGAATATTCCTTTAACTTCGAGTTGCCCCCTTTTCTGTGAGCAAATGTATCATTGTTTTCTTAGTTCAGACAAAAAGAAAAAGTGATATTTTTCCCTTTTCAGTTCTCTCGCTTCAAAACCGGCGCAGACACCTGGTTTAAATTAAAGTCTGTATCAGCACACAGGAATCTCCTGGCTGTGGCAAAGAATCCACATAAAAATCTGCACAGCATGGCCAAAAGTGTGGTGTTCCTGAGGCATCAGGCATTTCGGATCTCTTGTTTTACCGACTTCCATGAAGTACATGGGGAGATGTCTCTAATGAACTGGAATTTCCTGGAAAGGCAACTCCGTGTCTTTAAAGTTGTGGCCCACAGGATGTCTGGAGAGGGCGGGAGTTTATGAACTATGTATTAAATCAAAAAGCCTCTGCTTAATAAAAGAAAAATAAAGCATGTTAGCAATAACTGTTAATAGAAGAGTAATGCCGACATCATTTCATAATCGTAGCTCCTTTACCACACTGTTAGGAAGCTTATGATCATTATTATCATTCTTGTAGGTATCAGCTAAAATAATAGCTTTATAATCAGCACATAATGAAGTCACAAAGTATGGAAATCAATATTTTGGGTACCCTGCACGAGGATCCCGCAGCAAGACTCATTTCTGGTGTAAACAAATTGGCAGCTCCAGTCTTTGGTACAAAACTTGGCAGTTACTGATAACACAACTTGTCAACTCTACACCAAGATGGCAGGGGTTCCACCTCCCATTCTCTCTGGTCAAGCTTGTGTCGAAAGGGTTTGGACTCTGCCTGCAGTGGGGAACAATTTCTCTGCGAATGGTCCAAAGCCACTCCACCACAATACACAGTTTGATTTAGGAGGAACGCCACATTGGCAAGCCAAGAGATAGTCTCCGCAGCTAATTCTGCCAGACCTCCGCAACAGCACACTGTTCACACATGTGTGCCCGGCTCAACAAAGCACAGGACAATATATAGACTAGGCTTCTCCCTAGAACTAAGCTGGACAGCTCAGCACCACAGCTTCACACGCTGGCTCTTGTGCAACCACATCTTCCAGTCACATTCCATTCATCATCTCCACGTTCTGTTTCAACAGAGAATATGGATATCGAGGGATCCCAATTCTGAAGATAGGTGCAGGTCCCAAAGGTGGAGTCCACGTCTATCAGATAATTAATTCCTATCCTCTGGATATACTCTATATGTCCAAGATGGGAATACACTTTTAAAGGATTATTCTCACAATGCCAATATTTTTTATCACAAAGCAGAGTATCTGCATAACTATTGTTAAAATACAGTACAATTCCAACACAGTTTCTTTTTTGTACCTGAGTGTCTTTTTGTTATCTCTTTCTTCCCCTCTGTGCAATCAGCTTCACAGAATTGAGTGGGCAGGCCTATTCTTATATATTAAAACTTCATTTCAAAGCAGCACACTGCTCCTGATTAGTGCTTCAATCACCTCCATCTCATCTCCTTTGTGTGTTTCCTGATAGATATAGATCTGAACATGGTTAACTTTTATTAATAGATGAGGTGGATTAGGTGACCATTGTTGAATGTGATCCACTATCTGACCAGCGTTGATTGCTATTTACAAATACCACATTTCATGGTGGTTCACGGTGATCTTCTTCTGAGCATTATTATGCTCTCCCCTGCATACATAGAGCGGAGCATGGCTTGTAACATAACTGATAGCACCAAAAAGGAAGCAGTCAAAAAATCCATAAAATTCACAATTTTATTGAAATCACATATATAAAGGACACAACAGTACATGGAATGGGGAAGAGAAATATCCAAACGTGCACAGTGGTGCAAAGGATCAAAACACACTGTGTCCACAATCCCAGGATAGTCAATATCTATCCCCAATAGGGAAGTCAGAGGCAGCTTATCATGGGCACACTGATAAATAATCAATACCTATCCCCAATAGGGGTTTAAACAATTCATCATACACACATCAGTATATAGGCTAAAAGCTCAACCCTCACTGCTGCCCATAATTTCCCATTAGGGCAAAATACAGAAATCTACAGAGCAAATGCTCAAAAGAAGCGCCCTGACAGCATCATCAGTGTTAAAGCAACATCAGTTGCATAGATGCCTAGAGGACAAACCCCTATACGGCGGATGTTAGAAATACACATAACTGTATAAGTGCTGTGAAGGCGTCATTACCCGGGTCTGGTGGAGGCGGTGTGGTGGATCCAGTCCCCAACGCGCGTTTCGGAGCCGTGGCTCCTTCCTCAGGGGGCGTGGTGAGTGGGCGCAACCACCTAGTTTAAGTAGCGCGCCCACCGGAAGTCCCACCGGCGTGCACGCTACCCGCCAATCAGAGGACGACTCATCACCACAGCGACGCTGAATACACGCGGGCCCGGGTAATGACGCCTTCACAGCACTTATACTGTTATGTGTATTTCTAACATCCGCCGTATAGGGGTTTGTCCTCTAGGCATCTATGCAACTGATGTTGCTTTAACACTGATGATGCTGTCAGGGCGCTTCTTTTGAGCATTTGCTCTGTAGATTTCTGTATTTTGCCCTGATGGGAAATTATGGGCAGCAGTGAGGGTTGAGCTTTTAGCCTATATACTGATGTGTGTATGATGAATTGTTTAAACCCCTATTGGGGATAGGTATTGATTATTCATCCGTGTGCCCATGATAAGCTGCCTCTGACTTCCCTATTGGGGATAGATATTGACTATCCTGGGATTGTGGACACAGTGTGTTTTGATCCTTTGCACCACTGTGCACGTTTGGATATTTCTCTTCCCCATTCCATGTACTGTTGTGTCCTTTATATATGCGATTTCAATAAAATTGTGAATTTTATGGATTTTTTGACTGCTTCCTTTTTGGTGCTATTTCTAAATTCTGCAGTTTTCCTATCTAAGTCCCAGTATATATAATATACTTATGTGTATGTGGTAACATGATGATTTCTTGTACTTCTTTGGGCTAGTTATTTCTTGCCCCCACATATACTATGTCTTTTCCCTGTTTATTTGTAACATAACTGTCAGAGCAAAGAGGATGCTGTGAGAGTCTGGGGGATATTTTACTAGACAGTATCATAGATGCATCTGTTTTTCATGAATTAGACAGGGTCATTAGGTGCAAATGCTGCTGATATCAGTGGGATCTTCAGCATAGCATAACTCAACTGTGCTATAATCCATCTGTCAGAGGTTATATTAGACAAGGTCATTGGGTGTATCTGAGCATGCTTGACTTATTAGACAGGGTCATTAGGTGCATCTGAACATGATTGACTGACAGCATTAAAGCTACAGGAGGACAGATCAAGTGACAATGTAGGGTAAAGAGTCTTGGAGGTCATTGTTAGGGGGGCTGATACGTAAAGATTTATAAGACGGTTGAATTAGCACACATGAATAATTCTGTGATTTAAATTTTATTTACTTGCCTTATCAACTTAGGACACTAAAATGTCAACATTTCAAAGTGTTCTTTACATTAAGAGCTGAGAAGCTGTGAATCGTTTCTTGAAATGCTTGGCTTCCTTCATGGAACAACATGATGTAAAGGATGATTGAGAGGTGGAAATATTCGTAGACAGACAACACCTTCAACTAGAGCTAAGATGGATTTTTGCTAACAAAGGTTAACAAGCATAGCTATTTGTCCGACACATGTTGGCAGGTGTAGGGATAAGGAAAAGGGGAAACAAATATGATGTGCACAGGACCTACAGTGGCATGTAAAAGTTTAGGCGTCCATGGTCAAAATTACTTTTATTGGGAACAATAACAAAAAAGGAAAATGGGCCGATGCAAAAGTTTGGACACATGTTATACAGGAATTGCAATGGTCTCATCTATGCATAATTGAGATCCTAGAACATTACCCTTTAGACCTCCTTCCAGTGCCTCTCACCTAGCCAAGTCAGATCTCATACTTTGCACTGATGATGGCCAACAGCCTGAAACACCGTGCCTGAAAATTGAGAATCTGATTTGTCTTTTATCCTAAGTCATATTGCAAAACAAATTAAAAGGTCGATTGTGACTTGTAGGATTGCTACTACCAACAGATGGTGCTATAGAGTTCAAGTCCTCTTCCTCTCTGAAGAAGCAATTTGCATAAGCAATTTTCTATACTTTTCTGGAGTTGTTGGTAGTAGGACATTTATGTTTACTCTTTGTCTTGTTTGACTTCTTAAAGGGAATCCGACAGCATGTTTTTGCTATGTAATCTGACAGCAAGAGGTTGGGACAGAGATTCTGATTCCAGTTATGTAAAATTTAGCTTATTAGGTGCAACAGTTATGATAGAGTCGCACTTTTCTCTGCTACAGATCTAGCAGAGTTTATTTGTTGAGCGGTGTATAACCTGCCCACTCCACAGCTTTCTGTGTACATAGTATAGTGACAGAGAGCTGCTCATCAGTGCTGTGGGTGTGGCGGGACTAGGGTGCACGAGGTCAGTTGCCCTGTAGAGATAATCTGCTGATAAAGCACTGATTGTACTAAAACAGCAAAACACAGCCCTGTCAGTGCTACATCATTGTAATCAGGATCCCTACTCCTGCATTATCATGCTTTTGGATTACATAGCAAAATCTACTGACAGAGTCCCTTTAACCAATTAGAAGTGGAGAATATCCTGTTTGACTTCTATTCTTTTCTTTAGGATGCTGGAATATTCTTTAGACCTTCAGAACGTCAGCTTCTCAGCGGTGCGCACAGTCCGTGTTTTACGTCCATTGCGAGCCATTAACCGGGTGCCAAGTAAGTTCCCTTAAAAAGTAAATAAACGAGATTGGAGCAGCATAGACATACATTTACAGAAGCAGCGTTCCACTCTGTGAATGTATGACAAAGTACTTCATATCCCCCAGTGTGCAATACGTTCCCCAAAGGCATTCATAATTTATTCAATGTTGATTTCACCGTGAGTTTATTTGTAATATTGTCCTAACTGGCAGCATAAGAGATTATAAATAGCCTCATCAAAAAGTAACAGATCGCATGGAGCCGCTGTGTATGTCTGAAGGAACGCATTCTACTGCCACTTTCACTTACGGTGCTTGACTTGGAATGTAGAGGAAGCGTCCAGCAAATGGTGGTGACATTTGGATTGACTAAAGCATTTAACACTTTAGTTTATAAAATATATAAAGTAAATGTTCACCCTTGAATGGCCCCGAATTTTTATTTTCAACTAAATAGGATCAATATTTTATACTAATCATTATATATATATATATGTGTGTGTATATATATATATATATATATATATATATATATATATATATATATACATACATACATATACTAGCTATGAACCCGTTCTATGCCCGGGTGGCGGGCATTTTTATTGGTATATGGTCTCCCATCCTGGTATGTGCTGCACCCCTTATCCCTATCTTGGTATGTATGGTACCCTCACCCCACAATCCTGGTATGCATGGCACCCCCTTATCCATATACTGGTATTCATGGTTCCCTCACCCCTCAATCCTGGTATGCATGGCACCCCCTCATCCCTATCGTGGTATGCATGGTACCCCCTCATCCCTATCATGGTATACATGGTGCCCTCACCCCCAAATCCTGGTATGCATGGTCCTCTCACCCCCCAATCCTGGTAAGCATGGACCCTTCACCCCCCAATCCTGGTATGCATGGTCCCCTCACCCCCCTATCCTAGTATGCATGGTCCCCACACCCCCCAATCCTGGAATGTATGGTCCCCTCACACCCTTATCCTGGTATGCATGGTCCCCTCACCCCCCCAATCCTGGTATACATGGTCCTCTCACCCCCCAATCCTGGTATGCATGGTCCTCTCACCCCCCTATCCTGGTATGCATGCTACCTATCACCCCTCATCTTGGTATGCATGGTCCCCTCACCCCCCTATCCTGTTATACATGGTCCTCTCACCCCCCAATCCTGGTATGCATGGTCCTCTCACCCCCCTATCCTGGTATGCATGGTCCCCTCACCCCCCTTTTGTGGTATGCATGGTCCCCCTCACCCCCCTTTCGTGGTATACATGGTCCCCTCACCCCCCAATCCTGATATGAATGGTCCCCCTCACCCCTAATAAAATGCACACATTAAAAAACAAAAACAAAACATTTACACTCACCTTTCTTCCCTGTGTCCAGTGCTGTCCTGTTCTGGGCGTGTTGTAGCGACGGAATCGGCGCCTGCGCAGTCTGCGCTCACCGCCGCCATTTTCTTGAAGACACACTGCAGTGTGTCTTCAAGAAAATGGCGGCGGTAAGCGCGGACTGCGCAGGCGCTGATTCATGTCTGGAGTGGGCGCGTTGTGATGCCGGACTCGGCGCCTGCGCAGTCCTCGCTTACCGCCGCCATGTTCTTGAAGACACACTGCAGTGTGAAGACAGTGTGTCTTCCACAAAATGGCACCGGAAAGCGTGGACTGCGCATGCGCCACTTCCGGCGCCACAACCCGCCCTCTCCTGTCATCACAGCAAGATGCAAGACCCCCCGGCCACACACGAATCGGTAAGGTGTTGTGCCGGCGATCTCCTGGGGGGTGCGTGTGCCGGCGATCTTCTGGGGGGTGCGTGTGCTGGCGATCTCCTGCTTAGCTCGTTATATTATAGATATATATATATATATATATATATATACTGCTCAAAAAAATAAAGGAAACACTAAACAATACAATGTACTATATATATATATATATATATATATACATATATACATATATATATATATAGTTAAATTTCCTTGCTTTTTGTTCTTGTTACTAGTGGCCACCACTGGGTGGAGATTAAGCGCTAACTGCGTACTGAAAACATTAAAAAAAAATGGCAGGAAATAAATTAAAAATAAATAATAAAATAACCATTTTTCACTTATTCAATGCCTGTCATTCCAGCATTGGCATTTTATTTAATCGCATTTAATTGTGGATCTTATTATTATTCAAAGAGCTAGTGATTAAACTGTACTTTGTTCGTGGGACAACTCCTATAAGTAGTGGGTGTCAATTAATAACCTCTTTACATTGGTGAATATAGCTTTTTATTGTTATTTTAATAATATATTATTTATATTTTAGTCTTTGTTAGTCTATTCTTTAAAAACAAAAAACTTTGGACGACTCCTTAAAGCTTCAATTTTGGTCGATACGATGTTACATGTAGCTTAATTCATACTAACAGTTAATTTATTGAATTTCAATATTTTTTTCATCATTTATTAATTTGCATAAAACCAGGCTGATCCCTGGTGTAGTCATCGTCCAGAAGAGCTAATAATTATAGACTGTGACCGGCACTAGTTAGAATTTAGTTCAAGGTTATCATTTTGCAAGGCCATGGTCTAGCAGAACCAGAGCATTGTGAACTTCTCTAATTGCATCGTGGGCATCTCTTCTGATTAGCAGGCTCCCAAGATGTCACGACTACATGGCAGAAAGATTGCAGAGCTCTGGTCCAGCTGCCACAGGATACCGACGTGGCCACTGAGCCAATATCCTGAAACTCGTTTTGTTCAACACTACTGGACAGCCATGGATCTCTCTCCGCATTCACTTCCATGGGAGTTCAGAAATAAAGCCAGTATGTGAAGGCAATCATATGTTATTAAAGGCTAACCAATAACCATCCGATTGGCAGTAGTTAGGATGTTGTCTTATATATGAACAGAAGAAGTGCCGGTTGGCCAGGCTCTCACAAACCAATGCCATTTTACTTCATTTTTGCAGGTATGCGGATTCTCGTTACATTGCTGCTGGATACCCTTCCAATGTTAGGAAACGTCCTTTTACTTTGCTTCTTTGTATTCTTCATATTTGGCATCGTTGGAGTACAGCTTTGGGCTGGTCTGCTTAGAAACCGCTGCTTCCTCCCTGAAAACTTCAGTCTGTAAGTAGAAAATGTGCTTATGAAAAGTCAAAGAAAAGATAAAATGTTATAAAAAGATATTATTATTACTCCAATTTAAAAAAATATGAAGCAGTTTTTTTTTCATTTTCCATCATTTTTTTCAGGACATTCTGTTCTTGAATCTCACTAGGAACATCAGTCTTACTATTTCACCTGTCTGGTATATATAGTCTCACTTCTTCCTAATCTTAAAACAGCCATTGCCTTCTGAACATTAGTGTAGCAAGGAGTATATGTTAAACTTTTATCCATTATTCTAAATAAACATGATTCACTAATAACCACAAGAAAAAACTGTAATTGCATCAAAATGACAACATGCAGCTCAGTAAGTGCCACATCGCTGGAATAAGGGTCTTGGACTCTGAAGCAGTGGAAACCTGTCCTGTGGCGTGAGGAATCAAGCTGATAGTCAAGTCTGATTTAGGCAAACGCCAGAGGAACATTACCTGCCTGACTGCATTATGTCTACTGTAAAGTTTGGTGGAGGAGTGATAACGCCACAGGGTATTTTTCAGGGGTTCACCTAGGCCTCTTAGTTCCATTGAAGGGAAATTCTGATGCTTCAGAACTCAACACATTTTTGACAATTGTATGTTGCCAAATTTGTGCGAACAGTTTGGCAGAGGCCCTTTCTGTTCCAACATGACTGCGTCCCAATGCACAAAGCAAGGTCCTTGGAGGCAACGTGACTGACCCGTACCGAGCCCTGACCTCAGCCGTTTGGAATGAATTACAACAGCGTGAGCCAGGCCCTCTAGTCCAACATCAGTATCTGCCCTCACAAATTCACTTCTATATGAATGGATAAAAATTCCCACAGACATGCTCCAAAATCTTATAGAAAGCCTTCCCAGTAGAGTGACAGGTGTTTCAGCTGTAAAGTGAGGACCAAATCGGTATTAGGCTGTGTGCACACGCTGCGGTTTTTGCTGCGGTTCCGCTGCGGTTTTGGCCCTGCGGAACCGCAGCAATTCCGCAGACATGGTACAGTACCATGTAACCCTATGAGTTTTCAAAACCACAGTGCTCACGCTGCGGTTTTTTCCGCGCGGTTTTGCTGCGGTTTATAAACCGCAGCATGTCAATTGTTTCTGCGGATTCCGCTGCGGTTTCACACCTTTAACATAGTAGAGGTGTGAAACCGCAGGGCAAAACCGCAGGCCAAACCGCAGCAAAACCGCAGGTCACTTTACCTGCGGTTCCGCGGGGAAAAACCCGCAGGTGAAACTGCAATGTGTGCACATAGCCTTAATGCCGATGGATCTAGAATGGGGATGTCATCAAAGCTCCTGTACTGCATAGGTGTTCCAATAGTTTTGTGTATGTAGTGTATATTTGAGAAAAGTCTTATAATTTCATTTTCTGCCATTTTTTCTCATAACTGAGTGGTCCTTTGGAAATATACATGTATTTAAGTATTTATGCCATTCTCTTCTCATAGGACAGCCCCACGACATGACATCTATGCCCTATACTTCTTTAAGTACATCTCTATTTTTTCCATTTTTTTACAGTCCTGTCTCCCTGGAGTTAGAACGGTACTATCAGACGGAGAATGAGGATGAGAATCCTTTCATCTGCTCCCAAGCCAAAGAGAATGGCATGCGGTATTGTCGCAGTGTCCCTATACGCAGAGAAGAAGGGCTGGAGTGTACACTGGACTTTAACTTTTATAATAACACCAGCAATACTTCTTGTGTCAACTGGAATCAGTATTATACAAACTGTTCTGCTGGGGAACATAACCCTTTTAAAGGTGCTATCAATTTTGATAATATTGGTTATGCTTGGATAGCAATTTTTCAGGTATGAATTTCACATTTTTCTCATGCTGTGTAGTCAAAATTTAGAGCAACAAATCATGGCAGACAATTAAAAATTACAGGAACTATGGTGATCATTAAGAATACTAAGGAGACTTTGGTGAATACAGTTGAGTTTTTAATCTAGAGAATAAAATGGGTGTCCTATGCTGTTCATTATCTTCATCGCAGGCTGTATACTCAATTCCTTCAGTTTGGGGCACAGTAAGAGGAGAATTAAATTACTGCAGTCTTTTGTCCATATGAGGGAGCGAGGCATATATATGGAGATACAGATATTTAAATTAGCTAAAATATCGTACCTATACATGCTGCGTCTGTAAAAGGAACTGCATGGCTTCTATAGTCCTGTGATCACAGCAGCATCTGCACTGAATCAATCACGCCATCTCTGCCACATAAGAGTGATGTGATCACAGTTGTGCATGGAAGAAGGCAGTGGCAAGTGAAATGTGAGCTGGCAGACTTATATAAAAAAAGTAATAATAATCAGACAAGAACTCCCTGTACCTTTAACCTGGCAGACAATTATAACAGCTTCCTGTTAGCAAACTAGAAAGGAGAGGTGTTCAACCAAATGGGCAAGCTATGATGGGAAAAGCTCCACCAAGCTACGGAACAAGAAGGTCTATTGGCACTGTGAAGTTCTTATTTTTCAGAAGAGGAATGTGTACATTTGATTACCACCCTGAAAGGGCTTGTCCACTACTGTATTGGACAACCTCGTATTAAATAGTAAAGAGGCCCCAATAAAATAAAAAAGTGCATACTGACTGCCTGGACGGTTGCCATTCCAACTATGATGAGCTGTCTCTCCCAGCATTAATATGACGTTGTTATGTCCCGTGAGTACTAGAGCACTTCAGCTGCCGATTTCACAGTTCCATCAAATCGAACAGTACAGTATGACGAAAGTGAGACACAGCTCAAATATCACTGGAACGGCGCTGGTCCAAGATATAAGTATGCCCTTTTTTATTTGATTGGGGCCACATTAGCATCCGAGAAGGATTTGTCCAGTAGTGGACAACCCCTTTAAGTCCAGAAATACACTCACTGGCCACTTTATTAGGTACACCTGTCCAACTGTGTGTTAAGACTTAATTTCTAATCAGCCAATCACATGGCGGCAACTCAGTGCATTTAGGCATGTAGACATGGTCAAGACAATCTCCTGCAGTTCAAACCGAGCATCAGTATGGGGAAGAAAGGTGATTTGAGTGCCTTTGAACGTGGCATGATTGTTGGTGCCAGAAGGGCTGGTCTGAGAATTTCAGAAACTGCTGATCTACTGGGATTTTCACGCACAACCATCTCTAGGGTTTACAGAGAATGGTCCGAAAAAGAAAAAAAATCCAGTGAGCGGCAGTTCTGTGGCCGGAAATGCCATGTTGATGCCAGAGGTCAAAGGAGAATGGGCAGACTGGTTCGAGCTGATAGAAAGGCAACAGTGACTCAAATTGCCACCCGTTACAACCAAGGTAGGCAGAAGAGCATCTCTGAACGCACAGTGCGTCGAACTTTGAGGCAGATGGGCTACAGCAGCAGAAGACCACACTGGGTACCACTCCTCTCAGCTAAGAACAGGAAACTGAGGCTACAATTTGCACAAGCTCATCGAAATTGGACAGTAGAAGATTGGAAAAACGTTGCCTGGTCTGATGAGTCTCGATTTCTGCTGCGACATTCGGATGGTAGGGTCAGAATTTGGCGTAAACAACATGAAAGCATGGATCCATCCTGCCTTGTATCAACGGTTCAGGCTGGTGGTGGTGGTGTCATGGTGTGGGGAATTTTTTCTGGGCACTCTTTGGGCCCCTTGGTACCAATTGAGCATCGTTGCAACGCCACAGCCTACCTGAGTATTGTTGCTGACCATGTCCATCCCTTTATGACCACAATGTACCCAACATCTGATGGCTACTTTCAGCAGGATAATGCGCCATGTCATAAAGCTCGAATCATCTCAGATTGGTTTCTTGAACATGACAATGAGTTTACTGTACTCAAATGGCCTCCTCACTCACCAGATCTCAATCCAATAGAGCATCTTTGGGATGTGGTGGAACGGGAGATTCGCATCAGGGATGTGCAGCCGACAAATCTGCGCCAACTGTGTGATGCCATCATGTCAATATGGTCCAAAATCTCTGAGGAATGCTTCCAGCACCTTGTTGAATCTCTGCCACGAAGAATTGAGGCAGTTCTGAAGGCAAAAGGGGGTCCAACCCCTTACTAGCATGGTGTACCTAATAAAGTGGCCAGTGAGTGTATGTAACTTATAGAAAAATGCTTAGGATTCTACAGCAAACTTATTTTTGTTATTTTTTTGCAAACATTTTATTTTTCGCAGTTTTACACAGAAAGTAATATAAATATATATTCTTCCATTTAACTTTTTATTTTTATTGCTCCTTATACCTGTCTGCATTGTTAGAAATGTTAAAGGTAGACGTCTGTAAACATTAATGTTATATATACAACATAAAGCTAAGCAGACTAGTACTACGCCTTGAGCGAAGTCTCTGATGCCATCTAGTGCCACACTTATTGTTTATATTATTTCTTCATTTGTGAAAGAAGTGATTATATACTTGAAGAATCATAAAATATGACATGATTTGCAAGTCATCAAGTATTTATCAACAATGTGTTTTCATGACTGTACAATATGAGTAGCATGAGAATGGCGTAGATGCAAAAAGGCAATATTAATAATTATTTATACAAAAAAATAGAGTACCCAGTATGTGAAATTATTGCATTTTATTAGTTTACTTTTTTTAAACTGTGGTTGTTATATTGATTGTGAGGTGCCACCTACAGATTGCAGGTTTATGAAGGCAGAGGTGGACACAGAAAGTAGGGCATCTCTTCAAAAGAACTTAATATAAAGCCCTTGCCCTTGAATGTCCTTCACCACAACTCTAGTAATTGATTGTTAATTGTCATCCATGAAATATATTAGCCCAATCCTTTGTATTAAAGAAGCACTCCTCCTCCCATCAAAGTTTTTATCCTTCTTAATATATTGCAATCATCATATTATATAATACTGTGAACTTACAATTTCTCATTTTGCCTTTCTACCTAGCTAATTCTTCTCTTTGCCCTGTTCTGTGTAGAAACAGGAAGTCTTTTCCCTGCATTTATCATTCCCCTCTTCAACTCCTGACCCAGCTGCTTGCCCTCCACCCCCCACCCCGCCAAAGACTTTTGCTGTGTCTTGTGATTAATACAGGGAAAATTGACCTCCTATTTCTACATAGAACTTAGAAGGATTCAGCTAGTCAGATTTTAATGATGTGATGTCATAGACGTAATAGAAACAAAGAGAATGAACTGGGCAGAAGAGTAATATGGGCAATTGTAAGTACACAGTGCTGTATAATGTGATGATTCCAATATATTAAGTGGATAAGAATTTTGATGGGAGGAGGAGTGCTTCTTTAAGTCCAATATATAACAAAGGGCTGCTTTTAAATCAGAGTGGGACCCTTTTTTTTTCTACTTGCTACCTGTGCAACTGTACAAACTGCAAATATCAGGTTTCTTCCCCTGAATCAGAGACAGTGTAGTGCAGTGCTATGAGTCACGGTCATGGTTGAAAGGGTTAGAATTAGAGTTGAGCGACTTTGGTCGGATCGGGTTTCATGGAACAAAATTTGTTTCAGATGAAACTGGTCCGACTAGGGCAAAAAAAGTCGTAGTTTCGTCCGAAACCCGACCCCAAAGCTAGTCAATGGGAAATAAAAGTCGGCATTGAGCGGATTACATTCATCCACTCAATGCCGACTTTTATTCCCCACTGACTTGCATTGGGGTCGTGTTTCGGACGAAACTCCGACTTTTTTTGCCCTAGTCGGACTAGTTTCATCTGAAATAGTCGCTCAACTCTAGTTAGCACCTTTCAAATTGCTCCAAAAAATAAGTACTTCTCCCAGAAAATTATTCCAATAACTCATGCTTTGTTATCCACATGTTTATTTACTTTTTGTGTATTGGAACAACATATAAAAACTGAGTAAAGAAGGCAAATTGGATATAATTTCACACAAAACTCCAAACATGGGCCAGACAAAATTGTTGCCATTTTCCCAAAATTGTGGGTAAACAACTTTGTTTCAAGCATGTGATGCTCGTTCAAACTCGCCTGTGCCAAGTAACAGGTATGGGCAATATGAAAATCACACCTGAAACCAGCTAAAATTTTGAGAAGTTGACTCAGTCTTTACTGACACTGTGTTTGTCTGTGCCACACTAAGCATGGAGAGCAGAAAGAGAAGAGAATAGAATTGTCTGAGGACTTGAGAACTAAAATTGTTGAAAAATATCAACAATCTTAAGGTTACAAGTCCATCTCAAGAGATTTTGATGTTCCTTTGTCCATGGTGTGCAACATAATCAAAAAGAAAACTGTAATGATAAGTAAAATATGGCTTCATTGGAACATTCCAGAATCT
The DNA here is from genome assembly GCF_039654945.1 of Dendrobates tinctorius. Taxonomy (NCBI): domain Eukaryota; kingdom Metazoa; phylum Chordata; class Amphibia; order Anura; family Dendrobatidae; genus Dendrobates; species Dendrobates tinctorius. The sequence continues at coordinate 10,642,437 of NW_027361771.1, forward strand.
CCCATTATTACAATACATATGAGACCCTGCCTGTCATGCAGCTGCAACCCCCTTTCCTCCCCCCTCGGCTCACACACAAAACCAGTCTAACCTGAATCCCCAGTGTGAGCGCCTTCCTGTCTTATGAGGAAAGGTTGCAGGATTTGGGAATGTTTAGTTTGCAAAAGAGAAGACTGAGAGGAGACTTAATAGCTGTCTACAAATATCTAAAGGGCTGTCACATTGTAGAAGGATCAACTTTATTCTCATTTGCACAAGGAAAGACTAGAAGCAATGGGATGAAACTGAATGGGAGGAGACACAGATTAGATATTAGAAAACACTTTTTGACAGTTAGAGTGATCAATGAGTGGAACAAGCTGCCACAAGAATTGGTAAGTTCTCCTTCAATGGATGTCTTCAAACAGAGGCTGGACAGACATTTGACTGGGATGATTTAGCGAATCCTGCTTTGAGCAGGGGGTTGGACCAGATAGCCCAGGAGGTCCCTTCCAACTCTGCGATTCTATGGCTTCATTGGAACATTCCAGAATCTCCCATTATTACAATACATATGAGACCCTGCCTGTCATGCAGCTGCAACCCCCTTTCCTCCCCCCTCGGCTCACACACAAAACCAGTCTAACCTGAATCCCCAGTGTGAGCGCCTTCCTGCCTCACGGCGGGGGGTCTCTTTGTCTCTGAACCATGTGCTCAGCTACTCTCATAGAAAATAATGATCTTATCATTCGGTCATAAAAAGCGGCGCGTTTATGATAAAAACACAAAAATTACATTTCTGCGTAGGGCACGAAACCCACGTTCTGGCCCATAATTTTCACGTTTCCATCATCCACAGAAACTGAGAATTTCTCCTAAACGGTGGGACATAATTACTGCATGTTTGGTCTTTAATTATTGTCTGTGACATGCTGAAGAAAATGATACCATGTGCGTGTTTATACGAGGTACCCTCTGAGAAGATATAGTCATTATAAGTTTTGTAGTCAGAATTGTAACTCCTAGAACAGGGGGAGGAACATCCCCAGACAGCCCCATTCGTAATGTCACAAACCCAAAGCTATAAGGTAATCCCTCCCTAAAATTGGTCATTTGAGCTGGAGGTTTGATGCCAAAAGGACCCCAGATGCAGGACGACGTGTGGCCCCACCTCCCCACATGGTTAGCCTAAAGACCATTATGCAACTGTAAATGTTGATTTTCTAAGTTAATCCCATTTATTTTTTATTTGCATTGTACATACCTAATGTCTCAACTTTGTAACATCTTTTATCTGTGTAATCACTGCCCCCCTTTTGGGGAATAAATTATAACTATTAGTCTGTCTTCATGCTCTAAAAATGAACACATGCCTTTAAGATAATTGCTACTGAATTCGGTTGGCTTTGAACCCCTTTATTAAGTTCATAACTTAATCAGAGAAACTCTGGAGCTGGTGGCGGCAAAGTGTGATCTGGACCCTGGGTACTGCTGAGAGTGATGGAAGGGATTTTATAAGCTAACTGGGTGGCTGCGGCCAGAGCAATTTATAATTCCCTCACTGCAGCGTGCAGGGTGGCCAGACCTCATTGAAGCAGCCGGCCGGTGACCAATTATCACAGATGTAGTTCCCTGATTGACCTGAGGGTAAGGGGGTGCCGGAGAGCTGCGAGTTCCAAAGTGAAGTATTGTGGGCAGTGGTGGGACAACCAAAATAACCCCCCCGGTGATAAATTGTTAAGGCAAGACTAGCTTGCTGTTTTTTTTATCACATGGTGTCAGCAGTGGGATAACTAAGATAAGCCCCTTGTGCCTGTGATAGCCGTGTGTCGGCAGTGCATCACATCCTTCCGTCCGTGACATACCGGTGTCAGCGGCAGGTCTGTGACATATTGGTGGCAGCGGTGGGATCGTGACAAAAAACAAAGAGAAAATGGACACCAGAGCTATGTAAAACATATAACAACTTTTATGACAGAATTTTATCACAGAATACAATAAAACCTCAATGAAGACAAAACAAAATGAAAAAACAAAAGAAAGCGACACCTAAGTGCCACGCCTAAGCAGGGAAGTAATAAGAATGGTCTACAAACACGCCTAGGTAAAATCTAAGATCGAATACTGGTATATGTAAATAATAGTAGTAAAGTCAAACTAAAAATTAGTCAAAATTAATCCTAAATGCTTATGAATGCTTATAAATAAGGTTTAGCATAAAGGGCAAAGTGCTGAAATTCCATAGCATATAAATAGCATTTAAATATAGGTAAAGTGACATTCAATAATGTAAAATAAACGTGTAAATAAAGAAAATGGTTTTGACTCACAACATTACACTAGGTAGACCAAATAGATATAAAGTGCTGAGGCATAAATAGACAAACAAGACAGACCTGCAGTAGACTTGGGAAAAGAAAGCCTGAATAAATGTACAAATTTCCTAACAAACAGGCAATCCCCACATATATTCAGGCTGGCTAGCAGCCGCAAATCATGCAGCTACAGCGTCACAAACTAAATCTCCGAGAACACCCAAAATACTCGGAGACCACCCGAGCATGCTCGGGAAATCTCGAGTAACGAGTAGACTCGCTCATCACTAATCCAGATCTAAATCCTATTGATCACCTGTGGAGAGATCTTAAAATTGCTGTTGGGAGAAGGCATCCAAGCATGAGAGACCTGGAGCAGTTTGCAAAAGAGTGATCCAAAATCCCAGTTGAGAGGTGAAAGCTTGTTGATGGTAATAGTAAGCAATTGATTGCAGTTATTTATTCCAAAGGCTGTGAAGTTAAATATTAAGTTGAGGATGTCAACAATTTTGTCCAGCCCATTTTGGGGGTTTTGTGTGACGTTATGTCTAATTGACCTTTTTTTCTTTGTTTTTTTGTGTGCTTAAATACACATAAAGGTAATTAACATATGTATAATAAAATGTGCAATTGCAATAATTTCCTGGGAGAAATACTTCTTTTTCTGGAACAATTTCAAGGGTGCCAACACTTTTGGACATGTCTCTATATAATATACTCAAAGATTTTAGCTGAAGAACAAAACAGGTCTCTGGAAACCCATCAAAATCTCTGGGTCAGAAATAATATTTTCAATTTAATAATGATGTTTAGCATCAATATATTGTGGCGTTAAAAAGACTATGAAGCTTCTTACTAATTTGTATTCCTATATAGTATATTCAGTTACTAAAGTTATACACCCACTGATAAAGGAAGGTCTGTTACATCCTTACAATAACAAAATGGGTCAAAACTCATATTGCAAATCATAATCTCAATACTTGTTCATTACCAAACTAAAAGCACAGTGGGATCAAAAGATCATGGGAATCCATTAAAAAAATAGGACAGTGCTATTGATCAGATGGTCCATAAGGATCAGTGTTACATAGAGACGACCTTTCACCAGGATAAAAAAAGCCAATTTTTACTCCTTAAGTTTTTTAAAATCTGTCAGTTCCAGAGATATGGGCATTGTTATTTAGTGCTATGGGGGCATGTCTTTAGACTGCTTTGTGTAATTACTCTGCAAGTAACGCCTGTCATGGGAATCATACAGTATTGTTTTGTCATTGTATTGCTGTTCTTTCATTGCTATGCAATAAGCTTTATCCCTTTTAGAAGTTTGTCCTGTCTCTCTCCTTGTGTGTCTCCCCAGCTCTGATGTCAGTAACCCCTCCCTTCTTCCTCCTGTGCCAGTGTTGTCAGCCATATTCGTGTGAGCATCATCTCTATACACAGCTCTGGCTCAGAATAGTCTTTTTTACCTACTGTAATTCTGCATAACTACAAGAATTCAGCTTGAAAATAAACCTTCTTCTGGAATCTTCATACGTGCCTCAGCAGTCGAGTCAAGCTATCTGATGAGCTCTCTTTGTGTGAGTACTGGTACATAGAAACAAACAAGAATCAGTGTCTCAAGAACCCCACACTTAAAGTCTAGTGATGGAGTCAGAATAACACCCTCTTGTTATAGACCACAAAAGGTAGCATTAAATAAAAAGGCCCATCTCTCTAGAACTGTATGGTGGATAAATTAAAAAAATAGAATATGAAGGAAGCAGCAGGAATATAATAAGAGGAAAAACCTCTTTTGAAACAGTGACCATTTCTGTTTATGCATTTAGTATTCATTGCAGTCCTTTATAGGGTACCTATTTTATAGGGTACTCATGGTTTCATCAACACCTTCAGGAAATGTCAGTTTTGATCAGAGAGAGTGTGGGTACTGAGAAACCCATCATTTGCTAAAACAAAGGGGTAGAACTGCTCAGCTGAGCATTTTTTGCCCTTTTATTCCTTTTTGGCACTGCTTAACATTCCCTGGAAAGCAGAGCAAGCAAAGTAGAGAGTCATGGAAAGTCAATATTCTTGTAATTCTGGTATCAAAGTATCTGTTATCATTATTTTTTTGTTTTTATTTCAGGTGATAACTCTAGAAGGTTGGGTAGACATCATGTATTTTGTCATGGATGCTCACTCATTTTACAACTTTATCTACTTTATTCTTCTTATTATAGTAAGTTTTTTCTTTGTTTTTATAAATTATTTGACAGTTTCTTTCACTAAATATCTCATAATAGGTTAGGAAATGTGTTTAGTGAGTGTTTTACACATTTTATCTTGGTTTGACAAACTTTTGTTCACACCAGGTTTGTGGTGCAAATTCAGTGTACGTGCCACAAAAATCTCCCTACATGAATAGCGGTGATACATGTATCAGTGTGCCATACAGTTTTGTGCATCATTTACAGACTCAACTAAAAAGCTATAGTCAACTATGTTTTTTGGCGCAGCGAAAAAAAAAAACTATACTGACCACTAACGAATGGTGTGGTATACCTGCACTTCCATGTGTCAATGGATTCTCTTTATCTGTTTTTAAAAGTTCTAGATTTTGATGATCTTGTCAAAGTTCCAAAATGTATTAAAATACACCTCATGAAATACAACCTTCACATTTTTTTATAACTTTGATTTCTTCGATACGTATGTGCATGAGGTTTTATCCAACTTGTTTAATCACTAAAAAAGTGATTAAACAAGTGAAAAAAAATTCAGAATATTTGTCCTTAAATATATGTTGTAAGCATTTAATAGCATAATTGCTTTATGTTTCCTCATTTCTATGAATCATCCAGTTATGATCTGTAATTAAGAAGGAGCCAGAGTTAAGATGATGATTTTTAACTTATTGCTATCAAATTCTGTGTGATCAAGCTCTATTTGTGTGTCCTTTTTACTTATATTTACCAATTATACTATTTTTATATATCAATCATGCACTCTATAAATGCGCATAGACATGGAATATATTGTTCTTCATCTAGTTGCATTGAGTATATTTCAAAAACTCATTAAGGTGGTCTACATAGTTTTGGAATTGAGGCATGTATTAATTTATTGCCCCTCAGTCTTTACTCTTCTTACATCATCTTAGGTCCTTGCCTTTTTTTAAAGGGGGTTTCCACTGTTATTTGACCCTTTTTCAAATGTTTTAACTTTTCTTAACACTCACTTTCCTAATATACTTGTCATTTGAATGGGCCAGCACTCCAAAGCATCAGCAGGATCCGTGCAGAGGAGAGTGAAGTCCGTGTCTGAGTGTGCTCAGACTCCTTTCACTTATTGAAAGGTAGCACCTATCAGTGACGTGCTCTTTTCATTGTGTCAGATTCCGGTTGCAAGATCGCAAGTAACAGGCCGGAAACAGTGGCGGGGCTTGCATAGAGATGTGCTTAAAGTAGCAACGCAGGCAATAAAAGTACATAAGAAAACTAATTGTTAGGAAGAGTTAGGACATATGAAAAGGGGTCATATAGTCGTTGAAGAACCCTTTAAAATTTTCCTGTTAGTCCTAATCAAAACATACTCCATAAAGATTTGTCCTTGCTTACATTTTCTCTTCGATCAACATATCCCAGGATGTTTCAGGCAAATTACCAACTTCAAAAATCAAAACGACTTCATGATACTAAATTATAAGATACGTGTGTGTCTATGCTTGTTCACACCGTGATTGTGATGTGAATTGGAGCCTGTCAAAGGTTTTGATAGCATGTTCTTATATTGTATTGGGTTCCTTAAGTCTGAACTTTTAGTCCTTAACCAAATTCAAGAAAATGTTAGGGTGAGCATATTTGAATTTACTTAACATGGTCAGAATGCAGAGCTGAAGGACTTTTCACCACATTTTTCAAGTTGAACTAGACATACAGTGTAATAGTGGTTGCACAAGCAGAATAAAACATTGTTTGCTTTTCATTTCACCTCTCCGTTGCGGAGATATTAGCAGTCAAAGTATTTGGCACCAATGGGTTAAAGGGAATCTGTCAGCAGGGTTTTAGCTACCCCATCTGAGAGTAGTATAATGTAGGAAAAGAGACCCTGAGTCCAACAATATATCACTTAGATTACTTGGTGCAGGGGTTCTGACACCTGATTGGTTTTAGATTTAGCAAAGCAGCTGAGCAGAGAAAGCTAACCCCACCCACACCAGGTTCTGTATATATAATGTCAGTGAGCTGATTATCACAGAAAGGGGCGGAATCGGACTTGGGCTCACATACTACTGTGTCTGAGCAATGATCATGGCAAGAAACAATCAGATGGCGCTTGATAAGAGAGGCATCGCTGAAATCTGTGTTTTAACCCCTACAGCATGCTTTCTTCAGATTGCATAGCAAAAACCCACTGACAGAGTCCCTTTAACTTTTGTTAAGTCTAAATGGGTGTTCCCAAATAGCAACTGATACAGGGAGAACTAAACGCCCCCTGGTAAAATATCTAATAACACCCACTTGGGCTTAACTAAAGTTAACTCAATGGTTGTCAAATACTTTGACTGCTAATATCTACACAATGGGGAGGCAAAATGAAAACTTCTGTGTCGTTCTGATAGGATATGTGCACACAGCTGTCAGGAACACTGCACTGCACTTGCTTATTGAGCCAGTGCGTGTGTCCTGAGTAGAACAAACTATGCTAAAAGATACCTGTGGAGCTGGGCATCAGCGGTGGAGATGCATGCTTCAGGCAAACAGGACCTGAAGCACGTGACTGCCAAGGGGCGGAGCCGGCTGCAGGTCTCCCAGAGGGAGCAGGAGCAGAGAGAGATGCCGGCCAGAAATAAAGATCCTACCAGCAGGTATAGCACAAACAGAAGCGCCGATGAGCACTAGACAGGAGGGATGTCAGGGACAGGCTAAGGATCAAACCATATGGACAGCAGAAGTACCAGGGGCGTAGACAGGAGAATCACCAGAGACATAGCTGAAGTCAGAAACCAGGAAAATAGACAAACAGTACCGAATCAGCAGGCAGAATGGATAGTCAGGACTTAGCAAGAGATCAGTAAACCAGAATGGGCAATAGACGGTACAGAAACAGCAGGCAGGCGCACAAAAGGGACAGACCGGGTCAGAAGCCAAGATATCAAACACAGAAGCATGCACACTGCACAAGGCACAAACGCACAGGGGTCACTTACACTAAGCCGAGGGCAAATGTATAGCTGACAGAGAACCCTGGTAAAGAGTGAGTATAAATGCCCCTTCCAGATCCAGAAAGAGGCCACGAACACTTAACCATGTGAGTGCAGGGCAAGAACCCTGTCCATACCATGACAACAGCATCTTTTTCAGGTATACCAGCGTTTTGCCTTGTGCAACTAATCTTATTCTTCCTAGACATGTATGAATAAATTGACAAATTGGTGTTACAAGTTGGGTGTGTGTCTACACAGTCTGACATTGTTCAATAAGTGCTTTAACTATTAGGATGGTAAAGACACACCCATATGACAAGGGATACAGTAACACCCAGTTGGAAATTTATTCAGAAATTCCTAACAGGAATAAGGGAGGAGTGAAAAATGCAAACAGCAGAGAAAAGTTGCTCCAGAATTGTTACATTACAAAGATTACAATTATTTACTAACACAGGCTTTTCAGGAGAGCTTTTCAGGTCTCCTATAGAAAATGGAAAATTTATTGTTTCATACCAATGAACCCATGAGCTTATGGACCCCCACAGAGAATATATTGTTACTATTTATCACTGTTTTTCAAGCAATAACCAAAGTCAAACTAGTTATGTGTGAGTTGGATGCATCCGCAATGCTCATACAGTATTCTATGCAAAATGTTTATTAGTACCTCTTTCCCTTTTCTCTACAAGAGATACTGGCCGGCAGCCACGACTGCTGTCCTAGCGGCACAATGAGTGGTTCTTCCTCTGCATTGTGTTTTTATGTGAATGCCCATGGTCATAACAAAAAGTATATTTCCAATCTAAAATGCAAACTAAAACAAATGTTTAAAGCTCTTAAATGTATGATAGGTTCACATCATATTTGGCATCAACTTCCAGCCTATACACTAACAAAGTCTTCCAATGTATCTAATATTCACACGATACCACAAGCACACATGCTACATAGAAAAATTGTACAAATGCAACCCAGCACTGTCATAGGCTATAAGTGCTTGACAATTAGGCCAACATTTTCTAGGTCTACAAAAAGATAATTATCTGCTACCATATGCCCCCCTCAGTATTAAAAAAGGTTTTATAGAGCAGATTGATATATATATATATATATAAATATATATATATATATAGATAGATATAGATATATATGTGTGTATATGTATATATATATATATATATATATATATACAGTATATATATATACTGTATATAATCGTAAATGTAAATTTCTGCTCATTCTTCAATTAGGAGTCCAGTAGGCGGTGATCTAACATCCTACTCTGTATGACTGAGCATAGTGAACTAACTTTCAGCGAGTAAGACCACCCACTGGACTCCTAAGCTCTAAAGTAAAACACTAGGGAGAACATAATGCAAATAGGGTCTTATCCAACATACAGTTATAATTTATAATCGGATTGTGCTAATCTCATCCATGATTTAAAAGCGTTTGTAAATCATTGTACAGCTGCTGCGGATTGACGGGTCGTCAAACTGATGAGAAAGAAGACAAGGCAAAAATTGTGGATAACTCTCGCGCTGTTGTGTATGGAAGACGTCAATACTCAGGAGTTGAATTCAAACATGCAGTTTTTATTCAATGCATTTCACAGTGTCAAGCACTTCTTCAGGAAATGACCCCATCATTTCCTGAAGAAGACGTGCTTGACACTTTGAAACGTGTTGAATAAAAACTGCATGTTTGAATTCAACTCCTGAGTATTGACGTCTTCCATATGCAAGAGTGAGGGAGGTAAGCTCTAAAGTAAAAGAGGTCATACATTTTTACTGGCTTTGTTTCTTATGTAAATAATTCTCCATCTGATCAGTTACACTTTATAAGTTTCTGCCCACGGACTGGTTAAAGGGAATCTGTCACAAAGTTTTTGCTACCTCAACTGAGAGCAGCATGATGTATGTAGAGATTCCAGCAATACTTACTGAGCTGGCTGCTGTCATTTTGATAAAATCCCTGTTTTCTCTGCTGCAGATCTAGCAGTTCTCTGAATGCTGAGCTCTGTGTAACCCCACCCACACCACTGATTGGAACCTTTCTGTCCACGTCCAGTGTACACCTTGTGACAGATTCCCTTTAACTATTTATTCTGTCTACCCTATCTCAATCATCATCTCTAACCTCTTGAATATACTGAATCAAATACAAGTCATTTCTGCTCCCTAATATTCTCATCTCTATCGTTAGATGCCACAAGGCTCTATACCAATAAGTTGCATCTAAATTTTTTTTTTACATAATCCAAATTATACAAGGAAATTTAGTGATGCAGACTCAGTCATGGTCAGATCATTCCTCGGGGAGACCTCTGAGATTATTTTGATTTACTTAGCCCAGTTTATCTAATGAATCAGGTAATAGAGTATGGAATGAGCTGTTCCCAAAAAATAGGTAAGACTACTTACTACTTATTGTAGCATATTAGAGTCGTAATTGTATATGTTGTGGATAGAAAGTAGTTCTCCATGATTTTCTTGTACTAATTACAGAACTGCTTTGAATTTCTTTAGATTGGATCATTTTTCATGATCAACCTATGTCTAGTGGTCATAGCTACTCAGTTTTCCGAAACTAAGCAGCGGGAAAGCCAACTTATGAAGGAACAGAGAGTCCGTTTTCTTTCCAATGCAAGCACATTGGCCAGCTTCTCTGAGCCTGGCAGTTGTTATGATGAGCTTCTCAAGTATTTGGTGTATGTGACCCGTAAGGCCAGTAAACAGATTGTCCAACTCTACAGAGCAGCAGTCTTTAAACTTGGTTTCACGTCTAGTCCTGCAGAGAAGAGCACCAATGAAAAACCAAATCGCAAACACAGAAGAAGGTCTTCAGTGCACCATCTAATCCATCACCATCACCATCATCACCATCATTATCACCTGGGAAACGGCAGCCTGAGAGCACCACAGGCCAGCCCGGAACTCAGCGAAGTGGAAACCAATTCTCCTCATAATGGAACCAGACTAATGCTATCGTTTTCTGGAGCTCCGACCTCCCCCATTGCTTCAGCCTCCAACACGCAATCCATTCACAGCATTTACCATGCCGATTGTCATCTAGAACCTGTGCATTGCGTGCCTGTCTTTGCCCAGCCTGGCACAGTTGTGGCAAGTTCTGATGTTCTCCAAACAAGTATTGTAGGAAATAAAAACTATCCTACCGTACACCCAAGTGTGTCACCAGAATTACAGAAGAAAACAGAACAAGGGGAAGTTTCAGAAAGCCTTGTGATCTCAAGTGACCCCAGCATTTACACTGGGCCAATGTACAGTTCAATGAACAGACTCCTAGAGACCCAGAGTACAGGTATGAGAACACATAATGACATTTTGGACAGTAAGAAGCATCTGTTATTTTAATGTATGGATTCTGGGTGTTTCACAGGTGTTGCCCTGCAAGAAAAAAATATATTTTTTTAAAAGGTCTCAGACTGGTAAAAAAAATTATTATTTATTATCCACGTCGATCAATTGGATCACCCGTTCTGAAACGTGTACCGTTCCTGCTAGTGACTACTTTCTGGTCCCATCTCAACATACAAGAAATACAAAGCTGATTCAGCCAATCACTAGCCACAGTGGTTACACATACCAGTCAGTCATTGGCTGAGCGGGTATTTCCTGCTATTTCAGGGCCAGGAAATAGAGAACAGGTCAAAACGGGAACTGTAGAGGGTAATTATCAATTCTTTATTATTTTTATTCCAGTGGGAGCCCTTTTAAAAATCATTTTTATTTGCTGGACAACCCTTTTTAGGAGTAACAGATGTTCCATTATTATTAATTATCTATATTGATTGTCCTTCTGTCTGTCTGATTGACGTCTCAGAATGTTCTGTGTACAAAAAATATTGGTAACTAGTGGATGATACTAAGCCTCACCTTAAAGGTGATTGGGTGCTTCTCTTGTTTAATGCTTGCCAGGTTGCCAAAGAGAGACCGTCATTTTCTGTCTCAGCCGGAATTAGTTAAACTTCACAAGCATGCAAGCAGGCGAGTGATTATTATTACATATATAATTTTATTCATAATTGGGCTAACTATTAAACTTCTCCTGTACCTTTAAAGGGGTTCTCCTGGAATAGAATATATATGTATAACTAAAGATTATGTCATTGTAAACAGATTCCTAAATACATTTAATTAGAAAATCACAATGGTTTTGTCTAGAGAGGTAAATACTATAGGATTAAAATGGCAGTCACCTTTTCACATTGGCCGAAACCTGTCCTAGAATGTTAGGACAGATGCCTGTGAGCATGTGCAGTTGGAAGCTCTGCCTTCCTTCATATACTATATATGAAGATGTCCTCTACTAATTCTGCTGGTGATACCAGAGGTGCTGAAGTAAGAAATGACAAGAACTTCTGAAGGCCCTGTCTTTCTGAACCATAGAGTCTAGATCACGAGAAGTAATTGTCTCCTTCTACTCCTCTTTGGTCAGACCTCATCTGGAATACTGTGACCACTTCTGGGCACCATATTTTATAAAATACATTGAAAAACTGATGCAAGTTCAAAGAAGAGCTACCAGGATGGTGAGCGGGCTGCAAAGTATGTCCTATTAGGAAAGGTTGCAGTATTTGGGAATGTTTAGCTTGCAAAAAATAAAGGAAGAAAAGACTTAATAGCTGTCTACCAATATCTGAACGGCTGTCTCACTGTAGCAGGATCATCCTTTTTCTCGTTTGTAGATGGAAAGCTATGGAATGACACTGAAAGGGAGAACATACAGATTAGTTACTAGAAAAATCTTTTTGACAGTGAGGGTGATCAATGAGTGGAACAGGCTGCCACGAGAGGTGGTGAGGGTGAGTTCTCCTTCAATGAAAGTCTTCAAACAGAGGCTGGACAGACATCTGTCTGAGATGATTTAGTGAACCTGTATTGAGCCTGGATTCACGATAACTCTGGAGGTCCCTTCCAAATCTAACATTCTGTGATTTTATGATTCTATGACTTTACATTGTATAGATTACCTCCAGATCAGAGCAGTGGACCTACCTACTGCACATGCTCAGAGGCATCTGTCCTAAAATTCTAGGACAGGTTTCTGGTAGTTCAACAAGATGGAGGCCATTTTAACTCTATAGTGATTTGCACCATAAACAAAACGATTTCTATTTGCTAATTAAATGTATTTAGGAAATCATTTAAAATGACATATCATTTAGTTTATTTTATTCCTATTCCTGGAGAACCCCTTTAAGCCAAGTAGCTTGTGGAAGACCCTCCACAATGGTTCTGCGACAGATATATGGATGCATGCATGCTTTGCTTTGGCATATAAATGTAAATAATTTATACTCTCACCAAATATGCAGTCAAGTGGGAATATAATTCAATACACGTTATAACAGCACTCTACCACAAATTATACCAAACTCACTACTGAAAGCATGGATTGAGATTCTCATAGATCTAAATAATTCATAGCCATATTCACAACAATACTTAAAGGGGATGCATCACCATGATCACCCCACTTAGGCTAGTTTCACACTTGCTTTTTTTTGCAGCGCGTTTTTCCCGCAAAAAAACGCATTGAAAAAACGCATACATAAGCATACAACTGCTGCGTTTTTTTCAAGCATTTTTATGAGCATGCATGAAAAAAACGCAGCGTTTTTATGCGTTTGTATGCGTTTTTAGCGCGTTTTTACCGCGTTTGCGTTTTTTCCAACATTTTTAGGTGGCCCCTCACACTACCCAAACCATGACTTTAATAACCCTAACCCTGACCCTAACCCTAACCCTAACCCTGACCCTAACCCTAACCCTAACCCTGACCCTAACCCTTAACCAAATCATACTTAACCCTAACCCAAACCCTAAACCCTAACTAACCCTAACCCTGACCCTAACCCTGACCCTAACCCTAACCCTGACCCTAACCCTAACCCTAACCCTAACCCTGACCCTAACCCTTAACCAAATCATACTTAACCCTAACCCAAACCCTAAACCCTAACTAACCCTAACCCTAACCCTGACCCTAACCCTTAACCAAACCATACTAAACCCTAACCCTGACCCAAAACCCAACCCTAACCCTGACCCTGACCCTAACCCTAACCCTAAACCCCCTTAACTAACCCTAACTCTAACTCAAACCCCTAAATTCCATGGTTAAAAAAAAAAAACGCATATGCAAAAAAACGCTTACATGAGCATGCCAGTGCGCACATATGCGCATCCATAGGCTATAATGGCCATTTTTAGCGCAAAACGTGCGCATATGTGCGCATGCGCTTTTTTGCAGGGCCAAAAAATGCAACATGATGCGTCTGGAAAATCCAATCGCACACCCCAAAAAAACGCAGCGCATGAAAATCGCATACATGCGCTTACAAGCGCGCAGGTATGCGCACCCATGTTAAAGATAGGGGAAAAAAACGCATGCGCAGGTTAGCGTTTTTTTCCAGCGCTAAAAAACGCAAATGTGAAACCAGCCTTAGACGCAGATTTGTTCATCACGTGGTCTCTATAGTATACAGTATATCCCCTTTCGATCTGTTTTGCCTCACATTGCCTCTGCAGTGGCCACTGCTGGAGAAAGGTAGTATTGCATGCTGGTCATTCGAATAAATGGTTAGCCAATGGCTATGTAATACATAGATAGGCTAAGTGCACCTAGCTTACTCTGCACGTTCCTAGAGGGAGTCTAAGGTAATTATTCAAAATATTTCATATAATCCATCTTATCCTAGTAATTAAGCCTCTTCCAACATACAGTCATATGTAAAAGTTTGGGCACCCCTATTAATGTTAACCTTTTTTCTTTATAACAATTTTGGTTTTTGCAACAGCTATTTCAGTTTCATATATCTAATAACTGATGGACTCAGTTATATTTCTGGATTCAAATGAGGTTTATTGTACTAACAGAAAATGTGCAATCTGCATTTAAACAAAATTTGACCGGTGCAAAAGTATGGGCACCCTTATCATTTTCTTGATTTGGACACTCCTAACTACTTTTTACTGACTTCCTGAAGCACTAAATTGGTTTTGTAACCTCATTGAGCTTTAAACTTCATAGCCAGGTGTATCAAATCATGAGAAAAGGTATTTAAGGTGGCCACTTGCAAGTAGTTCTCCTATTTGATTCTAATATGAAGAGTGGCATCATGGGCTCCTCAAAACAACTCTCAAATGATCTGAAAACAAAGATTATTCAACATAGCTTTTCAGGGGAAGGATACAAAAAGTTGTCTCAGAGATTTAACCTGTCAGTTTCCACTGTGAGGAACATAGTAAGGAAATGGAAGAACACAGGTACAGTTCTTGTTAAGCCCAGAAGTGGCAGGCCAAGAAAAATATCAGAAAGGCAGAGAAGAAGAATGGTGAGAACAGTCAAGGACAATCCACAGACCACCTCCAAAGACCTGCAGCATCATCTTGCTGCAGATGGTGTCACTGTGCATCGGTCAACAATACAGCGCATGCATAACGCCTTTTTGTATGACCAAACAACTCAATCTTTGTTTCATCAGTCCACAGGACCTTCTTCCAAAATGTAACTGGCTTGTCCACATGTGCTTTTGCAGACCTCAGGCGACGCTGTTTGTGGCGTGCTTGCAGAAACGGCTTCTTTCGCATCACTCTCCCATACAGCTTCTCCTTGTGCAAAGTGCGCTGTATTGTTGACCGATGCACAGTGACACCATCTGCAGCAAGATGATGCTGCAGGTCTTTGGAGGTGGTCTGTGGATTGTCCTTGACTGTTCTCACCATTCTTCTTCTCTGCCTTTCTGATATTTTTCTTGGCCTGCCACTTCTGGGCTTAACAAGAACTGTACCTGTGTTCTTCCATTTCCTTACTATGTTCCTCACAGTGGAAACTGACAGGTTAAATCTCTGAGACAACTTTTTGTATCCTTCCCCTGAAAAGCTATGTTGAATAATCTTTGTTTTCAGATCATTTGAGAGTTGTTTTGAGGAGCCCATGATGCCACTCTTCATAGGAGAATCAAATAGGAGAACTACTTGCAAGTGGCCACTTTAAATACCTTTTCTCATGATTTGATACACCTGGCTATGAAGTTCAAAGCTCAATGAGGTTACAAAACCAATTTAGTGCTTCAGGAAGTCAGTAAAAAGTAGTTAGGAGTGTTCAAATCAAGAAAATGATAGGGGTGCCCATACTTTTGCACCGGTCAAATTTTGTTTAAATGCAGATTGCACATTTTCTGTTAGTACAATAAACCTCATTTGAATCCAGAAATATAACTGAGTCCATCAGTTATTAGATATATGAAACTGAAATAGCTGTTGCAAAAACCAAAATTGTTATAAAGAAAAAAGGTTAACATTAATAGGGGTGCCCAAACTTTTACATATGACTGTATTTTAGTGGTAATTTATTTCAGTATTACAAATAGATTTTTTTAATCTTTGTAGATAATATATATTTTTGCACAGATCTTAGTGAAAATTGCAAGGTTTCTATTTTTAGTTTTAATACAGATAGTGATATGTAAAAAATATTACCGATTTTTAAAAAAATGCATTTAACATATAAAGCTGATTTAAACAAAAAATAATTTATGATAGCTTCCCATTAACTGAAAGAATGAAATATTAATCACAGTAATAAATAAATGTTGATCTATGGCAATTATAATTGTCAGCCTTATTAGATGTAAATATTAATAAATTTTAGTGGAGGAGATCTGTCAATAATCTTAATGTACTTCTTAAGCTTATTGTTTTACATTTTGCCAGCTACAAAGTCCTCAATAAGCCCTAGTTACAGAGGAAAAAAACATAATAGTAAAGGAAAAAAATTATCACTAGAGATCCATTACGATATCTTAATGCTAAATTATATTGAAAGAAAATAGGCAGGCATTAAGAGCTTTTAAGGCCTGGTCATTAATAAGCATCACACTATTGAGCAAAACAATAGCACTATAAAAGAGAAGTAAGCCAATACAAATTAAAGAAGAACTCCTCCTCCCATCAAAGTTTTTATCCTCTTAATATACTGCAGTCATCATATTATACAGCACGGTGTACTTACAATTGCTCAATTTACCTTTCTACCTGTAACGTCCGTCTGTTGCGAGTCTGAGCTGCAAGTAACACAGCACCCCGAGAAACCCCGAGACCCTTTACCCCCGTACAGGGATCTGGAATTACAGCGGAGCCCAAGGGGTAGCTGCCTATGAGAGCAGCGGACCGGAGCAGGACGGTTGCCAGTAAGAGACTAATAAACAAGACCGAAAGCATAGTCAGGAGTCAAAGTCAAAACCGGGCGAGCAGCAGAGATACAAAATCGGCAGGCTGTAGAAGGGTCGAAAAATCCAAGCTAAGGTCATAGTCAAAATAGCAATTAAACACTAGATCACTGGGGAAACCAAGACTATATCTGGCGGCCTGCAGGACAGGCTCCAAAGTATTTGAAGGACATGGCTACCTCTCATAGGCTCACAGCCTGATGACCTAATCTGGACCTCCCCCAGAAACAGGTGAGATGGCGATGCACAACTGGCACCAACCATTTCACCTCTGACAGAAGAGCGAAGCCTGCGCCCACCAGATGCCTGCACAGGGACCCCTTCTCTGTCACCAACATCACCCACAGGAGAAACACGGTGTTAAGGGCTGGCGGAACACACCAAATAATAAGATGGTGTTTAGGTGCGTTCGCAGCCCGGGGTACACCGTGCAGAGGTGTTAACTGCTGCTCGGTAATGGCGGACGCGATATGGAGGTGAAATAACGGCACACACGGGGTTAACCTCACCCAAAGTGTACCGAGGCGAACTCTTATGACTTAGAGCCGCACTACCGCAAATAATAGATGCCGTAGCCTGTTTTCGCTCACAGAGCTCGGCAGAGTAAGCGCTAGCGTAACGTCACAGAACTCAGCCCTTAGACAGCAGGACTGAAGTCCCTCTAGACCGCTAGCGCCCGGCACCACGACTGCGATACCAACAGGGATCAAATAAATGGCGTGTGCAAGTGTGCAGACGGCCGGTATGCACTGTGGCCTACAGGCTAGCCACTAGCAGGCGCTGACTCAGACTCTAAACCCTAACAACAGACGTATCAAAGGGTAGGGGTGTCATAATGAGTCAGACACCAGATACATGCATCCATCATCATACACACCAAACTATTTGAGTCTATCTTAGCGCATGGCCGAGCGGCCATGCGAACCTTTTATAGCCGCAGGCGTCCGTGATCCTCCTTGCTTCTCGGATGGGCCAATCCGAACACGAGCAGGACCTGAGCACATGACCTTTGATCTCCAATGGGAGATCACTCCACAGGCATGCTCAGTGGCCCGACATGAGGACTTAGTCCCTGGAGGATCTTGCTGCTGAGCACCATGCGTTGCCAAAGCTGAACCAGGGGTGGCAGCAGCAAGCAAACCCACGGAGCTGGTCTGGACAGAGCGCCGGGACCGACGAGTTTGCTGAGCAAGCTCCTCTGCGGCTGGGGAGGAATGGGAGACCGTCGGAGGCAAGGCTCGGGATTCCCGCTGTCCAGCGCCGGAAATCCGACGCCTAACACACGGCAATGCCCAACGACAGAGGCATGCTTCAAAGGAGCTGGACCATATGAAGATATAGCCCTCCTATCACCGGCACCACCAGTCGAAGGAGTCCAGCACCTCCCAGTGGCCAAGGCAGGAGCACCAGCCACCGAGTCCAATGGCAACTTGACAATAGCCCTCCTATCACTGGCACCACCAGTCGAAGGAGTCCAGCGCCTCCCAGCGGCCGAGGCAGGAGCATCAGCCACCGAGTCCAGCGGTGACTTGACATTAGCCCTCCTATCACCAGCACCACCAATCTAAGGAGTCCGGCGCCTCCCAGCGGCCGAGGCAGGAGCACCAGCCACTGAGTCCAACGGTGACATAACTCTACCTAGCTAATTCTTCTCTTTTCGTTGCTCTATGTAGAAACATGAAGTCTTTTTTCCCTGCATTTATCATTCTCCTCTTCAACTCCTGACCCAGCTGCTCCACTCCTCTGACTGCCAGGGACTTTCGCAGTGACTCATGACTTATGCAGGGAAAATGTACCTCCTATTTCTACATACAGCCTAGAAGGAATCGGCTAGCCAATTCTTATTCACGTGATGTCATAGATCTGATGGAAAAAAGAAGAATTAACTGGGTAGAAAGGAAAAATGAGCAATTGTAAGTGCACAGTGCTATATAATATGATGATTGCAATATATTAAGGGGATAAATATTTTGATGGGAGAAGTGCTTCTTTGAGGGAGTCTCAGGCTCACAAAGATCTTGGTCAAATGGTGTATGGGGAGGGGTCCTTTGTAGTCTAATACCAGGTGACTGAATTACTCAGCAGAAGATGTGTGCAGTCCACACACTATTAGGGTGTGTGCACACGTTGCGGATTTTCTGCGGATTTGCCTGCGGTTTGACACCTGCCATGGAGCAGGTGCCAAACCGCTGCAGAATCCGCACAAAGAATTGACATGCTGCGGATTTAAAACTGCAGCAAATCCGCGTGGAAAATTCTACACCGTGTGCACTGCGGTTTTTGATTTACATAGGTTATTATGGTACTGTACACCGCAGCAGAAGAGTATGTGCACACGTTGCGGTTTTGGACGTGCGGAATTGCCTCAAATCTGCAGTGCAGAGTGCACACAATGTTAATGAATGGGAAATGCAAAAACGCTGTGCACATGCTGCGAAAAATGTGGAATCGCAGTGTTTTATTTTCCGCAGCATGTCAATTCTTTTTGCGGATCCGCAGCTGCGGTTTCCATTCTGGCACATAAAAATTCTTTCTCTCTCTCCTCTCTCCTCCAGAAGCTCAAGGGAGAAAGCTCACAAACCAAAAACGCACTAAAATCCGCAAGGAATCCGCATCAATTCTACAGGAAAACCGCAAGCGTTTTACCTGCATTTTCTGCCAAGAGATACGGATTCTTTGCAGAAAATTCCACAGGCTAGTCCGCAACGTGTGCACATACTCTTATTTGGGATTCCGTGTAATCTAGTAGGCTAACTTTACATCAGCTCTTCTGTTAACTTTAATCTGTCAGCAGGTTTTTGCTATGAAATCTGAAAGCAGCATGAGGTAGGGGCAGAAACCCTGCTTCCTGTTGATATGCATTAGTTAGCTTACAGGATGCAGCAGTTGTGGTAGAATGACAGTTTTCTGGTGCACATCTAACAGAGCTCAGAATATGTAGCCCTGTGTAACTCCTCCCACACCACTGACTGGCAGTGTTGCAGTGTAGTTGGACAAAAAGGACAATAATCTCCTGCTCATAAAATACTGTTTAATTAAAACAACAGCACACAACGTAGTAAGTAACACATTACTGGAATCAGGGTCTCTGCCCCTACATAATGCTGCTCTCAGATTACATAGCAAAAACCTGCTGACAGATTCCCTTTAATGAACAACTTTCAAATGTAAAATGTGGCTGGTGGACACATAGCCTGTCCTAACTTAAAAGTTTCATATGTTTAAAAAAAAAAAGCCTTGGAGAAGTAAATCAAATAAATAATGCCAATTCTGTCAATCTCATATGTTTATGAAGGCAGCATTCTTGTTAATTTTGCCTTAAGCCTTGTATTAGGGAACATTTTGGGCATCATCTAAAGCCTAAACTGGGCATGACTAGGACTTTCGACCAAATGAACAAGGACATCATTGAAAGTTGATGTCCTTGTTCTTTTTTGATTATTTCTCTGAAAGATGAGTAGTGATCCATTAAGATGGACTTTTTCATGTTTTCATTTATGAGATGGTTGGTGTTGATTCCAACTTTCCTTTTCGGCAAGAGAAGAGAAGACGATGATCATCAGGACCTTGTTCTCAGCTTCCGTCAGATATCGTACACAATTACATTATAGTCAGTTCCTACCCCAACTTAAAATTGCCCCGAACTGATCAGTTGCTATTTGGTTTTAAGTCCCTTTTAAATATTACTTGCAAAAGTTCCTTTTGGATTGTAGCATAGTGTATCCAGTTACATACAGTGTTACAACTTCAATACTAATGCAAAGTAAGGGCAAAGTATGTGATATGGTGTTGAGTCTGTATTTTGCTTTGCTATGGATGTAAGGTTTTTTTTTATTATTTCCATTCTGCACTTTTCCACAATGTCACTGTATGTGAGATGCCTGAGTTGCAATTTGTCACTTGCTGCTCACTGAGATTTTGGGAAAGCTTTGTTATTTTCATCAGTTACATATGACTTTAGGTATCTGCAAAGGATCCTGTAAAATCTCGGTCCAAGCTGCGACTCCTGAAATTGAATCCTTAGATCCAGAAATATGTTCTCACTGCAAAGAGCCGGACGTGCCCGACAACGACGACATGGAGTCCGACAGTGATGGAGGCTACGAGTTCAGTCAAGATACTCAGTGCAATGAGAAAATCGAGCAAAAAAAGGGAAAGACGTTAATGAAAAGCCCTACTAAGCTGATGAAGGGGTGCAGAGTGGTGTGCGAGACATTTAGAAAGATTGTGGACAGCAAATACTTTGGACGAGGTATAATGATTGCGATCCTAATAAATACTTTGAGCATGGGGATCGAATATCACGAACAGGTAAGCTATTGAAAACATTTGTGTGCCATGGTTACAGATGAATACACATGTTAAAAAATGAAATGGATATGCTACCAGATTGCACAATACAAACTGCATACATTATTAAAGATATCTCTTAGACCTGATGATGCTGAGGTACTTACTTTAGAAATCCTTATTATAGAATGGCTGTATAATCCTGACATTAAAATGAGTCCAGCTAAAGAGATAGCGATCTCATGAGGCCAAGTGTATTTGGTCTCTGCCCATTCAGCTTCTCTAACAGCTGCAGCATATACTGTGCAGTGTGAGATCTCAGCAGGGAAGAGGGATTCTGAGGAGCTATCAATCAGGTGTGGTGAGTAAAGATTGACTATAAACTTTAGAAAATACTGTTGCGACAAAGGCTCTTTGCTAAATGTAGTAAATGTAGTTGGGTTTTTTTTTAATGTTTTATCAGCAGCTACATAAAAAAGCAATACAAATTTGGATTTTCCCCCGAGCTCCCCAACAAGAATTATTAAATTCTAACCATTTTGTTTCATATGGATTTGGGTGGAAGCTCTATCCTTAAAAAAACAAAACAAAAGTAGAAAAGTTTTTTAATACACGAGAACGTTTCATTGCTATTTTGCCCTCTTACATCCAGAATAAATTCAAGATACATTTCTGAGATACAAACTGGTATGTACAAAGCCTATGTGCATTTAGTGTTTATTGTACATAGTATGTGATTCTCTAAACTTTTCAATCTTGGGTTACTAGGTTGTTTTTCTTTTGTTAATTAAAATTTAAAACATCAATAAAAACAAGTTAAAAAAAAACTTTAAAAAAACTTGTACAGCCATCCTGACATAGATTTTGTAGATCTGATGAGACAGGTGTACTTACTTTGAAAGCCTATGTAATATAACATGTGCAGTTTATTTTCAGTGGTGAAATCTGTGGGCATATCAGCTTTAAATTTGATCGGTGAACCTACACCTTCTTCGTAGCTAAGAGGACCAGCGAAACAGAAAGTTGTACGTGTCTCTCGCCCAGTGGGAAAATGAGACACATGTTACGCACTCACCATGAGTGAGACAATTTGCGCTAGTAGTTGGCAGTGATGTAGTGATAAGCTAAGTGGGATCAGGGAGGTGTCCGGAGAAGCTGGTGGGATATCGATCTGTTGTCAGTCATCAGCAGTAAGCAGACCACAGGCTATAGCACACCCTACAGAGAGCAGTGTATGGTCTATTGATTAGAGCTAGGCCAAAGCTGAGGAAGTACATAGGAGATAAGCATCATCCACAGAGTACTGGCCTGATATCTCTTTTTATAGCCTGTGTATTTTATCAAGTATGATCATTTCTCCTGGTTCTTTATATGGAAAGATTGAGAAGATTATGTTACACTTGTGATTTATTTGATCTACCTTGAATAATCTGTATTCCTTCCTATTTTGACTATGCTTGCCATGAATAATTCACATAAATGTATTGTTTTCCCGCAGCCAGATGAATTGACTAATGCCCTGGAGATCAGTAATATAGTCTTTACAAGCTTATTTGCCCTGGAAATGGTTTTAAAGCTTTTGGTTTATGGTCCATTTGGCTACATCAAGAACCCATATAACATATTTGATGGGATCATTGTCGTAATCAGGTAATTGTAGCTCCAGCAAAAAAAAACCACTTGAATGATGTATATTTTAGCTTCACTTCAATGCCCTCTGCCAAAGATAAATTCACTGCACAAACAAAGTCAGTCGATGCGGACCCTTCTAATTATCAGATGCCATTATCGAATTTTCAGGTCACATTTACTGTAGTTGACATCAAAAACTGCCATTGTTCTTCACACAATGCATCTACAAATCAATAGGCTAGAAAAAGTAGATAGAAAAGAAGTACATTATAGGTGGGCAGGTGCACTGAACTGCTTGGCCACTCCGAGGTTGTACTAAGCTCTTGTGCTTGGTTTGGACAGTCATTTTGTGCTAACAGACTCCCTTTAAATTCTAGCAAACCATATATTTCTATATATGGTATTAGGCACACCTCTAATAAAGTAATTATTCCTGCGGGTGCATGTTGAAAAATGTTGAGTTTTCTGTTTGCCATGGACAATACTTTGCTTTCCATGTATTTGGTGCAATCACCTAGTATAAATGCTTATTACAAGATCCAGGCCGCTAGGACAGAGGCATTTAATGACGTTATCTGGTAGAAGCACTCTAACGGATGTGCAAGCTGGTGCTAAATGCTCATTATTTCAAAATATCTATTTTGCTTATGGGCTATGTATGGGGATTCTGTGAAGTGATGGAATGTTGGATACTTCTTTTCCTACACAGTCATTCTGGACCGTGGGCTAATTTTCATAGGCTTTTTATTGGATAGCACAGTATTTTGCTTTTCATGGAACTTGCACATGCATACCGTGCACAATCATTTATATTTGTAGAGTTTGATTGATTTACATAAACTCAAAACTTTATTTTTATTCTGCACTTGGCCCATCAAACTTATTGGTCCCTTCATCAGTATTACTTATTCTAGTCTTAGATTAGGTATATGCTGAGTTTGTGCCCAATGTCTTGGCACATACACTAAGGACGAATGCACCCAACAGTACCACAGTCAGGATGGATGCCTAGACGTCCATTCAACATAGTGACCTAGAGTGAAAAATATATACCGTGTTACATTGTTTCTTTACAGTGTCCTTCTGTATAGGAAAGTAAAGCATGTAATCTTTCCACATACAGTAAAATAAATGTTATTCATATACATACCTTCCAGATGGAATCCAAAAGAGTACACTTTTGGCTGCCATCTGATGAATGGAGACCTATGGGAACATTACAGAATATGTCAGGAAAGGTTTTTATTTGGAGTGCATGTTTCAGGAGCTGTATACTGATTGGTATCCTATGCACTATGGAAAAGTACCATATCGTGGATCAATGCTGTAATTTGGTCACGGTATTTTATGTTGGCTATTGGTTCATTTTTTATTGTCTTTAATAACTCTTTTTTTATGTATTGCTTTTTGGAACATAAAGGTGTTTTCTGAAAACTTATTGTGTATGGGTCCATGGTGAGATGTAAAAA
Organism: Dendrobates tinctorius; assembly: GCF_039654945.1. NCBI lineage: Eukaryota > Metazoa > Chordata > Amphibia > Anura > Dendrobatidae > Dendrobates > Dendrobates tinctorius. Next base: position 10,666,569 of record NW_027361771.1, read on the forward strand.
AAAAAAAATGTTCTCACCTTAGGCCTCTTTCACACATCAGGTTTTCGGCGTCAGGCGCGATCCGGCGCTTTTGACTAAAACCGGATCCGGCGAAATGCAATGCCGGATCCGGTTCCCCCCATTGACTTGCATTAGAGCCGGATCGAGCCGGATGGCCATGCGTTTCATCCGATTTTCGCCGGATCCGGCAATGTGACGCGATCCGGCGTCTGGAAAAAACGGCTACTGTAACGTTTTTTGTCTCCGGCGAAAAAGCCGGACACGCCGGATCCGGCGTGTCCGGCTTTTTCATACAATGAAAGCCTATGAGCGCCGCAATGCGCCTGATCCGGCGACAGCCGGATCCGGCGGCCGGATCCGGTTTCTTTGGTCTGAGCATGCTCAGTAGCTCTGCCCACAGGACATATATAAAAGCAAGACAATGGGACCCTCAGCCACACCCAACATGCCACCCAAGCCAAGAACCAGGAGCAGGAGAAGGCAGCAGACATCTGCAGCAGCAGCACCATCAGCACCACCCCAAATGGAGCAGCATGCTGAACAACGGGAGGGGAGTCCAGCAGCAGATGAGAGACGGTAATTATCAAATCCCCCATTCCTCCAAACTAGGGCCATGGAATATCAAGATATTCATTGGCCCTTTGTTTCTCTTTATTCAACAGCCGCCCAATAGATGCAGCAGCAGCAGCAGCAGCAAAGGCAGCAGCAGAAACACCACCCACAGCCATGGAGTCTGGCCATGAGGAAGACAGCACATCTTCTGGGAGCCCTCCCTCGCATCGTCAGCGTTTGACGGTAAGTTTTTATTTCCAAAATCCATCATCTCTGTAATATATGTGTATTCATTGCCTTTTATTTCAAAACAGGAATCACAAGATGAAGAGGAGCTCCCAGAAGAAGAAGGAAGGGGTGGACAGACACTTGGAGTGGGCTCACAATTGGTAAGTTTTTTGCATCAAACGCAGAAACACAACATCACACTACACACAACACATAGAAAACAATGTTCTGCAGACCACACACAGCAAACAAATGCCTACATCCAAAGACATAACATTTTTTGTTTTCTTCTCTAGTCTTCCCAATCTGGTGCTCGGCCAAGAGGTCCTCGCAGTGCCTCCCAGGGTCGTCGGCGACAGCAACGCGGCGGTCACCAGCGTGTAAGTATAAATATTTTTGCTTTGTTTTTTTTTGCACTTTTTATTTCATTTCTTTTGTGGAGGCTAATTATGTTATTTTTGTCTTTTTCTTTAACAGCCTTCACAGCGTGCTCCCGACTCTGACGGTGAGGATGGAGGGATTGATGTGGACCGCCTCATCGATCTCGTCAGAGAAAGGGAGCCGCTCTGGAATATGGCTGACCGCCGCCACGCTGACCTGATCGTTACCCGACGACTCTGGGAGGAAATCTGTTCGCTCCTTGTGGACCGCTGGGAGGACCTCGAAGCTCGGGCCCAGATTAAAGAGCGTAAGTATATACAGTACCGGTTGCTTGATTTAAACCAGTGTTTCCCGAACTCCAGTCCTCGTGGTCCCCACGAATCATGTGTTCAGGATTTCTATTTACTTTGGAAATCCTGAAAACATGACCCCTGGGGACCATGAGGACTGGAGTTTGGGAAACACTGATGTTGTATACTAACCACTTTGTCCTTTCTCGTTTCAGGGGAGAGAATTGTGAAGCGGTGGCGGTCTGTGAGGGATCGTTTCAAGAAGGTGTTCAATAAAGAGATGCGGGCCCCGAGTGGATCTGGAGGACGCAGGAGCAAGTACAAGTACGCACGAGCCCTGTCGTTCCTCCGGGAGACAATGCTCACCAGAAGGTAAATATTACACACCACATGTGACAAAAAAATGTTTAGATGTAACTTTTTTTTTTCAGCCAGGGCCATACCATGTCACTATTTTAATTGGTTTTTTTTCTCTTTATTCCACAGCACGGTGAGCAGCACTCGGGAGCCTGCACGATTGGACCCTTCTGAGGTGATCCCTGAGGAGACCGGCACCGAGGGACACTTCGACCGCCCCGGTACATCTGCACCTTCCCAGCCTTCCCACACATTCGACCCATCTGTCCCATCCACCAGCACAGGAGCATCGTGGCCGCCTACATTACATGAAGCTGCTGGTGAGGAGATCGCTTTCCCTTTACCCCACCCTTCTGCCCCTGCCACCTCTAGTACACCTGCGGGTACTGGGCGGCAGCGGCAGAGGGGTCAGGAAAAGAGTTATGCGCCAGAGTTCTTGCATCTGAATGCATCTTTCCAGAACTGTCTAAAAGTCTTGTCAGAGCAAATCTCCGCAGGCTTTCAGCAGATCAACTCCAGCATTCTGGAGGTGAAGACACTTCTGCAAACCATGCATTCAGAAGCAAGTTCTTCGCCAAACCACACCTTTTTCAGGTCTGTTGTGGAGCGCATGGCAACACTATCTCCTACCCAGCAGATGCATGTAATGCATTCGTGCCACGGTGCTCTACAGCAGGTTACCTCCCAACCTCCACCTCCCACCACTGTAGTTCCTCCACCTGCACCCCTTCCAGCCACTTTCCATCCTCCCCCTCCTATTACATCTGCACCCCCTCCAGCCACTTTCCATCCTCCCCCTCCTATTACATCTGCACCCCCTCCAGCCACTTTCCATCCTCCCCCTCCTATTACATACCAGCAACCTCCCCAGTACCAGCAACCTCCCCAGTACCAGTCATCTCCCCACTTCCAGCAACCTGCCCCGTATCAAACTCCTTCCCCGTACCAAACTCCTTCCCCGTACCAAACTCCTTCCCCGTACCAAACTCCTTCCCCATACAACATTCCATCAACATCATCTGCTCCTACAGTCCCTGCCCAACCCTCCACTCCACCGCCCACCACCTCTTCTGCCTCCCACATGTCCACCCATTCTGTAGCTTTTTCCACACCATCACCTCTAACTGTTCCTTCCCCACCACGATCCCAATCCTCTCTCCACACTCCCAGTGTCGAAGTGTCCCGCAGCCCCTCCAGCAGTATTTCCACCCCACACTACACAGATTTATGATGTGTTTTGTAATAAAAATGCCCATGTTTTTTTCAAACCTTTATTAAAAAAGTTTTTTTAACTTTAAAAACAGTTTACAAACAAAAAAATATTTTAAATAAAAGTTAAATTATTGTTTACACTGGTTGTCTGTCATTTCTTTCTGCGGCGAAATATGTTTAAAAAAAAGGTTAAATAAAGGGTATTTAAAAGGTAAAAAGGTATTCAAAACCAGGTATATAACTGTGGGTAAATTTTAGCTTTTTGCCACAGTTGTGTTCCTGGTTGTGTTTGAAGCAAAGTATTTCACCTAAAAAGTTGTGTTTATTGTTGGTGATTTCATAACAATGTACACAACTTTTGTTAAAAGGTGAAATACTTTGCATAAAACACAACCAGGTACACACCTGTGGCCTAAAGCTAAAAAATAGAGACCATGACAAGATAGCCAACTTTGGTTGGCAAAGGTATATACTGTTGGTACAGAAGGTACACAAGTTTGGTTAGGGCACAAATCTTTCACACTCTGTCATCCTGCCAGTGTACTCTGCCTTGAGGTGACATAAAGTATAGTGCAAAATTGTCCCTCATTACTGAAACCGTCACAGAACTTCTAGTGGTAATGTCATGGTAATCTTGCAAGGTGGTTTCTTCAGAGGTGTCCTCAACGGAAATGGGTTCCTTGCAGATAACAAAATTGTGGAGTACCACGCAAGCTTTGATCACCTCGTCAACAGTTTCTGTCTTGAGGTTGATCGCAGTCAATAGGACCCGCCATTTGGCTGTCAGAATACCAAAGGTACATTCAACCATTCTTCTTGCTCTTGTGAGGCGGTAATTAAAAATGCGTTTTGGTCTTGTCAATCCTCTGCTAGAGTATGGTTTCAAAAGGTGTTCTGACAGCTGGAAGGCTTCATCCCCTACACAGACAAATGGCATAGGTGGACCAGATGTTTGCGGCAGCGGTCTAGGGGGTGGGAACTGGAAGGTGTTTCCATACAGTTTACGCCCCATGGCAGACAGTTTGAAAACTTGAGAGTCATTGGAGCGGCCATAGGCCCCAATATCCACAGCAATAAATTTGTATTCCGCATCAGCGATGGCCATGAGGACAATTGAAAAATATTTCTTGTAATTGAAATATTCCGATCCCGATCCGGCTGGCTTTACAATGCGGATATGTTTCCCGTCCACAGCGCCCAAGCAGTTGGGAAACTGACATATCTGTTGAAACTTGTCAGCAATTTCAATCCACCTCTCTGTTGTGGGCTCTGGTAAAAACTCTTCAGCTAAGGAGTCCCACAGTGCACGGCATGTGTACTTCACTATTCCTGATATGGTGGAAATCCCGAGTCTGTACTGGAAATGCAGTGACAAAAGGGATTCTCCAGTTGCAAGAAATCTGTGGGGAATTAAAAAACAATCAATTAGTTTAAAATCACAGCATTACATACCAAAACTCAGCTATAACACTTGGAGATACAAACTACCACCAACAAGATTGCAGTGAAAGTGTGCTCTGATGCGAGCATATCCAATAAATGTGGCTTACCTTAAAGTCACCATCAGACGCTCTGCGGGTGAAACAGAGAAGCGGCAATAGGTGTCTGCTTTTCTTATGAGGTGTGCAATGCGCTCCACCAAGTAATCAAAATTCTCCATTTTCATCCGAACATATCCAAAAAATTTATCCGGGTTTCGTCGAAGGTCCATGCAGAGTGTAGAATAGACCCCACGCGTCATTCTCTTGGCTGTGATGGGGTGGATCCACAAACGTCGTCTACGATGCCTGATGCGCTGCTGTCTCGCTCTCTCCTTCTCCAGAACAATCACCCTCAAACGATTCGCCTCCGCTATAAAATCCGCCAAATTCTTCAAAATATTTCCAATGACAACATCCATCTTCGCCAGTAACTTGCTCTTCTCTCCAACCTGCACTTTCTCCTCGACAACCTGTCAAAGAAGGGCTGTAGGAACACTCTATATATAGTTTTCCAGTAGCCAATCCCGTTCGGAAGGCCACAAGGGTCAATTTTAAAAACCGGATCCGGCGTAATCTGTCGAAAAACGGATAGAAAAACGGATGAACCGGATGAGACGGATCCGGTTTTGTCTGTCAAGAAAAAGACGGATCCGGCAGAAAACCGGATCCGTCACATCCGGTTTTACTAAACATTTGCCGGATCCGGCGTTCCGGCATGACGCCGGATCGCGCCTGACGCCGAAAACCTGATGTGTGAAAGTAGCCTTATGGACTGTTTTGTTTTAACGGAATGTGAAGGCTGCAGTCAATCAGTGGTCACCACTTGACATTGTTTATGACAAGAGACCATCGCGACTCAGGAGCCAGTGCATGTCTGTGAGTGGCAAATGTGAACCTTTGCTTTATGTATCTGGTGTGACACACACTTGTACTGTAATAACTGCAGCTACTTGTACTGTAATGAACTTGCAAAACGACTAGAAAAACAGCTTCAACTTTGTTATGTCAGTGGATTTTATCCCACAACATTTCTATAAGATTAAGGTCAGGACTTTGACTTGGCCATTCAAAAGCTTGACCTTCATTCTTTTTTGCCCATTCTTTTGTAGAACAACTTGTGTGTGTTGGTTTGTTGTCTTGCTCCATGACCCACATTCTTTTGAGATGAAGTCCATGGACATGTATCCTGACATATTCCTTTAGAATTTTCTGGTATAATTCAGAATTTATTGTTCCATCAAAGATAGCAAGCTGTCCTTTGCCAGATTCAACAAAACAAGCCCAAACCATGATTTTACCACCACCACCATGTTTCACATATGGTGTGGGGTTTTTAATTTGTAATGCAGTGTTTTTCTTTCTCGAAACATAACACTTCTTATTTAAACCATAAAACTCTATTTTGGTCTCATCCATCCACAAAACATTTTTCCAATTGCCTTCTTGGCTTGTCCAGTTCTTTTTGGAGAGCTGTGTCTTTCTGCTTGCAATCCTGTCATGCACATCATTGTTGTTCAGTGTCCTCCTGATGGTGGAAATATTAATAGTAATTAATGTGAAAGAGGTCTTTAGCTGCTTACAATTTATTTTGGGTTCCTTTATGGTCTCTCTGACTATTATGCGCCTTGGTGTGTTCTTTGATTGTCAATCACACCTAGGGAGGTTAACCCCTTCCTGACATGCACCGTACATATACTGCTCTGCGGGAGGTGCGTTCCCACAAAGAGCAGTATATCTACGACGGCACGATCGCGAGCGGGTGTCAGTTGTATGTGACAGCTGACACCCCACAGTAGTGCCCACGATCAGTAGTAGGACCGATCGCAGGCATTTAACCCCTCTGATGCCGCAGTCAGTAGTGGCAGCGGCATAGAGAAGCATCGCACAGGGAGGGGGCTCCCTGCACGCTCCCACCAGAACAACACGATGCGATCAAGTTGTTCTGATGGTCTCCATGGAGACCCCTGGCACCAAGATGGCTGCAGGGTCCTGGAGGGAAGGTGGCTTGTGAGAGTCTGCTAGGAGCAGGCGCTGGCATGCCTCCTTCCTTGCTTGTCAGATCCTGATCTGATACTTTGCATTGCAAAGTGTCAGATCAGCGATCTGACTTTATATAATGATGTCCCACACTGGGACCATGTAAAAAAGTTAAAAAAAATTACAAAGTGTAATAATATTTTTTTAAAAATACCTAAATAAATAAAAATATATATATATTTTTCCAAATAAATAAATAAAATAAGTAATAAGTAAATAAAAAAACAATAAAAATAGACATATTTGGTATTGCCGCGTCCGTAACGACCCGCTCTATAAAACTGTACCACTAGTTAACCCCTTCAGTGCACACCATAAAAAAAGCAAAAAAGATGAGGCAAAAAACCATGCTTTATCATCATACTGCCAAACAAAAAGTGCAATAAAACGCTATCAGATGCATGTAAATAAAAATGGTACCACTGAAAACGTCATCTTGACCCGCAAAAAACAAGCTGTCATACAGCTTCACTAACAGAAAAATAAAAAAAGTTATAGTTCTCAGATTAAAGCGATGCCAAAATATTTATTTTTTTATAAAATAGTTTTATTGTGTATAAGCGCCAAAAGATAAAAAAAGATATAAGTGAGATATTGCTGTAATCGTACTGACGCGAAGAACAAAGCTATCTTACCACTTTTGCTACATGCGGAACGGTATAAAAAATAAAACAAAAAGCAATTTCTGAATTGCTGGTTTTTGTTCATTCTGTCTCCCAATAATCAGAATAGAAAGCAATCAAAAAATGTCATGTGCCCGAAAATGGTACCAATAAAAACGGCTCGTCCTGCAAAAAACAAGCCCTTACATGACTCTGCAGGCCAAAATATGGAAAAATTATAGCTCTCAAAATGTGGTGATGCAAAAGCTAGTTTTCGCAATAAAAAGCACTTTTTAGTGTGTGACAGCAGCCAGACATGAAAACATGATATAAATCTTGTATTGCTGTAATCACACCGACCCCAAGAATAAACTCGCCTAATCACTTATTTCGCATGAGCAACAGCACAAAAAATGAATAAAACCAATTCTTCACGTACTGTTGATTTTTTCATTCTGCCTCCCAAAGATTGTAGTAAGGCTTGGCGCACATTTATTCTTCACTCTGCGCTGAGCGCTTACACCGGGGTTTCCGTGTAAATCTCTGAAATACTGAAATGATTCAGACAGAACGTCCGGTGGAAAATTCCCTATTATGAGGCAGATGGAGTCACTGTGGACTCCATAGGACCTGTGATCAGGCGGTGTCCATCTTTTTAGGATTGCATAGTTTTGTGCACTTCTCAAAAAGACACCGCTGAACAGAGGCCAGATGGAGTCCAGAGTAAATCTGCTGGCTCATTAGTGATAGGATCCCTCAGGGGTTTCATCTGTCACGTCACTCGGAGATTTAGATGGAAACCCCAAAGTAAGTGCTCAGCGTAGAGAGCCGGATAACTGTGTTCCCAAACATTATGTAAAATTGTCCAAATAAAAGCTGCAACTCAATCCACAAAAAAAGCAAGCCCTCACTCCGGTCCGTCATCTGTTAACGGACATATAGGGGGTTTCCTGGTTACTGGTGGCACAAAGGCTCTGGAAAAACAAAATTGCTCCTTACCTCCCAAAAGAAATTCAGAAAATTCTCCACTCCCAAATCCAAATGCCCCCCTCCTGTCGGAACCCCAGTGTGCCTAAACAAAATGTAACGCCCACATGTTTGGTATTTATTGATGAGAGCCCACCTAATTTACAGGTGAGTGTCTCCAGAAGCATGACCTGGGCATGTACAATGTACTGGTCACTACAACGTACAACGTACTGTTTACTACAACGGCAGTTTGCAATTTTCACTCAGCAACATACACTGCTGCCTGTCTCTGGAAAACATCTATGGAGTCAAAATCGTCACTACATCTGTAGATAAATTCCCAAAGGGTTATAATTTCCAAAATAGGGTCACTTGAGGGGGATTCTGCTTATCTAGCACTTAGGGGCTCTTTTTATGAAATCCGCAAACTAGTCTAGGAAAATCTGTGTTCCAGGAGGCAAATTGCGCTCCGTCCCTCCCGGAGTCACTCTGTATGGCAAAGTAGTATTATACAGTCACATATGGGGTATTTCTACATTCTCTGTGTGAAAATGTAAAACTTGGGGCTAACACATAATCTTGGTGGTAAAACTGTCAGTTATTTTTTCTTCACTGCCCAACGGTATAAAAGTCTGTGGCACATCTGTGGTGTCAATATATTCACTGCACCCCTAGATGAATTTATTGAGAGGTTTAATTGGTAAAAAGGGGTCACTTATGGGGGATTCTGCTGTTCTGAGACCTCAGGTGTCAATGTATCTTGGCACCCTCAAACAAGTGCAGCAAAATCTGCACTGTAGTATGGCACTACTTCCCTTCTGAGCTTTGCACTGTGCCTCAAAAGTAGCTTTTGACCTCATATGGGGTATCAGTGATCTCAGGAGAAATTGCGCAACTAACTTTGGGGTCCATTTTCTCCTTTTGCCCTTGTGAAAATACAAAATTTGTAGCTAAAAAATTATTTTTTAGCTAGGTAAGGTCCCCAAAGGGTCTAGTTTCCAAAATGATGTCATTTGTAAGGGGTTTCCACTGTTTAGGCACATCAGGGGCTCTTCAAACCCGACATGGCGACTGCTAATTATTCCAACAAATTTTGCATTTAAAAAGTCAAATGGCGCTCCTCCCCTTCCATGCGTCCAAACAGTTGTTTTCCACAACATATTGGATATCTGCACACTCAGGAGAAATTGCACAACAAATTGTATGGAGCAATTTCTCTTGTTACCCTTATGAAAATGCAAAATTTGGAGCTAAAAAAGATTTATCTGGGAAAAATGTGATTTTTTTTTCTTTTCACAGCTTAACGTTATAAACTTCTGTGAAGCAGTTGGGGGTTTAAGGTGCTCAATACACATCTAGATAAGTTCCCTAATGGGTCTAGTTTCCAAAATGGTGTCACTTGTTGGGGGTTTCCACTGTTTAGGCACATCAGGGGCTCTCCAAACATTACATGGCGTCCGCTAATTATGCCAGAAAATTTTACATTCAAAAAGTGAAATGCCGTGCACCCAAACAGTAGATTTTCCCCACATATGGGGTATCGGCATGCTCAGGAGAAATTTCACAAAAAATGTATGATCCATTTTCTCCTGTTACCCTTGTGAAGGTAAAAAAAAAATACATCTAAAGGAAAATTTTTGTGAAAGAAAAGTAAATGTTTATTTTTTTTCCACATTCCAAAAATTTTTGTTAAGCAGCTTAATAGTTAAACTTCTTGAATGTGGTTTTGAGTACCTTATGGGTAAAGATTTTAGAGTACAGTTTTTGTGTATTTTGTGTCATATAGACCCCTCAAAATCACTTCAAATGTGAGGTGGTCCCTAAAAAAAATGGTTTTGCAAATTTTTTGTAAAAATGAGAAATCGCTGGTCAACATTTAACCCTTACAACTAGAGATGAGCGAATTTGTTCAGATTTTGTCCCCAAATCTGATTTTGACTTATTCGAGCCGTATTCGAACACTATTTGTGCCAAATGTTTCTCTTATGATCGGTTCCGAACATATTTGGTAATTTCTAGTCCCATTGACTCTAATGACGTTCGACTGTGTTCGACAAATATTACAAAAACAAAATTCAAATCTGATCATATTCTGAACGGAATCTGAACAAATTCGCTCATCTCTACTTATAACGTCCTAACAAAAAAAAATTATGTTTCCAAAATTGTGTTGATACAAAGATGACATGTGGGAAATGTTGTTTATTAACTGTTTTGTGTGACACCACTCTCTGATTTAAGGGTAAAAAAATGAAAAGTTTGAAAATTGCAAAATTTTCAAAATTTTTGCCAAATTTCCATCTTTTCATAAATAAACGCAAGTTATATCAAAGAAATTTTAAAACTAACATGAAATACACTATGTCAGGAAAAAACATTCTCAGAAGCAGTGGGATCCATTGAAGCGTTCCAGAGCTATAACCTCATAAAGTGAAAGTGGTCAGAATTGTAAAAATTGGCTTTGTCATTAAGTACCAAATTAGCCCTGTCACAAAGGGGTTAAAGAACTGGATATCTCCTTTAACTTTATGAGATTATTTGTCCAAATAAAGTTCTGAATTTTAATCAAAGGGGCTGGAACAACTTTTTCTACGTTTGTCCAGTTAATTTTATGAGATTCAGCTTGGTAGTAATCATTTGCCTTTGGTGCCCAGTTACATGGCTGCTCCTGATAATAATCACCCAGTAACTTATACAGCTCTGGCAAAAATTAAGAGACCACTGCAAAATTTTCAGTTTGTCTGATTTTTCTCTTTATAGGTTTTTTTTGAGTAAAATGTAAATTGCTCTTTTATTCTATAAGACTACTGACGACATGTCTTCGAATTTCCAAATTTTGTATTTAATTTTAGAAAATGAGAGATGGTCAAAAGAACAAAAAAATGCAGTACTTTCAGACCTCAAATAATGCTAAGAAAACAAGTTCATAATCATTTAGAAACAACAATACTAATTTTTTAACTCAGGAAGAGTTCAGAAATCAATATTTTGTGGAATAACCATGATTTTTAATCACAGCTTTCCTGCGTCTTGGCATGCTTTCCACCAGTCTTACACACTGCTTTTGGGTGACCTTATGCCACTCCTGGTACACAAATTTAAGCAGTTCTTCTTTGTTTGATGGCTTGTGACTATCCATCTTCCTCTTGATTACATTCCAGAGGTTTTCAATGGGGTTCAGGTCTGGAGATTGGGCTGGCCATGACAGGGATTTGATGTCGTGGTCCTTCTTCTACACATTGATTGACCTAGCTGTGTGGCATGGCACATTGCCCTGCTAGAAAAAACAGTCCTCAGAGTTGGGGAACAATGCCTGAGCAGAAGGAATCAACTGTTTTTCCAGGATATCCTTGTATGCGGCTCAATTCATACATCCTTCGCAAATATTAACCTGCCCAATTCCAGCCTTGCTGAAGCATCCTCAAATCATCACTGATCCTTCACCAAATTTCACAGTGGGTGCAAGACACTGTGGCTTGCATGCCTCTCCAGGTCTCCGTCTAACCATTAGATGACCAGGTGTTGGGCAACGCTGAAAATTAGACTCATCAGAGAAGATTACCTACTCCAGTCCTATATGGTCCAATCCTTATGGTCTTTGTCAAACTTCAGCCTGGCTCTCCTTAATTTTGCATTGATGAAAGGATTTTTTCTAGCTGTACATGACTTGAGCCCTGCCTCTAGGAGCCTGTTACGAACTGTTCATGCCATGCACTTCACACCAGCTGCTATTTGCCATTCCTTTTTTAGGTCAGTTCATGTTATCCTGCGGTTGCTGAGTGACATTCAAATAAGATGTCAGTCATCCCCGTCAGTGGAGAGTTGTTTTCGCCCTCTGCTGGTCTGTAACTTCGTTGTTCCCAATGTCTGCAGCTTGACCTTGTTGTAATGGACTGCCATCTTAGAAATTTTAAGGATGGAGGGTACATGACACTGACTGTATCCTCTGCTAGTAAAGCCAGAATTGAGCCCTTCTTTTCCTCTCTCAAGACTTGTCTTTTCAACTCCTTTGGCATGGTTAAAAGTTATTTTTTCATTCCTATTACTTTTGGGATATTACTAGCACTTGTTTTGCCATCCAGCTTGTCCTATTGCAAGAGGATTGTGAACACCACAGCAGGGTTTTTTATACTTTCCTTTGTTAAATAAGATTTGGTTCATGTGATCACTGTCGTGATCCAGTCCGGGTTTTGAGTCCTTTCTGCCCCTTTCCCGGACTGATCAAGTCAAGGGTTTATTTTGCTGGCCTCGTTTTGGGTTCAGGTCTACTATTTCTTCCTGCTGTGTCCTGCAGGCAATGTCAGTTATATTTTCTGCCTATGGCGTAAGTATCTGACTCTGGTAGTACCCTGATTTATCTTGCTGTGCTTTCTCACCTTGCCTGTGTCTGTTCCTCCCTCTCTGCCCATCCCGTCTTCGTGTTTCCTGATTGCCTTTTGGATTTTCAGGTTTTTGACTCTGCCTTGATTCTGACTTGACATTGCCTCTGGTCCCAGGTACTTTTGCCTTTTGTCTGGTATTGACCCTTTGGCTCTCCACTGACTCTGTGCTTGTTTTTTCCCTTTGTACTGCGTGACGGTTTAGGTTTTGACTCGGCTTGTTTGACTATTCTGATGCCATCTGATAGAAGCTTCGCTGCAGCACAGATGCAATGTGTGGCAGATACTGATTATGAATTGTCAATATCTGATTGATCAAGTAATGACAAAAGCATTTGCATGTGAATATTTAGTTATTTTTAAAAGATTGCTGTGTTGATCCTAAAATTAAAATACTAAAATATAGAATTATTTGTTGTTTTTGGGAAAAATGATTTTGTCATTGACTAACTCAGGGTATGTTAACACGATTCTTTTCCAGCAGCGGAACCACTGAGTAGTTTTTGGGTGAAGCCGCTTTTTGAAAACTCAGTGGTTCCGCTGCGGGAAAAGAATCGTGTTTACATACCCTGAGTTAGTCAATGACAAAACCATTTTTCCCCAAAACAACAAATAATCCTATATTTTATTTTTTTAATTTTGGATCAGCACAGCAATCTTTTAAAAATAATTAAATGTCAGCATACAAATGATTTTGTCACCACTTGATCAATCAGATATTGACAATTCATAATCAGTATCTGCCACACATTAAATACACAGATCTCATCATATTAGCAAAAACACAATTCAAAGCATTTCACTTGATCGTGCCAGTTTCCTCAAGATGATCACTACTGTACAGGTTCACCCTTTAGGTGCTGTGACTGCATTTATAGCCATACACCGTACAGTACGTTTTGGGTTGTCTTTTTCAACCTAGTTGTCTTAAACCAGGGGAAGAGTCTTGAGGAGATCATTTGCATATTCCCAGTGCCTTCTGGGATAAGTGAAGAGTCTCCGTGAGCTCAACGATCACTGGGTTTTGGCCGTTGCAGCTGAAAAGAGGAAATCAGAATTTTGGCTCATCTTTCATCGTTTTTAAGAAATCTCAATATGGAAGAGTCCAGGAGCCATTTGGTGAGCTGCATTTCTTGCTACATGTTCACAGACTTACCAGTGGAAAAGCCAAACTTCACATGCCACAAATGCAAGCTTGTGTCCCTGTTGGAGGAAAAGTTGCAAAATCTCGAAGAGAGGTTAGCTACGTTGAAGATCATTAAGGAAGGTGAAGAGTTCTTGGACAGAGCAGAATTATCTCTTCATGTTACAGAAAGAGAAGAAATTCGAAGTGCACCTGAAGAAACAGAGGAATGGAGACATGTGACCCAGAGAAGCAGGAGGATCAGGAGGCAGTCAGCACCTATACTGCTCAGGAACCAGTACCAGGCTCTCACGCAGGAAAACGATGAAGAAATACATCAGGATAAGACTTTGCCAACAAACAGCAACCTTGTACGCCTTCAGAGTCCTCCTGGATGGAGAAAGAAAAATGTTGTGAAGAAGAAACGGAGAGTGGTGGTCATGGAGGATTCCCTGTTGAGAGGAACAGAGGCCACTATCTGCAGACCGGATATAACTTCAAGAGAAATGTGCTGTCTTCCAGGTGCAAAAATTAAAGATGTGTCTGACAGGATATCAGGACTCTTCAGACCTACAGATGACTACCCATTCCTGCTACTACATGTGGGGACAAATGACACCGCAAGAAATGACCTGGAAACCATCTGCAGAGACTTTGAAGACTTAGGCAAGAAAGTGAAAGAACTGGGAGCACAGGTGGTCTTCTCTTCCATCCTCCCAGTGGATGGCCATGGAACAAGGAGGTGGAATAAGATTCTGCAGGTGAACAACTGGCTATGCCGATGGTGCCGTCAGCAACGATTTGGATTTCTGGATCACGGAGTGAATTACCTATAAGATGGACTACTTGCTAGAGATGGGGTGCACCTTACGAAGACTGGAAAGCATGTATTTGGAAGTCGCCTTGCTACACTTGTAAGGAGAGCTTTAAACTAGAACAACATGGGAAGGGAAGCAAAAGACCAGAAAAAGCCATACACCTGACAAATGCTATTGAGAACTCTGCTATTAGAAGTGGAAAAGAGGAACAAAGACAAAAGAATCTAATTAATAAAAATATTGGAGAAAGAGAAACCTATCACAAACTAAAATATTTCTATACTAATGCACAAAGCATGGGCAACGAACAAGGAGAATTGGAACTACTAACACAGGAAAAGAAATATGATGTCATTGGAATCACTGAAACTTGGTGGGACAATACACATGATTGGAATACAAGACTAGAAGGATACAACTTATTTGCAAGAAACAGACTTGATAAACGAGGAGGGGGTGTCGCACTGTATGTTAGAAACGCGTATATCTGCACAGAGATTGAAGCTTCAGAGACTGGGAGTTCTGTGGAAACTGTTTGGGTAAGAATACAAGGACAGAACAATGGAAAGGACACCATTGTAGGCATTTACTACAGGCCGCCTGTGCAAGCTGAAGATATGGATGAACTCTTTATGCATCAAATGGTCAAGTTCTCCAAAAAATATGACATAGTTGTCATGGGAGATTTCAACTATCCAGACATTTGTTGGGAATCTCTCTCAGGCAAAACTAACAGGTCAAGGAAATTCTTATCCTCTCTTGCTGACAACTTTATCTTCCAAAAGGTAGGGGAGAAAACAAGGGGAACTGCTACCTTGGATCTAATCCTTATAAACAGGGAGGAAATGGTTGAGGAGGTAAAAGTGGCTGGGACCCTAGGAGGTAGCGACCATGCTATTTTAGAATTTTGGATAACTAGAGGCGGAAGACCTGTGAAGACTCAGACGTCAAGTTAGATTTCAGAAAGGCAGATTTTAAGGGATTCAGAAAGAGAATTGGAGGGATCCAATGGCTGGATATCCTTAAAGACAAAAATGTCCAGGAAGGATGGGAAATCTTGAAAAATGAAATTCTCAAAGCACAGTTGTTAACAATTCCGAAAAGAGGGAAGAATAGGAAGGATTTAAGGAAACCAGGATGGATGAACACAGAACTTAAGCACATGCTAAAAAGGAAGAAAAAAATGTTTATAAAATGGAAAGAGGGAGGCACATCTAAAGAAGAATATAATGCTGTCTGCAGAACCTGCAGGGCACAAATAAGATTACTAAAGCTGAAAATGAATTGAGGCTTGCAAGAGATGTCAAAAGCAATAATAAAGGATTTTGGGGATATGTCAAAAGTAAAAGAAAAGTCAAAGATGCTATAGGATTATTACAGGATGAAAATAATGAAATGGTAAGACAGGATGTTGGGAAGGCTGAACTTTTAAATTCCTATTTTGCATCTGTTTTCTCTCAGAAAGGAAATGTAACATCAACTGTTATTCACTGTCCTATTAAAGGAATAGAAGAATCCAGGATATCTATAAACAGAAAGATAGTGTGGAAACACTTAGCTAACCTAAATGAATTCAAGTCTCCAGGTCCAGTTGAATTACACCCCATAGTACTGAAGGAGATTGCAGAAGAAATTTTTGAACCCCTCTCCATAATCTTTGAAAATTCTCGGAGAACAGGAAAAGTGCCAGAAGACTGGAGAAGAGCAAATGTTGTTCCTATCTTCAAAAAGGTGGAAGAAGGTGGACCCAGGCAACTATAGGCTGGTGAGTCTGACTTCTATACCAGGAAAGATCTTTGAACAAATTATTAAACAACATGTATGTCAATACCTGGATAAGAATGAAGTGATTAAACAGAGTCAGCATGGGTTTGTAACTAATAAGTCATGTCAGACTAACTTAATTTCCTTCTATGACGGTATCACTGATTGGGTGGATCAAGGAAATGCTGTAGATATAGTATATCTTGACTTCAGCAAAGCATTTGACAAAGTCTCTCATACAATCCTTATTGAAAAAATGACTAAGTATGGAATGGACAAGGCAACTATTAGGTGGATTCATAACTGGCTTAGTGATCGGACCCAAAGAGTGGTCGTAAATGGCTGCACATCCAGTTGGAAGAATGTCTCAAGTGGGGTACCACAGGGCTCTGTCCTGGGCCCTTTATTGTTCAACATCTTTATCAATGATTTAGATGAAGGAATTGAGGGTAAACTGATTAAATTTGCTGATGACACAAAGCTAGGAGGGATAGCTAATACTAGAGAAGAGAGAGAGGATTCAAAAAGATTTAAATAAACTGGAGAAGTGGGCAGCAACTAACAGAATGGTTTTTAACTGGGAGAAATGCAAAGTACTACATCTGAGCAATAAAAATGAAAAAAGCATATACAGAATGGGAGGAATAGAGCTAAGTGACAGCACATGTGAAAAAGACTTGGGTATACTAATAGATCACAGACTGAATATGAGTCAATAGTGTGATGCAGCAGCAAAAAAGGCAAATGCAATTCTAGGATATATTAACAGAAGCATACAGTCTAGATCACGTGAAGTCATTAGTTCCCTCTACTCCTCTTTGGTCAGACCTCATCTGGAATATTGTGTCCAGTTTTGGGCACCACATTTTAAAAAAGACATCAACAAACTGGAGCAAGTTCAGAAAAGAGCGACCAGAATGGTGACCGGTCTGCAAACCCTGTCTTATGAGGAAAGGTTGCAGGATTTGGGAATGTTTAGTTTGCAAAAGAGAAGACTGAGAGGAGACTTAATAGCTGTCTACAAATATCTAAAGGGCTGTCACATTGTAGAAGGATCAACTTTATTCTCATTTGCACAAGGAAAGACTAGAAGCAATGGGATGAAACTGAAGGGGAGGAGACACAGATTAGATATTAGAAAAAACTTTTTGACAGTTAGAGTGATCAATGAGTGGAACAAGCTGCCACGAGAAGTGGTGAGTTCTCCTTCAATGGAAGTCTTCAAACAGAGGCTGGACAGACATCTGACTGGGATGATTTAGCGAATCCTCCTTTGAGCAGGGGGTTGGACCATATGGCCCAGGAGGTCCCTTCCAACTCTACGATTCTATGATTCTATGAAATTATATTCCGCAGTTTCTTCTTTCAATTGTCACATTTATTAGAATCCTCAATTTAAACAACTCTGCTCAGTTATGCACAAATACAGTGTACAATATATCCTTCTCTCCAGCATTGCTGCATATGCACAGAACGTTCACTGTTTGATTAGTGTGGATTCCACTGATCACGAGAACTGGAGTCTTGTGTCCCTCTTTTGAATAGAAATTTTTTTCCAGATTTTTGCTACCCCATGTGAGAGCAGGATAATGTAGAGACAGAGACCCTGATTCCAGTGATATATCACTTACTGCTTGTTGATGTAGGTGACCCACTTCTCTGAATGCTGAGCTCTGTATAACCCCGCCCACACCACTGATTGGTAGCTTTCTGTGTACACTGTGCATAGGCAGAAAGCTGCCAATAATTGGTGGAGTGGGATTATACAGAGCTCGTGAATATGAAGGACTACATGGCAGCAGGTTTATTAGTCATTTACTAGTCCAATTTGAGTTGAAAGGATTGAAGTAAGTTACATACCGGGGTAGAATACACAACAGAAAAGCTGCCTTTGCTGTTATATTTTTTATAAATTATGTTTATATTGTATCTCTTTCTAAGACCAAGTTCACACAAGCGTATAAAAGGTAGAGTTTTTTTGCAATCCAGTTTTTACACCAGCGGCTATTCATAATTTACAAGACCAGTTACAGTTTCCTATGTCACAGAATTGCAATATATATGTAAAAATCGGATGCTTGTGCTGTTGCTCCATACGGCATCTGATTTTTTTTGCACACCCATAGACTTGAAGGGGGTGAGTCTCATCCATTTTACAGAAGACGCTAGTGCATGCTGCAATTTTTTTCATACTCAAATTCGGTCAGTGAAAAAAATCGATCATCTGCACTGCCCCATTGATTGGTCTGAGTGTAGTTTTACAGGACTCAGACCAAGAATGTTGTTGAATGAACGAGCCCTAACACTGAGAAATAAATTATTGGCATCTACTTGCAATTTTATTTTATTTTTACTTGTTTAATGAATGAAAGGTTGTATTTTATCAACTCATTTCTTTTGCTTATAGTGAGATTTGTCATTGTATTAGATGTTACAATAAATTTTTTGGCTTTGCGCAATTTTTTTTTATTTGTCTTTAAAACGTTTTCTTTTTTTGTGAGTCAACCCCTAGTAGAAAGATAAAGCTATGAAAAGTACCAGCGAGGCTACAGTGTGAATCACATATAATGCCTGTGTCTTTCTACAAGTCTGGCTAAATCCTGGATTGACCCTGTTTGGGCATTATTTAAATTGGTTCCTTTTTGGCTCACAAGACTCATTTGATTACAGTGCCATGGTTTAGCTCGTTGGAAGCACGCCATTCATTAGAAATAAAATGTGCTAGAATATAGAAGGTGCCTAAATGTGGGCCTGAAATATGAAGTGCAGTAAATAGATTGTTGTTTCTACAGTCTGTAATATAATATATTCTTAGCAATCATCAGCTAAAGTATTATTTATCTAATTAGATATGTTTTTCCTGCAGTGTCTGGGAAATAACTGGACAGCAGGGTGGTGGTCTCTCTGTACTGAGGACTTTTCGTCTCATGAGGGTCCTGAAGCTAGTGCGCTTTATGCCAGCACTGCAGCGCCAGCTTGTAGTATTAATGAAAACCATGGACAATGTTGCCACCTTTTGCATGCTGCTGATGCTCTTTATCTTTATATTCAGGTTGGTATTATTATTATTATTATTATTATTATTATTATAGAAAAAGAAATTGCAAAATCAAGATTTTTGTATTTGACATTGTCAAATAAAATATGAACCTCTCATGCAGTATATAGTAAGACGTCTCTGTCCACCACTCTGTACAGACGTGAGTACAATTGATCCCTGGGAGCCGGCGCACTGCAGCTTCTCTGTGCCGGCTGTCAGCTTGACAGCTGACAGAGAAAGGCCGACTCCCAGTAGGCCCGACTGCGCCCCTCTGCCGGCTGTGCCCGGGGCACATGCCTCAGCTGCCCCCCTAGATACGCCTCTGGTCACACCAATGTAGGCATGCAAATATGTTAATTAGATATAATCCAGATAGATTTCAACCTTCCTGATGTAAATAAGATTGTGTTCATTCACTGAAAGCATAAATCCATAAATCCAGCATGTGTGATCTGTAGGCATAGACAACACCATGCATTTATAGCAAATATTCTTCTACTAGGGTGTATTTTCTGCTGATCACAAGGGGTACAGTAGGAAAATACTATATATTGTCTGTCATCAATAGTGATCAGAGTCCAGAGGTTCTTGGTGCTCATAGATAAGAAAAGGAAGTAATATGCTCTGTAGTCTGATTGGAGACATCTAAGGTGGCTTCTAGTGATGAGCGAGTATACTCGTTGCTCGGGTGTCCTCCGAGTATTTGGCGTGCTCGGAGATTTCGTTTGTGTCGCCATTTCTGCATGATTTGGGCCAGTTGCTAGACAGCCTGAATACATGTGAGGAATGCCTATTTGTTAATGAATCTCCACATGTATTCAGGCTGTCTAGCAGCCGCAAATCATGCAGCTACGTCGACAAAAACTAAATCTCTCAGCATGCCAAAATACTCGGAGGACACCCAAGCAACGAGTATACTCGCTCATCACTAGTGGCTTCATTAGTTAGGCAATGTTCTCCAGTGTCTGGGAGAGGAGAATGGTCGGTCGGTTCGCATTTGCCAAGTTCAGCTGCATAATTAGGAAGAGGATTGTGGTAGGTTTGTTAATTTCCATTAGTGTATTATTAATTGCTAATATCTTTGTTAAAATTTTTACTCATGGTCTACGCAGATTCTACTGTCCTAATTCATCAAATCAAGTACACCAGAATGTTGATGTAATTAAATCGCTTTGAAAAGTTACATTTTTATGGAACGCAGAGTTGCAAAATTTTTTTTACAACTTTTGTAGCTTTCATGCCAGTTACACCCAACTTTGCCAAGATGGTTGGACGGTGTGACGCCACAGCTCAACATGAATTATGACTGAAGTAAGATTTTTCAGACACTCCCTTGTAATTCATTAAGAGGCACTTCTTAATGAATCATGAGTGCCTGACCCCAGCACACCACCTAATTAAGACTGGTGCAAAAAAACACCAATTCTGATGAATTGGGACCTACAGTATGTTCCCAATGATTGATACAAAAGCCCAACAATATTATCTGTGTCTTTACGAACAACTTACTGGAACATGAATTAATTAATTGCCATGAATATTTACTGGACACAAGTAGACCACTGATATCTCCTTCATTTCTTCTGTATCCCTACCATCAACTACAAAATTTGTTGTTACTATCTTTGTTACTTATAATGTCAATTTAACAAGTAAAACTATTAATTCCCAGGAAAGGATTTTTCTTTCAAATGTACTACAATAGATGATGATAATCTATGTTTGTCTAAAAGTTTTGCTTTTTTATATTTTTTTATATATATTTGTCAGCATTTTAGGAATGCATCTTTTTGGCTGCAAATTTGCATCAGAAAAGGATGGAGACACTGTCCCCGATAGGAAGAATTTTGACTCTCTGCTTTGGGCGACAGTGACTGTATTCCAGGTATTGTATGATTGCTAACGTATGTGCAAAAATAAAAACAATGCAATCTTCTACTTGACATTATTCTAATTATCTGATTGGTCACTTTAGATTTTAACGCAGGAAGACTGGAATAAAGTTCTTTACAATGGAATGGCCTCAACATCCTCATGGGCAGCACTTTATTTTATTGCACTGATGACATTTGGAAACTACGTCCTATTCAACCTCTTGGTGGCTATTCTTGTTGAAGGGTTTCAGACTGAGGTAAGACCTGACTTTAGTTTGTCGTATATGTGTACCTTAAGCTGAGACAGTTAGGTAAAGTAATGAGAAATACCAAAAATCATAAATTAAAACTGCTACAAAATAGCATTTACATCTTGTGCATAACAAAAAGAACTATTCACAATATCTGTGAAATATTTTTTTCTTGTCCTCATTGGCTATTTGCACACAACATCTTATTCCGGTGGGTAAAAACATCAGTTTTTCAAGGGCAAAAAGCTTTAGGAAATTCTTGTCATGATTCCACCTACCACAATCCCTGCTGGAGTAAGGCTGCGTCCACACGTTGAGGTTTTTTCGTGGCGGTTTTTACCGCACGATTTTGCTGCGAAAATGCAAAAAAACAGCATCCCATGCAATCTTATGGGATTCCGCAATGCTGTGCTAATGCGGATTTTCCCGCGGCGGAATTGCATCGCGGAAAAATCTGCAGCATGCTTATTAATTTGCGGAATCGCGGCGATTCCGGCCACATAGGAATGCATTGTTCTGCTTACTTTCCGCATGTGGCTGTGCCCACCATGCGAAAAATAAGCAGAACATTTGCGGATGGTACCCACGGTCCAGAGGAGAGGAGACTGTCCTCCAGGCTCTGGGTACCATATCCCTGTAAAAAATAGAAATATAATTTAAAAAATCGGGTTATATTCACCTTCTGACATCCTCCACAGCGTCCCCAGGCTTCAGTGATACTTGCGGCAGGTCCCGTTCCCAGTGATGCATTGCGATGACCTTTGCTGACGTCGCATCTCGCGATGCTGTAGCGGTCTTGCGAGACCGCGACGTCATCAAAGGTCATTGCCGCAATGCATCACTGGGAACGAGACCTGCCGGAGCATCGCGGAGGCCTGGGGAAGCTGTATGGGACTTCGGAAGGTGAATATAACCTGATTTTTTATTTTTTTTATTATTTTTAACATTAGATATTTTTACTACTGATGCTGCATAGGCAGCCTCAATAGTAAAAAGTTGGTCACACTCGTCAAACACTATGTTTGACGAGTGTGACCAACCTGTTAATCAGTTCTCCAAGCAATGCTACAGATCGCTTGGAAAACGCTAGCATTCTGCAAGCTAATTTCGCTTGCAAATCGCTAGTTTTTCTGCGGGAAAATCGCAGGAATTTAAAATGCGATTTTTCCACAGAATGGAATTCCGGAATTCTCACGGTAACTTCCGCTGGAGTTCCGCTACTTGTGAATCCAGCCTTAGGCCTCTTTCACACATCAGGTTTTCGCCGTCAGGCGTGATCCGGCGCTTTTGACAGAAACCGGATCCGGCGAAATGCAATGCCGGATCCGGTTTCCCCCCCATTGACTTGCATTTGCGCCGGATCGCGCCGGATGGCCATGCGTTTCATCCGGTTTTCGCCGGATCCGGCAATGTGTCGCGATCCGGCGTCTGGAAAAAACGGCTACTGTAACGTTTTTTGTCTCCGGCGAAAAAGCCGGACACGCCGGATCCGGCGCGTCCGGCTTTTTCACACAATGAAAGCCTATGAGCGCCGCAATGCGCCTGATCCGGCGAAAGCCGGATCCGGTGGCCGGATCCGGTTTTTTTGGTCTGAGCATGCTCAGTAGCTCTGCCCACAAGACATATATAAAAGCAAGACAGTGGGACCCACAGCCACACCCAACATGCCACCCAAGAAAGCAACCAAGCGCAGCAGGAGAAGGCAGGAGACCACTGCAGCACCATCAGCACCACCACCACCCCAAATGGAGCAGCAAATGGAACATGCTGAGGAGGGGAGGCCAGCAGCAGATGAGAGACGGTAATTATCAAATCCCCCATTCCTCCAAACTAGGGCTATTGAATAATATCAAGATATTCATTGGCCCTTTGTTTCTCTTTATTCAACAGCCGCCAAATAGATGCAGCAGCAGCAGCAGCAATGGCAGCAGCTGGAACACCACCCACAGGCATGGAGTGTGGCCACCAGGAAGACAGCACATCATCTTCTGGGAGCCCTCCCTCGCATCGTCAGCGTTTGACGGTAAGTTTTTATTTCCAAAATCCATCATCTCTGTAATATATGTCTATTCATTGCCTTTTATTTCAAAACAGGATTCACAAGATGAAGAGGAGCTCCCAGAAGAAGAAGGAAGGGGTGGACAGACACTTGGAGTGGGCTCACAATTGGTAAGTTTTTTGCATCAAACGCAGAAACACAACATCACACTACACACAACACATAGAAAACAATGTTCTGCAGACCACACACAGCAAACAAATGCCTACATCCAAAGACATAACATTTTTTGTTTTCTTCTCTAGTCTTCCCAATCTGGTGCTCGGCCAAGAGGTCCTCGCAGTGCCTCCCAGGGTCGTCGGCGACAGCAACGCGGCGGTCACCAGCGTGTAAGTATAAATATTTTTGCTTTGTTTTTTTGCACTTTTTATTTCATTTCTTTTGTGGAGGCTAATTATGTTATTTTTGTCTTTTTCTTTAACAGCCTTCACAGCGTGCTCCCGACTCTGACGGTGAGGATGGAGGACTCGATGTGGACCACCTCATCGATCTCGTCAGAGAAAGGGAGCCGCTCTGGAATATGGCTGACCGCCGCCACGCTGACTTTATCGTTACCCGACGACTCTGGGAGGAAATCTGTTCGCTCCTTGTGGGCCGCTGGGAGGACCTCGATGTTCGGGCCCAGATTAAAGAGCGTAAGTATATACAGTACCGGTTGCTTGATGTAAACCATTGTTTCCCGAACTCCAGTCCTCGTGGTCCCCACGGATCATGTGTTCAGGATTTCTATTTACTATGGAAATCCTGAAAACATGACCCCTGGGGACCATGAGGACTGGAGTTTGTGAAACACTGATGTTGTATACTAACCACTCCTTTCTCGTTTCAGGGAACAGAATTGTGAATCGGTGGCGGTCTGTGAGGGATCGTTTCAAGAAGGAGTTCAATAAAGAGATGCGGGCCCCGAGTGGATCTGGAGGACGCAGGAGCAAGTACAAGTGCGCACAAGCCCTGTCGTTCCTCCGGGAAACAATGGTCACTAGAAGGTAAATATTACACACCACATGTGAAAAAAAATGTTAGATGTAACTTTTTTTTTTCAGCCAGGGCCATACCATGTCAGTATTTTAATTGTTTTTTTTTCTCTTTATTCCACAGCACGGTGAGCAGCACTCGGGAGCCTGCACGATTGGACCCTTCTGAGGCGATCCCTGAGGAGACCGGCACCGAGGGACACTTCGACCGCCCCGGTACATCTGCACCTTCCCAGCCTTCCCACACATTCGACCCATCTGTCCCATCCACCAGCACAGGAGCATCGTGGCCGCCTACATTACATGAAGCTGCTGGTGAGGAGATCGCTTTCCCTTTACCCCACCCTTCTGCCCCTGCCACCTCTAGTACACCTGCGGGTACTGGGCGACAGCGGCAGAGGGGTCAGGAAAAGAGTTATGTGCCAGAGTTCTTGCATCTGAATGCATCTTTCCAGAAAAGTCTTGTCAGAGCAAATCTCCGCAGGCTTTCAGCAGATCAACTCCAGCATTCTGGAGGTGAAGACACTTCTGCAAACCATGCATTCAGAAGCAAGATCTTCGCCAAACCACACCTTTTTCAGGTCTGTTGTGGAGCGCATGGCAACACTATCTCCTACCCAGCAGATGCATGTAATGCATTTGTGCCACGGTGCTCTACAGCAGGTTACCTCCCAACCTCCACCTCCCACCACTGTAGTTCCTCCACCTGCACCCCCTCCAGCCACTTTCCATCCTCCCCCTCCTATTACATCTGCACCCCCTCCAGCCACTTTCCATCCTCCCCCTCCTATTACATCTGCACCCCCTCCAGCCACTTTCCATCCTCCCCCTCCTATTACATACCAGCAACCTCACCAGTACCAGCAACCTCCCCAGTACCAGACATCTCCCCACTTCCAGCAACCTGCCCTGTACCAAACTCCTTCCCCGTACCAAACTCCTTCCCCGTACCAAACTCCTTCCCCATACAACTTTCCATCAACATCATCTGCTCCTACAGTCCCTGCCCAACCCTCCACTCCACCGCCCACCACCTCTTCTGCCTCCCACATGTCCACCCATTCTGTAGCTTTTTCCACACCATCACCTCTAACTGTTCCTTCCCCACCACGATCCCAGTCCTCTCTCCACACTCCCATTGTCGAAGTGTCCCGCAGCCCCTCCAGCAGTATTTCCACCCCACACTACACCGAGTTATAATGTTTTTTTTGTAATAAAAATGCCCATTTGGTTGGTTTCAAACCTTTATTAAAAAAGTTTTTTTAACTTTAAAAACAGTTTACACAAAAAAAAATATTTTAAATAAAAGTTAAATTATTGTTTACACTGGTTGTCTGTCATTTCTTTCTGCGGCGAAATATGTTTAAAAAAAAGGTTAAATACAGGGTATTTAAAAGGTAAAAAGGTATTCAAAACCAGGTATATAACTGTGGGTAAATTTTAGCTTTTTGCCACAGTTGTGTTCCTGGTTGTGTTTGAAGCAAAGTATTTCACCTGAAAAGTTGTGTTTATTGTTGGTGATTTCCTAACAATGTACACAACTTTTGTTAAAAGGTGAAATACTTTGCATAAAACACAACCAGGTACACACCTGTGGCCTAAAGCTAAAAATAGTAAGACCATGACAAGATAGCCAACTTTGGTTGGCAAAGGTATATACTGTTGGTCCAGAAGGTACACAAGTTTGGTTAGGGCACAAATCTTTCACACTCTGTCATCCTGCCAGTGTACTCTGCCTTGAGGTGACATAAAGTATAGTGCAAAATTGTCCCTCATTACTGAAACCGTCACAGAACTTCTAGTGGTAATATTTCCAATGACAACATCCATCTTCGCCAGTAACTTGCTCTTCTCTCCAACCTGCACTTTCTTCTCTACAACCTGTCAAAGAAGGGCTGTAGGAACATGCTATATATAGTTTTCCAGTAGCCAATCCCGTTCGGAAGGCCACAAGGGTCAATTTTAAAAACCGGATCCGGCGTAATCCGTCGAAAAACTGATAGAAAAACGGATGAACCGGATGAGACGGATCCGGTTTTGTCTGTCAAGAACAAGACGGATCCGGCAGAAAACCGGATCCGGCACATCAGGTTTTACAAAACATTTGCCGGATCCGGCATTCCGGCACGACGCCGGATCGCGCCTGACGCCGAAAACCTGATGTGTGAAAGTAGCCTTAGACTTGTGGTGCAGCAGTTGGTTCCGTGAGGGCTGATCGTATGGTCCGGTCCTTCTATTGCAGGTTTCCTGGGGTACGATGGCTCCCACTAGAAGAGGGGGTACTGTCACAATTCCGCCAATAAGCTTTATCTGGACTCAGTGAGTGACAGTTTAGCTATCCAATCTAGGGCAGGAGTATGCTGAGCTGTCAGTATGGTGAGTGATGGACAGCTCAGCCATCCAATTGGAGGTTGGGGCGTGCTGAGCTGTCAGTGTGTTGAGTGACAATTCAGCCCTCCAATCATGCCTGGGGCTTGGAACCATAGCATATTAGAGTTGTAAGGGACCTCTAGGGTCATCATGTTCAACTCAATGCTCAATGCAAGATTCACTAAACTATCCCAGACAAATGTCTGTCCAGCCTCTGTTTGAAGACTTCCATTGAAGGAGAACTGACCACCTCTCATTGCAGCTTGTTTCACTCATTGATCACCCTCAATGTCAAAAAGTTTATTCTAATATGTATCTTCTCCCTTTCAGTGTCATTCCATTGCTTCTCGTGTTTCCATGTGCAAATGAAAATAAGGATGATACCCCTACACTGTGACATCTTTTCAGATATTTGTAGACCGCTATTAAGTCTCCTCTTAGCCTAATTTTTTGTAAACTAAACATTCCCAGATCCTTTCACCTTTACTTGTAGGACATACTTTGCAGTCTGCTCACCATCCTGGTAGCTCTTCTCTAAATTTGCTCCAGGTTTTCAATATCTTTTTTAAAATATGATGTCCAGAAATGGAAACAGTACTCGTGATGAGGTCTGATCAAGGAGAAGAAAAGGAGGCTAATTACTTTATGTGATATAGACTGCTGCATCACACTGTTGACTTGTGCAATCTGTGATCTATTAGTATGCCCGTCTTTTTCATGAGTGCTGTTGCTTAGTTCTATTCTCCCATTCTATAAATGTAATTTTTGTTTTTGTTGCCCAAATGTAGAATCCTGCATTTCTCCCTGTTAAATACCATTCTATTAGTCGCTGCCCATTGTTCATCATGGCAGTGCCCACTTTTCTATGGAGGCCACCAAACCCCCAGGATCCTAGGAAACCTACGATGGAAGGGCCAAACCAGACAATCAGCCTTCACGGAACATACCACTAAGCCACAAATCTTTCTCTAGCAGGGATTGCAGTAGGATTTGTAGCAAAGTGCACATGGTAGTGTACGACACTGATCTGACACACCTGATTAATGAAGAGGCATATGCATCTGACTCCAGCGCATCTCCTCACAAAGATAGGCCTGTAGTATTCAAGCCACTTCAGTTGTACAGCTCAGCCTAGTCTTAGGGGTAAGGCCCAACGGAATTGTTGGCAAAATGTGCTGAAATTCACAGCTTTGCACCAGATTGTGTGAAGCTTGCTGTGACTTCAAACAGCTGAGAGACTAAAATAAAAAATGTAGTATAGCCAATCTTCTGATGCTCTTGTGCCTGCTTCCCAGTTCTCTGGTCCTCTTGCTGCATTGATGACATGTCAACTGGTGACCTCTGCAATCTGTCAACACCACACAACATTATTCAAAATCCACACACTGGGATTGACTGCAGATTTTTCCTTCCACATTCCAGTTAGTGGATAAAACTCACCAAAAATCCCTTCCCTTGCCAACAGATGTTAACATACTGCCAATTTTTAAAAAAATGCACCGCTGGTTAATTGTGTGGCAAAAATCTGCATTATATGGATAGGATTTGTTAAAATCTCATCCACCCACCTGGGTTCTTGGAAGCCGACCAGGATACTCTAGTTCGAAAAATAGAGTAATTTCTAAACTATAAAAACTATAAAACTAAAAATAAATCTTCCCCGTTATTACAGAGGACCACACAAGATGCCCACAAACAGTTTCTGATTGTGTTGTTTATAAATAGCACGCACCGGTTGTTCTGTTAATCTGGTTCATTTCACATTCACATAATTTATATTCAGTTTCCACCGAGAGGGAAATGATTTTGTGCTGAGTGTATGGAAGCGTCAGCGGCAGCTCCCATAATATTCAGTGCTGTTTATCATAACAGCAAGGGCTATTATATACTCAATTCATCATTCTATTTCCCCCTATCAGTCAGTACTTATATCTTCAACTTTTAGGGGCCACAAAGAATTTATGTTTTAGAAATTAGATCAATTTTAGTGTAGATTGTATTTTAAATGTTGACATTCACTGAGGTGTGGTTAGCTATCTATAGGAACGCTGAGAATATATATTTATAGTGTTCACATTTTAGCTCAAGATATTTACTACAGTGTACAATATAAATGCAATCAGGGAATTTTTTTCATGGAAATATTCATGTCCAGTGTGGAAAATAAGTATTTGATACACTGAAAATTTGGGCGGGGTCACACTTAACGTATGAAAAATCGGTTTGAGTCTCCCTGCCGAGAGTCGTAGGAGTGTAATGCGAGTGTCATGCGAGTACAATCCGATTTCTCACACCTAGCATCCGAATGAGCGTCCAAATGCAGTGCGATTACTATCCGATTGCAATGCGATTTTAACATGAGCTTTTACATACAGCAATTCTGTCATTTACACATCGTTTTCAAATGAAATATTCTTCAAAACACACACACATATATATATTTATATATACAGTACATATACACTCACTGGCCACTTTATTAGGTACACCATGCTAGTAACGGGTTGGACCCCCTTTTGCCTTCAGAACTGCCTCAATTCTTCGTGGCAGAGATTCAACAAGGTGCTGGAAGCATTCCTCAGAGATTTTGGACCATATTGACATGATGGCATCACACAGTTGGCGCAGATTTGTCGGCTGCACATCCCTGATGCGAATCTCCCGTTCCACCACATCCCAAAGATGCTCTATTGGATTGAGATCTGGTGACTGAGGAGGCCATTTGAGTACAGTGAACTCATTGTCATGTTCAAGAAACCAATCTGAGATGATTCGAGCTTTATGACATGGCGCATTATCCTGCTGAAAGTAGCCATCAGATGCCTGTTCTTAGCTGAGAGGAGTGGTACCCAGTGTGGTCTTCTGCTGCTGTAGCCCATCTGCCTCAAAGTTCGACGCACTGTGCGTTCAGAGATGCTCTTCTGCCTACCTTGGTTGTAACGGGTGGCAATTTGAGTCACTGTTGCCTTTCTATCAGCTCGAACCAGTATGCCCATTCTCCTCTGACCTCTGGCATCAACAAGGCATTTCCGGCCACAGAACTGCCGCTCACTGGATTTTTTTTCTTTTTCGGACCATTCTCTGTAAACCCTAGAGATGGTTGTGCGTGAAAATCCCAGTAGATCAGCAGTTTCTGAAATACTCAGACCAGCCCTTCTGGCACCAACAATCATGCCACGTTCAAAGGCACTCAAATCACCTTTCTTCCCCATACTGATGCTCGGTTTGAACTGCAGGAGATTGTCTTGACCATGTCTACATGCCTAAATGCACTGAGCTGCCGCCATGTGATTGGCTGATTAGAAATTAAGTCTTAACACACAGTTGGACAGGTGTACCTAATAAAGTGGCCAGTGAGTGTATATATATAATAGATAGATGAAATGTCAGCAAATCATCTGCTGTGTACAGTATATCACAGTATAAACATCTGCCCCCAGTCGTCGGCTTTCCCTCTGCTGGTTACGAAAATTAATAACAAGATCCCAAGTACAGAGTACATAATAGTAATCCTTCTTAAGTCACCCTCAGTGACTTTTTGGAGACAAATCCCCTATGGAGCTCCTGATATGTAATAACACCAAGCAAGCGGAGCAATAACCACCATAATACCAAAATATCCAAAAATATTAAAGAAGTCTTTAATGTAATAGTATCAAAATATAAAATTCACATAGATGAATAGTGCAGGATAGTTGTTAACACATGAGCCGGGAAAAACCGGATGAAAAAGTAGTCCTGCGTCCAGACATGGACATAAATGGGCTAAGAAACAAGAAGTATTAGTTCCTTAATTAGGGTCATATCCCTTAGTCTGTAGTATAATGCCATCAGAGGATAAACCCCAGTCACCATATAGTACTCTTCCCGGTAGTAGATCCCCGTACACATGTAACCATGGCTAGTAAATGGATCCAGGTATATGGGACAAAAACATGCGGCATAGAGACAAGGCCCCCCGAGGAAGCAACTGCGAAACGTGCGTAGGGGCACATTCCTGCACACCAGACAAGGACATGGGTAAGATTAACCCCTGATTATTCTGTCTCTATGGCGCATGTTTTTTTTTCCCATATACCTGGATCGATTTACTAGCCATGGTTACATGTGTACGGGGATCTACTACAGGGAAGAGTACTATATGGTGCCTGGGGTTTAGGCTACTTTCACATTTCCGGATTTTAAATCCGGCGGGCTGCGGCGAAAAGTTGTCAAACCTGATCCGGTAGGAGTCGCAGCCCGCCGGATCATCTGTTTTTGCCAGATACGGTGCAGGAGAGGGAAAGGGAAAGAGAGTCTTCGCGCATGCGCTCTGCAAAAAAGCGGTCCGGCGCTGTCAAAAAACGTTGCATGGAACTTTTTTGCAGACGCCGGACAGGCATTTTTTGCCGTTTCCGGCTAAAGCCGGACACGCCGCATGGCCATCAGGCGCAATGCGGCGATAATGTAAGTCTATGGGAAAAAAGCCAGATCCGGTGGCAGCAGGCGCCGAATCCGGTTTTTCAATTTTTCGCCGCATCGTGCCTGATGCTTCAAAATGGAAAT
The DNA here is from genome assembly GCF_039654945.1 of Dendrobates tinctorius. NCBI lineage: Eukaryota > Metazoa > Chordata > Amphibia > Anura > Dendrobatidae > Dendrobates > Dendrobates tinctorius. Next base: position 10,697,875 of record NW_027361771.1, read on the forward strand.
GTGAAAGTAGCCTTATTCTCTGACGGCATTATACTACAGACTAAGGGATATGACCCTAATTAAGGAGCTAATACTTCTTGTTTCTTAGCCCATCCTTCTTCTTTCAAACACAGCGAGTGGAGTTGATAGCAAAAAGTTCTATTTTGTTCTCATCTGACCACATGACCTTCTCCCATGCCTCCTCTGGATCATCCAGATGGTCATTGGAGAACTTCAAATTGGCATGGACATGTGCTGGCGTGAGAAGGGGCACCTTGCATGCTCCGCAGGATTTTAATCCATGACAGCATATTGTATTACTAATAGTAATGTTTGAGACTGTGGTCCCAGCTCTCTTCAGGTCATTGACCAGGTCCTCCTGTGTAGTTCTGGGCTGATTCCTGACCTTTCTCAGAATCATCCTGAGATCCTGCATGGAGCCCCAGACCAAGGAAAATTGACAATCTAATCCCGGTAAAGAATACAGAGTAGGACAGCTTCTTAAAGAAACACTAACAAGTCTGTGAGAGCCAGAATTCTTGTTGGGTGGTAGATCAAATTCTTAATGCAATAAAATGCAATTTAATTATTTAAAAATCATACAATATGATTTTCTGTTTTTTTACTTTTAGATTCTGTCTCTCACAATTGAAGTGTACCTACGATAAAAATTACAGACGTCTCCAATTTTTGTAGGTGTGAAAACTTGCAAAATTGATAGTGTATCAAATACTCCCTCTGCCCCCACACCCCACCCCACTGTATTGCATTAATATTACCTAAGTACGCCACTAGAACTGTACAGGACTACTGCAGGATAGAAACCCATATGCGATCTATTCAGATGTCCGTTTTTCACATACATGTTCTAACCATGATTTTGACGGACATTCTAGTCTTTGGTACTATTCACATGTTTGGGGGGGGTTGCGGATTGTGCGTTGGAAAAAAAATCACTTAGATATGTCCAATTTTGATCCAAGTCACAAATCAAAATTACCCTTACAAGTCTATGGTCTATGAAAATCACGTAACACACGTGGCATCGGTGTGCAGTCTGTGAGCTGTACGCCATTAACATTGTAATGGGGAGTAGTTTTGCAATTTATTTATTTAATTTATTTTTTTAACACGAGAAAATCACTGTGGAAACACTGATGTTAAAAATTTATACAAGGACCAAAGACTGATGAAAAATATTATAAAACGCATATTTTTTTTTTGCTTACCAAAAAAATCATTAACGTTTAAATGAGGCCTAAGTCTGCCATTTTTTATGCTCAGCCTTAATAACGGGAGCGCTGGAATGAATTTGATGCATCTTTCAGTTAGATATATACCGTATATGTATTTAGATTTATATATACAGTACATCAGTAACTATTTATCATTATGGGATACAATAATGATCAATACTGTAAGAGATATTTTGTGGTTTTATTATGCATGTACAAGGTTCTTTTTTTCTTTTTACAGGAAGTATCCAAAAGAGAAGACATGAGTGCGCACCTAAGCTGTATACACCTGCCTATTGACTCTCTTGTGGTGAGCCCAATCACTTCTTGAACCATGTCATTTTATGTTTTCAGTTCTCAGTGTTTGTTCTTATGCCATATTTGTTGTAGAGAAAAAACCTGTCATCTTAAAGTGCATTCACACTGAAAGATTATCATGAACGAGCGTTCCTAAAAATTATGATACCTTGATGAATGAGCAAAAATGCTTGTTTGTTGGGTGAAATGATCTTTCGTACTACACAGAAGATAATTATCGGCAGCACATGTGGACAGAGCTCACGCTGCTGAGAGTAATAGCAGCCTATGTGCACTGAACGATTTATTACGGATCGCGCTGTGTGCATCTGAAGAGCGGAGTGCTGTAGATAATCAGCGATCATTTAATGCCACTGGTCAGTTCCGGTAAATGGACCCCTAGGGATGTTTGGAAAAGTGATCTGATGAGCCTTGAACATATCCACAAAAGTGTTTGGCTACAACTTTGGAGTTCATTTACATGTACAGATCAATTTACCGTATGTCCAGTCAGACTAAAATTGTATATGTAAATGCTCGTTTGGTGCGATCTTTGATTCACACAACCCTGCCCATTGGCCGAGTCATTAATCTTTGGATACTGGATGGGAGCCATGTGAAATGCTTCTTACCTGACAGCATCCGTGGGTCTTCTTTTAGTTTTTGGCCTAGTGCGCCATCATCTTCGCAGTGGGACACACACGTGACTGAAAAGTACACAGGCTATCTAATTAAAAGAAGAGCCGCTCACAGCTCATGTCTATCTGCGACACACTTATGAATAGATTCAAACCAAAACTAATAGAAATGTTATATTGCAAAACAGATGAGGAAGACTAGAAGTTTCTGTTGATATTAATAGTTATCTCAGACCTATTTCCCAATCTGTGAGATTGCTATGTGTGTAAATGCAGTTCACACCTACAATCCGATCAATGATTATGACAAAGGTTTGTATCAATATGAACATGGTTCTGCCATAATCCAAATAATTAATGGGGTTGTCCCCTTTCAGAACAATTTGAGTATTACTTGCCCTCCCTGGGTAAAGCACCCCCTCTCGTGGCAAAAGCCTTTGAGCTGAGTGATTGGCTGTAGTGCTGCTAATGTGACATCAGCACTGCAGACAAACAACAGAGACTGAGAAGCGACAGAGAGCAGATGCTGGACATGGGGACGATAAGTAATTCTCAGCTTGTTTTGCTATAGCTACTACAGTTTATAGCCCAAAATATAATGTAAGGGAACAATCCTTTCACTAGTACTTAATTAACTATTACTTTACCTGTAAAATTACAGGGTGGTGGCTCCCTGTCTGGTTCTGAAAGTGCTCCAGATGAATGTGGAATTCGTAAAAGCCTTTCCAATGTGTCTTGTGAGTAAGAATAATGGTCCATACAACTGTATGAATGGGTACTATTGGTAATACTTTACTATATTATACTTTATATCACTATATTTTGTTGAATAGCTGTGCAAGTTATTCATATTTCACCTAGAGAACCAAAGAGCTGATTCACGCTGCCCAAAACAACAAGCAGGATGAATCAGACACTGGCTCTTTCATTTCTGGCCCTGTGCTACAGAGAGAACATATATTTGAAAACCATCCAGGGACCATGCCGCTTGAATGACTAGTCCAGGAGGCCACTCACCAGCGGCTTTTCCCCACTCTCCTTCTCTGTGCATGGGGAGTGACCTGTCACTCAAGGGGAGCAGACCGGGAAGACGTCACTGGGGACTAGTCATCCATGCTGCATGGTTCCTGGTTGACTTTTATATGTATCTGGCTGAAATGACCGGGTCAGTATGTTGATTGACACTGTCCATGGATCCAGCAGCATGAATGAGCTGTGAGGTTTACTTTATTGATTTATGGAGCAAACAGTTTTACATTAATTATTGCTTGGAAACATGTTCAAACCACTACTGAACCATTTCTATTATACAGTCATATGTTAAAGTTTGGGCACCCCTATTAATGTTAACCTTTTTTCTTTATAACAATTTTGGTTTTTGCAACAGCTATGTCAGTTTCATATATCTAATAACTGATGGACTCAGTTATATTTCTGGATTCAAATGAGGTTTATTGTACTAACAGAAAATGTGCAATCTGCATTTAAACAAAATTTGACCGGTGCAAAAGTATGGGCACCTCAGCATAAAACTGACATTAATATTTCGTAGATCCTCCTTTTGCAAAAATAACAGCCTCTAGTCGCTTCCTGTAGCTATTAATGAGTTCCTGGAACCTGGAGGAAGGTATTTGTGACCATTCCTGTTTACAAAACAATTCCAGTTCAATTAAGTTAGATGGTCGCCGAGCATGGACAGCCCGCTTGAAATCATCCCACAGATGTTCAATGATATTCAGGTCTGGGGACTGGGATGGCCATTTCAGAACATTGTAATTGTTCCTCTGCATGAATGCCTGAGTAGATTTGGAGCGGTGTTTTGGATCATTGTCTTGCTGAAATATCCATCCCCTGCGTAACTTCAACTTCGTCACTGATTCTTGCACATTATTGTCAAGAATCTGCTGATACTGAGTTGAATCCATGCGACTCTCAACTTTACCAAGATTCCCGGTGCCAGCATTGGCCACACAGCCCCAAAGCATGATGGAACCTCCACCAAATTTTACTGTGGGTAGCAAGTGTTTTTCTTGGAATGCTGTGTTTTTTAGCCTCCATGCATAACGCCTTTTTGTATGACCAAACAACTCAATCTTTGTTTCATCAGTCCACAGGACCTTCTTCCAAAATGTAACTGGCCTGTCCAAATGTGCTTTTGCATACCTCAGGCGACTCTGTTTGTGGCGTGCTTGCAGAAACGGCTTCTTTCACATCACTCTCCCATACAGCTTCTCCTTGTGCAAAGTGCGCTGTATTGTTGACCGATGCACAGTGACACCATCTGCAACAAGATGATGCTGCAGGTCTTTGGAGGTGGTCTGTGGATTGTCCTTGACTGTTCTCACCATTCTTCTTCTCTGCCTTTCTGATATTTTTCTTGGTCTGCCACTTCTGGGCTTAACAAGAACTGTACCTGTGTTCTTCCATTTCCTTACTATGTTCCTCACAGTGGAAACTGACAGGTTAAATCTCTGAGACAACTTTTTGTATCCTTCCCCTGAAAAGCTATGTTGAATAATCTTTGTTTTCAGATCATTTGAGAGTTGTTTTGAGGAGCCCATGATGCCACTCTTCATAGTAGAATCAAATAGGAGAACTACTTGCAAGTGGCCACCTTAAATACCTTTTCTCATGATTTGATACACCTGGCTATGAAGTTCAAAGCTCAATGAGGTTACAAAACCAATTTAGTGCTTCAGGAAGTCAGTAAAAAGTAGTTAGGAGTGTTCAAATCAAGAAAATGATAAGGGTGCCCATACTTTTGCACCAGTCAAATTTTGTTTAAATGCAGATTGCACATTTTCTGTTAGTACAATAAACCTCATTTGAATCCAGAAATATAACTGAGTCCATCAGTTATTAGATATATGAAACTGAAATAGCTGTTGCAAAAAACAAAATTGTTATAAAGAAAAAAGGTTAACATTAATAGGGGTGCCCAAACTTTAGCATATGACTGTACATGGATGGATCGAGTCCGTTACAGCATGTCCCCGTTCTGTGACATCCATGTGCGCAGATAGGAAACACCGCACAGTACATTGCCGTGACTTCTTCTATCTTAGGAGTCTAGCCTCACAGTCACCAACCAATGCAGTTTTCTGATATTACTTAGTGACGCCAATGACTTCCAAAATTTGCAGCAATTATTATGACATGAGAACATGTAAGGAGGGGACTGTGAACTTAAACAAAAGACTACTGATAAAAAGAAAAATTGAATAGTGTTGTGATTTTGATCTTGTTATTTTGATCAAATCACATCACATTCCCAATTTTTTAAATAACCTTTATAACTCCATAGGTTCAATATTCTGCATATACTGTAGATTTTGGAACTATCCATGGGTTCCTGTCTATATGTATAGATGTTGGAAATATCCATAGGTTAATTGATCCATATATATATGTTGGAAATATCCATGGGTTCCTAGCTCTATGTATAGATGCTGGAAATATCCCTAGGTTCCTACAGATGTGGCCAAAAGTATTGACACCCCTGCAATTCTGTCAGATAATACTCAGTTTCTTCCTGAAAATGATTGCAAACACAAATTCTTTGGTATTATTATCTTCATTTAATTTGTCTTAAATGAAAAAAACACAAAAAGAATTGTCCTAAAGCCAAATTGGATATAATTCCACACCAAACATAAAAAAGAGGGTGGACAAAAGTATTGGCACTGTTCGAAAAATCATGTGATGCTTCTCTAATTTGTGTAATTAACAGCACCTGTAACTTACCTGTGGCACCTAACAGGTGTTGGCAATAACTAAATCACACTTGCAGCCAGTTGACATGGATTAAAGTTGACTCAACCGCTGTCCTGTGTCCCTGTGTGTACCACATTGAGCATGGAGAAAAGAAAGAAGACCAAAGAACTGTCTGAGGACTTGAGAAACCAAATTGTGTGGAAGCATGAGCAATCTCAAGGCTACAAGTCCATCTCCAAAGACCTGAATGTTCCTGTGTCTACCGTGCGCAGTGTCATCAAGAAGTTTAAAGCCCATGGCACTGTGGCTAACCTCCCTAGATGTGGACGGAAAACAAAAATTGACAAGAGATTTCAACGCAAGATTGTGCGGATGTTGGATAAAGAACCTCGACTAACATCCAAACAAGTTCAAGCTGCACTGCAGTCCGAGGGTACAACAGTGTCAACCCGTACTATCCATCGGCGTCTGAATGAAAAGGGACTGTATGGTAGGAGACCCAGGAAGACCCCACTTCTTACCCCGAGACATAAAAAGCCAGGCTGGAGTTTGCCAAAACTTACCTGAAAAAGCCTAAAACGTTTTGGAAGAATGTTCTCTGGTCAGATGAGACAAAAGTAGAGCTTTTTGGGCAAAGGCATCAGCATAGAATTTACAGGAGAAAAAAAGAGGCATTCAAAGAAATGAACACAGTCCCTACAGTCAAACATGGCGGAGGTTCTCTGATGTTTTGGGGGTTGCTTTGCTGCCTCTGGCACTGGACTGCTTGACCGTGTGCATGGCATTATGAAGTCAGAAGACTACCAACAAATTTTGCAGCATAATGTAGGGCCCAGTGTGAGAAAGCTGGGTCTCCCTCAGAGGTCATGGGTCTTCCAGCAGGACAATGACCCAAAACACACTGCGGTTGGGTGCAGTTATTTTGGCTAAAGGTTGTGCAACCAAGTATTAGGCTAAGGGTGCCAATACTTTTGTCTGGCCCATTTTTGGAGTTTTGTTTGAAATGATCAATGTTTTGCTTTTTGCTTCATTCTCTTTTGTGTTTTTTCATTTAAGACAAATTAAATGAAGATAATAATACCAAAGAATTTGTGTTTGCAATCATTTTCAGGAAGAAACTGAGTATTATCTGACAGAATTGCAGGGGTGTCAATTCTTTTGGCCACAATTGTACCTCTGTATATACAGTAGATACTGGAAATATCAATGGGTTCCTAGCTCTGTGTATAGATGTTGGAAATATCCATAGGTTCCTAGCTCTGTATATAGATGTAATTATCCATGGGTACCTAGCCCTATATATAGATGCAGGAACTATCATTGGGTTCATAGCTCTGTATATAGATGTTGGATTGCCTTCCTGGTGAAACATAGTCCCTGGAAGTTATGATATTTCATATTTATTAATACAGTAGATTTTTTTTGTTTTAACATGAAAACCATCATGCATCCTTTTCTCTTTGCTTCTAGCATGCTACAGATATTGAAACAAGTTCCCCAGTGCCTCAGAAAAACTGTAACCCCATATTCAAAAATTTCTTGCATTAGTAGCACTCTAGAATTGCTGTAGCTTATTTCAAGTCAATCATCACTCAACTCTTTTTTAGTTACTCCATTACATGGATTACCGGAGGTAAAGGCCAATTTACAACCACCTCTCATCATTCATACAGCTGCCACTCCCATGCCTGTGCCAAAAAATTCTCTGTTTGGAGAACTATCTCTGGGTTGTGAATCTCGTAGGCAGAGCAGCGTTTCTGATGGTCCTCATGGCAGTGAGATCAAGTCTATGGTATGAATGATACATTTTTCATGTCAATTGAACAGGTTTTTTGGGAAATAGGAAAAAACAAAACACTTATTTGTATGTTTGTATCTACAGCCCAGTGCACGGAATTCCACGCATAGTTCCTGGGGTGCCGTGTGCAGTTGGAACAGCCGAAGGTCTAGTTGGAACAGCATCGGACGAACCTCCAGCATTAAGCGACAAGTGCAGAGTGGGGAACATAAATCCTTGCTCTCTGCCGATGGAAAGGAGAGTTCAGAAGGCGAGACATCTGATGAGGAGATGTCCATTCGTAAAGGCTCTTCTTGTAATGTAATGGAGCTAGTGGACAAAAGGGAAGCACTCGACACATTGCACGTTCCTTACACTTACTCATTACAGAATAAACCCAGTCTGCCCATAGATTATCAAGGCTGTAACGGAAAAACTGTGCTGCCAAACGTCACCCCTCAACCTCATCTTGAGGATCCCAAAATTGATTACAGCAATAATATTGATGATGATGCGAACATGGTAAGCATCTCTATACTGCATCTGTTATGCTGTTAAAATTTCTTACCTAGTACTGTGCAATGGTTTGAAAAAGTATTTGATGAGCATACAACACGAAGGTTTATATTTTACAGTAGGTAGTACAATTCCATCTGCTATTGATTGTGTAAAATCATATGAGCATAGAAGAAGTCACTGAGAATATATTTACATTGATCAGAATGAATGAATTTCCACATCCAGCATTATCCATTATCATGTAGTTTCACCAGAATTGTTTGTGGATGAAGAAAACCCTATGCCTTACAAAGACACCTTTGGGCTCTTTTGAGGTCTATTTAGCACATGCTATGTTTGGATTTTTCTAGTCCAATAGAGAATTCTATTGGAAAATAGCTAAAAAATACATGAACAGAGCATGCTGGCTTTTGAAAAAAATATATAGTGCCACAAACTGCAAAAATTACACACAAAATACCATTGTGAAAATATTCATTTGCTATAGGCTATGTTCACTCGACATCTTTAATCCACTAAAATCTTCCCTCACAAAGCAGCTTCCAGAAAAAGCCAGCATCTTTTTTTCCTGAAGTGGATAAAATAAGTAATAAAAGATTGAAAATATGCACAGCATTGTGTTTTCGACATGTTGTGCATGATATACATTTTTTGTGGTGGTTTTTGCAGTACTTTTTCAGTCGGATTCTAGGGGGAATCCATCTAAAAAAGACATTGTGGATACATACCCCTAGACTTTAAAGAAGTATATGACTTCAATATTTTCAAACGTAAAAACACTCCATTAAAGACAATAAAATGTCTTTAAAAAATGCTGATTGTTCCAACCAATTAATGGAGTCCATCTGGGTTATTGTTTGGCTTTCGTTTATTTCCAACAGCAAAAGTAATGTTGTCAGCAGCAATATTCCTAGTCTATATTAATGTCATTGTGATTTATCATCATTGTAGTGTGTGAAGATTTGAGGTTCTGGATTGTAATAATCACCTAGGCAGGGTAACAATGCAACTATTTTTATTCTTTACATCCATGGTCTTAAGGGCATGTCACACTAAGAGATATCGCTAGCAATATCGCTATAACTAGTGACGTTATAGCGATATTGCTAGCGATATCTCTGTGTCTGATACCTACCTACGACCCGCTCCCCCGCTGGTTATCGCTGATCGCGCGAGAACGTTCAGGACTGTTTCTCGTCGTCAGCTTCCTGCGGCACTTCCTGCTGTGAGGACGAGCGACGCGTGGAGCCGGGCGGGAGGACGCAGGATCGCCTGGTGTGACAGGTAAGTAGCGACCCCCGTCCCCAGTGATGTCACTAGTGAGATCTGCCTATGTGGCAGCTCACTAGTGACCACTTAGCGATGTACCAGCGATCCTGACCGCGTCATATCGCTGGTCGGGATCGCTGGTAGATCGCTAAGTGTGACAGTACCTTTAGAGTAATTCCAGGTAGTTGGTCACAATGTAATGTCCCGTGTCCACAAGATCCCATCCTGGGGTCATTAGTTCCACTTTCCTTTACCAGGCGAGACCTACTGTCTCCCAACTTTTGTAGGCCCACTGCTTTTGTATCTCTCGCCAGTATAGTCTGTAGGCACAGTCCATGCTCCATACCACGACGGTAGCTCGTCTCCCGCTCCTGCTGGCAACAACAGTCCTTAAGATAGTTCCTCACATCCATACGATAGGTCTCAGGAGTAGAGTTGAGTGACTTTGGTCGGATCGGGTTTCGTGAAACCCGAATGAAGCAAAATTTGAGTCGGATGAAACTGGTCCGGCTAGAGCAAAAAAAGTCGGAGTTTCGTCCAAAACCCGACCCCAATGCAAGTCAATGGGGAAAAAAAGTCGGCACTGAGTGGATGAAACTCCGACTTTTTTTGCCCTAGTCGGACCAGTTTCATCCGACTCAAATTTTGTTTCATTCGGGTTTCACAAAACCCGATCCGACCGAAGTCGCTCAACTCTACTCAGGAGCATAGCACGTGTACCAAGCTCCAGCTGGCAACAACAGTCCTTAAGATAGTTCCCCACATCCAGATGGTAGGTATAACTACCATAGCACATGCATCAAGCTTCAGCCAGCAAGAACAGTCCTTAAGATATTAACTCACATCCAAATGAAAGATATCACGACTGTAACACGTGGCATGTGTATCAAGCTCCAGCCAGCAACCCATCTCCAATTTCCATAGGCTATCCATACAGGGGAACCAGGACCTCACCAACAGATTCTAACCCCTCGGCGTCTCTGCACCAACTGCCTTCCTAAACATGTGGCTTATTGTTCTCCCTCTCTATTGGAATCAATCCCCCAGATGGGTGGGCAGAGGTGTTCACACCCTCCCTCTTAAACATTTGCTTTTAGCTCAAAGAATGAAGAATAGTCCAGAAGCTCAGTCTCCAGCCTGTCTACAGATTTGTGTATTGGAGATACCCCCTGCAGAGAGGAATAAAGACTCACATGCCCCCATCAGATGCAGGACAGAAATGCTAATGTAGGCCTTATGTATCCATGAGATCCAGCCCACAGTCTTCCTCTGCATACTTTCACTGAATGGAAACATTAATTTGTGAGGCAGAACAATTTCTATGAGAGATTTGTGCACTTTAAACTGACAAGCAAGAAAATCTCTAATAAACACAACAATAAGATCGACGTACTGGTAAAAGTCCGTGGCCAGCTCCTCACATAGTGAATACAGCCTTATTTATTATAGAAGTAATACTGGTAAACTGATGCAGAGAAAAAGTATTGTATGAGGTAAATGTTTACCTACTGCACCAGACAGACTATATATAGTGGAAGTAAAAATGTATCGGCCATGGACTCCTTTAACATCGAAAAAATGACTTTTACATATATACAAATGGTTACCTTTAAATCATAAAATTGCACAAAGTTTCAGTATGCAATCTTCATTCATTCGGTCCCAATGCATCAAGACCAGCTATGTTCTTGCCAGTCTTGACGAGAGGCAATCTGGAGTCAGACGCTCATGATTCATTATGTGGTTCACGTCTCTTAATTACTTAGTAGCGGCTCAAAAGTGGCATGATCCTTCATGTACCTTGCCAAAAATCTCATAGAGTCATGGACTAGAATAAGGTTTTTGGCTTAAGGAATAAGGTAAGCTGTGCTGTCACTCCTCCCATTCTACCCCAACTCTGTCTATTTCAGTGGAGCTCGGCGAAACTGGAGTGAAACGCCAAAAGTCACAACATTTTTACACAACTACCCTTTGCACAAAAAAATTTGCTGCTTTTCAAAGTGATTTACACCAGAATTCTGTCAGAATTGCCTTGATGAGTTAGTGCCTTAGTTTCCTGCTGATCTAAGATTTGGATGTTTCTCCTAGTAATATAGGTTTCATGTGAAACCTGTGTGTGTATCGAGGATAGTGAGGGTCTCAGTAACCAATTTATTATCACAGCTTCTACTCTGCACTTTGATCTCCGTATGTTTTATCCTTTTCTATAGAGAAATTAGATACTTTTCTTCCCTGCCCACTCTACCGAGATTGAGGTACAACCCGTCCCTCTATTTCTAAAAGCCACCTTACACCGTAGATGGTCAATGGTACCATGAGGTAGACCGTATTTTTCGCTTTATAAGACGCACCCCCAAATTTGGTGAAGAAAAAGAGAAAAAAATTTTTTATGTTAAATGGGGGTCTGTCTTATAATGCCAGTGTCCGTCTTACAATCATATATATGTCCCTCATCCTGGTATCTATACAACCCCCATCCTGGCACATGGCCCCATTGTGCTGGCACATGGCCCCCCTGTGCTGGCACACTGGCACATTGCCCCCTTGTTCTGGCACATTGCCCCCTGTGCTGCTGGCACATTGCCCCCTGTGCTGCTGGCACATTGCCGCCCCTGTGCTGCTGGCACTTTGCCCCCCCTGTGCTGCTGGCACATTGCCCTTCTGTGCTGCTGGCACATTGCACCCCTGTGCTGCTGGCACATTACCCCCTTGTGCTGGCACACTGGCACATTGCCCCTTTGTGCTGGCACATTGGCACATTGCCCCCTCTGATAATTTCCCCCTTGTGCTGGTACATTGCCCCCCCGTGCTGCTGGTAAATTACTCCCTTGTGCTGGCACACTGCCTCCTTTGCTGGCACATTGGCACATTGCCCCCTCTGGTAATTTCCCCCTTGTGCTGGTACATTACCCCCTGTGCTGCTGGAACATTACCCCCTTGTGCTGGCACACTACCCCCTTGTGCTGGCACATTGCCCCCTCTGGTAATTGGCACGCACATGATAAAATAACAAACACGTAACTCACCTTCCGATGATGGCTCCGTACTCCCAGCTCCTCGGTTGCGCTTCCTGTTTCTTGGGCATCGGATCATGTGACCTGGGCACACAGTGATGACATCACTGTGCTGATCGGATGTCAGCACAGACACAGGAAGAGCCACTGGGGAGCTGGGAGGACGGAGCCATCATCGGAAGGTGAGTTAAGTGTTTGTTATTTTATCATGTGCGTGCCAGCAGGGGGGCATATAGTGACTGGGGGAGGCATGTGCGTGCCAACAGGGGGCATATAGAGTGATCGGGGCAGGGGGGAATATCCATGATGGGAGGGGGTAAGAGTACATGCACATGCAATATGTGCCGCTCCCCTGTCAACCAACTTGGTGCAGCTTCAGCACCGAGGTGATGGACAGCAGGTGCAGTGAATATTACATGAGGCTAATGAGCAGGAGCATGTGACCTCCCGCTGTCTCTGCAGCCTGCAGTCGGCCCACCCCAGCCCCCTGACACCACTCACCACTCCAGAGCCCCCCACTTTCCCCAAAAAATTTTGGGGAACAAAAGGGCATCTTATAATCCAAAAAATACGATATACATATATATACAGTATATATATATATATATATATATATGTGTATGTCGAGTGAAGAAAGGTTTAAAACATAGAAGTATTATTATATAGTCATTTCAGAAAATGTAACATGAATGAACAAAAGAGAAATCTAAATCAAATCATTGCTTGGTGTGGCCACCCTTTGTCCTCAAAACAGAATCAAAACATCAATTCTTCATGGAGGTTTTTCCAAATATCTTGGGAGAAGTAACAACAGATCTTCTGTGGATATAGATTGGTATAATTCCTTTTGTGTCATCGCATAGTCCCAGTGGGGGCCATATCATCACTTCCAGAACTCCATGTACTTTGATATGTTGAAGATAGTTCTTAGTGATTGATTGTTCTCAGGCAGAAGATAGTCTCTCTATATAAAAATGAATGTGTGTGAATCACTAACTAATCACGAAGCATCTTTCATTTCAACAGAGCTGTTCAAAAGAAGCTGAGCTGTGATTGGTTGCTATGACCAACAGTTTTATTTGCAAACAATCACTAAGCATCTCTCATTTCACCAGAGCTGGTTAAAAGAAGCTGAGCTGTGATTGGTTGCTATGACCAACAGTTTTCCCACTTGACAACACCTCAGCAGACACTGACATGGTGGGAGAAATCTAGCATCCCTGGGAACATAAGCTCCCAGCCATTGTCTGACCCCCAGAAAGGAGCAGTGAGTACATGACAGAAATTAATCCCCCCCTCCCGTGCCTATGTACACATCACACATCCTCCATCCCGTAGGCACATCTTCCCTCTTAAAGGGACCATTGGTATGGAAGTCAGAGCAAATCCATCCAGCGCTTTGGTTTTGACCCCAGGCCTCTCTTAAAGGGATCCCCGGTATGGAAGTTAGGACAGTTCCACTCAGCTCTGTGGTTCTGACCCCAGGGTCTCTTAAAGGGATCATTGGTATGGAATTTAGGACAAATCCACTATGTGCTTTGGTACTGACCCCAGGCCCTTCTTAAAGGGATCTCCGGTATGGAAGTCAGGGAAAATCCATCCAGCGCTTTAATTCTGACCCCAGGCCTCTCTTAAAGGGATCCCCGGTATGGAAGTCAGGGCAATTGCCTTAAAATGCTCTGGTGCTGACCCCAGGCTCTCTTAAAGGGATCTCCTGTATGGAAGTTAGGGTAAATCCCTCGGCGCTCTGATTCTGACCCCAGCGTTCTATTAAAGGGATCATTGGTATGCAAGTCAGGGCAAATCCACTCCGTGCTCTGGTTCTGATCCCAGGCTCTCTTAAAGGGAGCACCAGTATGGAAATTAGGGCAAATCCACTCAGTGCTCTGGTTCTGACCCAAGTGCCCTCTTAAAGGGATCCTCGTTACAGAAGTGAGGGAAAATCCACTGTGCGTTTTGGTACTGACCCCAGGCTCTCTTAAAGGGATCTCCGGTATGGAAGTTAGGGTAAATCCCTCAGCGCTCTGGTTCTCACCCCAGGGTTCTATTAAAGGGGTCATTGGTATGGAAGTCAGGGCAAATCCACTCAGCGCTCTGGTTCTGATGCCAGTCCTCTCTTAAAGGGATCCCCAGTATGGAAGTTAGGACCGTTCCACTCAGCGCTCTGGTTCTGACTCCAGGCTGACGGGATGATGTGGGATATTAGTGGTAGTTGTCCGGTGGCTCTGGCTGGTGGGATGATGTGGGATATTAGGAGTAGTAGTCCAGTGGATTTGGCTGACGGGACGATGTGGGATATTATGGGTAGTAGTCCGGTAGTTCTGGTTGACGGGATGATGTGGGATATTAGTGGTAGTAGTCCAGTGGCTCTGGCTGATGGGATGATGTGGGATATTATGGGTAGTAGTCCAGTAGCTCTGGCTGACGGGATGATGTGGGATATTACAGTGAATGTGGCTATGCGGAGTGGGCGGGGCTCTACACTCAGCTTTATATATATAGATATAATCTTTATAATTTGTTATAACTAACCGCAGTTAGTTACTATGCTCAGGCAGCGCCGGGCTCTTCAGCTAGTTCTTAATAACTTTGGCTGCATGTGTGGAGTTATTGTCTTGCTGCATAATAAATTTGGAGTCAACAAATGTCACTCCGATAGAATTGTGTAATGGATAAGTATCTGCCTATATTTCTCAGCATTCAAGACATCAAGTAATGGGCAACGTTGAGAACCATAGACATAGTGATCGGCCAAAAAAACTTAGTAAATCAGATGATAAACACATTTACTCTACACGTTTACTTATCTTTAAAATAGCTGTACAACCTGTGGGATCCAGCTACATCCATCTACTTTTTCGATAATGTCTGGTCAGAAGTGGTCTTCATGGAAAAATTGCTGCTAAAAAGCCTTACCTTTGACATGAAAGCAAGACCAAGCTACTCAACTATACTCAAAAACAGAGGATATCTTCAGCGTCAAAAGAGCAAGGAGCCCTGGAAGTGAAGATATGTCCCCTCTCAACATCACTGGGGCTGTCTAGGACAGAAGAAGAGAGGAGGATTTCTGCAAGCATACATCCACAGAAGGTCTGTGGTTAGTTCTCCAAGATTTTTGAACAACCTTCCTGCCGAGTCCTTTCAAAAACTATGTGTATTGTACCTAAAAGAATTGATGGTTTGTTACTGTTTTGAAACAATGGGGGTCACACCAAATACTGATTAGATTTAAATCTCTCTTTTGTTCATTCATACCATAACCATAACATTATGCAGCTAAGGCTATGTACATGTCACAGTTGAATCAGAAGTTTAACGAAGGAATTCAAAAGGATGCTTCACAATGTTTCCATGTAGGAATCTGTCAATATTGGGATCTATTGGAATCCATTTATGTGACCATTGTAGCCAATCACTGACCACAGTAGCTATAACCTGTATGCAAATATGATTTCTGCGGCCAGTTATTTGCTGCTGTAGTTATATGAATGATAGAAGGGGCATCATCACTACAGAACTAAAAGGGATGGCACTAAAGTGGCAGGGGATTCAACAGGTAAGTAATGTTTATTTCTTTAGTTTAGAACATTTCCCACTCTTGGATCACCTTTGAAAATACTGGAAAATCCCTTGAACTTTTAATTGGTAAACTCCTTTAATAACCATTGGGTCTTAGTGATCAACATAAGATATGTGAAGACAACTTGACAGGGAGCCAACAAGAGGTATTGCAGTATTGGTCAGAGGGCAACAATTTGATGACCCCTATTTTGTCCTGATTCATTGCTCCATTCTTTGGGATAGTGGCATACTGTGCATGATTTAACCCAAAGAAGAGGATGAATGTGCAAGATTCTCCCAGGAGCATAGATGACGTCAACAATAGCCTCTGTTTATGCTGTCAACCAAGCAGCGGAAGGCACTGCCAGGTGGGGAGAACTGAAATAGAGCCATGGACTGCAAGTGTGCCAATATGCTCAAAGTGCACTTGCAGAATAATACTCAAGTTAACAAAAAGCAAGATTTCTCCTGCAAAAAATCCCGAAGCAGATATCATTTTAATTGCTGTGCCCTGAGTCCTATACTGCAATACCTCTCCTTGCCTGTCTAAAAAGATGCCGACTCGTTCTCTTTAAAGAATGTTTGTATCTTCTCCTGCCATTACGTATTAATACAAAGTTCACAGAGTGCTATTGTACATTACACCCTACATTGTGTATTCTAATTGTTTTCCCTTCCTTATAATATTGCCTATGTAGTATAACTACATATTTGATTTCCTTTTTGCAGAGCAAAGGTGAAAGATTAAGAGCATGGATAAGAGCTCATCTCCCAGCCTGGTGCAAGGAAAGAGAAACCTGGTCCCTTTACTTGTTCCCCCCTTATTCCAAGTATGTGCTGTCACTTAGAAAGGTTTTTTACTCTTTCTTTCTTCCAATCCTGTAGCTTTTTAAAGGGACCCTGACAGGTGATCCACACTATCCAAACCATGGGCAGCATGTATCAGCCACTGGCTGTACGATCACAGCCATGTACTGTATGTTTGACTCTGAAACACGGCAGCATTTCAGAGAACATTATACTTTAATGGTGCATGGGTGACTAGTCATACAGACGGGTCCCGGGCAGAGACCAGCCTCTGTCTATATGTGCACGGAGGCAGAGGCTTCTCAGTCACTGTCAGCAGGCGGTCCCTTTAAATAAAAACTGTGCATGGAAGGTTTGTTGAGACTAGCAGAGAAGTGGCTATTACAGTCTGTATCTGCTCTACGTATGTCTGATACAATACTGAAATTGGGCATCAGGAATATGGAGCTGTGTACCTAAACCTCCCATAGGTGCCAGGTTTGTGCTATACTAGTCTCTAATAGCAAATTTTTTTCTACAAAATTCCATCAGTATAGACGAACTAACACAGGTGATCAATGGTTTTGATACCTGCATAATATTGCTAGGTTATGTTATACTATATCATGTCATGGTATGTTATTTTACTTTAGGAATACAATGGTAACGGCTATATAACTTCAGAAACTTGCAGGTATTTTCAAGAAAGTCTTAGGAAATTACATGTACAGCATTCCAGTAATAGTAAGGATGAGGATTACTAAATGTAAAAAATGCACAAAAAAATATAAATGAAATCCAAGCAAATCGTATTTTAATATCCCCTACTCATGTTATCTAATCATTTCTTACAGGGGAATCAAACAAGGAGAATTCTACAAAAGGGTTCTTCTTATATATACCGTATATCACAGGAGATTGTCCTTACCCATCTTCTTGCTCACACTTTGGACTAGACTTGTCCCTGGCTGTGACGCACATGGCTGTAGCAGTAGACCTCTCCCATTGCCTGTCTGCAATGTAAGAGCAGGACCTCATCCAGGAGACAAGGAGAGACAAAAATAGAAGAGAGCAAGAGCAAATTACAATTGTGCAGGATTTTAAGATTTCGTGAACAAATCGCGTTTGTCTCAAAAGCAGCTGAAAATCTTTGAGCGTACGAACACCGCTTGCATTTCTTTTCTGGTTTCCTGCTTGTCCTCACTTACTTGCATCCAACAGTAGCTTGAAAAGACTTCTTAACATTGTGTGTACTAGAATTTGAAAGGATTCTAACAAAAAAAAAAAAAAAACAATTAAAATTTCTATGTTCTTATTGTACAAAGTTTTTGCATCTGAAATGAAAAATGAAGTAACTTTTCAATTTAACCTAAATACAAATGTCTAGTCATATCTCCAGCACCAAAGCAGACTTATGTGCTACCATGGTTACAGTCAATAAATAAACTATATGTCATATAACTATGAGATAGACAAAAGGGGTGCTCACTGTAAGGTCGGTGCTCTTTAGTAAAAAAATAATCAGTAAAAATGGTAAACTCCGGCACTTCAAATTTCTCAAATTTTATTGATGCAAAAAAAAAATACTTTCAGATGACAGACCCAAAGGAATACAGACATGTACAATTTGATGTTTCGGCATGTTTAGCCTTTCTCAAGATACGTCTGTTTCTGCAAAAATGGGACAGTATTAATACAAAATACAAAGCAATATAAGAGTAAAAAAACATAAATGGTTCTCTGATACATAGAAAAATCTATTTATCTCACTTAGTAGATTCATAGAAACGGAAAATTATAATAATTAATTAGTCTCACCAAAGTGAGGCGGCTACATCCATCTTGTCTAGGATGTAGTGAAAAACTGTGCCAGAATGATAATTGCAAGCTCAAAAGTTTCACATAAAAGCATACTATCTAGGTGCATATGTAAATAATGATAGTGATCCTAATAATCATCATAATACATTTACAGGCATAATATTAAATAACATTAAATGTTCAATATCTTAGAATCAAGTAAAAAAATGTCACAAGCGGAATGCAAGTATCTTAGGCCCCTTTCACACTTCCGTTTTTTACAATCAGTCACAATCCGCCAGGTTTTGAAAAAAACGGATCCTCAAATTTTTTTTGAGGATCCGTTTTTTTCCCCATTGACTTGCATTAATGGCGGATTGTGACGGATTGCTGTCCGTTGCATCCGTTTTTTTTGAGGATCCGCCAAAAGTTGCTGTCCGTCACCATCCTCAAAGATTTCAAAACGGACCTTGTAACGTTTTTTTCTCTGGCGGATCCTCCAGACACTAATTTAACCCGAAATTCTTTCTGGGTGCCGGACAAAACAAAAATCTTCTCCCTCTCTCTCTCTCTCTCTCTCTCTCTCCCTCTCTCTCTCTCTCTCTCTCTCCCCTTCCCGGCCAGTATTTCCTTTAAATTTCCGCATTTTCAGGATCCGTCTAAAAACGGATCCTGTGCCATCCGTTCACATCAGTTAACAACGGATCCGCTTGTATGACTTTTTGGCGGATTTGAACTGATGCAAAAAACTGAAGTGTGAAAGAGGCCTTATAGACATAATATTAGCTAGGTTTAATATGTCTTGGAGGCAGGTAAAAGAACCAAAATGCCACAGAGAGCAAGCAGAAACAAAACGAAAATACCATATGTAAGTGTAGGAGAAGTCCATTTACCTGGCAGGCTCAGGGTCCCCGGGTGGCGGAATGTAATATCCACATGTGTTGTAGTGTTGTCCGGTGCTCGCAGTTTCCGGTGAGTTGGCCACCGTCGTATAGGAAATGAACTGCGCATACGCATTCCGAGGACTGCCGGAAAAAGCCAAAACTTTGTTTATGATTGACCGTGGTTCCTTCAATAGTGACGGCACATGCATGGTGCCGGGGAATAAGCAGATTGTTAGGGTATATTCTGAAAAAAGAAGAAAGCCCATCGGTATGAGATAAGAAACAGTGAAGAAGAAGAAACATAACAATAACATTATTTTGAAAATGCACCCTTGAATATAGTGCACCCTTGGATATACATATTTATATAAAGATGTATAACTAAAATAGGAGAGAACAAGGAGAGAAAAAGTGTAGTGGCAGAAGAGGAAAAAAAGAGGGGGTAGTAGGAAGAATTAAAGGTAGTATATATTATGTGATCTAAATAAAGAAAAAATGTGTTATATAATTATTAATGTCATGATACTTATTGATATAATTATTAATAATATGATTATTAATAGTAATACATTCCAAGTATTCTCTACACATAATTTCCTAAAGAAATGCAATACTATGGTTGAGAAAAGCCCTATGCTTAATCCCAAATGATAAAGCCATATAGCCATATAGACCTTAAACCAAATACACTTTTTGTGTTACAAAGGTGAGCTAATGTAGCACCTCATACTCCCTATTAAGGCCCAATGGAGTAAGAGTCTGTAGTGTATGTATCCAAAATGATTCATGTTCTTTTAGTCTTTTAACCCAATTGCCACCTCTTCTAGCTGCTGGAACATGATCTTTGACCTGATATTTTATTTGGGCAATAGTATCGTTGTTGCAAAGGAAATGGGCAGGTGTTAGTAAAAGTGTACGTCCACACCTAATGATAGATTTGTGTTGTGAGATGTGGTCTCGGATGTGCTGGGTGGTCTCCCCAACATATCCGAGACCGCATGGGCATTTCATCAGGTGAACAAGATAAGATAATTTACATGTGAAATGTCCCTTGATCGGGTATCTACATCCCGAACGTGGATGTGTGCAAGAATCCTTTTTTGAAATATTGGAACATTGTAAGCATCCCAAACATGGGAAAGTACCATTACGAGGTATGCTAAGAACCCTTTGTGTCAATCCCATACTGGAGGGCCCATATCCGCTCATACTAGATGGTTTCTGATATTCTGGAGTGTCTTACTGCACATAATGGGTTTAGAAGGGAATTCTGGAATATTGGGATAAGCACTTTGCAATATTCCCCAGTGTTTAAGTATACACTGGTTGATACATTGATTGAATGGGTGGAATGTGCTTACAAAAGCTAATAGGGTACATGCAACTGAAACTCACATGTCACCTTTCAATTTTACTGCTTTTGACAGCTGTAAACTAGACGCACATCAGAGCATCGCAAACAAGGTGTACAAATGTTTTTGGTCACTTGACTTGTTCGAGAAATGTGGTCATGCAACATGTCATTGTGTAGCCTCCAAATAAGGCCACATTCACACATTGAGTATTGTGTCAGTATTTTACATCAGTATCTGTAAGCCAAAACCAGGAGTGGGAAATCAGAGGAAGAGTATAATAGAAACCCGTCACCTCTTCTGGATTTATCACCCACTCCTGGTTCTGGCTTACAAATACTGAGGTAAAAAACTCACCAAATACTGAACGTGTGCATGTGGCCTAAAGAAGAAAATGTAATATACCATCAGGGTACAGAAAAAAATGTGCAGAAATCTTTCTTGTTTTTTTTTTTACAGATTCCGCTTAATGTGCAATAAAATCATCACCCATAGAATGTTTGATCATGTTGTTTTAGTCATTATATTTTTGAACTGCATTACTATTGCAATGGAAAGACCTAAAATAGAGCCTCATAGTGCTGTAAGTATACATGAAAGCAAGTGGTAATGTCTATGTTCTAGATCAGCTTCACATCTATGATGAATTACATGTTTACTCATTTATTATGTTTACTTATAATATGCAGTGGTTTACAGATATTATCACTGTCCCCATTGGGGCTCACAATCTAAATTCCCTAAAATATGTCTTTGGCGTGTGGGCAGAAACCAGAGTACTTGGAGGAAATGCATGCAAACACAGGGAGAACAAACAAAAAAAAAAGTCCTTACAGATTTTGTCCTTAATGGAATTTGTATCCAGGACACCAGTCCTGTTAAACAGCAGTGTTAACCACTGAGCCACCATGTTGCCCATAGATTCTGCTACATAGACACTGATAATATAAAATGTCAAATCATCTAGAAAGTTCATTGTTGTAGAACTCAGATGTGTTTGATGTATTGTAGGTTTACATTAAAAAACATTAAGAAAATTAATTACTGTATTTTTCTGACTAAGACGCACTTTTTTCCTCCAAAAATGTGGAGGAAAATGGGGGTGTGTGTCTTATAGTCCAGATGTACCAGCTGTGGCTATGGTGAGGAGATGGGTGCAACAATAATGTAAAGTATCATGTATTTTTCCCCAATATCACACCCTCCGGACCATTCCTGAATCTCCGATTCACATACTGAACTCTGCTATGCCAGTGGTGAGAGTTTGACCCCCGTTCTTTTCCCTTTGCCTGTCATGCCTGCAGCTTTCTCTCCCTCACAGCCTGAGACACTGTCCACCCCCCTTCTCCCCCCCCAGCCGCCACACACACTTTTTGTAACTTGAGATACCAGTTAGTGATTTCCCTCCTCTCAGCAGGGAGCCCCTTTCTCCTCTCATGTGCTCTGATTTCTCATGGACAATAATGAGAGTCTAATCATTTGGTCTTAAAGCGACGCGAGAGTGTGATAGAAAAATGACAGATACATATCCGGAACGTGCTTTGATAGAGATTCGCATCAGCACCTCTTGCTAAATTCCAGCTTCAGCGGAATCCGAGGAGTGGATTCCCATGCAGCCGGGGCAGCCCGATGCTTCGTGTTTGGTTTTGAATGAACGCCAGCGAGAAGCTGAACAAGATGATACTATGTACGTTTCTATATGAGGTACCCTCTGTGAGATATGATTATTATAGTTTCCTTAGCCAGATTGTAAGGCCTCTTTCACACATCAGGTTTTCGCCGTCAGGCGCGATCCGGCTCTTTTGACAGAAACCGGATCCGGCGAAATGCAATGCCGGATCCGGTTTCCCCCCCATTGACTTGCATTTGCGCCGGATGGCCATGCGTTTCATCCGGTTTTCGCCGGATCCGGCAATGTGTCGCGATCCGGCGTCTGGAAAAAACGGCTACTGTAACGTTTTTTGTCTCCGGCGAAAAAGCCGAACACGCCGGATCCGGCGCGTCCGTCTTTTTCACACAATGAAAGCCTATGAGCGCCGCAATGCGCCTGATCCGGCGAAAGCCGGATCCGGTGGCCGGATCCGTTTTTTTTGGTCTGAGCATGCTCAGTAGCTCTGCCCACAAGACATATATAAAAGCAAGACAGTGGGACCCACAGCCACACCCAACATGCCACCCAAGAAAGCAACCAAGCGCAGCAGGAGAAGGCAGGAGACCACTGCAGCACCATCAGCACCACCACCACCCCAAATGGAGCAGCAAATGGAACATGCTGAGGAGGGGAGGCCAGCAGCAGATGAGAGACGGTAATTATCAAATCCCCCATTCCTCCAAACTAGGGCTATTGAATATCAAGATATTCATTGGCCCTTTGTTTCTCTTTATTCAACAGCCGCCCAATAGATGCAGCAGCAGCAATGGCAGCAGCTGGAACACCACCCACAGGCATGGAGTGTGGCCACCAGGAAGACAGCACATCATCGTCTGGGAGCCCTCCCTCGCATCGTCAGCGTTTGACGGTAAGTTTTTATTTCCAAAATCCATCATCTCTGTAATATATGTCTATTCATTGCCTTTTATTTCAAAACAGGATTCACAAGATGAAGAGGAGCTCCCAGAAGAAGAAGGAAGGGGTGGACAGACACCTGGAGTGGGCTCACAATTGGTAAGTTTTTTGCATCAAATGCAGAAACACAACATCACACTACACACAACACATAGAAAACAATGTTCTGCAGACCACACACAGCAAACAAATGCCTACATCCAAAGACATAACATTTTTTGTTTTCTTCTCTAGTCTTCCCAATCTGGTGCTCGGCCAAGAGGTCCTCGCAGTGCCTCCCAGGGTCGTCGGCGACAGCAACGCGGCGGTCACCAGCGTGTAAGTATAAATATTTTTGCTTTGTTTTTTTGCACTTTTTATTTCATTTCTTTTGTGGAGGCTAATTATGTTATTTTTGTCTTTTTCTTTAACAGCCTTCACAGCGTGCTCCCGACTCTGACGGTGAGGATGGAGGACTCGATGTGGACCACCTCATCGATCTCGTCAGAGAAAGGGAGCCGCTCTGGAATATGGCTGACCGCCGCCACGCTGACCTTATCGTTACCCGACGACTCTGGGAGGAAATCTGTTCGCTCCTTGTGGGCCGCTGGGAGGACCTCGATGTTCGGGCCCAGATTAAAGAGCGTAAGTATATACAGTACCGGTTGCTTGATGTAAACCAGTGTTTCCCGAACTCCAGTCCTCGTGGTCCCCACGGATCATGTGTTCAGGATTTCTATTTACTATGGAAATCCTGAAAACATGACCCCTGGGGACCATGAGGACTGGAGTTTGTGAAACACTGATGTTGTATACTAACCACTCCTTTCTCGTTTCAGGGAACAGAATTGTGAATCGGTGGCGGTCTGTGAGGGATCGTTTCAAGAAGGAGTTCAATAAAGAGATGCGGGCCCCGAGTGGATCTGGAGGACGCAGGAGCAAGTACAAGTACGCACAAGCCCTGTCTTTCCTCCGGGAAACAATGGTCACTAGAAGGTAAATATTACACACCACATGTGAAAAAAAATGTTAGATGTAACTTTTTTTTTTCAGCCAGGGCCATACCATGTCAGTATTTTAATTGTTTTTTTTTCTCTTTATTCCACAGCACGGTGAGCAGCACTCGGGAGCCTGCACGATTGGACCCTTCTGAGGCGATCCCTGAGGAGACCGGCACCGAGGGACACTTCGACCGCCCCGGTACATCTGCACCTTCCCAGCCTTCCCACACATTCGACCCATCTGTCCCATCCACCAGCACAGGAGCATCGTGGCCGCCTACATTACATGAAGCTGCTGGTGAGGAGATCGCTTTCCCTTTACCCCACCCTTCTGCCCCTGCCACCTCTAGTACACCTGCGGGTACTGGGCGGCAGCGGCAGAGGGGTCAGGAAAAGAGTTATGCGCCAGAGTTCTTGCATCTGAATGCATCTTTCCAGAACTGTCTAAAAGTCTTGTCAGAGCAAATCTCCGCAGGCTTTCAGCAGATCAACTCCAGCATTCTGGAGGTGAAGACACTTCTGCAAACCATGCATTCAGAAGCAAGATCTTCGCCAAACCACACCTTTTTCAGGTCTGTTGTGGAGCGCATGGCAACACTATCTCCTACCCAGCAGATGCATGTAATGCATTCGTGCCACGGTGCTCTACAGCAGGTTACCTCCCAACCTCCACCTCCCACCACTGTAGTTCCTCCACCTGCACCCCCTCCAGCCACTTTCCATCCTCCCCCTCCTATTACATCTGCACCCCCTCCAGCCACTTTCCATCCTCCCCCTCCTATTACATCTGCACCCCCTCCAGCCACTTTCCATCCTCCCCCTCCTATTACATACCAGCAACCTCACCAGTACCAGCAACCTTCCCAGTACCAGCAACCTCCCCAGTACCAGACATCTCCCCACTTCCAGCAACCTGCCCCGTACCAAACTCCTTCCCCGTACCAAACTCCTTCCCCGTACCAAACTCCTTCCCCATACAACTTTCCATCAACATCATCTGCTCCTACAGTCCCTGCCCAACCCTCCACTCCACCGCCCACCACCTCTTCTGCCTCCCACATGTCCACCCATTCTGTAGCTTTTTCCACACCATCACCTCTAACTGTTCCTTCCCCACCACGATCCCAGTCCTCTCTCCACACTCCCATTGTCGAAGTGTCCCGCAGCCCCTCCAGCAGTATTTCCACCCCACACTACACCGAGTTATAATGTTTTTTTTGTAATAAAAATGCCCATTTGGTTGGTTTCAAACCTTTATTAAAAAAGTTTTTTTAACTTTAAAAACAGTTTACACCAAAAAAAATATTTTAAATAAAAGTTAAATTATTGTTTACACTGGTTGTCTGTCATTTCTTTCTGCGGCGAAATATGTTTAAAAAAAAGGTTAAATACAGGGTATTTAAAAGGTAAAAAGGTATTCAAAACCAGGTATATAACTGTGGGTAAATTTTAGCTTTTTGCCACAGTTGTGTTCCTGGTTGTGTTTGAAGCAAAGTATTTCACCTGAAAAGTTGTGTTTATTGTTGGTGATTTCCTAACAATGTACACAACTTTTGTTAAAAGGTGAAATACTTTGCATAAAACACAACCAGGTACACACCTGTGGCCTAAAGGTAAAAATAGTAAGACCATGACAAGATAGCCAACTTTGGTTGGCAAAGGTATATACTGTTGGTCCAGAAGGTACACAAGTTTGGTTAGGGCACAAATCTTTCACACTCTGTCATCCTGCCAGTGTACTCTGCCTTGAGGTGACATAAAGTATAGTGCAAAATTGTCCCTCATTACCGAAACCGTCACAGAACTTCTAGTGGTAATATTTCCAATGACAACATCCATCTTCGCCAGTAACTTGCTCTTCTCTCCAACCTGCACTTTCTCCTCTACAACCTGTCAAAGAAGGGCTGTAGGAACATGCTATATATAGTTTTCCAGTAGCCAATCCCGTTCGGAAGGCCACAAGGGTCAATTTTAAAAACCAGATCCGGCGTACTCCGTCGAAAAACGGATAGAAAAACGGATGAACCGGATGAGACGGATCCGGTTTTGTCTGTCAAGAACAAGACGGATCCGGCAGAAAACCGGATCCGGCACATCAGGTTTTACAAAACATTTGCCGGATCCGGCATTCCGGCACGCCGCCGGATCGCGCCTGACGCCGAAAACCTGATGTGTGAAAGTAGCCTAACTCTGAAAGCAGGGGGGGGGGCACAAACCAGCCCCTTTAGTGCTGTCACAAGCCCAGAGGTATAAGGTACCTGCACTCAGGACAGCATTCATTCTAACCTGGGAAGCTTTGATGTGGGCTCCGGTGGTGAGTCCACATCTTTCCCGGCACATGTCAGCTGTCTTGAACAGCTGACATGTGCCGGGAACAGCCGCATGTGAACTCGCAATCTGTCCATGGCTATTAACCCATTAAATGCCGCTGTCAAACTCTTAACATGCGCTTCTGGCAATCATTCCGGAAATCCGCCCACCGGTGACCCCATCACATCATTGCGGGTCACCGATGGGTTAGCATGACAACCAGAGGTCTCTTCTATGGTTGTCAGTGCCAGATTGCTATGAGCACAGCCTGATGATCGGTGCTCATAGCAAGTCAGCAATTCTGCTACATACAAGTGATCTGACCATCGCCTGTATATAGCAGAGCCGATCAAGTTAAGGCAGCTCCCATGGAGACTATTGAAGCATGCCAAAAGTGAAAAAATGTTTTTAAAAATATAAAAAAATAAAAGTTCAAATCACCCCCCCCTTTATTGTTTTAAAATAAAACAACAAAAAACACATATTTGGTATCACCGCGTTCAGATTAACCTGATCGTTAAACGGTGTAGAGAGAAAAAAAGTCAAAACGCCAAAATTCCTTTTTATTTTATCGCCGCAACATTGCATTAAAATGCAATAACGGGCGATCAAAAGATCGTATCTTTTCTGCACCAAAATGGTATCATTAAAAACGTCAGCTCAGCAATCAAAAAATAAGCCCTCACCCAACCAGAGATTACGAAAAATGGAGACGCTACGGGTATTGGAAAATGGCGCAATTTATTTTTTTTAGCAAACTTTGGAATTTTTTTTCACCACTTAGATAAAAAAGAACCTAGACTTGTTTGGTGTCTTTGAATTCATTCGTAATGACATGGAAAAATCATAATGGCAGGTCAGTTTTAGCATTTAGTGAACCTAGTAAAAAAGCAAAATAAAAAATAAGTGTGGGATTGCACTTTTTTTGCAATTTCACCGCACTTGGAATTTTTTTCCCGTTTTTGAGTAAACGACATGGTAAAACCAATGGTGTTCTTCAAAAGTACAACTTGTCCCGCAAAAAACAAGCCCTCACATGGCCATTTGACCAAAAAAGAAAAAAGGTATGGCTCTGGGAAGAAGGGAAGCAAAAAATCAAAATAAAAAAAATCTAAGGAGTGTGGTGCAGTGACCGCTGTGTCCACTAGGGGGCGCTGTGTGGGTGTCCCAGGACAGCAGTATAAGCATTTCCATTACCCTGATAGGTGTAGGATACTGAAAGATCATAATGATCAGCAGAGGTACTGCTGAGTAGTACGTTCCGTTACAATGTGTCAGGGAAGCCTGTGTGTGGCTGTATGCAATAGGACCTTGTGTGAGGTCATAGTCATGTGATCACCTGTGGGTGTGGTTATGGACCATATAAGGTACCTGAGGTCTGGTCACAAGGGGTGAATGCTGGGACCTGATTGGTCCAGTTTGGAAGGTCCCGTGAGGAGAAGGATCTCCTCACTAACAGCACGTCTGGACGCTGTGTGTAATGGCGGTGTGTGCCTGTTAGTTCCCTGGAGGGAATGAACGTGCAGCATGGTGAAACAGCACGAGGCAACCCTGACGTGGGTGAGATAACTTGGTGGCTAGAAAGCCTGCGCATTTAACAGTGCATATCTTGTGTGATGCAAGGATAACAGAGCTGAACTCTGTAATGGACGCAATGCTGACTGTATGCTGTTTTCTGTTGCTGTGACGGTTTATGAAGCTGAAATAAACCGCATGGACTGTGATATTGCTTTATGAAAACCCGTGCCGGATGTGACTTATTCGCTGCCAAGCGAGTGTCCCCTAACCCTGAAGGGCAGTGCTACCTCACAGGAGGTAGAACTGCTATGATGGTCAAAGATGTGTCTCCTGAAAATAGCAAATCCTTAAAGTTCAAAAAATACGGAATGTAAGTGCATGTGGCCCCTTTAATGAACTATTAAAATGTACACCCTTCCTTTGAAAGTGTGGGATTGTGGGACCAGAACTGACATGCATGGGAGGGTGGTAGAAATCTCTGCCACCTGTCTTCATTATAATACTTCCAGCACCGCACGCCCCAGAGCCTGGAAGATATCATTAGTATAAAGAAATAATATAAGATTTCTAAACAACAAGAGCGCTAATATGAGGTATACAGGTAAGACTACTGTAACATTTCTATTACCTGTATGCCCATATTAATAGGTCATACACGTCCCAGGGGTGACAGATTCCCTTTAAGGGTATGTACACACGTTGCGGTTTTTGATGCGTTTCCACGGCGTTTTTGGACGCGCGGAATTGCCTCAAATCTGCAGTGCGTTGTACACAAAATGTTAATCAATGGGGAATTCAAAAGCGCTGTGGAAAAAAACGCTTGGATTCGCAGCGTTTTATTTTACTCAGCACGTCAATTCTTTGTGCGGATCTGCAGCGTTTCTGTATTCATTGACTTGCGGTTTTGTGGAAGTGTCCGACTCAATGCAAGTCTAAAAAAGATCTGCGGTTTTGCTGCGGATGAAACGCTGCAGATCGGGAGGAGGGAAGAGTGCGTGTATAGTGTGTGGGCGGTGATTGCGTGTATAGTGTGTGGGCGGTGACTGTGCATGTATGGTGTGTGTGCGGGCTATGTGTGTGGGTGTGCGGGGGTCTGCGGGCTGTCTGGGGGTCTGCGGGTTTCTGGCGGGACTCTGCGGGCATATGGCAGGGCTGTGCGGGGGTCTGGTGGGGATGTGCAGGGGTCTGTGCAGGTCTGGCGGGGCTGTCCGGAGGTCTGGCGGGGCTGTCCGGGGGTCTGTGGGGCTGTCCAGGGGTCTGGCGGGGGTCTGGTGGGGCTGTGCTGGGGTCTTCGGGGGTTTGGTGGAGCTGTCCATGGGGCTTTTCTACCATCCGGCTATGCCTGCTACAGTGACAGTGATTGACACATTAGCCAATGATGGGAAAGTAGTAGTTCCATCATCCGGCTAATGTGTTGAATTAATACGATTGTTCCACGACAATCTCCCTTGGAGAGCTGTCACATCAGCTGATGCGACCGCTGTCCAATGGCTCCAGTGATACAATGGGGAGGATTATCTCCGTCATTGTATCACTCCGCCGCCGACAAGACACTGTATAGGGGCGATCGTCGTGGGACAATCATTATTAATGGGATTACGTCGGTCAGGGAGTATATTGTTGGCTTGTTTTTTTATTTTTTTACAGGAGACTATGGTTTCGAATGGATTTAGGTGTACAATAAAAATAATGAAAAACTGTCGTGTTTTATTTCATTAAAATACTTTATTCTTATGTGTGTGTGTGTGTGTGTGTGTGTTTTTTAACCCTTTCTTACTATAAGATTAATAATGGATAGGCGTCTTATTGACGCCTCTCCGTTATTAACCGGGCTTAATGTCACCTTACAATAGCAAGGTGACATTAACCCCTTATTACCCCATATGCCACCGCTACACGGCAGTGGGAAGAGAGGGGCTAAGAGCCAGAATTGATTCATCATACAGATGCGCCATTTCTGGGGTGGCTGCGGGCTCGTATTTGAATCCATGGGGGGGCCAATATCCATGGCCCCTTCCTAGGCTATGAATATCAGCCCGCAGCTGTCTGCATAGCCTTTCTGGCTATAAATTATAGGGGGACTCACATCATTTTTTTGGGGGTCCCCCTATGTTAATAGTCAGTAAGGGCTATGCAGACAGCTGCTGGCTGATATTCATAGCCTAGGAAGGGGCCATGGATATTACCGCCTTCCCAGGCTACAAATATTGGCCCCGGGCCGTCGGCTTTCCCTCTCTGGTGCAGAAAATTGCACAGGAGCCCACGTCGTTTTTTTTTCCATTTTTTAAAAAAAATTAAACATATTGTTCATTAATAAATATCGGCCTTGCTATTATTTATCTATCTATTTCTCTATCTATATCTATCCATAGATATGTCAAAAGATAGATATATATGGATATATCTATAGATATAACTATGGATTTATCTATGGATATATCTATCTATCTATCTGTGTGTGTAATGGAGTGTGGGTTGGACAAATGTAAAAGAGGAGGTTGGACAGAAATGACATCACAAATCTTTTTTCTTTTTGTTAAATAACATATCTTTATTTAGCTTACAAAAATGCATACGATCCGCATCAAAAAACGTATGAAAATCCGCATTATAAAATGCATAAAAAACGCGCAGATTTTTACCTGCATTTTCTGCCAAGAGGTGCAGATTCTGTGCAGAAAATTCTGTAGGCCAATCTACCAGAACAATTTAGGGCAGATTAACAAACAGCTTGACAGCAACAAAGAAATTGCCATCAACTTACCCTGGGCTCTACTAGCTATGTTGTCTGCTTCCATTTTTTGGTAATTCCACACCTAATTTGTTAAATTCCTAAGAGACAAAAAGGAAAACCATTTAGTTTTTTCAATTATCATGCAGAGTAATTTATGAATGCTCTGCCCAATCATTACAATTTGTCAGAAGGTTTTTGCTAATTAATCAGAGAGCAGCATGATGTAGGGACAAAGACCCTGTTTCCACCAATCAGGGTGAAATGTCTCTTACTCGTTTGCTTGGTGTAGTTTTGATAAAATCACTGTTTTATCTGCTGCCAATACAGCAATGCTCTAAATTCTGAGGTCTGTATAGTCTCACCCACACCAATAACGGGCAGCTTTCTGTATACACTGTGCATTTTCCAGAAAGTTGCCAATAAGTGGTGTGAGCGGTGTTATACTGAGCAGGAGGACTACATGGAACGAGACAACCAGTCTTGTAGATATAATATGCTGCAAAAACACTGATTTTATTGAAATTACAACAAGCAGGCCAGTAAGTGACACCATTGGAATCAAAGTCACCGCCCCTACATCATGCAGTAAAAACCTGTTCTCAGATTCCTTTAAAAAATGACTTAAGTCCCCGTCACACATAGCAATCTCGCTAGCGAGATCGCTGCTGAGTCACAAGTTTTGTGACACAACAGAGATCTCACCAGTGAGATCACTGTGTGTGACAGCAATCAGTGACCGGCCCCCCTGCCGGGATCGCTGCAAGAAACCTCTGGACATTTCTTTCGTTGCTGATCTCCCGCTGGCCAGCACGCATCGCTACATGTGACATTCGGGGGACCAGCGATCAGCTGGTAACGTACACATCAGGTATCCAAGGGACGCACGTCCTTTGGATACCCGATGTGTACGTTAGTTACCAGCTCGCTGTGCTGATCGCTGGTGAAGTTGTCTGTGTGACAGCTCACCAGCGATCACATAGCGACTTACCAGCGATCCTGACACCTTGATATCGTTGTCGGGATCGCTGGTGAGTCGCTATGTGTGACTCCAGCTTTAGGGAGGGTTGACATTTTAGAAGTTTCTCAACTTTGGTCAATAGGGTGCTGAGACTTTTTAGCAAGATATATTTCTTCTATAAAAAATGCAGTCTGTATAAAGTTCTTTTTTTGCCTGGTTCTAAAATACACAGAGCAAGAGTTAACCACGTAGCAGTCACCTTTCCAGTGATTTCAGGGTAAGTCTACTAGCCTCAGGACTCAAGGTGGTTGTCTTAGGTTTTATAAAAGAAATGATAGAAATATGAAAAAGGTCACAAACAGAAGCAGTTGTGATATTCAGTAAAAAGTCGTAAAGCTTTATCTAAAAGATAAGTAGCCTGGATTGCAACATAAAAGTATGGTACACAAAACAGTATAGAGTGGCATAAACTAATAAATAGCTAATAAGCAAAGTCAAAGAAGCTTAGGTTTAGAAATGGAGTCAACCCAGATGAGTTACAGAGGGATCAGAAGCTAATAGTGTCATCCATCAATCTGGGTCAAACATAAAATAAGCGATGAGCAGGTATTAGTAGGATAACAGCAAATACAGGGTATTACCTCCATAGATCGAATCGGCAGTAAGCCAGAATCAGTTTTAAGTGCGCTCTCTTTTTCTGATTGGTCAGGCAGTCAAGTTCATGTGCCTTCCTGCCAGCTGCAGGGAACTTTTGAGGCTATACAACACAATGAGAATAAATGTAAGGATGATGCATATAGTGGAAGTGTCAACTCCCCTGACATGTCTGTTTTAGTAAATTCTTGCATTGACCATAATATAACAATTGAGGTTATGGTAAAACCAAATCTGTTTATAATTCTCATTGCTCTCAATGATAATTTTTTATCCAACAATTATTAACAATTGTCATTTTTTTCTCATTAATGTACACTCTGCCCCCCATTTTGACTGAAAAAAACAAATGTAGAAAATTTATTAAAAAAGAAAAGCTGAAATATCACATGGTCATAAGTATTCAGATCATTTGCTCAGTTTTGAGTAGAAGACATTTTGAGCTAGTACAGCCATGAGTCTTCTTGGGAATGATGCAACAAGTTTTTTACACCTGGATTTGGAGATCCTCTGCCATCCTTCCTTGCAGATCCTCTCCAGTTCCGTCAGGTTGGATGATGAACGTTGGTGGACAGCCATTTTCCAGTCTCTCCAGAGATTCTCGATTGGGTTTAGGTCAGGGCTCTGGCTGGGCCAGTCAAGAATGGTCACAGAGTTGTTTTGAAGCCACTCCTTTGTTATTTTAACTTGTGTGCTTAGGGTCATTGTCTTGTTGGAAGGTGAACCTTCAGCCAAGTCTGAGATCCACAGCACTCTGGAAGAAGTTTTCATCCAGGATATCTCTGCACTTGGCCGCATTCATGTTTCCTTCAATTACAACCAGTCGTTCTGTCCCTGCAGCTGAAAAACACCCTTATGGCATGATGCTGCCACCACCATGTTTCACTGTTGGGATTGTATTGGGCAGGTGATGAGCAGTGTCTGGTTTTCTCCACACATATCACTTAGAATTATCACCAAAAAGTTCTATCTTCGTCTCATTAGATCAGAGAATCTTATTTCACATAGTCTGCGAGTCCTTCATGTGTTTTTTTTAGCAAACTCTATGCGGGCTTTCATATGTCTGGCACTGAGGAGAGGCTTCCGTCGGGCCACTCTGCCATAAAGGCCTGACTGGTGGAGGGATGCAGTGATAGTTGACTTTGTGGAACTTTTTCCCATCTCCCTACTGCATCTGTGGAGCTCAGCCACAGTGATCTTAGGGTTCTTTACCTCTCTCACCAAGGCTCTTTTCCCAAGATTGCTCAGTTTGACTGGAGAGCCAGGTCTAGGAAGACTTCTGGTGGTCTCAAACGTCTTCCATTTAAGGATTATGGAGGTCACTGTGCTCTTAGGAACTTTGAGTACTGCAGAAATTATTTTGGAACCTTGGCCAGATGTGTGCCTTGCCACAATTCTGTCTCTGAGCTCCTTTGACCTCATGATTCTCATTTGGTCTGACATGTACTGTGAGCTGTGAGGTCTTATATAGACAGGTGTTCCTTTACAAATTAAGTCCTATCAGGTTAATTAAACACAGCTGGACTCCAATGAAGGAGTAAAACCATCTCAAGGAGGATCACAAGGAAATGGACAGCATGTGACTTAATTATGAGTGTCTGAGCAAAGGGTCTGAATACTTATAACCATGTGATATTTCAGTTTTTCTTTTTTAATAAATTTGCAAAAATTTCTACATTTCTAGTTTTTTTCAGTCAAGATGGGATGCAGAGTGTAAAATTAACGAGAAAAAAATAACTTTTTTTGAATTTACCAACTTGCTGAAATGAAACAAAGAGTGAAAAATTTAAAGGCGTCTGAATACTTTCCGTACCTATTGTATTATCCCTTTTGGCTTATTTGTACACAGTGTAAAAATTATTTTTGGTTACTTTGTTTCTGGCTGGTAATTACTATTAATGCCCACAAACTGTGATTTTGTGATCAGGACAGTGATATTTTCAAATGAAGTTATTTCTACTGAAAAGCAAGGCAGGTTAATTTGCATCCTGTCAATCACAAAAAGTCAGGGAGAAACATGTGAATCAAAATTGATGACTATGTCTTGGGTCTTTGTCTTTGACAACTTCAAAATAGTAAAAAGAAGAAAAAAACTCAATTTTACAAGTTTATATGCTTTGTTTTCCTTTGTGACAACAAGCATCCCCCAATTCATTTTGCCATAAACAGGACTGACCACAGCAAACTGAATTTTGGGTTGGGACAAGGATCAGGAGTCAGATATCTTCAAGTATTTTTCCTAAAACTATCAATAGCCAAGATCGAAGCAGATGTCTAGACAGCAAATAAAAAACATAGAATGCTCAAATTCCCTGAGAAGCTCACTAG
This sequence comes from Dendrobates tinctorius, assembly GCF_039654945.1. NCBI lineage: Eukaryota > Metazoa > Chordata > Amphibia > Anura > Dendrobatidae > Dendrobates > Dendrobates tinctorius. The sequence continues at coordinate 10,732,748 of NW_027361771.1, forward strand.
TAAGATTATAAGAGCTACAGTGCCTTGCAAAAGTATTCGGCCCCCTGGACCTTTTCAACCGTTTCCCATATATCATGCTTCAAACATAAAGATACCAAATGTAAATTTTTGGTGAAGAATCAACAACAAGTGGGACACAATTGTGAAGTTGAACGAAATTTATTGGTTATTTTAAATTTTTGTGGAAATTCAAAAACTGAAAAGTGGGGCGTGCAATATTATTCGACCCCTTTAACTTAATACTTTGTTGTGCCACCTTTTGCTATGATTACAGCTGCAAATCGCTTGGGGTGTGTCTCTATCAGTTTTGATATGATGCTGCCACCACTATGTTTGACAGTGGGGATGATGTGTTCAGGGTGATGAGCTGTGTTGCCTTTACACCAAACATATCGTTTGGCATTGTTGCCAAAAAGTTCGATTTTGGTTTAATCTGACCAGAGCACCTTCTTCCACATGTTTGTTGTGTCTCCGAAGTGCCTTGTTGCAAACCTTAAACAACACTTTTTATGGATATCTTTGAGAAATGACTTTCTTCTTGCCACTCTTCCATAAAGACCAGATTTGTGCAGTGTATGACTGATTGTTGTCCTATGGACAGACTGTCCCACCTCAGCTGCAGATCTCTGCAGTTCATCCAGAGTGATCACGGGCCTCTTGGCTGCATCTCTGATCAGTCTTCTCCTTGTCTGAGATGAAAGTTTAGAGGGACGGCCGGGTCTTGGTAGGTTTGCAGCGGTATGATACTCCTTCCATTTCAGTATGATCACTTGCACAGTGCTCTTTGGGATGTTTAAAGTTTTAGAAATCATTTTGAATCCAAATTCAGCGTAAAAGTTCTCCACAACAGTATCACGGACCTGCCTGTTGTGTTCCTTGGTCTTCATGGTGCTCTCTGTGCATCAAACAGAACCCTGAGACTATCACAGAGCAGGTGCATTTATAAGGAGACTTTATTACACACAGTTGGATTATATGTATCATCATTAGTCATTTAGGACAACATTGGATCATTCAGAGATCCACAATGAACTTCTGGAGTGAGTTTGCTGCACTGAAAGTAAAGGGGACTAATAATATTGCACGCCCCACTTTTCAGTTTTTGAATTTCCACAAAAATTTAAAAGAACCAATAAATTTCTTTCAACTTCACAATTGTGTCCCACTTGTTGTTGATTCTTCACCAAAAATTTACATTTGGTATCTTTATGTTTGAAGCATGATAAGTGGGAAATGGTTGAAAAGTTCCAGGGAGCCGAATACTTTCGCAAGGCACTGTATGTTGTAGTCACTCATGGCTTCTTAGGCAATCACTAGGTTGAAAACTATATGGATTTGTTTGAGGGTCTGGTGAAGAACTACAACACAATGGACTGCACGATGTGTCATAATAGGATTGTCTCACAAACAAAGTACATTTTAATCAATAGATGTTGGAATAATAAAACAGTTCCACAATTGGATGTGTTAGACAAAAATGTTCCTGTGCTGAGATTATATTATAAATGTGCTCCTGCTATATACTGTTAAATGATTGTGTCTAACAGCTAACAGTGCAGGAATATGGTGAGCGGAAGTAAGAGTATACAGACAGGACAGCATGGGATCGCAGCTGATTCTTTCTGTGAGGTAAAACAATTCCCTGCCTGTTTTATCACAGGAGTGAAAGTTTCTGTCACATCTTCCACAATCTGAGTCCATCATAAATCAAGTCAGAGGCAGCCACAGCTCCTATGTCACTGACTTGATTTATGATGGGCTGGAGACATGGCAGAAACACTCGCTCCTGTAATAAAGCAGACAGAATAATGTTTTACAGAGCAAAAAGCAGCAGCTGCGAACTCCTGCTGTGTCATCTGTATAATCACTTATTCTTCCTCCCCTGGCCAGGAATTATGGTACTTGTCGACCATGGCACGATTATTTCAACACAGGAACATTTTTTTAACACATCCAATTGTGGAACTTATTTTATTCCAAGCTTTATTGGTTAAAATATACTTTGTGTCGTGTGATAACTGCTTTAAAGTTCATATTCTTGAAGCTTAGAATGACATATTCAGGAAGAACATGAGTGCATACTCTGAGAAGCAAAATGAGTGCTTGCACTGGAATGTAATGGATGTCATCACAAAGGACAGTAGCAATAAAATATCATAAGAAACTGCATTTGGGAACTGATTCTTCAAGGTGATTTAATGTATAATAATATGCTACTCAATTGCAAAGAGACTGAAAAAGTGCAAAATTGTCTAGTTTTCTCATTTGCAATGCATAATATTCAAATATTACTGCTCTGATGTCAAAATCAAAGTCTGCAAGGATTAAAATAATTTTTCTATACCTTTATGACTTAGACAAACTGGAAAGCCGAGTTCCCAGCTAAGTATTATTTCAGGTCACCTTTACAGTCTGTGCTTGTTTAATCACTTGATCTGAGTTGGAATATCACAGAATAATTGCCATATTTATCTATTTCAGGAAAGAATATTCCTGACACTATCCAACTACATTTTTACGTTAATTTTTTTGGCGGAAATGACAGTAAAGGTAAAAAGATCTCGGAACTACTATTGTACACTGTATTTCTAACTGTCTATCTTTGTGTTCGGATTTAGCTCTCTCCCGCTCCCCTCCGTTTCTTCATTCTGTCAGCTCGTGTAATTACATGTGAAAGTTTCAGGGCAAAATTATTGACTCTGGGACTTTCAAATATAATTAAGGCAACAGAATGATTACAATTGAATGCCCCAGTGAAGTATATTTTTTGCTGGGACTTCAGATGCAATTACATCTCCAAAGCATTGTGGGTGTAGTGGGCATTTGGCAAAATCAGGTGTTTATTCATTTGCAATGGGGTCTTCTGTACTGTTAAGGGGAATCTGTCAGTATATTTTTGTTGTATAAATTGAGAGCAGAAAAAATATTTATCTAAGAAAGCCTGATTCCAGGGATGTATCACTTACTGGATTGTTCGGTGTAGTTTTCAGAGAACGCCTGTTTTGTCTAATGTAGATGTAGCACAGATAAGACTTCTGGGCTGTGTATGACCCGCAGCTTCCTGTGTACAGCATGGATTGTTAGCAAGCAAGCTGCCAATCAGTGGTGGAGGTAGGGTTACACATATTAGCCTGACTGCTCTGCACTGTAGTCCTGAAGTGGTAATCTCCTTCTGATAAAATACTGATTGTATTGAAATTGCAACACACAGACTAATAAGTGACACCTCCCTGTGATCAGGCTCTCCTGCCCTACACTATGCCTCTCTCAGATTAAATAGCAAAAACCCACTGACAAATCCCTTTAAGTGAAGGTGTGACAAAATAAACTGTTTCTGTTAACCATATGATCCATCTTTAAACAATATTCGGTTTGATATGTGTCACTAGTTATTTCTTTGTATTTCTGCAGGTGGTGGCACTCAACTTGTGTTTTGGTGGCAAGGCTTACCTGAAAAGTAGTTGGAATGTTCTTGATGGAATGCTTGTTTTAATTTCAGTAATTGACATCCTTGTGTCAATGGTTTCTGATAGTGGCACAAAGATTCTGGGAATGTTACGAGTGCTGAGACTTCTTCGTACTTTAAGACCTCTGCGGTAAGTAATACATATCAGAACAAAGTAAATGTGACAGTATGTACAATAAGTAAATATGATACTACTAGTAAGCACAATGCATAATGTATATTAACGGTAAGTAATACATGTATACTAAAATTGCAGCAAAATTGTATGCCACTGTAGACAAGAGTCTCTGTTAAAATGTGTTGTGTTACAAATTTTTTATAAAACATCCATTTGTCAGTTAAAGAAATGTTGCACCGTTTGGCTTTGTGTCCCTACACATTCAACTTTGATTTGGTCTGCGGTCACAAATCAGCTGAGAGGAGCTCAGAAAGAGACAGATCAGAATTACAAACTCCCAAGCAAACCAACATAGTGGGCAAACTGACGGATTCTCAGTTAACTCATTCTGCAGCCAGCAGTAAAACAAAATTATTAATCAAATCCAATGGCAATAAATGATATTTAGCCAGAAAAACATTCATTTAAGCAAAAAATATTGCCCCAAAAGGTGGGCAATCCCTCTAAAAACAATCCTGCACCAGCCTGTAAAAATGAATATATTAAAACGTATTAAAGGGGTTGTCCGGGTTTTTCACATAATCTCAGTACATATCTGGGCTGCAGAATTATGACAATAAGTAATTTACTTTCTGTCACTAGTTTGCACGGTTTTCTACATATTCTGAACAGAACGTCCAAGGGGGGGTGTTAAGGCATTGAAATGAGAACTAGTTGTAACCTCCTACTCTACTCCAAACACGCCCTCTATAGCAACAACCCCACCCTCCATAGCTACAGGCCCTCCCCGTCCACATGAAGCAGCCCTCATCACACTGTAAGGAATTCTTCCCCTCCAGCAGCCTCAGTGCAGAGAGCAGAGAGCTGCTCCTCCCCCAGACACACACTGAACAGTTATCTGTTATGATGACTCACCGAAGGAGGAAAAAACAAAATACCAGCTAAGTCCAGAAAAACCAGAGAGGTTGGCAGCTATCGGATTGCAGACCCCTGAACCTATCCACAACAACTAGCAGTAGCCGTGGGGGGTTCCTACGGTGCCCTAGACCCCTCGATCACAGCCAGAGAGCTACATAGCCTAAAGACAGAAAGGGGAAAAACTAAACTGCCCCAGAGCAGACCCCAAAGCAATAGGCAGCCCCCAACATATAATGACGGTGAAGCAAGATGAAAACACTAACACAGATAGAAAGATAGGTTGAGCAAATGATGGGGCCCAAGCTAACTACATAGGACAGGATAGGAAAGCTGCTGTCTGCCATCCGCAAAAACCCTATCAAAATGAGCCAACCGACTGATAGGAAAAACAGGCCCTGAAGTCGCTAGGCTTCAAAAGACTATATCAGCACTCAGGTATATTCTGAAGACAGAGCAAAAGATCAACAGATCAGAGACAAGAATGGAATTCAGCTCACCCCCGGCCGGGGATGGCAGAACTCCCAAAAAACAAGGCAAAACAAAAACAAAACTGAAGAGTACAAAGCAGAGCAGAAAAACTTAGCTTTGAGACGCAGGAATCAGACTGGTCTCCAAGAATCCAGCAGGAAAATCACCAGCCAGGAAGAAGGGCGTCGGCAGCCTTATATCCAGTCCTCAATTCCAGCCACCCAGTTATCATCTAGCTGCCCAGGTGTTTGGTAATCAGTCTCACTACCTTCCTTCACCAGAGGAGGGAGTTCATCAGACCTCAATGGTGAAGGGAAAAATGAACTTACAACAGTACCTCCCCCTTGAGGAGGGGTCACCGAACCCTCATCCATGCCACCAGGGCGATCCGGGTGGGCCCGATGAAAGGCACGCACCAATCTTTCGGCATGAATATCAGAGGCAGAGACCCAGGAATTATCCTCCTGACCATAACCCTTCCACTTAACCAAATACTGGAGTCTCCGTCTAGCCAGACGGGAATCCAGTATCTTCTCTACCTCATATTCCATGTTACCTTCAACCAATATAGGGTCAGGAGGTGCCACCACAGGAACTACTGGTTCAACAAACCTCTTCAACAAGGACTTATGAAACACATTATGAATTTTAAATGTGACAGGAAGAGCCAACCCAAAAGAGACCGGATTAATAATCTCCAAAATCTTGTAAGGACCAATAAATCTAGGCTTAAACTTAGGAGAAGCCACCTTCATAGCGATATTTTTTGATGACAACCAAACCATATTACCCACCTTAAACTGGGGACCAACGGTCCTACGCCGGTTGGAAAACCGCTGGGCCTTTTCCTGGGAGAGAGACAACTTATCCACTACTTGGTCCCAGATCTGGTGCATTCTCTCCACCACAGTGTCAACACCTGGGCAGGCAGAAGGCTCCACCTGCCCTGAAGAAAATCGAGGGTGAAAACCAAAGTTACAAAAAAAAGGTGACATCAAAGTGGCAGAACTAGCTCTATTATTTAAAGCAAATTCGGCCAAGGGCAAAAATGAAACCCAATCATCCTGATCGTCAGAAATGAAACATCTCAAATACGACTCCAAAGTCTGGTTTGTTCTCTCCGTCTGCCCATTGGTCTGAGGGTGAAATGCAGAGGAGAAAGACAACTGAATTCCCAGCTTGGAACAGAAAGTCCTCCAAAATCTAGACACAAACTGAACTCCTCTGTCAGATACAATGTTCTCAGGAATCCCATGCAAGCGAACCACCTGTTGCAAAAACAAGGGCACCAACTCAGAGGAAGATGGCAACTTAGGGAGTGGTACAAGATGGACCATCTTAGAGAATCTATCACAAATCACCCAAGTAACAGTCATTCTCGGAGAGACAGGCATATCAGAGATAAAATCCATTTAAATATGGGTCCATGGCCTCCTGGGCACCGGCAAAGGCATCAACAAGCCACTAGAGCGAGAACAAGGTTTAGACCGGGAGCAAGTCCCACAGGACTGCACAAAATTCCTGACATCATGAGACAAGGTGGGCCACCAAAATGACCGATTCACCAGATCTCTAGTACCAAAAATACCTGGATGACCAGCCAATGCAGAGCAATGAACTTCAGACATCACTCTCTTCCTCCACTGGTCAGGAACATACAACTTTCCACTGGGACAACGCTCAGGTTTGTCCTCCTGAAACTCTTCCAGAGCACGTCTCAAATCGGGCGAGATGGAAGAAAGAACTACCTCCTCGCCCAAGATGGCAGCAGGCTTAGTCACAACAGGAGAATCAGCAAGGAAACTCCTAGAGAGGGCGTCTGCCTTGACATTCTTAGTGCCCGGAAGAAAAGAGACCACAAAATCAAAACGTGTGAAAAACAAGGCCCACCTAGCCTGTCTAGGATTCAAGCGCTTGGCCGACTCCAGGTAAATCAAATTCTTGTGGTCAGTAAGGACCACGACTTGGTGTTTGGCTCCCTCCAACCAATGTCTCCACTCCTCAAATGCCCATTTCATGGCCAACAGTTCCCGATTCCCCACATCATAGTTACGTTCGGATGGGGAGAACTTTCGGGAAAAGAAAGCACAAGGATTCATTTTAGATGTCACAGGATCTTTTTGGGACAACACTGTTCCTGCACCAATCTCAGAAGCATCCACCTCCACCTGAAACGGGAGTGAGACATCAGGTTGCCGCAAAACCGGAGCAGAAGTGAATCTTCGCTTCAGCTCCTGAAAGGAAGAAACAGCCTCCGGAGACCAATTCAGCACATCAGCACCCTTCCTAGTCAAATCCGTCAATGGCTTGGCAATACCAGAAAAATTGGCTATAAATTTCCGATAAAAATTAGCAAAACCCAAAAACTTCTGGAGGGCCTTCAAAGAAGTGGGCTGAACCCAATCATAAATGGCCTGTACCTTGGCTGGGTCCATTTCAATAGTTGACGGAGACAAAATAAATCCCAAAAATGAAACCCTCTGTACCCCAAAAAGGCATTTCGATCCCTTGACATACAGGGAATTCTCCCTCAAAATCCGGAACACAGTCCGAACATGTTCCACATGAGAGTCCCAATTCTTCAATTCTTAGAGAAGATCAAAATATCATCCAGATAGATAATCAAAAATTTATCCACAAAGTCTCGGAATATATCGTTCATGAAGCACTGGAAGACAGAAGGGGCATTAGTGAGCCCAAAAGGCATCACCAGGTACTCAAAATGTCCCTCCGGAGTATTAAACGCCGTCTTCCATTCATCCCCATGCTTAATGCGAATAAGATTATACGCCCCCCTGAGGTCAAGCTTGGTAAACTAGCAAGCACCTTTAACTCTGGAGAATAGATCAGAAATCAGGGGTAACGGATACTGATATTTAACAGTAATTTTGTTGAGGGCACGATAGTCAATACAAGGCCTTAATGAACCATCCTTTTTAGCCACGAAAAAAAACCCAGCACCTAAGGGTGAAGAGGATGGTCTAATATGACCCTTCTCCAATGCCTCCTTAATATAGGATCGCATAGCCTCGTGCTCGGGTACAGATAAATTGAAAAGCCGACCCTTGGGGAATTTACACCCCGGGTTCAGCTCAATTGCACAGTCATAACTGCTATGAGGAGGCAAAGACGCAGACTCATTCTCACTAAATACATCATAAATACAGCCAAATAGTCAGGAACATCATGCGACTGGGGAGAGGTGGAGAAATCAGGAGCATCACTAAGGGCACACCGACAACCCCAACTCGCCACAGACAAAGATTTCCAATCCCGAACTGGATTATGGATTTGCAACCAGGGAAACCCCAGAACAATGGTATCATGCAAATTATGCAACACCAAAAATCTGCAATTTTCTTGATGGTCTGGGGCGACCCGCATTACCACCTGGGTCCAAAACTGAGGTTTATTCTTCGCCAAAGGAGTAGCATCAATACCCCTCAAAGGGATAGGCGTCCGCAGAGGTGTCATAGGAAATCCACAACGTTTAGCAAAATCCAAGTCCATCAGGTTCAGAGCTGCTCCTGAATCCACAAAAGCCTTGGCGGAAAATGTGGACAGGGAGCAGATCAGAGTAATTGCCAGAAGAAACTTAGGTTGAACACCACCCACAGAAAACGTGTGTGCACAACGTTTCTCTCGTTTGGGGCAGACAGAAATAATATGCGAGGCATCTCCACAAAAAAAACACAGCTTATTACGCGTTCTGAACTCCTGACATTGCACCCTAGACAAAACTCTATCACATTGCATAGGTTCAGACATTTGTTCAACAGGTGGCAACATCTCTCGTGTAGTTTTGCGTTCACGTAAACGCCGATCCACCTGAATGGCTAATGACATAGAATCGTCAAGACCAGAGAGAACAGGAAATCCCACCATAGTATCTTTTACAGTTTCTGACAAACCCTTCCGAAAGAGGGCTGCCAAGGCACCATCATTCCAGGTAGTAAGGACCGCCCACTTTTGGAATTTTTGACAGTACAACTCTGCCGAATCCTGACCCTGGCTTAATGCCAACAGGGTCTTTTCAGCCTGATCAATAGCATTAGGTTCATCATACAACAACCCCAAGGCTTGAAAAAATGCGTTCACATTATTCAGAATAGGATCATCAGGTTTCAAAGAAAACGCCCAATTCTGGGGATCGCCGCGCAGCAAAGAGATGACAATTTTAACCTGCTGCGCAGAGTTCCCCGACGAGTTAGGCTTCAAGGCAAAAAATAATTTACAATTATTCTTGAAATTCAAGAATTTAGACCAATCCCCAAAAAACACATCAGGAGTAGGAATCTTTGGTTCAGCAGCATGTGAATGAGCAAGATAGGCGGAAATTCCCCGCACTTCAGCAGCGAGCTGCTCCAGACGATCAGACAATTGCTTCATCTCCATTGAGAGAAAAATTCCCCCTACAGCCTCAGAGATATAGAGGAAAAAATATGCACACACAAAAAAAAAAATTCTGACACTTTTTTTTTTTTTCCTTTTTTTTTTTTTTACAATTCTCTCCTGCTATTGAGTACCCTAGGATCTGCGGTATGGCTGGTGATTCTGTTATGATGAGTCACCGAAGGAGGAAAAAACAAAATACCAGCTAAGTCCAGAAAAACCAGAGAGGTTGGCAGCTATCGGATTGCAGACCCCTGAACCTATCCACAACAACTAGCAGTAGCCGTGGAGTGGTTCCTATGGTGCCCTAGACCCCTTGATCACAGCCAGAGAGCTACATAGCCTAAAGACAGAAAGGGGAAAAACTAAACTGCCCCAGAGCAGACCCCAAAGCAATAGGCAGCCCCCAACATATAATGACGGTGTGAAGCAAGATGAAAACACTAACACAGATAGAAAGATAGGTTGAGCAAATGATGGGGCCCAAGCTAACTACATAGGACAGGATAGGAAAGCTGCTGTCTGCCATCCGCAAAAACCCTATCAAAATGAGCCAACCGACTGATAGGAAAAACAGGCCCTGAAGTCGCTAGGCTTCAAAAGACTATATCAGCACTCAGGTATATTCTGAAGACAGAGCAAAAGATCAACAGATCAGAGACAAAAATGGAATTCAGCTCACCCCCGGCCGGGGATGGCAGAACTCCCAAAAAACAAGGCAAAACAAAAACAAAATTGAAGAGTACAAAGCAGAGCAGAAAAACTTAGCTTTGAGACGCAGGAATCAGACTGGTCTCCAAGAATCCAGCAGGAAAATCACCAGCCAGGAAGAAGGGCGTCGGCAGCCTTATATCCAGTCCTCAATTCCAGCCACCCAGTTATCATCTAGCTGCCCAGGTGTTTGGTAATCAGTCTCACTACCTTCCTTCACCAGAGGAGGGAGTTCATCAGACCTCAATGGTGAAGGGAAAAATGAAATCACAACAGTTATCTATGGAAAGTGAAACTAGCTAGGAGTGAAAATCATCCTGTATTCTGGGCCACTCCAAAATTACAATACATAAATCACTAATTATCAGTGATTCCTTCCCTCACTGTCCCAGGCTGCTGGCAGTGATGGGGCTTGGCTTCTAAACTGCACAGGGGATGGCAGTCACTGATGTAATCTGTTCTGTGACAAAGCCTCTGCTGTGTGAATGAGACAGCTCTGTGTCACTGATGTCTTCACACAGCAGCAGATTTGGAGCAGTGTATGTGCGAAGCTCCACCAAACTCCCAGCAAGCTCCAGTGACCAGCACCACCCACTGCCCACTCATTGGCTGGCAGTAAACTGCACCAGCACTCATCTTTATCATCATTCCAGCATTGGAAAGAACACAGCAGTGATCCTGTATTTGTGAAAGCAGCACAATACATACATACATACACCCCCCAACACTTCACACTGTTACAGCTGCTGATTGGACAGGCTGCTCCCATCAGTATTTGTGTCATTAGAGACACGGTGCTCACACATACACTGCACCAAATCTGCTGCTGTGTGAAGACATCAGTGACACAGAGCTGTCTCATTCACACAGCAGAGGCTTTGCCACAGCACAGATTACATCAGTGACTGCCATCCCCTGTGCAGATTAGAAGCTGCTGACCCCCATCACTGGCCATCACACAGTCTGTTCTCACTACTGCCAGCAGCCTGGGACAGTGAGGGAAGGAATTACTGATAATGAGTTATGTTTTGTAATCATGGAGTGGCCCAGAATACAGAATGATTTTCACTCCTCACTAGTTTCACTTTCCATAGATAACTGTTCAGTGTGTGTCTGGGGGAGGAGCAGCTCTCTGCTCTCTGCAGTGAGGCTGCTGGAGGGGAAGAATTCGTTACTGTGTGATGAGGGCTGCTTCATGTGGACGGGGAGGGCCTGTAGCTATGGAGGGTGGGATTGTTGCTATAGAGGGCATGTTTGGAGTAGAGTAGGAAGATACGACTAGTTCTCATTTCAATGCCATAACACCCCCCCTTGGACGTTCTGTTCAGAATATCTAGAAAACCGTGCAAACTAGTGACAGAAAGTAAATTACTTATTGTCATAATTCTGCAGCCCAGATATGTACTGAGATTATGTGAAAAGCCCGGACAACCCCTTTAAGGATTCCCTAGCGTTTTTGGCCCATTTCCGCGAGGAAAAACTGCCACAAAAATGCACCAAAAATGCACTGGGTGCACACAGCCTGATTATTTAAACAGAGAAGCTTATGGGCATTGGATGTCCTCCTTTGGATGTATGCTTTTTCTTTCATGTTTGCTTAATATCTTGTGTCATAAGGATAAAGGGGTAGATATATAACTTAAAGAAGGACATACACAGGAAGATGTATTTATTCTATTACACTGATTAAAATGATACCTGGGTTGAAGAAATCCATCTTGTGGTTTTTGTGTAATCTCTGTTTGCAGTTTTCAGTTAATGAGATTTTCGTGCTTTGGGGCGGGCCTGTGGGTGGGGCTTTTTTCATGCCCTGACCTCATTGTTATCATTCTGGCTTAAATGGCAGGTCACTGAACCTTTAAAAAAAATAATTTAACTCCAGCAGATACTACTGCTCATGCGCCACCGCTGGCGCCATTCTGCTGGAACCAAATTTGAGTGAGCAGGGCTTGTGCAGATTAAGAGCATCGCTCGCCGATGGCGGCACGTATGTAGTAGCATCTATTGGCAAGTGATGCTCTTAATCTGCGCAAACCCCGCTCACTGCTGGTGCCATTTTCTTGGAGCAAAAAGAAAAAAATTGACTCTAGCAAGATTGTGGCGGTGCATGCGCAGTAGCATCTATCGGCAAGTGATAGAAGATACTGCATATACACTGCCACCGGCGCCATTTTGCTGGAGCCAATTTTTTTAACCCATTTACAATCTTACATGTATCCATACATCCAGGTCACCTTGTAGTTACCGACCATGGACATATGGAAGCGTCATGGCGATTTTGCACTCTCAGAGGCTGTGCGCGTGAGATCGTCGTCGGGTGTCAGCTGATTCTGACAGCTGCCACCTGGCACTCAGTGCAGGAGCATTGCCTGCACTGCTCCCAGAATTTTAACCCCCCTAAATACTGCAATCGATATCGCCATATCGATATGATGACCCGATGGTGACCCGATGTCATCATGACAACATCCAGATCACAAGAGCTAGCAAACTTGCTAGATCATACTCAAAGCATGATGTAGCAAGTTTGTCTGTCAGTGCAGCGCTGACAGTCTGTAAAGCATAGCAAAGCTCCTGTTTTGCTATGATTTACTAACAATGAGATAGCAAAAACAGGATTTTGGTTGCTTATCGTAAAATCTGTTTCTTAGAGTTTTCATTGGGGGACACAGAAACCGTGGGGTGTGTGCTGCTGCCTCTAGGAGGTTGACTCTAAGCCATGAAAAAAATGTTAACTCCGCCTCCGCAGTATACACCCCTCCGACAGGCTGTAGGACAATCAGTTAGTGAAAAAGCAGTAGGAGGAGACATTATCATGTAAGTCCATCATATAATTATTACAGATAACAAAATCATGGGAGGGCACTGTTTCCCCTAATAAAGACTCTGAGAAACAGATTTTACGGTAAGCAACCAAAATCCTGTTTTCTCTTTCGTCTCATTGGGGGACACAGAAACCGTGGGACGTCCAAAAGCAGTCCCTGGGGAGGGAGAAGACAGAAACATCCTTGAGGTTGGAGAACTCACCACTGCCGACTGAAAAATTCTTCTGCCTAGGCTGGCGTCCGCTGAAGTATAGGTATGGACCTTATAGAACCTTGAAAAGGTATGAACGGATGACCAGGTGGTGCCTTGCACAATTGCATGCCTGATGCCCTATGGTGTGCCGCCCAGGAGGCGCCCACCGCCCTGGTTGAGTGAGCCTTGACTCCAGCAGGGGACACCCTATTCTTCACATGGTAGGCTTCCAGAATTTCCCTTCTGATCCAGCGGGCGATTGTTGCCTTAGAGGCCGGCAGGCCTCTTCTCATCCCATTAGGTATGACAAAGAGCGAGTCTGCTTCCCTGAAAGGAGCAGTCCTAGCCAGGTAGACCCTTATCGCCCTGGCCTGGTCCAGCTTATTGAAAGAACGCTCCAGAGGAAGAGTTGGGGCAAAATGACGGTAAGATTATGTCCTCGTTCTGGTGGAAGGCCGATACCACCTTGGGGAGGAAAGAAGGAGGAGGCCGCAAAACAACCTTGTTTTGGTGCATAATCAAAATGGAGGGAGACCGGACAGGGCCGCCAACTCTGAAACCCCCTGATAGGGGTGATGGCTATGAGAAATACCACCTTCCAGGACACAAGGGATATGGGAGCTTCCCGGAGGGGCTACAAGGGTGAATTTGTCAAGGCTTCCAAGACCAGGTCAAGATCCCATGGATCCCTGGGGATCTGTAAGGAGGAGCTGCATGCCACCCTTTGAAGAAAGGTCTTAACCTGCAGGCGAGAGGCCAAATTCCATTGGAAAAGAATAGAGAGAGCAGACACTTGGCCTTTTAGGGAAAATAGGGCAATACCGGCATGTAATCCTGCCTGGAGGAAGGCTAGGACAGATGGTAGGGAACAGGGTATAGGTGTGATGTGATTTGACTCACACCAGCCAAAATAAGTCTTCCAGGCTTGATAATAGACCCTGAAGAAGATGGCTTCTTAGCCTGGATCATTGTATCAATGACTCGGTCCAAAAAACCCCCCCGCTGCGCTCAGTATTGTGGTTTCGACAAATTGAGCAACCGAGAATTTGGGTGGTAAAACGGCCCCTGAGCCAGGAGCTCTGGTCGGTCGAGGAGTCTCCAGGGGGTGCTTGCGAGAAGATTGATATTTTCTGTGAACCAGGCCCTCCTGGGCCAGTACGGGGCGATCAAGGCGGAAGGGGTGACGGTCATATTGATCTTTTTAGCAGTCTGGGCAGGAGAAGATGGGGAGGGAACAGGTAAGGGAGTCTGAACTGTGTCCAGGGAATGACCAGCGCGTCGACCCCTATTGCTAGAGGATTACGGTATTTTGAGACAAACTGTTGGACCATTCTGTTCTGTTGCGACGCCAGGAGGTCCACATCTGGAGTCCCCCATAGCTGGCATATCTGACGGAACACGTCCTGATGTAAGGACCACTCTCCTTTCGCGAGCCCCTCTCTACTGAGGTGTCATGATCCAGTGTTGGATCTGGCGGTATTAAAAGCACAAAGTGAACTTTTTTTACTTTGGAAAGTTCCAAGGTGTCTTGACTGTCCCCGGTGGTGGTGAGTGGTATTGCACTTTAGGGTTTTTTGCACTTAATTATGGATCAGGTGTGACACCCTATAAAGGTGTGCTCAGGGGGTTCACTCACTGCCTGTGATATTGTGAGTTTGTGTTCACTCTGTTTTTGGAGAGCCTGGATGAAGGATGGAGCTGGTGAGGAGTCCTGCGCAGCTTAGCCAGGGGAGACGTGTTTCAGCTATGGTGTCTGGACGAAGGGCTGGCATGGCGTGATGGTGTCAGCGGGAAGTGTCTGCATGGGCTGGTGGAGTGGCGACTATGGAGAGTGGCACTCACCATGTGGGACTTGGCCGCTGAGCTGGACTCAAGCATGCTCGACTTCGTGTCAGCAGCTGAACTCATCCTTGGGACTCTGGTACTAAGCAGCTGCAACTGGTGTTGGACTCTGCTCCGAGGCTGCACTAAGGTGAAGGATCCTGTTATGGTGATGGATCCGGGTGGAGGAGAAGATGCACTCAGGTGGAGGGCTCTGTTGCTAGGAGCGCACGCAACAGAGCAAAGCTAAGTGGTGTTTCCCCTGTATTGTCTCTTTCCTCCAAAATAATAAAAATGAACTTTATTGCCAATACCAGCGGTGCGTTTGTCATAAACCTGAAGTGTCAGGGAATGGTGGGGTGAACTCAGGGTCTGGGCGTCCCCGCTGTAGGTGTTTCCCTAATGAGGGGTGGTCTTGAGGGTCCAGAGGCCCCTCATTAAGGAGGGGGTACTGTCATGATCCAGTGTTGGATCTGGCGGTATTAAAAGCACAAAGTGAACTTTTTTTACTTTGGAAAGTTCCAAGGTGTCTTGACTGTCCCCGGTGGTGGTGAGTGGTATTGCACTTTAGGGTTTTTTGCACTTAATTATGGATCAGGTGTGACACCCTATAAAGGTGTGCTCAGGGGGTTCACTCACTGCCTGTGATATTGTGAGTTTGTGTTCACTCTGTTTTTGGAGAGCCTGGATGAAGGATGGAGCTGGTGAGGAGTCCTGCGCAGCTTAGCCAGGGGAGACGTGTTTCAGCTATGGTGTCTGGACGAAGGGCTGGCATGGCGTGATGGTGTCAGCGGGAAGTGTCTGCATGGGCTGGTGGAGTGGCGACTATGGAGAGTGGCACTCACCATGTGGGACTTGGCCGCTGAGCTGGACTCAAGCATGCTCGACTTCGTGTCAGCAGCTGAACTCATCCTTGGGACTCTGGTACTAAGCAGCTGCAACTGGTGTTGGACTCTGCTCCGAGGCTGCACTAAGGTGAAGGATCCTGTTATGGTGATGGATCCGGGTGGAGGAGAAGATGCACTCAGGTGGAGGGCTCTGTTGCTAGGAGCGCACGCAACAGAGCAAAGCTAAGTGGTGTTTCCCCTGTATTGTCTCTTTCCTCATGTGTATTATTAGTGCAGTGGTGGGATTAGTCTCCGCACCGACCCATTCCCTAGTGAGGGTTTAGGTTCAGGGTGAGCAAGGGCGTTGAGGTACGCGTGCGGCGCCCGGTGCGAAACCGGCATAGGGAACGTTAGGAGTGCAGGGACACTGGCTCAGGGGAGCTCAGGAGGTCTCCAATTCCCTTTTCCCTATTGCAGGGCCCACCATTGTTAAAGTTTCCCAGGTTTCTCCCTTTATTATTTAAATTCGCCGTACTGGAGGCGGGGTTTCCAGATTTTATGTATATAACGTGTAATACCCAAATTCGCCAGGTGGAGGCGGCGTATCCACCTGCACGCTTTATTATTTAAATTTGCCCCACTGGAGGCGGTGTATCCAGGGCCACGTGTGTTATGGGTCCGCCTTGCGGTAACATCTGCGTCCTGACACACGTGATCATGACATGAGGAAGTCGGCGTCCATGTTGTCTGTGCCGGGAATGTAAACTGCTGAAATTGCCAGAATCGCGGCTGAAGGTTTTTGATTCCTCTGCCGATGCCCGGGGACTCCTGGTTCCCCCCTGGTGATTGATGTATGCCACTTCTGTGGCATTGACCGTCTGAATCCGGACTGGCTTATCCTTGAGGCATCCTTCCCAATGTAGGAGTGCTGGAAAGACCACGGTTGGTTCTAGAATGTTGATCGACAGTGAGGATTCTCGCCTCGACCATCACCCCTGGACCGCTAGGTGACGGAATACCGCACCCCAGCCCAGGAGGCTGGGATCCGTAGTTATCACCTGCCAGTGGACAGGGGGAAAAAGGACCGCCCCAGATAAACAAGGGAGGAGGTCAGTCATCACTTGAGGGACTTCCTGGCCTGACTGGGAGGGACGAAGGGGCGATCCAGTGAAGCGATGGACCTGTACCACTGAAGGAAGGTGTCCTCCTGAAGTATCATGGAACGGAAAAGGGCAAAGAGTATCGCCTCTGAGGCTGCCACCATCTTTCGCAGGACTCTCATGGCAGCACGAAAGGATAGGAGTTGGGATTCTAGCAGAGAGCAAAATTCCCTGCCGGAGAGTAATCCACTTCCTTTCGGGAAGAAAGACCCTCGAGCGGCGGGTATTGATTGGCATCCCTAAGAACTCTAGGCGTTGTGTTGGCGTAAGGGGGATTCTTTCCCTGTGAAGAGCCAACCAAACTGGGACAGCTTGATTAGAACCGCAGATAGGTTTTCCTGAGCCTGATCGAAGGAGGGTGCTTTGACGAGAATATCGTCGAGATATGAGACTAACCTCTGACCCTTAATATGGCTACCATTGCTGCCATAATCTTTGTAAAAATTCTGGAGCTGTCGCAAGTCCAAATGTTAGAGCCACCAACTGGGAATGCTGCTGCTAGACAGCGCAGCGCAAAGAATCTTTGATCTCCCTGAAAAATGGGGCCGTGCAGGTAGGCGTCTCGAATATCTATGGAGCATAGGAATCCCTGATCCTCCATAGAGGCAATCACCGGCCGGATCAACTCCATCCTGAAGTGGCGTAGGAGGACCCATTTGTTTAATCTCTTGAGGTCTAGTATGGGACGAACCTAGCCATCCCTTTTTTGGTATTACAAACAGGCTTGAGTAAAGCCTGTAAAACACTCCAGCTCGGGAACAGGGATGATTACTCCTGTGCTGAAGAGAGAGTTGATTGCCGCAAAAAAACATGAGGCCATGGCAGCGTCTCTTGGTGGTTGTGATAGAAAAAACCGGCCTCGCGGTAGAGCGTTGAAGTCTGTCTTGCATTCTATGGATACCACCTCCCTTACCCAGGTATCCATTACTGAACTCTGCCAGACACCTCTGCAGAAGAGAAGGTGGCTCTCCTAGTATGGGAGAGGGACTGGGAAGGGAGCTGTAATCCCTGTAGGCGATAGGTTGAAGAGGATCTGCCTGGCCCCATCCTGGTAGCTCTGCTGTGGGAACTGCGAGGGCGCCATGAAGGAGAGGCCCGAAAGGACACCTTCTTCCTGTCCCTAGGTGCCTGCGATCTCTGTGGGCCCTGAGCATAGGCGTCTGCTGCTGGGGCATGATGAAAGAGACCAAAGGATTGGGCCTTTCGTTTGAAAACCTATCGACAAGACCTGGCCTGAGGGAGATGGAAGCTTATGCCCCCAGTTGCATCTTTAATGATTTGCTCTAACATTGGACCAAAAAGTCGGGAATCCTGAAAAGGCAGATTGGTTAGGGATCTCTTTTAGGACAAATCAGCCTGCCAGGCCTTTAACCAAACCGTTCGCCGGACAGCTACCCTGTTGCTGAATGCTTGGGCTGTGCAGGATGCGGCATCCAAGCTGCTGATACCATACACTTCCTGACCTGAGAGATTTCGTCTGCAAACTCCGCCAATATGCCCTGTCTAAGCTGTTTGGCCCAGTCTGTAACAGACTTAGCTACCCAGGCTGAGGCGAAGGCCGGACACAATGTAGCAGCTGCTGCCTCAAAGGTGGATCTTGCCAGGGATTCTACCCTCCTATCATTGGGATCCTCCAGGGGTGCCCCACTGGTGAGTGGAGGGACTGTTTTAGTAGAGAGTTTGGACACTGGTGGATCCACCGAAGGGGAGGAGGTCCAGTTGGTAGTGAAATCTGGATATGAAATCCCAAAACGGCTTCCCCTCTGAAACCGCCTGGTTGGGTTTTCCCTTTTCCTGGCCGGCACCTCCTCAAAATCCCTGTGTGTGGCGAAGACCCTGGAGGGGGATCTATGCCGCTTAAATGAGAGAGCCTGATCATCCGGCTTTGATGTGGCGTCCTTAATGTTGAGGTCTCATTGACTGCAGCAATGAGGTCCTGGACCATATCCTTGACGCCCTAGGCTGTTCTGGCCCGTACTCAGAACCCTCCTCCGAGCGTGTTTCTAAAAATGCCTCACCTGATTCTGGGGTGGGGAGGACCTGGAGGAGGCAGACAGCCAGAGAAACTCTGGCGGTGAGATGGAGTAAGAAGGGGACCTGGGTTAGTTGTCCTGTCTCAACCATTTATGGCCTCTAAAAGGTCCAAAAAAGGACTCCTTTGATGCACCTGTGTCCACTGGATTCTTAGGTGGCAATCTGTCAAGCACCGTTACCAGGTTCTGTGATACCTTGGTAAGGTTAGCCACGGATTTACATAAGGAAGAAGCCCATCCCGGACACTCACTGTCTCCCGCGGCAACGGCTGACCCCTGGGCGGTAGGCAGGATGGCCTCATCAGCTCCCTGGCAGGAAAGGCGGGGGGCTGTTTACCGACGGTTGTCGACCCTCGGTAAAGAACAGAGTGAGGGAGCAACAACTGTAGTGCAGTACTCATATCCCACGTCCTGTCCCCACCGCAGCTGCCGCCCGAAGGCAGAGGGGAGAAAGAGAGAGAGGTGAACCACCCTCTAGCCCCGTCTGGAACCGGTGGGCGGGGCCCAGCTCCGGATTTCATGGAGCACCAAGATGGCGCTGGTCCCGGAAGAGGACCCCGGAGGGCTGGGCCTACCACGGAAGCCGGGATCTGACATCGGACGCGCGCATGCTGGATGACCGCTGGAGCCCAGGAGCATAATGCTGCCGTGGGAGGAAGGATTGGAGGCTGCGCCGCAATCTGCATTCCTGCAGTGCTTGGAAGCAGGTACTGGCTCTTAAAATAAAATAAAATAAGTTAGAGCCACGGGCTGTAAGCACAGGATAACAGTGACCCCCTCCATAAATGCAAGAAAAAGAGCTTCTCTATATTTTTTTTTTCCCAATAAAAAATGCTGCAGCCTCTTACCTTCAGCTCCCCCCGTGACGGGGAGCAGTTACCTGATGAAAAGATTGCTGTCTCAAACCTTTTCTGCAGGGCGTCTCTCTCAATCATCAGGCTCTGGGGGGTGAGTGATGGGAGACGAAGGTCAGGACCAGATATGATCACCTGAACACGAGTCCTGTGTTAGGGGTTAGGGTCCTGCCCGTGGGAATCATGAGGATACGGGGTGGCAGTACACACCTTACTCATGATCCTGGTGTGGGAATACAGATGTAGCCGATCTATTCTGTATCCCTCCATGGTTACCTGAAAAGGAACGACGCACATTGAGGTAGGCATGAGTCTGTAAGAGACCCCTGTTCACCTCCTATCTGACACTAAGCAAAACTGAATGTCCTACAGCCTGTTGTTATCTGTAATAATTATATGATGGACTTACATGATAATGTCTCCTCCTACTGCTTTTTCACTAACTGATTGTCCTACAGCCTGTCGGAGGGGTGTATACTGCGGAGGCGGAGTTAACATTTTTTTCATGGCATAGTGTCAACTTCCTAGAGGCAGCAGCACACACCCCACGGTTTCTGTGTCCCCCAATGAGACGAAAGAGAAAAGTACCGTAAATGTCCCATAGTGGGACAAAGTAAAAAAGTTAAGAAAGTGAAAAAAAGAGAAAAAAAAATTGTCCCACTATTTAATGCCTTTAGTGAACACTGCAAAAAATAAAAATAAAAAACAAGGCAAAAAATTAGGCTTTATCATAATACTGCCGAACAAAAAGTGGAATAAAACGCAATCAAAAAGATGGATGTAAATAAAAATTGTATTGCTGAAATCGTCATTTTGCCCAACAAAAAATCAAGCCAACATACAGCTCCATCAGCGGAAAAATATAAAAATATTACATTTTCTATAGAATAGTTTTTATTGTGTAAAAGCGCCGTGACGTAAAAAAGACAAATGTGGTACCAATGTAATCATACTGAATCGAAGAATAAAGCTGCCTTATTATTATTATGCATTGCTTATTTAGCGCTATCTTATTCTGCAGTGCTTTACAGACATTATCATTGCTGTCCCCAATCTACAGTTGGTACGGAAAGTATTCAGACCCCTTTAAATTTTTTACTCTTTGTTTGATTGCAGCCATTTGGTAAATTCAAAAAAATTATTTTTTTTCTCATTAATGTACACTCTGCACCCAATCTTGACTGAAAAAAATCAGAAATGTAGAAATATTTGCAAATTTATTAAAAAAGAAAAACTGAAATATCACATGGTCATAAGTATTCAGACCCTTTGCCCAGTATTGAGTAGAAGCACCCTTTTGAGCTAGTACAGCCATGAGTTTTCTTGGGAAAGATGCAATAAGTTTTCACACCTGGATCTGGGGATCCTCTGCCATTCTTCCTTGCAGATCCTCTCCAGTTCCATCAGGTTGGATGGTGAACAGCCATTTTCAGGTCTCCCCAGAGATGCTCAATAGGGTTTAGGTCAGGGCTCTTGCTGGGCCAGTCAAGGATGGTCACAGAGTTGTTCTGAAGCCACTCCTTTATTATTTTAGCTGTGTGCTTAGGGTCATTGTCTTGTTGGAAGATGAACCTTCGGCCAAGTCTGAGGTCCAGAGCACTCTGGAAGAGGTTTTCATCCAGGATATCTCTGTACTTGGCCACATTCATGTTTCCTTCAATTGCAACCAGTCGTCCTGTCCCTGCAGCTGAAAAACACCCCTATAGCATGATGCTGCCATCATCATATTTCACTGTTGGGATTGTATTGGGCATACCGCTTAGAATTATCACCAAAAAGTTCTATCTTCATCTCATCAGACCAGAAAAACATATTTCTCATAGTCTGGGAGTCCTTCATGTGTTTTTCAGCAAACTCTACTCCGTCGAGCCACTCTGCCATAAAGGCCTGAGAGTTGCAGTGATAGTTGACTTTGTGGAACTTTCTCCCATATCCCTACTGCATCTGTGGAGCACAGCCACAGTGATCTTGGGGTTCTTCTTTACCTCTCTCACCAAGGCTCTTCTCCCACGATTGCTCAGTTTAGCTGGATGGCCAGGTCTAGGAAGACTTCTGGTGGTGCCAAACTTCTTCCATTTAGGGATTATGGAGACCACTGTGCACTTAGAAACCTTGAGTACTGCAGAAATTCTTTTGTAACCTTGGCCAGATCTGTGCCTTGCCACATTTCTGTCTTTGAGCTCCTTGGCCAGTTCCTTTGACCTCATGATTCTCATTTGGTCTGACATGCACTGTGAGCTGTGAGGTCTTATATAGACAGGTGTATGCCTTTACAAATCAAGTCCTGTCAATTTAATTAAACACAGCTGGACTCCAATGAAGGAGTAGAACCATCTCAAGGAGGATCACAAGGAAATGGACAGCATGTGACTTAAATATGAGTGTCTGAGCACAGGGTCTGAATACCTATGACTATGTGATAGTTCAGTTTTTCTTTTTTAATAAATTTGCAAAAATTTCTACATTTCTGTTGTTTTTAGGCAAGCAGGGGTGCAGAGTGTACATTAATGAGAAAAAATATGAACTTTTTTGAATTTACCAACTGGCTGCAATGAAACAAAGAGTGAAAAATTTAAAGGGGTCTCAATACTTTATGTACCCACTGTAAATTCCCTATCAGTATCTCTTTGGAGTATGGGAAGAAACCGGAGTACCAGGAGGAAACCCAAGTAAACACGGGTAGAACATACAAACTCCTTGCAGTTGTCCTTGGGAATTGAACACAGGATCCTGGCGCTGCAAGGCTGCAGTGCTAATCACTGAGCCACCATGCTGCCCTGCCTTATCTATTTTACCACACACAGAATGCCATTAAAAAAAAAATCCTGAATTTCTAGTTTTCGTTCATTCTGCCTCCCAAAAATCAGAATGGAAAGCGATCAAAAAATGTCATATGACTGATAATTGTACCAATAAATATGTCAACTTGTCCCGCTAAAAACAAGCCCTCACATGACTGTGTCTGCCTAAATTTGGAGAAATTATAGCTCTCAAATTATGTTGATGCAAAAACTATTTTTTTGCAAAAAGAGCGCCTTTTAGTGTGAGACACAGCCAAGCATAAAAACCCGACATAAATCTGGTATCGCTATAATCGCACCGACCAGAAGAATAAAGTCGCCTAATCACTTATACCACACGAGTAACAGCTTAAAAAATGAATAAATCTAGTTCTTCACCTACTGTTGATTTGTTCATTCTGCCTCCAAAAAATTGCAGTAAGACTCGGCTCACATTTATCCTGCGCAATACTCTGAGTGCTTACACCAGGGTTTCTGTGTAAATCTGGAAAATACGTGATTCAGACGGAACCCCCCAGCGGAAGCTTCCCTATAATGAAGCAGATGGAGATACCATGGATGCCATCTGGCCTATTATTCAGCGGTGTAGATCTTTGTAGGCATGCATGAAAATGCGGTCCGCCACAGTTTTGTGCACTTCTGATAAAAAGGACATAGCTGAACAGATGTAACTCTGCTACCTCATTATAGTAAATTGATTATTTGGGGGGTTTTTATGAATTATGTCACTTGGAGATTTATATGGAAACCCCAAAGTAAGTTCTCAGTGTAGATTGCAGGATAAATGTGATCCCAAACATTATGTAAAATGTTCCCAATAAAAGCTTCAACTCAATCCACAAAAAAAAGTTCCCACTCAGGTCCATCATCTGTCAATGGAAATATAGGGGCTTCCACTTTACTGGTAGCACAAAGGCTCTGGAAAAACAAAATGGCTCCTTGCCCGCCCCAAAAGAAATTCAGCAAATTATACTCTCCCAGATCCAAATGTCCCCCTTCCTTCTGAGCCCTCCAGTGTGCCTAAACCACATTTAGCATCCACATGTTTGGCATTTCTTTAACGATGCTAGCCCATCTAATTTACGGGTACATGTCTCCAGAAGCATGAACTGGGCATAACGATCTGGTGACTACAATGGTAGTTTGCAATTTTCAATCAGCAACATCCACTGCTGATTGTTTCTGGAAAACACAGAGTCAAAATCGTCACTACACCTGTATAAAAATTCACCAACTGATATGATCATTTCCAAAATGAGGTCACTTGAGGGGAGGGGACTTTGCTCTTCTAGCACTTAGGGGCTGTGTATATGGAGTCCACAAACTTTTCTAGGAGAATCTGCGCTCCAGGAGGCAAATAACGCTCCGTCCCTTCCGAGTCTCGCCATGTGGCTAAACAGTACAGTATAGCCACTTATGGGGTATTTCTTCATTCATCACAAATTGTGGGACAAGTTTTGGTGCCTTTTTTACCCATTCCCCAGTTTGAAATGTAAAATCTGTTTGTTTTTTATTCACAGTCCTATGATATAAAATTCTCTGACCCACTTGTGTTGTCAATATGATCAGTGCACCCCTAGATGAATTCATTGAGAGGTGTAGTTTGTAAAATGGTGTTGTTATGGGGGGGTTCTGCTGTTCTTGCACCTCAGGGGCTCTGCCAATGTGACATGGCACCCTAAAACCAGTCCGGCAAAATCTGAACTCCAACATTAACTTTGCATTAAGTAATAAAAATGCCTTTAAACATTATCTCTCTCATTATTCTGGCATTTGTCAAATATTAATAATTATAGTAATCCTTATTGACCTAAAACAGAAAAGGTTAATTCTGATTTTATGTCAGGTATTGAGAAAAACATGCATATGTGTCTTTTTATATAGTGTATATAAAATTCTGGTTTCAACTGTATATATAGTGTAAAATAAATGGTGTGTGGTCCCCGAATTTTTCATAACCAGCTGAGAAAAAGCCAACAGCTGGGTGCTGATGTTTATAGCCTGGGAAAGGAGTAATAAACATGGAGTTTACCAACCTATTAATTTCAATGAGCTGATATTAATAGCTTGGGAAGCTCCATGTTTATTACCCCTTCCCAGGCTAAAAAAAACATCAGCACCCAGCTGTCAGCTTTCCCTCAGTTTTTAAAAAATTTAGGGGCCACACACCATTTTTTTAACATATTTAATTATGAACTAAATACATGTACGGTAAGCTGCACTACACTGTCTATCTCAATGACTATCTCAATTGCATCTATCTATCCATTACCTATCTATCAAATATTTTTTATTAGTTACTAAACTAGCTTGAACTGACATAGACAATTCTTGTATTTAAAAGCTGATATTAAAAACGCATTGTACATGGATTGCATACACGTCATTAGGATGTCATACAGATGCTAGATGAGAAAAAATGCCTTGTACTTCCTGGACCATGACACTTGTCCTACTTTACGGAACCAACATCTGAACGCAGATGAGTATGAACTCTTAATAATTGAAAAGCATCATGCATACTAGCTTCACCTGGTGGTACAAATATATGATACATTGAATCACATGGTCAAATCTTGTACTGCAGATTGGGTATACTGATGTTAGGTAAAAAAAATTATTTTGCTGTGATTTTCACAAAGTTGAGGAAAAATTCAGGTTTTTGTCTTGATATGATCACTTCAAAACTTGTAACAAATTGCAGTAATCAAATATTGATGACTTATATTTTTCTGAAAGTAGATTTACATGTATTGTTTGTTCTATTTAATATAGGGTTATAAGTCGCGCTCAAGGGCTTAAACTTGTGGTTGAAACTTTAATGTCATCCCTGAAACCCATCGGTAACATTGTGGTAATCTGCTGTGCATTCTTCATCATATTTGGAATCCTGGGGGTTCAGGTATATTTTACCATTATAATATAACATGAATATATTGAATAGTTCATAGATATTACATTGTAGCAGTCTTACCACTGAACCTCCACCGACCCCACCAACTTAACATTCAGCAACTATCTAATGAATACGTGATAAATGTTTCTAACTGGAATATGTTTGAATATAAATTTGTACCAACCTATGGGATTGATAATATGTGTTAAATAGTTGGAAGCCTAACAATCTGGATCTCCAGCGATCACTAGAAGCCAACCCCAAGTTCCCTATGTCTCCACTGCAGAACATTTACAGTGGAGGAGATGAATGGATGGTTATTTGAGATTACCTCTTACTCCTTCCATATCTATAGCAGACATTGGAGCAATCACTCTCACACTTGTACTAATGACAAGAAATAAAATATTGAGGTCCCAGATGATGACCCTACACTTATCTAACATTTTTTGATAGGTGCTAAACTAATTTATAAATCCTGTTGGTTGAACTCATGTAAAAATGGTGAATATACATTTTTGTTCCTTTCAGCTTTTCAAAGGAAAATTTTTTTACTGCCTGGGAGAAGATACAAAAAATATCACAAATAAATCCGACTGTCTTGATTCTAGATACAAATGGATTCGACATAAATACAATTTTGACAATCTTGGTCAGGTGCGTAGAACAACATGACATTTGCAAGTAGATTTTGTAATGCTTGAATATTAGCCAGTTTCATATAGAACTTGTCACACACTCTAGAATTAGCTAAAGTTCAGTAAACAAGTGAAAACCCACCCAACCATCAGAAAAAATTAGTAGCTCCTAAATGTTAACAGTTGATTTAAACAGTACCCATCATCAATCTGAGGCCGTGCTTTTTGAGTGGACCGTCTCAGACTGGTAACCTGTCTAAGTATCATCTATTGGCAAAAATGCTCCAGGGTCCCTAGTGCTGCACTAAAGGATCCGACTTTCTAGCATAAGGAAGGTCCAAACTTCTGGTTTGTAGGTTTCCGTCAAGCAGACCGGAATCCCACAACCCTCAGCGGCTCTTCTTGCTGTGAAAGAGAGACTTTGCATATTAATCCCTGCACCTAGTAATGAAATGGTCATCTCTCCCTCCATTCTCCCAATCCATCTCACCTCCTCCTCAGTTCTGTTCCTCAACATACAATCCTTTGTCTCTAAACACAGACAACCCCTTCATACCCTCTCCTGCTCCCACCTACTAACACTCTCCATGCTCCTCCTCACTGCTGGTGATATTTCTCCAAATCCTGGCCCTCCTCACCACATTCCCACAGTCATTTCTACCTCCCATCCACGCTCTATCACACATTTCTGAAATCTCTCTAATCTTATACCCTATTCGCCCAGCCCCCGCTTCCCCAGTCCCACTAACCGGAGCTTTATAGAACGCTCGCTCTGTCTGCAACAAACTTTCTCACATCCATGATCTTTTTATTACTAACAAACTTTCCTTCCTCGCTATCACTGGCTCACCCCCTCTGACAAAGCCTCTTAGCTGCACTTTCGTATGGTGGATTCCACCTTTCCCACACACCCTACTCCAGCAGCAAGCATGGCGGAGGAGTTGGTTTTCTCCTGTCAGATAACTGCTCCTTCATCCAAATCCCACTGCCACCCTCTGTTACCCTCCCTTCCTTTGAGGTGCACTCTGTGCGCATCTACTCCCCCTCCAATCTCCAACTGGCTGTCATTTACTGCCCCCCAGCAACAACCTGCTTTGACCACTTCACTCCCTGGCTACTTCATTTCCTCTCTGCTGACATCCCCACTATCATCATGGGTGACATCCCTATTGACACATCTCTCTCAGCTGCCAATAAACTTCTATCTCTCACTTCCTTCTTTGGCTTCGCTCAATGGTCTTCTGCAGCTATTCACAAAGATGGCCACACAGTGGACCTCAAATTCACCTGCCTCTGCTCCCTATCTAACCTCTCTAACTCGCCTCTCCCTTTCTGACCACAACCTACTTACATTCTCTTCCCTCTCTTCTCCTTGTGCACAATTCTCACCCCACAAACTTGCACACCCTTGCAGAAATCTTAAACACCTCAATCTACACTCACTCTCTGAATCTCTTCTCCCTCTTACAGACATATAAGTTCCTTACACAATGCAGACGCTGCCGCCACTTTATATAACACTACAATAGCTGCAGCCCTGGAATTGATTGCCCCTCTCACAGACACCAAAGCTTGCAAAATCAACAGACAACCCTGGCACACCAGTCTGACCAATGCACTGAGGCAGGATTCTGGGATTGCTGAGCGGAGATGGAAAAGATACCATTCCAACGAGCACTTCATCGCATTCGAACAGTACCTCACTACTTTCAAGGCCACAATCGCTGCAGCAAAGCAAACCTACTTCTCATCTCTATTATTCTCCCTTACTCACAACCCTAAACAGCTACTCAACACTTTCAATTCTGCCCTCGTCCCCCAGCACCTCATCCCTCTCCACTAATCTCAGCTGAAGACTTTGCCTCATTCTTCAAGGAGAAGATAAATAACATCAGAGAAAGTTTTGTACTACAACCCCCATGGCCCCTCCTCCTAACTGCTCATTCCTCCTCCTCCAAAACCAACTTCTCCACCATTACAGAAGATCGACTCTCCACTCTACTCTCACCACCTGTGCACTTGACCCGATTCCATCCCACTTGATCCCAAACCTCACCACAGTCTTCAACCCAACCCTAACCCGTCTCTTCAACCTATCACTAACAACTGGTGTTTTTCCCTCATGCTTCAAGCATGCCTCAATCACACCCACCCACAAAAAAACCCTCTCTTGACCCATCCTCTGTATCTAGCTATCGCACAATATCACTTCTCCCCTATGCCTCTAAACTACTGGAACAACAAGTCCAGCTTAAACTGTCCTCCCACCTCTCTTCCTGCTTCTTCTTCAACTGCTTAAAATCTGGCTTCCGACCACATCACTCCACAGAAGCTCCCCAAACTAAAGTCACAAATGACCTATTAACCGCCAAAGCCAAGCGACACTACTCTGTCCTCCTCCTCCTGGACCTGACCCTGCCTTTGACACAGTGGAACATTCCCTACTACTTCAGACCTTATTATCTCTTGGCATCACAGACTTGGCCCTATCTTGGTTATCGTCATACCTAGCAGACTGGACATTTAGCGTCTCCCACTCACACACCACTTCCTCACCTCGCTTCGTATCTGTCAGAGTTCTGCAAGGTTCAGTCCCAGGGCCCCTGCTCTTCTCCATTTACGCCTTTGGCCTGGGACA
Organism: Dendrobates tinctorius; assembly: GCF_039654945.1. Taxonomy (NCBI): domain Eukaryota; kingdom Metazoa; phylum Chordata; class Amphibia; order Anura; family Dendrobatidae; genus Dendrobates; species Dendrobates tinctorius. The sequence continues at coordinate 10,761,507 of NW_027361771.1, forward strand.
GCTCATAGAATCTCACAGTTTTTAGTATAACCTCTATGCTGATGACACACAGATCTACATCTCTGGACCAGATATCATCTCCCTACTAACCAGAATCCCACAATGTCTATCCGCTATTTCATCCTCCTTCTCTGCTAGATTTCTAAAACTTAATATGGACAAAACAGAATTCATCATCTTTCCCCATCTCACTCTACTCCCCCAACAGACCTATCCATTAAAGTAAATGGCAGCTCACTATCCCCAGTAACACAAGCTGACTGCCTCGGGGTAATCCTTAACCTTGATCTCTCCTTTACACCAAATATCCAAGCCCTCTCCACTTCCTGCGGACTTTACCTCAAAAAAATGTCCTGGATCCGTAAATTCCTTAAACAAGAAAATGCAAAAAGCCTAGTTCATGCTCTCATCATCTCCCTCCTTGACTACTGCAAACTCCTGCTCTGTGGCCTCCCCTCTAACACTCTCGCAGCCCTCCAATCTATTCTAAACTCTGCTGCCCGACGAATCCACCTGTCCCCCCCACGCTATTCCCCAGCCTCTCCCCTCTGTCAATCCCTGCACTGGCTCCCCATTACCCAAAGACTCCAGTTCAAAACCCTAACCATGGCATACAAAGCCATCCATAACCCGTGCCCTCCATACATCTGTGACCTAGTCTCTCGGTACCTATCTGCACACAACCTCCGATCTACACAAGATCTTCTTCTCAACTCTCTTCTTATCTCCTCTTCCCACAATCACATACATGATTTCTCCTGCGCATCCCCCCTACTCTGCAACTCTCTACCACAACATATCAGACTCTTGCCTACCTTGAAAACCTTCAAAAAGAACCTGAAGACCTACCTCCTCTGACAAGCTTACAACCTGCAGTAACTACCGATCCACCAAACCACTACACGACCAGCTCTACCCTCACCTACTGTATCCTCACCCATCCCTTGTAGATTGTGAGCCCTCGTGGGCAGGGTCCTCTCTCATCCTGTACCAGTCATGACTTGTATTGTTTAAGATTGCTGTACTTGTTTTTTATTATGTATACCCCTCCTCACATGTATAGCGCCATGGAAATAAATGGCGCTATAATGATAAATAATAATAAGGCAAGATCTCACTCTTGCACAAACCATGTGATATTTAGAAAAGTCACCAGTCTGGGACTTCCCACTCTTTCCTTAAGTAAAAAGGGCAGCCCCAGACTCGTGATAGGTCCACTTTAACCCTTCCTGACGTATGGCATACAGCTACGTGATACTTGACTTTGATGCGAGCTCAGCCCACTTCTTTCCTTGCAGATGATTGCTGAATTATTCAGCCATCACCTGCCTCTAACAGCCTAGGGTGGAACAAAGCTCCTCCAGAAGCTCAACCTGTTAAATGTTGATATCAATCTTTAACAGCAGCATCTAATGCGCACCAGCAGGGAAAGCTCCATCACGTGATTGCAGGGTGCTGATGGTTTGCCATGACAGCTGGGAGTCTGCTAAAGACCCCCACACTTGTCATTACGGTACTTCTGTGAAAGCCAGCCTTTATCTGTCGTTAACAGGAGACTGTGATTTTCGCCATACATATGCTGTCCCCTAAGGCGACTAACAAGTACAGTAAAAAGTAAAAACATGTTTTTAAAAATGTTAACAAAATAAAAAAAATCATAAAAGTTCAAATTGCTACCTTATCACCTATTAAAAATAAAGATGATAAGAAAATATTAAAAATGCACATAAGTGGTATCACCAAGTTCAGAAATGTCTGATATATCAAATTCTAAAATTTCACTGTAAACAGAAAAAAAAATCAGAAACGCCTATATTGCATTTTTTGGTCACTGGAATATCACAAAAAATGCTGTAAGAAGCAATTAAAATGTTGTATTTATCCCCAAAATGGTATCAATAATAATGTTGTCTCACCCTGCAAAAAATAAGCTCTAACACAGCTTAAATTGAAAATATTATGGGCCTTGGAAAATGGCAATACAATCAAAAATCTGTTTTTTATTTTTTGTCAAACTTCTTATTTTTTTCACCACTAAAATAATAAAAAAATTTGGATACATTTGGTATGGTATGGTATTGCATTAATCGTACTGATTAGGAAAATCTTATTGTCAGGTAATTTTAATCACACAATGTACGTCACAAAAAAAATGCCCAAAAAACAATGGCAGAATTGCAGAGGTCTCTCATAGTTTCACCACACTTGGACTTTCTTTCCCGTTTTCAAGTATAAAGGTACAATGAATGGTGTCATTCAAAAGTACAACTTGTCCTACAAAAAAAACAAGACAAGACCTTACATGTTTATGTGGACAGAAAAATAAAGAGAATCATGGCTCTTGGAAGGAGAGGAGAAAAAAATGGAAATTGGCCATGTTGGGAAGGGGTTAAAAATACGAAGCTTTGATAAATCTGTAAAGCAATTCATAAATCCACGTCTACTGATAGTTTACAGTGCTAACTATGAACATGTTCCTCCCATTCACATTATAGAAGATACCAAGTGACACCAAGTCTGGCAGAACTATGTATAGAAGACAATGTAGTTCATTATGCAGCATATACAGTATATAGTAACATTTACATTCATGCTTTATAAATGGATGTCTGTGCAGTCCTTATCTTGCCTTTTTCCATTGTATGCATTGATGCCTTGAGGTCTGTACTATGATTGGTAAGAAAAGTGTGTATCATTTGTGTCTTAATAGGCATTAATGTCTTTGTTTGTCCTGGCATCCAAAGACGGATGGGTTGACATCATGTATGACGGACTGGATGCAGTTGGGGTAGACCAGCAGGTACTACATTATGAAATAATAGAGTGTCTGTCTGGCACTGCATACCATTATTTGCAGCAATGTGTTATCTTATTTTCAAATCTTGAGAAAATACAATGAATATTACATAAAATACCACTTCTGCTCCTGATCTATTTCCACAAAAGTTTGATTGGCAAACTACTTATTTACTGCCAGACAGAGATTTTCTCACTCGTGTGTACAACTATGTTTGCACCATTTCTGCCCCATTATGCTTGATAGAGATATTTCTAGAAAAAAAAAAAATCAATGAGTTGATCACAGAATTTCCTTCAATAAGATTCCCCAATGATCAACTTTAAAAGAGACTAATGTGTTAAAATATTCAAGCATCACCCATTCAGTCCTCCAATGTGGGATCAACGCTGCAGTGGTCCTCGACAGTCTTTGTTCACTTCTCTGCAGTGATGACATTATTTACATCCATATGACCGCTGCAGCCAATCAGGTCAGTGATGGGCTACACGATTGCTAGTAAAATAAGTAAACAAGTACCAGTGGGGAACACCGGAGGGGCAGCGATGAAGCAGCAGGAGATGAATCAGGTATTTATTAATCATTTCTTACTCTTCGCCCATTTTTTAAAAAATTCCGTTTGATGTATGAGGGGAACAAGTATCCAATTTTCCTTTAACACAATCACAGCCCAAAAGAATAACTTCTAGGACATAGCTATTTCCCTCCCAATTTGTGGAATTATAATTGGAGAATTTACGGTACTAAGATATCTCCAGTAACTCCGACAATGTGTCTAATTAGTCATAAAGCGATGCTAGCCATATTCTAACTAGTAGTGATGCAGATATTCTATCCCTTATTTTAATTTTCGCAGATAATTTAATATACTTCAGCAGATTTAATTATATTGTGTGTATATATATATATATATATATATATATCTCGTACTGATTATATATATATCGTACACACCGTATATTAATTGATATAAAAAATGCTCCATAAAAAAATTACATACTTTGCAATATCTTAATTTTCTTTTAGCCATGTGCAGGAACCGAACATTCATGTATGTGTATATAGGTATGCAAGCACACAAACAGGCGAAAAAAAGAATGTGCATTTTTGTGAAAATGGCTCACCTGAGTCTTTATTGTACCCTTCCAGTCTCTGTTTAATATGATGTCTGTTCTTTTCAGCCAGTGATGAATTACAACCCCTGGATGCTCCTTTACTTCATATCCTTCCTGCTGATTGTTGCATTCTTTGTCCTGAATATGTTTGTGGGGGTGGTGGTGGAGAATTTTCACAAATGTCGACAGCACCAAGAGGAAGAAGAGGCCAAGAGAAGAGAAGAGAAAAGACTGCGCAGGATGGAGAAAAAGAGAAGGAGTAAGGAGAAAGAGCTGGCCGGTCGGTAGTCTTTGAAAAAAATTTTGAGTGCTGCTTGAGTTTTGACAGGCGCTCACTCCCTTGCTGAGATGGCCGCTTATTAGAGGCATGGATACTGTAGTCTCTTCTTGCATGGATAGGTAGTAAATTAGTTGTCAGGGGAAAGATGGTAAAACAACTTACCATTACTATAAACGTAACTCATAATTGGTTCTCCAAAAGTCAATTTTCTAAAATATAATAGATCTAGGCACATCATGTAACCAAACAATTTCACTGACCAAAAATGCTCAGAAACGGGAAGATCTGTCATTATTACTGCTTATACAATGACACCAAGGAAAGCTTTTCATAGTCACAGTTAAATTAGGCTGAGCAATATTAGTAGGGTATATTACATTGGGATAAAATGTGACCTAAGACCATGAGAGATAGTAGCTCACAACGCTTTGTTTTTGGTTGAGCAGGCTAAAATAATTATCGGAGTACCGATACTGAAAGTGTAAGGGTGGGTCTACCTGAAAACTCACAACCACATCAAACTCCTAAATGCATCAGTTGCTGTTAAGGCATATAAGGGGTTGATCAAACCGGATCATAAATAACACAGATCCTGGCCAGTGCAGTGCATCAGCTATATAAGACAGCTGGCACCCACTACAGATGGCATGGCAGAGCTCTCCAGCCCATGCCATCCACTGGTTACACAATCGTATTTCATGCTTTAATAAAAGCACAATGAGTACATAATGTTATGTAAATTTTCAAGAAGGAGACAATAATATATCTATACATCATTTTTATTTGGATACACAAAATGCCACTGCATAGACATGGCTGTAGAAGATACTGTACTGTAAAATTCCGGCTGTTTTGCAGCCACCTCTAGAGGGAGTATGTGAGCATACTGTATACAGCCTAACAGAATGCTGTCTGCTGCCATATTCTCTTTAGTGGGGTCTATAGACATGTCTGTGTGGGTGATTTGGAGTGCACAGTGCTCTTACTGTTATCTAATGATATATCAAAAAACTAATTGTGGCAATTAATTAACAAAAAAGTTTACATTCTCATTAAAGTTGAAGGGATTTTCTCAACATCATAAATGAGTAAAATTAAAATGTTCTGATAGAAAAACAAGCAGCTTTGCAATTTACTTTTTATTAAAAATTCGTTTCATTCTCAAGGCTAGAAATGCAGGGCTTAACAGCTCTTTTCTATAGACGTTGTAAGCGCTGCTCTGAACCTGGCTGGATCACAGGATCCAACCAGCCTCAGTGCGACTCTTCTCCTCCCATGCTGCAAACGCCAAACTGCCTCTGCTTGTAAAGTTAGGGTCCGCAATGTGACGATGTTGTTGAGCTATCAATCAGGAGCATACTCTCCCCTCCCTCTTTTGGCAAACAGGAGGCTGGAGAGACGTGCGCTCCTCAACAATGAAGCTAACACAACCCCTTTAAAACCTACTAAGATTTTGAATTATTTCTCATAACGCCAGACAACATCTAAACTAGTTGTAAATTTACTTTTGGCGAACCCTTTATTCCAGTTTTTTTTACTTAACAGTACTAACATGTAAGAGGATTGGCACTTTAACAATATAACACCATTCTTATTTTCGAGTCTTTCTCCTTGCATTTTGTCTGACCCTACATGTGCTATCCTAGTATGCATCCGATAGTAGAACATGCTTTCCAGAACGCTATCATTCGCCAGCAATGTGACTTGAGAGACTTTTGTCAGAGCTGAATTATACGTGTTATACTATCGTGCATGTAGATACTTAGCATGGAGATACTTAGTAGTGATGCAATTTAGACAGTAGTATTGACAGTGATTAATTGGGTTTTCCATTTTAAAATGGCAGTACATCACAATGAAGGGGAGGTACTTTTCACTGTTCTTTACTATTTTAACAGTTTGAATATTGAGGTTGGGTATTTTACAGTAAGCACTGACATGAGAGAGAAGAAAATATTAGTAACTTTTATATTTTTTTTTAATGGAAAACCCTTTTAATACATTTTAACGGCTAGCATGCATTTTAGAGGTGCTTATTCTTAATGTACTGTATATTAACTGTATATGCAACTTCTGATCTAAAAGAAAAATCTGAAAATTCAGAGGTTACCATCAATAAGGTTTAATAGAGAATTGTCAATCAAACCTTACGGTGTAGACTTACCAGCCTCTAAATAAGTTTGGATTTTACTGGAACCTTACACCTTGTTGTGCCAGATACTGGGGCATAGCAGAGGACCCTGCAGAAGTCTGAAATGTCAGGCCAATAGAGATTTTTAAAGTACCACTCTGAGGGATTCTTTTATTTCACCACCAGATAGGAATCAGTAATGTATGTTTCCTGTGTGTTAAATACTTACCGCTTGCCCTCTTCTGCTGTTCCCAGCACCACTCCGACTCTCTTCTTTACTGTGTGATCAGAGTTTGATACTGGCCGGCTCAGTTCATTGTTTCACTTCTTAATGTAAGTTTATGGAACTCAGGACAAAAGTCACAGCTGTGGTCACGGGATGGCGGAGGAGGGGAGAGTGACGAGAGCAGTGATGGAATCAGTAGAAGACAGACACCAGTAAGTAGTTTACTACACTCACCGAATATACAATAGGGTATGTGCACACGTTGCGGATTTTTCCACGCAGATTTGGCTGAATCCGCAGGTAAAATGACCTGCGGATTTAGTGCAGATTTACTGTGGATTTTCTGCAGATTTTGTGAGGATTTCACCTGCGTTTTTACACCTGTAGATTCCTATAATGGAAGAGGTTTTAAAACGCTGCGGATTTCACACAAAGAATTGACATGCTGCGGAAAATAAGCAGCAGCAAATCTGCACAGAATTTTACACAGCATGTGCACAGCAGATTTGGTTTTCCATAGGTTTACATGGTACTGTACACCGCATGGGAAACTGCTGCAGATCCGCAACCAAATCCGCAACGTGTGCACATACCCTGATACCAGTGGTGAAAAAAAGCGCCAGAGTTGTACTTTATAAGGGTATGTGCACACATTAAGTATTTGGTGCAGAAATGTTTGCACCATTTCTGCATCTGTTGGCAGGAAAAATGCAGCTGCAAAAAATTGAGTTTTGGATACATTTTTTACTTGCGTTTTTGGTGCAGATTTTTCCCCATTGATTAGCTTGATTGAAATCTGCAGCAAAACCAGTCAAAGAATTAACATGCTGCAGATCTAAACCTGCAAGTCACAAATAAGCAACGTCTGCATGACACTTCAAGATTGTCGTTCACTGGCATCAGGAAACCCTTCAGGTTTTGTTTCAGGTTTTGTGACGAATCTGCACAGTAAAAATGCAACGTTTTCGTACAGCCTAAGCCTCTAACGATAATTTTAATATTATTCTTTATATTTGTTAATGACGGTATCGAATCAAAGAATATTATTAAAATTAGTATAGCTCACATAAAACAAATTTCACAGGAAACGTCATGTAAGCAAATGTATCAATTATATAAATTAATTTTACTGTAAAATCAGGTTCTAACCATTGTTCTAGAGAAACGAGACGTTACATCAAGTGGCTGATGAAGAAGTATAGTGCAGCAGAGCACTTCTCACTGATGAGAAAATGAGCATCTTGTCATTATGTCAAGTTACTTAGAGGAAATAAAAACATCTACAACAAAAACAAGAAGAAAGACAAATCTAATGCTTACACCAGCATATGCTAGGAGTGTATCGATGGGCCTAACCACCAAACTGCTAGTATGAGTGCATTTATTTTAGCAAACTACAGGTTTTCTAATGCTGGAATGACATAGTCTGAACATTTTTGGGATGAAAATGTGATATATGTTTATCTGAACAAATAATAATGCCAAACCATTAACCTTTTTTAAGGCATTTAGCAACATGGCATGAACATATCGATGTGAGCAATAGTAATTTTTGTCTATAGCTAGAGGGGATATGAACACATAGTCTGATCTACAATAGGTTATTGAGCAGGAGGAGCTTAGAAGATTGATATATAGCTTTGTGTGCAAAGATTCAGTGTAAAGCCCCCGTTACACACGGCGAGATCGCTAGCGATATCGCTGAAGCGACAACGATTTTGTGACTCAACAGCGACATCGCTAGTGATCTCGCTAAGTGTGACACGCAGAAACGACCGTCTCCCTGCTGCGATGTCGCTGATCATGCGCGAACGTTCAGGATCATTTTTTGATCGCTGGCGTCACGCTGACCAGCATGCATCGCTGTGTTTGACGCCCCTTATCAACGACGAGCGACCTCGTTGGCGACTCCGAACTCATATAGATAGCGCTGACGAACGCCTATTCAAAGTCTGAATCACTATTATAGACAGTGTGTGACACGGTACCAACGATCGCCGTGGTCGTTAGTGACATCACTGATCGCTGATGCATCGTTATGAAGATCGGCCTGTATGACTGCTTACTAGCGATGCACAAACGATCTTAGCCAGATCGTATCGTTATCGGAATCGTTGGTGCATCGCTACGTGTAACGGTACCCTAAGGGTTCATACTCACTTGCGAGAGACTCGCACTCGCATGTATTTCTATGCAGCCGCACGTTCCAGTCCCAGTGCCGGCGGCAGTGCCAGGTTTTCATGTGAGAGGCTCGCACGAGAATCGTGCGAGTCTCTCGCAAGTGAGGATGAGCCCTAACTTGCTGATTCTGGAATTAGGAGTCCGGCGGGCGGTCCATTCAGTGATTGTCAGCTACCTCTGCATCTATAAAAGGAAATAATAAAGTCCCTCCAACCTCTTCACTCCGAAGACAACAGTGAGCAATCAATAAATGACTTTTTATATATCAATCAACTCCGTTCCTTCTGCTTGATATAATATGTTTATATCATGCTGCCTGCTGAGCGAAAGTTATATTCAATGTTAAAAGTTCCATTTAATGCTCAAGAGGAGATTGAAAAGAACATTGCCACATAATGGCTCTGGGGGCAGCTAGCACATTTCACATCTCTTGGATAATAAAGCCAGGTAATAAGATATGTGCATGGTATAATCTGCATCAGTTCAGGTTCATGTAGTGAAATTGCAAACACAATTATAGCATAGACTTTTATAGCACACTCGAGAATACCCCCTCCTACCATTACTTGTGTTCAGCATTCAGGAGCACAAGATTGAGTGCTCAACATCAGCTGAAAACTCAACATATATTCATAAATCAGTTTTTGTTTGTGCTGCGCCTGCCTACTTTAAAGTTATGATTAATATTAAGGAAAAATTAAGATCTGTGTCTGGCGTAGTAGTTCAATAAATGCAGATAATAATTCCAAAAAATACTTAACTCATTCCCAACCAGGCGATTTTGCATTTTTGCATTTTTGTTTTTTCCCTCCCCTTATTCCAAGAGCCATTTTTTTTTCTGCTGTCATAACCATGTGAGAACTTGTTTTTTGCAGGACTAAGGGTACTTTTTAATGACACCATCTATTTTATCATGTGATGAGCTGGAAAACAGGAAAAACAATTCCAAGTGTGGACAAATAGCAAAAAAAAAGCGCAATTCCACAATTGTGTCTTTTTTTTTTATTTACAGTTTTCTTTTTATGGTAAAAATGACCTGGAGAAGTGATTCTCCAAGTCAGTATGATTATGGTGATACCAAATATGTATAGTTTTTGTTTTTCTTAGGTGATGAAAAAAATTCTGAAATTTGTAAAAAAAGAAAAAAATTCACTTGTGTCGCCATTTTCCAAGAGCAATAATGTTTTAAATTTTCAAGAGATGGAGCTGTATGAGGGCCAAATATGTGGGGAGTTTTTTATTTGTTTAATTTTCAATGAGAGGAAAGGGGTGTAGTTTGAAATGTTATTTATTTTTTTTAACTTTTTTTTTTATTGTATTTGCTCAAATTCCTTTGTACCTGAGAACATCTCATCACATGTGATATATACAGCAATGGCACAGTGTTGCTATTTATGACAAAATTCACGGTTTCTTATGAATACTAGCCACAGGCTGGCTTTCACAGAAGTACTCTTAAGAGAGGCATGGGAGTCTTCAGCAGACCTCTGGCTGCCAAAGCGTACTGTGATCATGTCACAGGAGCACAGATGGACAGTTAGAATAGTGCACCACCATGTCAGTGAGCAGAACTTGGCTGTTAGAGACAGAATAACTCAGCCATCATCTGCTGGCAGAAATGCTGACTCAACTTCTGAGCCCACATCAATGTCAGGGAGCCAGCATATAAAGTACCATTACATCATATATCACTAAGTGTTTAAAGGAGCTTTCCAAGCTTGTCTTATTGAGACCTGTGGAGACACGGGGATCAGTGGGTGCTCTCCTCCGTTGCCCTGGCTGTCTTAAGAAAGACCGCATGGACCAGGTATCATCCCACTGAACACACTCACTCCTTTCCCATGTGCATTATTCCATTTAGACAACCCAGGGTGAGGGTAAAACAGTGTAGCAATAATTTATTGAACCACCAACAGACAATAACATATCTAAGAGTCCCAGAAAATACCCAAGATGGTGCAAATTACAGGCTCTCACTCTTCCGCTGGCTCGCCAAGATTAGAGCATCTGCAACTTTGGGGCTTCCAGAGGTGACTACCAACACCAGTGGCACCATGCTTTTGGCAGGCACCCACAGAGAGGAAGTAACAACAAGGTCCAGAAGCTGACAGTCAATTGAGGTACATGGCCAGGTGACATGCCTGTCCCAACCTGGCGTTCCTGAATGTCTCCAAGAGTCCAGGTGACCAGAGGTTCCCCACTTGGCTTCTCTGAACATCTCCATGGGGCCAGGTGCCTGGATTGTCCTTAACTGACGTCTCCGAATGTCCCAATGGGTTAAGTGATGGCCGATGGAGCAGATCTGTATACCTCCAACTAGGGCCATGGTCCCTTAAGCTGGCATCCTGTACAAGGTCAAATCTGTATTCCTCTTGATGGAGCCATGGTGCCTTTAGCTGTTGTTCTGTAGAGTGTCATTGCAGAAGGATAGAGATCCTTTTTTATACCCACAACTGTCCTCCAGGCCATCATCCACAGGTCAGGGGGAATGTGAGATGAGATGAGATTAGCTCTCATTGTGAATCAATCTGCATATTTTATCCTTCACTGATTGCAGGTCACCAAACTACATGGACTTATAAAATAGGTAATTAACATATTAGCAAACATTGATTGTTCAATGAAACTGTGTCCCTGTCATCCAAAGTTAGCAACATCATGTAGGAACTGATATAATAGATAAACAACAGGCATTCAACAATTCACAAACATCTATTCAAGAGTCAACATTTACACTTGTGGCCAAAAGCATTGACACCCCTGCAATTCTGTCAGATAATACTCAGTTTCTTCCTGAAAATGATTGCAAACACAAATTCTTTGGTATTATTATCTTCATTTAATTTGTCTTAAATGAAAAAACACAAAAGAGAATGAAGCAAAAAGCAAAACATTGATCATTTCACACAAAACTCCAAAAATGGGCCAGACAAAAGTATTGGCACCCTCAGCCTAATACATGGTTGCACAACCTTTAGCCAAAATAACTGCGACCAACCGCTTCTGGTAACCATCAATGAGTTTCTTACAATGCTCTGCTGGAATTTTAGACCATTCTTCTTTGGCAAACTGCTCCAGGTCCCTGATATTTGAAGGGTGCCTTCTCCAAACTGCCAATTTTAGATCTCTCCACAGGTGTTCTATGGGATTCAGGTCTGGACTCATTGCTGGCCACCTTAGAAGTCTCCAGTGCTTTCTCTCAAACCATTTTCTAGTGCTTTTTGAAGTGTGTTTTGGGTCATTGTCCTGCTGGAAGACCCATGACCTCTGAGGGAGACCCAGCTTTCTCACACTGGGCCCTACATTATGCTGCAAAATTTGTTGGTAGTCTTCTGACTTCATAATGCCAAGCACACGGTCAAGCAGTCCAGTGCCAGAGGCAGCAAAGCAACCCCAAAACATCATGGAACCTCCGCCATGTTTGACTGTAGGGACCATGTTCTTTTCTTTGAATGCCTCTTTTTTTCTCCCGTAAACTCTATGTTGATGCCTTTGCCCAAAAAGCTCTACTTTTGTCTCTTCTGACCAGAGAACATTCTTCCAAAATGTTTTAGGCTTTTTCTGGTAAGTTTTGGCAAACTCCAGCCTGGCTTTTTTATGTCTCGGGGTAAGAAGTGGGGTCTTCCTGGGTCTCCTACCATACAGTCCCTTTTCATTCAGACGCCGACAGATAGTACGGGTTGACACTGTTGTACCCACGGACTGCAGGGCAGCTTGAACTTGTTTGGATGTTAGTCGAGGTTCTTTATCCAACATCCACACAATCTTACGTTGAAATCTCTTGTCAATTTTTCTTTTCCGTCCACATCTAGGGAGGTTAGCCACAGTGCCATGGGCTTTAAACTTCTTGATGACACTGCGCACGGTAGACACAGGAACATTCAGGTCTTTGGAGATGGACTTGTAGCCTTGAGATTGCTCATGCTTCCTCACAATTTGGTTTCTCAAGTCCTCAGACAGTTCTTTGGTCTTCTTTCTTTTCTCCATGCTCAATGTGGTACACACAAGGACACAGGACAGAGGTTGAGTCAACTTTAATCCATGTCAACTGGCTGCAAGTGTGATTTAGGTGCCACAGGTAAGTTACAGGTGCTGTTAATTACACAAATTAGAGAAGCATCACATGATTTTTCGAACAGTGCCAATACTTTTGTCCACCCTCTTTTTTATGTTTGGTGTGGAATTATATCCAATTTGGCTTTAGGACAATTCTTTTTGTGTTTTTTCATTTAAGACAAATTAAATGAAGATATAATACCAAAGAATTTGTGTTTGCAATCATTTTCAGGAAGAAACTGAGTATTATCTGACAGAATTGCAGGGGTGTCAATACTTTTGGCCACAACTGTATACTCATATGAACAATAGTCTATGTCTCTTGACCCACAGAAGAAAAACACACCAATTCGAGAGTCAACATTTAGACTCATATAAACAATAGTCTATGTCTCCTGACCTACTGAAAATATATGTCTGGCATAATTAAGTTTAAATACTGTGTCGTCACAATAACTTTTCCTTAGGATAGGTCATCAACATCACATTGGTGGAGGTTGACACATGACACTGTGTACTGATCAGTTGCTTTTAGGTTGAGCAGTGGTCAGATGTAAACAGTGAATGCAGCTGAAGAGCACACTCTGTTCACCGTGTGGTAGTCATTCCTGGTTAGAGTTGAGCGAATATGTTCGGAATCAGTCACTGATTCTGAATTTGCCATATTGGTACCCTATTTGTTCCAAACATATTCAGTCATTTCTACTCCCATTTACTCCAATGACATTTGTCTGTATTTGCAATATTCGCCGCTGATCATAATGGGAACTGAATTTTGAAAAATTCTCTCAACTCTATTCCTGGTTACTGAACCTCACCTTCTATTCCCTTGAATAGGAGTTCAGTTGTAAACCCTTAAGGTCCCGTCACACCTAGCGACGCTATAACGATCCCGACAGCGATACGACATGACAGGGATCGTTGCCGCATCGCTATGTGGTCGCTATTGAGATGTCAGACAGTCCAATCTACCCAACAACGGAGCAACGATCTAGCGTGTCATAGCGACCTTTGTAACGATGTCGGGAACGCTAATCCCCACCTTGTCTTGCTTCTGAGTCGCTAACGAGGTCGTTAGGCTAGGTGTCAAACGTGACGATACAAGCGACTCAGTGGGACATGAGCGACCAAAGAAATGTCCAGACATTTCGGGCACGATCAGCGATACCCGGCAGGGGGGCTGGTCGCTGGTCACTGTCACACACAGAGATCTCGCTGGTAAGATCGCTATAACGTCACAGTTCTAGTGACTCAGCAGCGATCTCGCTTGCGATCTCGCTTAGTGCGACAGGGCCTTTAGAATCGGCACTGCACTCTGAATAGAGCTCTGATCACTGTTGGCCTCTGAGCTGAAAACTGCTTATCAGTAGGATTGCCAATTGTCGGACCTCCTCCAATTTGATCTTAATAGACATAGAAATGTCATTAGTGTGATAAGGCTGAAAAACTCCTTCAAATAACTAAGCAAAAAAACGGTTTATCATATTCACACTTTAGAACTATGACAGGCAAAGACTTCAAATCGGCCCCATTTTCCCAGTGCACCTATCATGAATGCCTAAAATGATAATAATCCAATCATGCCATATTTAAGCTACATCATGTTGCTTCCTTCAAACACCTTTCCATGCAAAATGTATATTATGTGGTAAAAGATGTAATATGGAAGATGTGAGACTAAATGGGGTTTCTCTATCTGGATATTTTGAATCGGAGCAGTGGGCTCAACGATGAAAATAGTTAAAATGGACTTAATGTCTGAAAATAATGCTGAAGGACTGGTTTGGGTGTCATCCATGGAACTGGCATAAACTAATAAATGTGCCCCATTGTGTTTGCAAAGACTACTGATATTCCTAGAGAGTTCACATTTCTGTAGGCACCTGAAGCAAAACACAGCACATCAGCCACGATTCATCAAGTACCTAATTTTCTCTGGAATTCTGGCTTGAAATCTTTGCGCAACTCCACATTGTGAAAAAAATGTGTGACCTGTCTTGGCCAACTGAGCCAACTTGAGGAAAAGTGAACAGAGCTTGGGCAGAATGGTGCGTGACCAAGTTAATCAATTTACTCCACAAAAGTGGTGTAAATTACGACAGATATTTAATCCAGTCAGAAATGGAGTAATATTTATGGCAATGGCGTATGGCTGTGAAAGAGAGCCAAATAATTAAGATGAACACACATCTTTTTTTGAAGATGTTGTATCTTACCCAAGAGCACAGTTCATTAACACTCGAAAGGCAAAATGGTCATAGTCTATATCAGGGTGCTTAAGAGTTCTTATTTTTTGCTGTTTTATTTTTTATTTGTAATGTAGGTGACCGGATGCAGTGTACAGAGGACACAAGGCATGAGCAGTCAGTGAAAGGTGTAATTTACAGTTGTTATAAGACAATTGGTGTTGTTAACACCTTAACGACCTCCAATACGCCTTTTAACGACAGCAGTTAAGGGTACTTAAACCACAGCGACATTAATTAACAGCGCTGAGGAAAAGGTTTATAGCACCCCCCAGAGTCAGAATTTCTCTGGGGTCTCAGAGATGAGACGAGACCCCAGAGAACATGATTCGGGTCAAAAAAGTCAGATTTTCCATTTAATTTCTCTCTCCTCTGATGTGATCACATATCAGAGGAGAGAGAAATAGGGTCCCCTGATTCTCCCCAGTACCTCCCGGTGTCCCTGGACCCTCCTACTTCTCCCCTCGGCCGCCAGTGTTTTCTTCCGGGAAGAAGTGTGCCGGCCGAGATCTGCTGGCCGGCACCCTGCAGCAATAGGAGGTTTTTCCTATTGTTTCAATTTGGTCACTGAGATAGACCCTATCACAGCGATCAAACTAAAAAGAATAGAAAATCAACCCCCCCTTTATCACCCCCTTAGTTAGGGAAAAATAATAAAATAAAAAAAAATTATTTCCATTTTCCCATTAGGGTTAGAGTTGGGCTGAAGTGAATTGGGCTAAAGTTAGGGTTGGGGCTAAAGATAGGGTTAGGGTTAGGGTTGGGATTAGGGTTAAGCATGTGTTAGGGTTAGGTTTGTGGTTAGGGTTATGGTTAAGGTTGGGATAAGGGTTAGGGGTGTGTTGTGCTTAGGGTTATGGTTAGGGTTGGGATTATAATTAGGGGTGTGTTGAGGTTAGGGTCAGAGTTAGAATTGGGGGGTTTCCACTGTTTAGGCATATCAGGGGTTCTTCAATTGCGACATGGCATCTGATCTCAATTCCAGACAATTCTGTGTTGAAAAAGTCATACAGCGCTCCTTGCCTTCCGAGCTCTGCCGTGCGCCAAAACAGTGGTTTATCCCCACATATGGCATATTGGCATACTCAGAACAAATTGCACAACAACTTTGGGGGTCTAATTTCTCCTGTTACCCTTGGGAAAATAAAAATTTTGGGGCAAAAATATAATTTTGTGGAAAAATGTAATTTTTTATTTTCACGGCTCAACGTTATAAACTTCTGTGAAGCACTTGGGGGTTCAAAGTGCTCACCACACATCTAGATAAGTTCATTGAGGGGTCTAGTTTCCAAAATGGTGTCACTTGTGGGGGGTTTCACTGTTTAGGCACATCAGGGGCTCTTGAAACGCAACATTGCGTCCAATCTCAATTCCACCCAATTTTGCATTGAAAAAGTCAATCAGCGATCCTTCCCTTCCAATCTTTGCCGTGCTTGAAAAAGTCAATCAGCAAACTTTCCCTTCCCATCTCTGCCGTGCGCCCAAACAGTGGTTTACCCCCACATATGGGGTATTGGTGTATTCATGAGCAATTGAACACTAAATTTTGTGGTTCATTTTCGCTTTTTACACTTGAAAATAAAAAAATTGTTTCTGAAGTAAAATGTTTGTGAAAAAAGAAATTCATTTTTTCCTTCCACATTGCTTCAGTTTCTGTGAAGCACGCAAAGGGTTAATAAACTTCTGGAATGTGGTTTTGAGCACCTTGAAGGGTGCAGTTTTTAGAATGTGTCATTTTTGGGTATTTTCTGTCATGTGCATCCCTCAAAGTGACTTCATATGTGATGTGGTCCCTGAAAAAATGGTTTTGTAAATTTTGTTGTAAAAATGAGAAATAGCTGGTCAAATTGTAACCCTTTTAACTTCTTAACAAAAAAAATTTTGTTTCCAAAATTGTGCTGATGTAAAGTAAACATGTGGGAAATGTTATTTATTAAGTAGTTTGTGTGACATATCTATCTGATTTAAAGGCATACAAATTAAAAGTTTCAAAATTTAAAAAATTTTCATCATATTTCCGTTTTTTCTTTTCATAAATAAACACAAGTCATATTGAAGAAATTTTACCACTAGGATGAAGTACAATATGTTGCGAAAAAAGCAATGTCAAAATCCCTGGGATCTGTTAAAGCGTTCCAGAGTTATAACCTCAAAGTGACAGTGGTCAGAATTGACCCGGTCATTAAGTACCAAATTGGCTCTGTCACTAAGGGATTAAACAGTGCAAATCAACAATGAACCATATAACGATACAATTGTAATAACAATGAAAGCTTTTCACTATATAATGCTAATGTTCTCTTTACAAGGAGATTATGCCCATTCACAGGGGTTACCACACAAGTTCTTCCTGCAATTCTGGCGGGGAGGTCACCAGTTTTTCTGCTAGCGCATAAGTCTTTCTGACGAAGTCTACTAAAGCACACTGCTCTAACCACACACCAACCTGCCTCCCCTCCACCTGATGTCCTAGCCTAGGCCAACCCCGAATACCGTATGTAATAAATTATTGCTCATGTTGAGTTCAGAATATTCACCCAAAATATATAGGAAATCTACATTGTCCAAACATACTTGAAGATCTGCTTAGTTTTGTCACTAAATTTCTTACAGATGATAGGATCCCTTGAGATGATTGTCCAATTTTTATCTTTTGACATTTCTATATTAAAGGGGTTATCCAGCCTTAGGCTTCAAGTCTGCAGTCACTCATTTCTATACTTCCTGCAACATTCTAAATAGACTGTGTCCAGCCTCACTCAATTCACTTGCATTAATGAAGGCAGCGTCCATCTAGTTGGCATGCGGCCACATATATGCAAATCACAAACTTGCAGTAATGAGCCATTGCTCCTGGTGCCAACACCTGAGAATCCTTTCAGTATTAAGTGCATGCAATGTGAGGTTTTACAAGTTTGCTGTCACAGTTCCATACCTCAGTGTGTCTGGGATACAGTTACTGACAGCTTAGCCATCCAATTTGGTACAGAGGTGTGCTGAAGCTGTCAGTACTTTGATTGACAGCTCAGTCCTCCAGTCTGGTGCAGGGGCATGCTGAGCTGTCAGTGTGTTCATTTACAGCTCAGCAGTGCAATCTGAGACTGGGAGTCTCTGTCTGTCTCCAGGTGTTCATTATCCCAGGTGATTACCAGGCTACATAACTGGGCTGTTTCTCCCTGACCTCTGCCAGACGAACATTCAGCTATTGTCTGGTTTGTTTCTCTGTGCCTTGCTTTCTGTTTATAGATCTTT
Source organism: Dendrobates tinctorius (assembly GCF_039654945.1). Classification (NCBI taxonomy): domain Eukaryota; kingdom Metazoa; phylum Chordata; class Amphibia; order Anura; family Dendrobatidae; genus Dendrobates; species Dendrobates tinctorius. The sequence goes on from NW_027361771.1 coordinate 10,779,791, forward strand.
CATTGCCTGACCGTGGACTTCGTTCCGACTATCCATCTGTTTAACCCTTTCTGCTCTGATCCGCTATCCTCCTGGTATTCTGACCTTGGACTCCTTGACTATCCTGACTCATGGCTTAGCTGTGAGAAGAGGCTCAGCTTCACATTTGCAATCACAAAAAGTGACTGCAGACTTGTAGCCTAAGGCCAGACAAGTTACCCCTTTAAGGCTACCCATTTTGCAAATTGGAAAATACAATAGTTTAGAAATGGTTGAAATCCAAGACAGTAGAATGTTTCTTTCTGGAATTTCAGCTCTATAAGCCTAACATCAATGTGAATGTGAAGGCTTTTTGCAGTTTCTAATAAACCTCTTAAATTATCTTTTATTTTAGAAATGCAAAACTGTAAGGTCCAAGCAATTATTTTACTTTACTGTGAAATTAGGAAGGCAGAAAAAGAAAATTGGGGAAAAAAAGACTGTTGGCTTATATATAAATATCATTCTACCAACCATGAATTTGCAAACTAGGAGTGAAGTTAAGCCCTATTGTTGTCCCACAGCAATTTAAATCTGAGATAGTCAGAGAAGGTCATAATAAGTATAGCTAAAAAAAATTATATTTGATATCTTTAAAAATTGTCAGTGTCATTATAATGTCCAAAATTGAGAAAAATTCTTAAAGCAGACCTGTCACTTTGCCTTGTATAATCTCACTGTTGCACTGTCTGTTGCTGGCTGCAGAATGAGTTATCTGAGAATCCATCAGTGAGCTCATTTTGATGGTCTAATGTGAGAATTTCCGACTGTCTTATCTGTTTGAGATTTTTTAGCTCCTTCCAATTGATCTATGACCACAAAAAACATCAGAGACAAATGTGCGGAAAATGCACAAGCCAAATGCTACAAAATTTTTAATAAAAATGTGTGCATCTAAGCTTAAAAAAGGTCTCTCCAGAGGTTGTCCACCCCCCACATAAAGACCAGAAATCTAGTATATGCATTGTTCACATTGATATTAACATTCTTAACCCCTTTACCCCTGAGGGTGGTTTGCACGTTAATGACCGAAGCCAATTTTTACAATTCTGACCACTGTCCCTTTATGAGGTAATAACTCTGGAACGCTTCCATGGATCCCGGTGATACTGACAGTGTTTTTTCGTGACATATTGTACTTCATGACTGTGGTAAAATTTCTTTGATATGACTTGTGTTTATTTGTGAAAAACATGGAAATTTGGCAAAAATTATGAAAATTTTTCAATTTTCCAACGTTGAATTTTTAGGCCATTAAATCACAGAGATATGGCACACAAAAAACTTATTAAGTAACATTTCCCACATGTTTACTTTACATCAGCACAATTTTGGAACCAAATTTTTTTTGTTAGGATGTTATAAGGGTTAAAAGTTAAACCAGGATTTCTCATTTTTACAGCACCATTTTTTTTTTTTAGGGACCACATCATATTTGAAGTCACTTTGAGGGGTCTATATCATAGAAAATACCCAAAAGTGACACCATTTTAAAAACTGCACCCCTCAAGGTTGTCAAAACCATCTTCAGGTGCTTCACTGGATTTTTACGAATGTTTAAAAAAATGAACATTTAACTTTTTTCACAAAAAATTTACTTCAGATCCAATTTTTATTTATTTTACCAAGGATAACAGGATACCCCAAACGTTATTGTGCAATTTGTCCTGAGTACGCTGATACCCCATATGTGGGGGTAAACCACTGTTTGGGCATATGGCAGAGCTCGGAAGGGAAGGAGCGCCGTTTTATTTTTTCAAAGCAAAATTGGCTGGAATTAAGATCGGACGCCATGTTGTGTTTGGAGAGCCCCTGATGTGCCTAAACAGTGGAAATCCCCCACAAGTGACATCATTTTGGAAATTAGACCCTCTAAGGAACTTATCTAGATGTGTGGTGAGCACTTTGAACCCCCAAGTGCTTCACAGAAGTTTATAACGTAAAGCCGTAAAAATAAAAAATCGGCACATGGCAGAGCTCAGAAGGGAAGCATCAGATTTTACTGTTATGGTTTGCAGGTGCCATGACTCACTGGGAGAACCCATGAGGTGCCAAAACAGCAGAACCCCCCATAAGTGACCCCATTTTACGAACTACACCTCTCCGTGAATTCATCTAGGGGTGCAGTGATCATATTGACACCATGGATGTGTCACAGAATTTTATACCATTGGGCAGCCAAGCGGAGAGACTCGGGAGGAACGGAGCGCTATTTGCCTATTCAAGTGAATGGGTCTGTGCACATGTCAGTGTGTTTCCACAGACCATGTGTCGGTGGGCAAAACACGCTGACATGTCCGTTTTTCAATATCAGCACGGGCCAAAAGACATCCAGCACACGTGCATACGCATAACACACATGGATGTCATCCATGTGACAATGTGACACGCATCGGCGCCGGCGAGGAAGCGTTACAGTAAGCGCTGTTCCCCGGTGCTGAACACGGCTCTCAACATTCTCCACTGCTTGTGCCGATCGCCGTGGTACTGATGCGGCACACGCATGCCACACGTGTGCCACAAGTATTACACATACAGACACTGACATCTCCGGTACCGGAAATATCAGGAATTGCGAAAGAGGAGTTATAGTGGGTTTTTCTGTTTGACTGCTGTCACACACTAAGGCCTGTTTCACACTTGCTTTTTTTTGCAGCGCGTTTTTCCCGCAAAAAAAACGCATTGAAAAACGCATACAAAAGCATACAACTGCTGCGTTTTTTTCAAGCATTTTTATGAGCATGCATGAAAAAAACGCAGCGTTTTTATGCGTTTTTAGAGCGTTTTTACCGCGTTTGCATTTTTTTCCAACATTAGGTGGCCCCTCACACTAACCCAAACTATGACTTTACTAACCCTAACCCTGACCCTAACCCTAACCCTGACCCTGACCCTAACCCTTAACCAAACCATACTTAACCCTAACCCTGACCCTAACCCTTAACCAAACCATACTTAACCCTAACCCTGACCCTAACCCTTAACCAAACCATACTTGACCCTAACCCTGACCCTAACCCTGACCCTAACCCTAACCCTGACCCTAACCCTAACCCTGACCCTAACCCTTAACCAAACCATACTTGACCCTGACCCTAACCCTGACCCTAACCCTGACCCTAACCCTAACCCTAACCCTGACCCTAACCCTTAACCAAACCATACTTAACCCTGACCCTAACCCTAACCCTAACCCTTAACCAAACCATACTTAACCCTAACCCTGACCCTAACCCTGACCCTAACCCTAACCCTGACCCTAACCCTGACCCTAACCCTAACCCTTAACCAAACCATACTTAACCCTGACCCTAACCCTTAACCAAACCATACTTAACCCTAACCCTGACCCTAACCCTAACCCTAACCCTGACCCTAACCCTAACCCTAAACCCCCTTAACTAACCCTAACTTTACCCAAACCCCTAAATTCCATTGTCTAAACTAATGGTAAAAAAAAAACGCATGTGCAAAAAAACGCATACATAAGCATGCCAATGCGCACATATGCTCACCATAGACTTATAATGGGTGTCTTGCTGTAAAAAAACGCATTGCGCGCGCATGCGTTTTTTTGAGGCAAATCGGACGCACAAAAAATGCAACAAGTTGCATTTTGTGCGTCCGAGCGCATACCGCAAAAAAATGCATGCGCGGTAAAACGCGTACAAACGCATGTGTAAGCGCACATAAGCGCATCCCATGCAAAGTATAGGAAAAAAAAATGCATGCGCTATTTAGCGCTAAATTACCGCGAAAAAAAACGCAAATGTGAAACCAGCCTAAAAGGCGCTTTTTATTGCAAAAAATATTTTTCATCACCATATTTTGAGAGCTATAATTTTCCATAGTTTGGCCCACAGAGTCATGTGAGGTCTTGTTTTTTGCGGGACGAGTTGACATTTTTATTGGTACCATTTTCGGGCACATGACTTTTTTTGATCGCTTTTTATTCCGATTTTTGGGAGGCAGAATGAACAAAAACCAGCAATTCATGAATTTCTTTGGGGGGGGGCGTTTACACCATTCCGCGTGTGGTAAAATTGATAAAGTGGTTTTATTCTTCGGGTTAGTATGATTTCAGCAATACCTCATTTATATCTTTTTTTATGTTTTGGGCTTTCATACAATAAAAACTATTTTATATAAAATATAATTATTTTTGCATTGCTTTATTTTGAGAGCTATAGCGTTTTTATTTTTCTAGTGATGGAGCTGTTTAGGGGCTTGTATTTTGTGGGACAAGATGACGTTTTCAGCGGTACCATGTTTAGCTATATCCGTCTTTTTGATCGCATGTTATTCCACTTTTTGTTCGGCGGTATGATGATAAAGCATTGTTTTTTATGGTGTTCACTAAAGGGGTTAACTAGTTGTACAGTTTTATTGGTCAGGTCATTACGGACGCGGTGATTCCAAATATGTGTACTTTTATTGTTTAGATTGTCTTTAAAATATTTATTTAGTGGTATAATCAATATTGATTTTTTTCTTTTTTTTTTAAATATTTTTAAAATAATTTATTTTTTTGTTTCTACTTTATTCTAACTTTTACACTTTGCCCCCCTATGGGACAATCATAGTCGTCATGAAAATGACGACATCGGGTTACCATGGCAGTGATCGGGACCCCGCAGGGTCTCCGATCCAAAGGCAGAGGGGCTGTCAGCCCTCTGCCTGCTCCTGGAATGCTGTGATCGTGTTCAATCGCAGCATTTCGGGGGTAAAAGTGCCGGGAGCGGTCTGTGAGTATCAGCTCATCACTATGAAGTACTATACCGTCCACAGTCAAATTGTGCCAGGTCACATGGATGGTATAGTACGTCACATGGCAGAAAGGGGTTAAAGAATAATCGTTGTTTTAATTGTTATTTCCTAAATCAATAGTATACATAAAAATAAGAAACTTCATAATATATCTTATCATAGAAATTTGCTTCTTTCTCCTCCTGGACTGATCTTTCACTAATAATTTAGTGGGTAAAATCTGTATTCAATGAATACAGATTTTCCCATTACTGAGATAGGAAATGACAATTGGGGGTTTTCAAATACTATGGTACAAGGAGTGGAGGGAGAGAAGCTAGAGGTAGACACAAACATTCTGCTGCAAGTTCTCCTGAAACGTCAGTTAGGCTATGTGCCCACGTAGCGTTTTTTAAACGCTCAGGAAACGGGTTCTCCTTCCCAGAAAACGGGCGTTTTTTTCCGCGCGTTTTTTATGCATTTTTTTCTACGCGTCTTTTGGACTATAGGAAATAGCCAAAAACGCAGACCTAAGTGGAAATTAATGAACATGCTGCGTTTTTTACCGCTAAGCGTTTCCTTAGCGGTAAAAAACGCATCCATTGGCACAAAAAGGCCAAAATGTATTTAAATGAATGGGATGCTTCTTTTAAGCTCTTTTGATGTGGTTTGACCCCGAAAGATGCATCAAAAACGCTTAAAAAAGCTACGTGGGCACACAGCCTTATAGTTCTTCATGGAAGTTTATGAGCACTAATTGTCATCTGCTATCTCTATAAAGGGGAAATTAAAATTTATTTACAGTTTTTCTTCCTATTTGTGACCAAATCATGAATGCCCTAGTCTTCGGTTTATATGAAGTATTTGCATATCACTATCGCCATCTAGTGTCCTTGTGTAAGAATACATTACAGTATAACATGCAGTGTGTTTAAAAGTATGGTATCCTGTATTTCACAACTATTACATGCAGAATGCACTTTTCCATAGAAATTTAAAAAACTTCAAGAAATGTCTTGTGTTTTATGTTTTTAGTTATTGCGTTTTTGCTCTAATTTATGAAGATTTTGGAGTTAGATATTTACCACTGTTTGGGTAAGGAAGTGTATTATTTGGTGAGCCTTTTTCTCCCTTCCTTTTGGAATCATTATCTGCATGCAGTGACATACTACACCATAGACTGGCTGGCATCTCTTTATTTCTGCACCAGTTTCCTTTGGATCTCTCAGATGCATTATCTACAGATAGTTTATGATATGTTCTCATTCATACCATCATCATCTACAGATATTATCCAGCAGTAATTCATTTCCTAATGTATACATCAGTTACTGAAACGTAAAAGCCTAGTATTCATAACTTTGACATCTTAATTAATACATCATACTATGCATTCCAACGTCGTATCAAAATCCTAAAAGTATTGTAATAAAAATTATGTAATAATAATGTTACAGTACTAATCATACTTGTGTGATAATGTTGGGAATGACAAAGACAAAATTAATTCTCTCAACACATATAAAGGGATTAGCCACTATTAACATATGTATTGTATACATGATGTTGTGGCACTTACTCATATACTGTATAAGTATTACAGGTTCTCCTCCTACACGTGTTAGTGAAGCCTTCTTGATATACTGCATAGGTTTCCTGTTCACAAAATGACAATCATGTAGCCTACACATTTGTTAAATTTAAGTAGCCAACCCCTTTAGTTATATGACAACATTATTATCATCATACTGTGAAGTCTGACCATACACAAATGTATTAAACATGCTATAATGACAATACTGCCCTCAAAAATGCAGCAGTGGTGTAACTATCCTCACAATATGATGCTACCTGTTAAGGAAGAATCACACGGCCATATAACTTGGACGAGGATCGCTACGCATTGCTCGGACTGGCCGTCGGCTCTCCCGACCTGAGTTTGACAGTTGCCCAGTTGCCTAGAAATACATGCTGTCACACTCGGGTCGAGAGAGCCGACGGCCAGTCCGGGCATTGCGTTGCGATCACCCGCTGACTTATACGGCCATGTGACTCTTCCCTTATTGTCATGATGTTATGGGCTCACCTGGTTCACAGCACGGACCAGAGGCGATGATGCAGCAGAAATGGACATGCCAGACAACACATGGATCAGTGATGACTAGAACAGCAGGGCATGTTGGACTGCAGATGGACAAGAATAGCTGTCAGTAAGAGATGCAGTTGGAAGGCAACTACACAGAGGAACAGCAGAGAAGTATGTGCAGTAGGATATCTCATAGCAGGAATATGGTAACATGGGAATAGCAGAGATTTATATGCAATCAGGTATTTGGCAACAGGGATACGGTTAACCACAGGAAAAGCAGAGGTGTACATGCAATAGTTGTTTCAGCACAGTTTATGAGCAAAACAAGTTTGTAACTTGTAACTTGACAATAGTATAAGCGCAAACAGGACCTTGCAGCAGAGGTGCGGCACATTATTTTCAGAGACGAAGGTGTAAACAACTCTGAGAACATTAGAGAGAAGTTTGTAATCTGGAATCGTGATAGCAGTATAGTAAGTGTGGGCAACACCCACAGATGCTGGACTGGGTTTGGAAAAAAATGCTGGGCGTTCAATGGAAGTTGGGAATAGCAGAAATGATAATTATACACCGGCTGGAGGTTCGCCAAATGGAAGGTGAAGCCAACTCCTGACAAACACATTGTTGCTGAACTATGCTTTCTCAATACTCACGCAGTGGGCTCCTGCCTGAGTGAGGGTGAAAACATCAGTGGTGTTTGCCGGGCTACCACTGTAACCCACACAGACTAGCATAAAGGGAGACGCCATAGGCGAAGGAAGCAAGACCCGGCACTGGAGCCAGGACATGTGAGTACAACATGATTTCCACTGAGCTACAGTTATCATGACAACAATTGTCTGCTTTGATCAAAGAAAAAGATCAACAAAAAGTTGATGTATCTTGGAGATTTGATGGAAAAATATAAATTCTGCTATTTACCACATTTACAGAAGGCATTGCTATCTAATACACAATCGTCAGAGAGCTACAGTGATGCACAGCGTTCGTTAGTGAGGATTACACTGATGATCAATCCAACATTGGCACTATGTCTGACAATTGCTGAGAATGCTATCACAGGCATCATAAGCATGAGGATATACTGTAGTCATGCCACTGACCATACTAACCGTGACATCAGATTAATAACCTTAATGACTAAGAAATCATAGGGGCCGATTCATCAAAGCTTTTACAAAAGAAAACTTGTAAAAATCTTGGCGTTTTCACGTGAGTTTAAAGCAGCTGTGTGGAAATGAGTGGAGCTGTGGAATGGACGGGGTGTTGCCACATAAGTCCAAGCCACAGAGAAGATGCGCCAAATTCATGTAGTATTGTGTGCCGCTTAATTTGGCACATTGAACTCCAATGAGCCCTTTACCGCGTCTTGCATGCACTATGACTCTCTTAATGAATTGTCCCCACAGTGTCGGTATGTCTGCTCATGCCAACACTCAAACTGTAAGACTAACAATGATGTCACTGACTTCATAATAGTGACCATGGAAACGCTGTCGCACTCTCTGCCATGCGATCACATCATTATTGTAACAATGCCATAACAGACCTTACAATGCTGACTTTGGCAACGCTGACATCACAATGTTAACCTTGTTGTCACCATTGACATCTTTTTGTTCACCTGACAAGGCAGCCTTTGTGAGTCTGCTCATAATAATACACTAATTCATACAGTTGACCTAACGGCATAAGAATGTTTCCTTGTTATAATGATTTAAAGACATAGCTGCTTGGACATAGATTTAAAGCAGTTTCCCATAATTAACATTTATCATCATCCACATGAAAATTTTCTGGGCTGAAAAATTCTACTCTATAAATTATAATAGATTGCTAACAGACATTGATGAGTATGTGCATTTCTTGTATATTCTTGCTCTATCGAATAACAATTTAACGGGTTAGTATGGTACCTAAGTTTCCTTTCTAAATATCTATCTTTACATTCAAACCAGTTTTGTAATTGGATTTTTTATAAAAAAAAATTTTTCTTTTTACTTCACTTCCTGTGATGTTTCTTGTGAGAAGAGTCTCCAACGGGACTTCACAGGAGGCCGAGGCTGCGCTTACTTCTCCGCATTGTCTATCTCCCTTCCTAGAAAGGGACGTCTTCAGGAGGTGGCGCTGCAATTATTTACTCCAGTTTCTTGCAATGCTGCCCTTTGAGAATATCCTGGATCCATGATGATATCATCTGTGGGAGACGTGAGCTCAGCGCCGCCACTCTACTTCTATTTCTCCCTCTGCTGCTTCTAACTGTGAAAGAAGATGGGATGGAGATAGAAGCAGTGTGAGTCACACCAGCAGTGCCCCCACAGCTTCCAACACTGCCCTCAAACCAATCATCATTAGGGAGCGCCATTGTTGTCAGTCACTCAGTCTTGTTCCAAAGTTAGAATCAGCAGTAGCAGAAATAGAAATGGAGTGCCGGCGCTGCACTCACCTTTTCCACAAATTCTATCACTGTGACTATGGATCCAGGGCATCTTCAGAGGGATGCAATGCAAGAAGCCGTATAACATAACAGCAGCGCTGCTTTCTGATGACGTCCTGTTCCAGGAGATGAACTAGATGCTGCAAGGAAGTGAGTGCAGCACCAGCCTCCTGTGATGTCCTATCTGAGACTCCTCTCAAATGAATTGTCACAGGAAGTGAAGCAAAAAACACACTTAGGCATTAGCTGGATAGAGAGAAGTGTAGGGTATTGTATATAAAGTTAATTATAAAAGTGGTCAGGGTGTAATGATCGTTAGAAAGGACATTTTAGGTACCAAACCACCCCTTTAAACATACAATATATTATCTGTGCCAGGTTAGTAGACAGGCATCGTCTGAGGGTAGACAATCATTATAAATACAGGTCAGTTACTGTGCCAAACCTCTTGGGTTCTGATATAAAAATTTCAAACTCAAATTTAAATTGTTTCTTAGCTGGAAAGATACTTTACTTACCCAACCTGCTTTGTTCTACAGATATTAGAGGCTGTTGAATAAGGTACTCGACTATCAGCTAACATTTTCACGAAGTTTGTGGCTAGTGTTCATCCATCCCAGGATATTTTTAGTAGAACTCAGTGTTTCTCGTTGTGACACAATGTAACGTCTTGATAAGGTCATTATCAGCAAGGGGAAGGAGAGTTTGTAAGAACACTTCTGTTTTTCATGTGCAGTCTTTGTTTTCCAAAATATCGACCGGCCATAACGTTTCCATCTAATTTTCTAATGCATCTACAAAAAAAATGAAGTAACTTTCAAATATTAAATTGCTTAAAAAACACTTACTGTATTTTATCACCAGCTCCTATGCAGATGTATGTGTCTCCATGATAACAGAAAACAAAGAAACTCTATGCACTGCAGCCTGATCCTTAGAGCTATTGGCACCTATGTGTCCGAGCCCCTGTGTAGAACCAGTATCTTAAAGGGAATTTGTCACCTCCTTTTTTGAGATATCATATAATGATATCATTCAATTGTGTGTCACATAAGGATTCTCTTAGTACTTTTGCTTCCCCCTGACCCCACACCTTTCATTCATAAATACCTTGTTTATATCGGTTCAGATGTATGCAAACTGCCACTGTCCGGTCCGCTGGGCGGGGCTTATTCACCTGCTCCCCCCCCCGTCTTGCTCTACGGATTTCTTCTTGTGTAGAGCAAGACAGGGAGGGGGGAGCAGGTGAATAAGCCCCGCCCATCGGACCGGACAGCGGCAGTTTACATACATCTGAACCGATATAAAAAAGGTATTTATGTATGAAAGGTGCGGGGTCAGGGGGAAGCAAAAGTACTAAGAGAATCCTTATGTGACACACAATTGAATGATATCATTATATGATATCTCAAAAAAGGGGTGACAGATTCCCTTAAGGCCCTGTCACAGTAAACGATGCACCAGCGATCCCGACAACGATATGACCTTGTCAGGATCACTGGTGCCTCGCTACATGATTGCTGGTGAGCTGCCAAACAGGCAGCGTCACCAGCAATCAGGACCAGTGAGGGCGCTGTTATCTAAGGTAAATATTGGGTAACTAAGCGCGCGCGTCACTTAGTTACCCGCTATGCACCTTAGATACCTGCGTGCTCACGCTAGGACGCTGGTATCTAAGGTAAATATTGGGTAACTAAGCACGTGCAGCACTTAGTTACCTGCTGTTTACCTTGGATACCAGCGTCCTAGCACGAGCACGTAGGTATCTAAGGTACACAGCGCATAACTAAGTGACGCATGCGCTTAGTTACCTGATATTCACCTTAGATACCAGCTCCCAGCCTCTGCTTATAGCGCTGGGAGCTCGCTGATTGTCGGTCTCCCGCTGCCACATACAGCGATGCGGGAGACCAACGATCAAAATATGGCCCAGGACATTGCTGCACGACCAGTGATACCCGGCGGGGGGGCTGGTCGCTGATGTGTGTCACACAGTGAGATCGCTGGCGAGATCGCTGTTGCGTCACAAAATCAGCGATCTCGCTGTGTGTAACGGGGCCTTAACACTATATAGCGGTAATATTGGTCTTTGTATAGTATCTTGTTCGGTAACTATATAGTAGTATTATTCCATTGTGCAGTCATATAGTGTCATTATTGGTATTATTGTTTTTTTGTATAGTGTGTTTTGTTATGTAACACTATTGCGATGATATTTATCATTGTGGTAATATTTGGTTCTAGTATAGTGGCAACATTGGCATATTATAGCAATCATTGTATAGTTATAATATAACAATGTATAAATGTGGATACATATCCATTAGGGTTTGTGACCCTCAACTGTTAAGACCCAGCCATGGCCCTGAAATATGAGTGCAGGGTAAATCTACCATATACAGGGTAAAAACTAGCCCCACACTCTTCAGTGCTTGTGGTTGTATGGAAGCACAAAACATCCCACTGCTACACATGTCCTTATTTAGAAATTAGAGGACAAGGAGCAGCAAGTACAAATTATTTTTAATATAAGTAAATATGTCAGTACATAGTATAACACGAAAAACATTTTACAAAAGTTAAAAGATGTGCAAACGAGGAAAGGACACCGAACCTGAATGCTCCCATCACATAGTTAAATAGAACCACTTAGGAATACTGAGGGAAGAGGTAAAGTATCAGTGGACACCTGAAGCCATGGTTTAAGCAGTCAGCAAGTAGAAAAGAACTTATGGAAGTAGTGTACCTGTTACTTATGAAGTATGGGGGAAATCAGGAAGGTGCAGGATGGTGGACGAACCCCAACGCGCGTTTCGCTTATACGTTCTTGTGCTTTCTCAAGTCCTCATGTACAACAGAGAAATAAATGGTTGAGCTTCCAGGTCTTTAAAGTTAAATCCAACATTCTTGATTGGGATCTAATTAAAATATAATCACATTGTGCAATAAGATAACCAACCATGTAACTCTGCATTATTGTAATATAATCATATCCCAATGAAGACTATTGAATGATAGCTCTGATGAATTAACCTGTAAGCAGAACCACTTTTTAGGATAAGATTACACAGTTTGTTATAATCTGTTACCATAGAGATACATAGTTTTCCATAGGAGCTTAATACACTGAACTGTAATACGTGTTTAATTGACTACAGTGTTTGCAAAAGTTTTTATTTAATGTTTCATGTTAGATGCAAGGCTACAAAGATGGGCCTTGCCTTAAAGTAAATCTGTCAGCAGGGTTTTTTCTAGCCTTATATGTAAGCAGCATAATGTAGAGACAAATAACCTGATTCCAGCGATGTGTCACTGACTGGGCTAACTGCTGTAATTTTCTCAGCAGGAGATTATCACTAGAGGACTAGTAAACCTGCTGCCAGGTAGTCCTCCATATTCATGAGCTCTGTATAACTCCACCCCCACCACTGTTTGCCAGCTTTCTGCCTATGCAAGTATAAACAGAAACAAGCCAATCAGTGGTGTGGGCGGGGTTATACAGAGCTCAGCATTCAGAGAACTGACAGCTCTACAAAAGATAAAGCAGAGATTTTGTCAAAAGTACAGCAAGCAGTCCACCATGTTATACACCTCTGGAATCGGGATCTCCACCTCTACATTATGCTGCTCTCAGATGGGGTAACAAAAACTTGGTGAAAGATTCTCTTTAAACTACAGTCTTTGACAACTTACCATAAAGTTTGATACCAAAAGTGAGTTATCATACTAGGCAAATATCAAAGTGTACTACAACATCGGGAACAGTAATTAACAGCATGTCATTCTTTTAGATCTAATGCTGGATGATACAATGTTGGAGCACTCAGCCAGTCCAACACAAGGTACTGGCAGATCTGGTGTATTGTCCCAGCACAGTGACTTTGTCGTGTAACTAATTGCTGTCTGATGTCAGACGTCAACTAAGCTGTGTGTGAAGTCTTGTTTGTTATCTCATGGCTCACACATTTCATCTTGGTGTTAAAATTCACAAGAGTCATCACACAAGAGACACTACATACTTTAGCATTCCACATGGAAATGTCTGACATAAAAAAAGAACAATTTAATAAGCAGCTAAAAATAGAGAGTGCCTGGTAACTGATGGCACCAGTCTGTTTAATTATTTGATTGATAATGCTTTAACCTACATATAATCCATTTTATTGAAGTGGTACCACTTCCCTTGCTAAGAATCAACTAGTTGGTCCTTTAAGAAAATGTATGCAAATTAGCTGTCAGGTGGCGCTATGGAGATAGTTTTAGTTTTTATATTCTGAAGATCTGTTTTTCATACTGTATTGTGTGGTGCCATTACCATGAGACAGGTTTTTGTGGCTCGTAGATAACATGTTGTTACTGTCACTGTCACCAGTAAATAGCGGCCATCAAGAGCAAAAAGAAATGAATTGTATTGCTATGTCCATGTAAATGAGTGGGAAAAAGTGGTGGCATGTTAATACATATCGTTTAGATACTACGCTACAAGGAATGGAGTGTGTCACAGACTACTAAAGCGCACTGTACATAGCATAGTCTTAGAATGTCAGAAAAAAATTAAAACGACGTAACGTGTGATTGCAGCGCTGGTCTCAGCAGTTTTTTCTCCTTATATTGTGCACTGACAGTGCGCTCTCTTGCTGGTTCATCATTTTTCATTCGAGCTGGCGAAGTATTGCATTGTCACTGTGCTCTGAGAAGAATATCGCACAGTGACAAGGTCCCTACTGAGCACATGTCGAAATTTACAACCGACACATGGTCAATAGAGCAGGGAATAGCCCAGCCTCTGAAAATGATGACAACAGAGCAGCGGCTGTAGCAGTGACCACAGCTTCTGCTCCCTGATGACTACTCCAACATGTAATAGGAGTTCTCAAATGAAGCATCATCAAACAGTAAGTAGGTTAAAAAAATAAAGCAGTTAGATCGCGTAGTGAGCTATCAATAGGAACTTTTTAATTAAAGTATATTAGAAAAGAGATTAGATTATGACATTATAGATTTAGGATTATAATGTTCGTTCCAGCCCACCCCAGTTCTGAGAGATGGTCACGAGCCACATCCAGAGCCCCCTGAGTAGTGACACCCTGACAGCCCACATTAGTTACACCTATATGCCCTCCTCCATTGTAGGTAGTATTCTTACATCTAGAAATTCCCACCTTGCCCCAATCAGTGTGCAGGGAGTGCCTGATGCCAGAATGCCATCTCATCCAGCTTCAAGCAAACAACCCTCTACCTGGCAATATAATCCTTTCTCCAGCTTAAAATATTAACCTATTACCCCAGTGGTCAGTATATGTGCATCTTGATCTGCTCTTATCTACAGAACGAAGTCACCATCTGGTCACCGGATCTTCATAGTGGTTGACTAGATTTGATAGTAGCGCACCAAGCTGGCAAACAGAAATTGGGGACCCGTGCTCTATAGTCTGTTATTGTTAATCTATTAACTAAATAAATGAAACGAACTAGTACAACTAGTCAGATGAACACGTGAAAAAAAACTTCATTTTAGAGAAATCCTGAATTTAGTGGATTATATCGTATTTTAAGATAAAGAACGTAAAACACAAAAACTGTTGAGAGAAACAATCACTTTTTTATTTTGCATTTAGAATTGAGGATACATAATATTGTGCGATTCGTATTCTTGGACCAAATGGACAGCCATTTTGACACAGTCCTACCTTTTTCCTGCAGCTACCATTAGAGAAAGGATATTGCATAGCGTTCCCAACATAAAACTAAAAGGAATGTCTTCCCCCTTACAGTAGTAATGGCTGCAGGCAGCCAGAGTGTTTTCATTTATTTCTATGAGTGAATGAAATCAGGCGATTTGGAGCTCTATGTGTTAGGAAATTATAAATAGTATCAACTTAATACAAATGTAATACATTTGTCAGAGCCCTAAGTAGAGGGAGGGGGTCAATTCTGAGCTATTCTCTGGGGTCCTATGATTTCTGTCTATACACTGCTGGCACATAGAGCTATTTTTTTTAATCCTCGTTGGCAAAAACAAGTAATTGCATTGTTTGCCTTTTACATAAGATATACGGTACTTAGGTTCTGACTTTAAACATATAGCTTAGTAAGACAAATCAGAGGAAAATTGTTGGGAAATATCTCTGGTATTTTTGTCATTTCCATTTTGTATACTTACAGTGGCATGTAAAAGATTGGGCAGCCTTGGTCAAAATTACTGTTGTTATGAAGAGTTAATCAAATTGAAGGTGAAATGATCTCTAAAAGATCTAAAGTTATATATATATAATATATATTCATCTTCTACATTTTAAAAACTACAAAAAGTTGAATTGTTGATGCAAAAAATTGGGCACCCTGCATGGTTAGTACCTAGAAGCACCCCCTTTTGCAAGTATCACAGCCTGTAAACGTTGTTTGCAGCCAACCAAGAGTTTTTCAATTCTTGTTTGAGGGATTTTCGTCCATTCTTCCTTGGAAAATTCTTCCAGTTCTGTGGGTCGTCTTGCATGCACTGCAATTTGGAGGTCTAGCCATAGATTTTCAATGGTGTTCAGATCAGGGGACTGTGAGAGCCATTGTAAAACCTTCAGCTTGCGCCTTTTGATGTAGTCTATTGTGGATTTTTACGTGTGTTTTGGTTCATTATCAATTTGTAGAAGCCATCCTCTTTTCAACTTCAGCTTTTTTACAGATGATGTTGTGTTTTTCTCCACACATACCTTTGATCATTGTGGCCAGAGAGTTCTATTTTAACCTCATCAGTTCACAAGACTTGTTACCAAAAGGCATCGCACTTGTTTAAATGTTCTTTTACATACTTCTGATGCTGACATTTATGATGAGGAAGCAGGAAAGGTTTTCTTCTGATGACTATTCCATGAAGGCTATATTTGTGCAGGAGTTCTGATTTGCCTCTCTAGCAATCCTATGAGCAGCTCTCACTGAAATTTAGCTTAAAAAGGCTTCTTATAGCCTTCTTTTACTTTGTGGTCCTCCACCATATTCATTTTCAAAGAGCTAGTCAGCTGCTTAGAAGAGCCCAGGGCTGCTGTTAGCACAAGGTTAAAGGAGGCTTGTTTTTTTTTTATAAAGCTGGGAAATTTGCATCACCTGGCCTTTCCTGTCGAGATAGTGAACAAGCCATTACCCTGAAATTAAGGTATGAAACCTTAGTCAAAGTTATCTGAGCACAAAAATCTACAAGGTGCCTAAACTTTTGCATCGTTCCATTTTCCTTTTTGTAATTTTTAAAATGTAAAAAATGACAAATATATTCTGTTTCTAAAATACAAAGGGAAACTTTAGACCTTTTAGAGATCATTTCATCTTCAACATGCTTAACTGTTCACAATAATAGTCATTTTGCCTAGGGGTGCGCATACTTTTACTTGACACTGTACTGATGGAACGGTTTGGTAGATTTTTTTTTTATTACTGCAGGAGGATGTGTTGAAAGATAATAGGTAATAATCAGAATTCCTAGCCATCAGCAATATAATATACTTAAAGAGGACCTATCACTTAATAAAATTGAGTTAAATACCCTGTAAAAAGAATCCTTGAGCCCTGTTGATTCTGCTGCTTTTTCCATTTTATGCTGTGTCATTTCATTGCAGTGATATTCACATTTTTTGTTTTTTGTGTGCAGTATGTGAAATTTCTGCTTATAGTTCAACTGGTTGTTTCTTGACAGTCTTCTCAGGGGTCATGCGCTTTTACCCCTTCTTCTCAGATGCTGCCAATCACAGCTTGGCAGAGTATAAGATCCCTAGAGTACTATATGAGCTGCAGTTGAGGTTGGGATGAATGTGTTGGGGTGAAAGCGCACACCCATAGAAAAGACTCTATAGAAACTCCCAGTTGTTGCACTACAAGCAGAGATTCACATAGAGCTCCAAATGTAACAAATGTGAATATCTCATCAATGGAGCGACACTAAAAAAAACAAGGAAAAAAAGACAATCAGAGTAGCCCAGAGATTTTTACAAGGTGTTTAACATAATTTTTTGAGCAAGTGACAGGTCCTGTTTAAGAATGTTTGGTCTGTCATTGAGCCCTTCATTTTCTTATGATAATATTCTTCAGTGTTACTAGTTGCTTTGAAGCAATCACATTATTGGTATGAATGATTACATGATTATTTTCACATAGAGAAAGAATACATGTGAGCTCCTTGCTGGCTCTGTACATGATTGCTTCAAACTACAACTGATTGATCCATTATTGCTACACTGCTGATCATCACCCAACGAACCTGAAAAATGCTGGATGGCCAGGTGAAATTATATTTTGTACTGTACAAATGAGTGTGCGCACTGAGCAATCTATTCCAGTTTGTTCAGTGTATATCGTTTACGACCGCCGATCAACAAAGAAGGAGCTGATCGGAGGTGATTTAGTGCCCTAGTGGACATGAACGCTAAACTACGTATATATGTTGTGAAAGATTAACTGTGTAGCTGCAGGCAAAGTGGGACTGGTGCAGGCAGAGACAGGAACAAAACACAAAATAAACCCCTTTCTTGGCTGATTAGTAGTTAGCCAATGGCTTCCTCAACTATACTGTTGGCCTTCAGCACTCAAAAAAGAAGCCAAAAGGATGTGTGTTACCTCACACTAATAGCACCAATGCAGAGCATCTGTGATCTTTAACACAGAGTATCTTAGACACCTTCTGCCTCCCCATCACCTTCTGCCTCCCCATCACCTTTTGCCTCCCCATTTAAAGTGCACACACTGAACTAATTTCTAAATCCAGTAATGAACCTTTCCAAACACTTGAATGATGCGCCTCACTGGCAAACGTACATATGTTTCCACAAAACTCTCGGAGTTACCAAAGCAATTGGCAAAGTATAATTTACTAGGGATATTCAGTTTTCCTGGATTCCTTATACCTCGCGTAGCTTTTCCTGGCTAAGATGTGTGTGTGTGTGTATATATATACACTCACTGGCCACTTTATTAGGTACACCATGCTAGTAAGGGGTTGGACCCCCTTTTGCCTTCAGAACTGCCTCAATTCTTCGTGGCAGAGATTCAACAAGGTGCTGGAAGCATTCCTCAGAGATTTTGGACCATATTGACATGATGGCATCACACAGTTGGCGCAGATTTGTCGGCTGCACATCCCTGATGCGAATCTCCCGTTCCACCACATCCCAAAGATGCTCTATTGGATTGAGATCTGGTGACTGAGGAGGCCATTTGAGTACAGTGAACTCATTGTCATGTTCAAGAAACCAATCTGAGATGATTCGAGCTTTATGACATGGCGCATTATCCTGCTGAAAGTAGCCATCAGATGTTGGGTACATTGTGGTCATAAAGGGATGGACATGGTCAGCAACAATACTCAGGTAGGCTGTGGCGTTGCAACGATGCTCAATTGGTACCAAGGGGCCCAAAGAGTGCCAAGAAAAAATTCCCAACACCATGACACCACCACCACCAGCCTGAACCGTTGATACAAGGCAGGATGGATCCATGCTTTCATGTTGTTTACGCCAAATTCTGACCCTACCATCCGAATGTCGCAGCAGAAATCGAGACTCATCAGACCAGGCAACGTTTTTCCAATCTTCTACTGTCCAATTTCGATGAGCTTGTGCAAATTGTAGCCTCAGTTTCCTGTTCTTAGCTGAGAGGAGTGGTACCCAGTGTGGTCTTCTGCTGCTGTAGCCCATCTGCCTCAAAGTTCGACGCACTGTGCGTTCAGAGATGCTCTTCTGCCTACCTTGGTTGTAACGGGTGGCAATTTGAGTCACTGTTGCCTTTCTATCAGCTCGAACCAGTCTGCCCATTCTCCTCTGACCTCTGGCATCAACAAGGCATTTCCGGCCACAGAACTGCCGCTCACTGGATTTTTTTTCTTTTTCGGACCATTCTCTGTAAACCCTAGAGATGGTTGTGCGTGAAAATCCCAGTAGATCAGCAGTTTCTGAAATACTCAGACCAGCCCTTCTGGCACCAACAATCATGCCACGTTCAAAGGCACTCAAATCACCTTTCTTCCCCATACTGATGCTCGGTTTGAACTGCAGGAGATTGTCTTGACCATGTCTACATGCCTAAATGCACTGAGTTGCCGCCATGTGATTGGCTGATTAGAAATTAAGTCTTAACACACAGTTGGACAGGTGTACCTAATAAATTGGCCAGTGAGTGTATATATATATATATATATATATACACTCACTGGCCAATTTATTAGGTACACCTGTCCAACTGTGTGTTAAGACTTAATTTCTAATCAGCCAATCACATGGCGGCAACTCAGTGCATTTAGGCATGTAGACATGGTCAAGACAATCTCCTGCAGTTCAAACCGAGCATCAGTATGGGGAAGAAAGGTGATTTGAGTGCCTTTGAACGTGGCATGATTGTTGGTGCCAGAAGGGCTGGTCTGAGTATTTCAGAAACTGCTGATCTACTGGGATTTTCACGCACAACCATCTCTAGGGTTTACAGAGAATGGTCCGAAAAAGAAAAAAAATCCAGTGAGCGGCAGTTCTGTGGCCGGAAATGCCTTGTTGATGCCAGAGGTCAGAGGAGAATGGGCAGACTGGTTCGAGCTGATAGAAAGGCAACAGTGACTCAAATTGCCACCCGTTACAACCAAGGTAGGCAGAAGAGCATCTCTGAACGCACAGTGCGTCGAACTTTGAGGCAGATGGGCTACAGCAGCAGAAGACCACACTGGGTACCACTCCTCTCAGCTAAGAACAGGCATCTGATGGCTACTTTCAGCAGGATAATGCGCCATGTCATAAAGCTCGAATCATCTCAGATTGGTTTCTTGAACATGACAATGAGTTCACTGTACTCAAATGGCCTCCTCAGTCACCAGATCTCAATCCAATAGAGCATCTTTGGGATGTGGTGGAATGGGAGATTCGCATCAGGGATGTGCAGCCGACAAATCTGCGCCAACTGTGTGATGCCATCATGTCAATATGGTCCAAAATCTCTGAGGAATGCTTCCAGCACCTTGTTGAATCTCTGCCACGAAGAATTGAGGCAGTTCTGAAGGCAAAAGGGGGTCCAACCCGTTACTAGCATGGTGTACCTAATAAAGTGGCCAGTGAGTGTATATATATATATAGGGAAATATAGCAATTGTCCTGCCACTATCTCACAGCGTACTAGTAATATGCATACATCTACAGAAAAACACAATAAAAATAGCAAGGATTATACAATGGCTAGGAAACCACTGATAGCACATCGCTATGTGGCGCTCCATAAGTTGGAGTTTTGTATTTTTGTTAATCCGGCAGTGACTCAGGGAAGGGAACAAATACTGTCAATCTGTGGGCTCATACTGATCTGCTAATGAACAAAATATAGCCTAGCTGCCAAATAGCCAGAAACCAATATGTATGCAAATGTGGTTTTTCAGAGTTTTTTACTGATCAATTGTGTTTTGAGTGGAACAGGAAAGTATAGGATCATGTAAATCCCAGTATTGTGCTCCAATATGAATGCAATGTACAAGTAGATGAGCATCTGCCATTCACTCCATGTAGAATACCTAGGTGCTCTTATAATAATGGCTGGAATTCCTTAACCTACACAACTCATTATGTGGTAAAGTCGTTCTCAGTTTCAGTATTTATGTTCCACTATGCACAATGTATTCCGTGCTTTTCATTCTGTTCTCTGCATTTTCATCTCTTCTTCTACAAGTTCTTCCATAGGATGTTCGTAAGTTTTGTGTTTGGGACAAGTCCTTTTGTTGAAGTTTTTATCTGTCCTCACGTTTTGTCATCTGTACAGTGAATTCTGAATCTGTAATGTGACTTGGATATTTTCTATGTGCAAGTAGATAATGTCTACACTAGTTACCGGGGACAAATTTGAAAAATAATAGCAATCATAAAAATCTGAAATATGTGTTACATTTAATTGTGTATGAAGTTTTGCAATTTTATTTCTCTTATGTTTATGCATTAGTTATCTGATCTAAAGCATGGCAACTGCAAGTGCATGGGGTGCATGCATGACTGGGAGAAGGCATACGTGGCCAGAGGTCTCAGAAATGATTTGTTCTGTTAGAAGTAACACATTGCACAGGAGTCCTAATTGAATGCACTATGTGTTTGCCTTCTTTGTAGAAGCCCAGTGCAAGCCTTATTATTCCGAGTACTCCCATGCGCGTCTTCTCATACATCATATGTGCACAAGTCACTACCTGGATCTTTTTATTACCGGGGTTATTGGACTTAATGTTGTTACTATGGCCATGGAACACTACCAGCAGCCAAAGGTAAAAGAAAAAATTACCTTTGTAATATCGAAAATTAGTTTCAAAAAGTTATTTATCTGATCTTTGTTTTTTAGGAGCGCACTGCTACTACTACTGACTACTTGTTTCCTGCTTGCTGAGGATTGACAGTTCAAACCAGCGGCATCACGAAGCTGGCCTAAACTGTTCACTCTTGATACTGCATGCATCGGAGGGGGGCACTGAAGCTGGCCAGATCTAGTGATCCAGTCATTTCTGAGGGGCGCCTGCAAGCTGCACAGCAAAGAGCCTGCAAGCACACATTCCTTACCCAGGAGACCGTCCACCACTGATAGACTGATGAGGTGGACGGTAACTATGGGAATGACCAGTACACTATAGAATTGAAAATCCATCTACTTTTGAGAGATACATTGCAAAGTTTCTTGTTTTTACAAGCATTTTGCAATTGTACTCTTTATAAGATGATAAGAAAACCCCTAGAAGGGGATGTTTGCCTCTAAAAGACTCCCCACTCTGTAATTTAAATCATATGGCTGATAAATTGATGACTGGACTGACTTTACTTTACGCTATGAGCCACAGTGGAGATCTCTCGCTGTGGAGGACGACAAAGTGCATCCACCAAGATTATATGACATTTTCAGTATATTTTTAGCATATTTTTAGATATTCAGTATATGCTAGGACATACACATAAACATGCTATTTTAAAACTATCATCTAGGTTTCTGATGGCTACCGTAAACACTGATATCCATTTGCATATGATTTTAAAATTTAAAAAAAGTTTGTTTTTTTTTATTTTTTTTTTTACTAAAGTGTTAAAAATGCCTGTATCCATTCCTTCATGACTATAATGCAATATGTATATATATATATATATATATATATATATATATATATATATATATAGTGTGTACACTTTGGATAACCTAAAAGCTTTGTAGAATTTGTCATTCTTCAAAATGCAGCTCCTAAACAGGTGCAGATTTAGTGAAAAGTGTACACTGATGAATTACATGTTACCCATTACAGTCGGGGCATACACCAAGGAGAACGTTTGAGTACCATCTTGAAACCTTAGCATTTGATGTATCCTTAGCAGAAAGCATAGACTTGAGGTATATCTCCTTTGCTCGAAAAATTCACCTGAGTTCATTGGTTGGAATCTGTGTTGAAGACATTCAGGAAAATATTCTTTTAGATTACTACTTGTGATGAGCGAGCATACTCGTTGCTCGGGTTTCCCCTAGCATGCTCTGGTGTCGGAGATTTGGTTTTCGTTGTCACAGCTGCATGATTTGCGACTTGTAGACAGGGTGAATACATGTATTCAGGCTGTCTAGCAGTCGCAAATCATGCAGCTGCGTCGACAAAAACTAAATCTCCAAGCACGCCAAAACACTCGGAGGACACCAGAGCATGCTCGGGGAAATCCGGGCAACGAGTATACTCACTCATCACTAATTACTACGGGTCTGTTGATGATATAGTATTTTGAATAATCTAGAATTGCCGTTGTAGCAGGCCTAGTCGTCTTTAAAGGGTTGTCCACATTTGGGAACACTTTTTTACCTAAATGCATGTGTTTTGGGCTTAAAAACATTTTTGCAATTGGGTTTCATTTAAAAATGTGGCTCTGTTTGCCTTCTGTAGGTTCTGTCTTATGCTGAGAATCCATCACTCTGCCCGTTATGACGGTCAGATGGAAAGTTTGCCATTCTTTTATATTTCTTTTCTGAGTACCTCTCAGCTGATTTGCGACCGCAGACCACATCAGAGTTGAATGTACAAGGCGGCAAATGTTCTGTAAAGCGCAAAAGGTGCAGCATTTGAAAGAAACCCAATAGCATAAATGATTTTTTAGCCCCCAAAACAAACGTTTAATTTAAAAAAAAAAGGTCTCTAGAGATGGGCAACACTTTTAATGTTCAAGTTGCTCCAATGGATGAAGAATCTTAAGCCTATTAATAAAAAAAAACACAATTTTTTACAAATCTGTGTTCACAAGCATTGATGCAAAGGTTTTGGCTAAAAAGAAGCTAATGTTGATTGTTTTCTTCTAGGTATTGGATGAGGCCCTGAAGATCTGTAACTATATTTTCACCTTAATTTTTGTCCTAGAGTCGGGGTGTAAAATGGTTGCATTTGGATTCCGACGTTTTTTTAAAGACAGGTACAAATATCTTATTTTGAAATAGTTGTTATTTCTATAAATTTAGATGGCTTTGTGGTCGACAGGTTTGTGTTTGACGGAAGAGGCAGCTGAGAAATTGTAGCCGCTGTAATGTGCTTTATTCACACTTGAGTTTTGGACAGTATTTTACATCAGTACGTGTAAGGAAAAACTAGGAGAGTAAGTGTATTATATTACATAGACATTTCCCCCGAAATACTATATATTTTTCAATATTCTCCTTGATCCATACTGTAGAAGGTAAAAGAAACCCTTTTTATTGCTTCTCTGTTTAGAATAGTACTGTTCTATATACAAAAGAATACTGTTCCATATTATTCACACTGTAGTGGAAATAAGGTCTAGTCCTGCACATTGTGGTTGTGATTCATCAAAGCAAATTTGACAGCAACAGCATCGTACACGGCTTTGAAAAATAGCAAAATTTTGTCCCTACTCATAGTTGCACAAAAACTTGGCGACTTTTGTCATTTTCATGCCAGTTTCTACCAGCTCTGGCCATTTTGGTGAGGGGCAAGGGCATGTCAGGGGCTTGACTGCATAGTTCATCTAATTCATAACAAGCTGCAATGTTCCCTATGGCAGAAATCTTATTCCAGTCACGGACTGAAGCAAGATTTCTGGCATGGCGCAAAGAGGCACACATCACTTGTCAGGGACTCCTGATTTATTAAGAGGTATTGATGAATTGGGGTCAAGTTTTTCTTGTGTAAGGCTTTATTTATATCGTATTGTGATTTATGACAGATATACAGGCATGCTGCCAAAAACCATAGAATTACAGAATGTTAGAGTTGGAATGGACCTCAAGGGTTATCGTGTCCATGCATACACACATAAACTAAAACAACCCAGAAGTGTGCCAAAATTGTGCCATTTTGGCAAATAGTTGTTTTTTTTATTTCGAAGTACTGAATGCTTTTCAGAATCACAAAGCTATAGATCCAATAAAATTTATGGCAGACTTAGTATAACTTATTACATTCACCTAAGACTAACAACCTTCATAATCTGTACCTCCTTATTCTGTCTCCAAGACTTTTCTTATGCTGCACCAGTTCTCTGGAATGCTCTACCACAGACAATCTGGGTAATTCCCAGAATCCACAGTTTTCAGAGTGCCAAAAATACATGTCTTTACACTCACTAAACTTACTATTCCCTGTTCTCCCTTCCTTTGCGTCTCCAAAATCTGGTCCTATCTATCATTTTTTCTCACAAACCTCCATGGACTTGATGACACTTTGTTATGTGGATATAAACAGATACTGGCTGGTGATCGGTTCTTGCTGCTTCAATGAATACCCTTATTTATTACACTGATGGCTGGACCATACAATACGTGCACTTTCTTACCTCGTATGTCACACTATTTCCTCCAGTCTCCTATAAGCAGGACCCTCTCTCCGCTTGTGTGATTTGTAGAACTATGTGTTACTCTGTAATGTCTGATATTGTTTGTACACGTACCTTTGAAATTGTAAAGCACTGCGAAATATGCTTGCACCATTTTCGTAGATAAAACTATAGACCTTTCTCCAGGGGTGGGATTCAAATTTTTAACAACAGGTTCTGTGTTTGTGTGTAGGAAAATCACATCCATTTTAAGCCACACCCATTTACACACAACTTTATCCTATAATATCTTATCTTATCCTATAATACCGTATACTGTCTGGTGATGTCACATTACATTCTGTAATACTGTATACTGTGCGGTGATGTCACATCCCATACTATAATACTGTATACTGTAGGCAGGTAAATGTCCCCAATAGGCAGCATGGGTCTCCAGTAGGCAGCATAGGTCCCCAATAGGCAGGTAAATGTCCCCAATAGGCAGCACAGGTCCCCCAAAAGGCAGGCATAGGTCCCCAATAGGCAGCACAGGTCCCCAATAGGAAGCACAGGTCCCCAATAGGCTGCACAGGTCCCCAATAGGCAGCATTGTTCCCTATAGGCAGCACAGGTCCCCAATAGGCAGGCACAGGTCCCCAATAGGCAGGCACAGGTCCCCAAAAGGCAGCACAGGTCCCCAATAGGCAGCACAGGTCCCCAATAGGCAGCACAGGTCCCTAGTAGGCAGCACAGGTCCCCAATAGGCAGCATTGTTCCCTATAGACAGCACAGGTCCCCAATAGGCAGCATTGTTCCCTATAGGCAGCACAGGTCCACAATAGGCAGCATTGGTCCCCAATAGGCAGCACAGGCCCTCAATAGGCAGCATCGTTCCCCAATAGGCAGCACAGGTCCCCAATATGCAGGCATAGGTCCCCAATAGGCAGCATTGTTCCCTATAGGCAGCACAGGTCCCCAATAGGCAGGCACAGGTCCCCAATAGGCAGGCACAGGTCCCCAAAAGGCAGCACAGGTCCCCAATAGGCAGCACAGGTCCCTAGTAGGCAGCACAGGTCCCCAATAGGCAGCACAGGTCCCCAATAGACAGGCACAGGTCCCTAGTAGGCAGCACAGATCCCTAATAGGCAGCACTGCACAGGTCCCCAATAGGCAGCACATACAATAACTGACCTGGCATTGGCCTGTACCATACACAGGCTGCGACGCGTCTGACTCTGAAGACTGAAGTAATCCCGCAGTTGAGGCCTCCTGAATGGCCAGGCCCCGCACCGCCCGTCCTGCTCCAGAAAGCAAATCACGCCTGCACCGCCGGTGACCGGGCCGCCGGGGATAGAAATTCTGGAACACAGCAAAGGCAGAGCAGCAGGCCAAGAGAGGCAGGCCACACACAGACGATTCCAGGCTCAGGCTCAGCTCACATTGACTGGGCAGCGGCGCACGGTGACTCCTCCAGCGAGCTCCAGTTACCCGCCAATAGCCGCACTGCGCCGCAGGAATCAGTGCACGGGGGCCGCCGGGGTGTGCTGTGCTCTGTCCAGTAGTCAGAGTCAGACAGAGCAGAGCACGTATCAATGCGCGGTATCCGGCGGGAAGCAGAGCAAGAGTCCTCCTCTGCTCCTGCTCCTTGCCTGCAGCAACATCAAAGTACCTGATCGCGGCTCTGGATCTCACCGGTTCGGGGAACCGGCTGCTTTTTTAACAATCGGTTCCACCGAACCGGGGTGAACTGGCTGAATCCCACCCCTGCCTTTGTCTACTTAACATCATGTGACATATTGGGAGTTGAGTCTAAAGTGCTTGTAACAAAACTAATACTTAGATGCATATTGACTATCCTAAAGATGCAAGAATTATTCTCACTTAAACTTTTGGCTCAGATGCAGGATAGCATATTTATTAAGTGTGTTAGACACCTTTTGATCCTTATCCACATTTCATTTGCAACTCTACAAATTCAGGATGTAATATTGTTCTGTAAGCTTCGTCAAAAGAGGATCTGAAAGCTTTCACCTCCCCTACCTTTTATGCTATATAATACAGGGTGGGCCATTTATATGGATACACCTAAATTAAATGGGAATGGTTGGTGATAGCAACTTCCTGTTTGTGGCACATTAGTATATGGGAGGGGGAAAACATTTGAAAATGGGTGGTGACCATGGCGGCCATTTTGGATCCAACTTTATAAATGGCCCAACCTGTAGTGTGGTCTACATAGTAACAGATATGCTGGGCATTGCAGCGATATCCCGTTCTCTTCAATGGAACACTGCTGTAATACCCAACACAGCCGCTACTATGTAGACTAGACAGGTGAACAGAGCAAAAATGGCAGCAGCGCACAGTGACTGTGGTAGATCACACATCTGATCAGCAGCAATGCCTAGAGTCAACTCATCCACTGATTGGATATTGATGACAAATTCAGACAAGAACCAATTAATATTTTCAATCTAGAAAACCACTTTAAACTTTTGTTACTAGCTTTTATTTATTTTACTCATTTATATAGCGCCATTAATTCCACAAGCGCTTTACATACATTATCATCGCTGTCCCCGATGGGGCTCACAATTTAGATTACCTATCAGTATATATTTGGAACGTGGGAGGAAATCTGAGTACCCAGAGGAAACTCACACAACCACGGAGAGAACATACAAACTCCTTGCAGATGTTGTCCTTGGTGGAATTTGAACCCAGAACCCCAGCGCTACAAGGCTGCAGCGCTAACCACTGAGCCACTGTGCCACCTAACTTACAGATATCAGCTCATTGTTGGGAATCCCAGCTGCTAGACCCCGGTGGCCCTTATTTTTCGGAGATCTTACTAACAACATTTAACAATCTTTTTATTCTTGAAATATCTGTCTTACAGATGGAATCAACTGGACTTAGCAATTGTTCTTCTTTCAATTATGGGGATTACATTGGAAGAGATTGAAGTGAATGCTTCATTGCCTATAAACCCGACAATTATCCGCATTATGAGAGTTCTGAGAATTGCGAGGGGTACGTAATTTAATTCTTGATGGTACATTAATATTTGAAATATTAGCTTATGATAAACAGTATGTAGCAGTCCAATTATGTATTTATCGCTGTTCTTGTAAAGCTTTACTGCAGGACTAAGCAAACACTACTCAACCGATTCATCAAGACTGATGTTCTGTATATCAGTCTGGATGAAGAGTCCAGCGGAGTAAGATGCCAAATTCATTAAAGAGGTTGTCTGGGCATATGTATTTGATGACCTATTTACAGGATAGTAGTGCTATACAGTAACTGCAGAAAAAAGACATTGCATATCCAAAGGATAGCACTATATACAGGATAGGTCATAAATAGCAGAACAGTGGGGGTTTGACAGTCAGCTGTTTTTTGCTCATCTCCATTCAGTATGTGTAGCAGCCGATGCCAGCAGTTGCTGTACTGCAGTATCTTGCAACAGCTGGCCATGTCCCCCATACGTTGAATGGAGCTGCACTCAGCAGTTTAGTTCAACGTATTCACATCCATCCGCCTGAGCCAAAAACAGCTAATCAGTGTGAGCGCTGGATGTTTGACCCACACTGATCCTATAGATAAGTCATCAAACACATATGCTCGGACAATCCCTTTACGAGATGTGCACTTCTTAATTAATTTGACACGTTGTACAGCTGTAGTGTACCAGCATATGAATTGTACTCCAGTTCTGAACTGAAGGACATTTTTGTCTCAACTTACGCCAATTGGGTGGAGGAAATTAGAGTAAATTTGCCAGCCCCTCCTCACTAAGCTTTGCTACCTCTTAAAAACCAGGTGTAATAATGCCAAAAACCCAACCTTTTTATCAGCTAATAGATATGCAAAACTAATGTGACATTACAGTTTTGTGCCAAATTTCACTAGATGAATTGCCACTTCTAGATATAGTAGACTTTTTAGATAGCTACTAAGGGACTTTTGTTGCTGTACTCCTCTTCCACTTCCCCTACATCTACCGCTAGAGCCCCTTCCTGTTGTTTGCAAGCATAGATATGCTAATAGTACACAAACATCATAATTTATAGCCCTTTATGCCATCATGAGTCCTGCTTTTCATATATACAGTGGCATGTAAAAGTTTAGGCACCCCCAGGCAAAATTACTGTGATTCTGAACAGTTAAGCAAGTTGAACATGAAATGATCTCCAAAAGGCCTAAAGTTAAAGGTGACACAGTTTCTTTGTATTTTAGGCAAACAAATACACTCACTGGCCACTTTATTAGGTACACCATGCTAGTAAGGGGTTGGACCCCCTTTTGCCTTCAGAACTGCCTCAATTCTTCGTGGCAGAGATTCAACAAGGTGCTGGAAGCATTCCTCAGAGATTTTGGACCATATTGACATGATGGCATCACACAGTTGGCGCAGATTTGTCGGCTGCACATCCCTGATGCGAATCTCCCGTTCCACCACATCCCAAAGATGCTCTATTGGATTGAGATCTGGTGACTGAGGAGGCCATTTGAGTACAGTAAACTCATTGTCATGTTCAAGAAACCAATCTGAGATGATTCGAGCTTTATGACATGGCGCATTATCCTGCTGAAAGTAGCCATCAGATGTTGGGTACATTGTGGTCATAAAGGGATGGACATGGTCAGCAACAATACTCAGGTAGGCTGTGGCGTTGCAACGATGCTCAATTGGTACCAAGGGGCCCAAAGAGTGCCCAGAAAAAATTCCCCACACCATGACACCACCACCACCAGCCTGAACCGTTGATACAAGGCAGGATGGATCCATGCTTTCATGTTGTTTACGCCAAATTCTGACCCTACCATCCGAATGTCGCAGCAGAAATCGAGACTCATCAGACCAGGCAACGTTTTTCCAATCTTCTACTGTCCAATTTCGATGAGCTTGTGCAAATTTTAGCCTCAGTTTCCTGTTCTTAGCTGAGAGGAGTGGTACCCAGTGTGGTCTTCTGCTGCTGTAGCCCATCTGCCTCAAAGTTCGACGCACTGTGCGTTCAGAGATGCTCTTCTGCCTACCTTGGTTGTAACGGGTGGCAATTTGAGTCACTGTTGCCTTTCTATCAGCTCGAACCAGTCTGCCCATTCTCCTCTGACCTCTGGCATCAACATGGCATTTCCGGCCACAGAACTGCCGCTCACTGGATTTTTTTTCTTTTTCGGACCATTCTCTGTAAACCCTAGAGATGGTTGTGCGTGAAAATCCCAGTAGATCAGCAGTTTCTGAAATTCTCAGACCAGCCCTTCTGGCACCAACAATCATGCCACGTTCAAAGGCACTCAAATCACCTTTCTTCCCCATACTGATGCTCGGTTTGAACTGCAGGAGATTGTCTTGACCATGTCTACATGCCTAAATGCACTGAGTTGCCGCCATGTGATTGGCTGATTAGAAATTAAGTCTTAACACACAGTTGGACAGGTGTACCTAATAAAGTGGCCAGTGAGTGTATATGTACAGTATATTGCAATTTTTCCATTTTGAAAATTACAAAAAGGAAAATGGGCCGATGTAAATGTTTGGGACACCCTTGGAGATTTGTGTGCTCAGATAACTATCATTGTTAGGAAAGGCCAGGTGATGCACATTTCCCAGCTTTATAGAACCCAGCCTCCTCTAAACTTGTGCCAAAAAACTGCAGCCATGGGTTCTTCTACTATTCACAATAACAGTAATTTTGACCAGGGGTGCCCAAACTTTTCCATGCCACTGTAAAATGATAAATATTGTAGACCCCAAAAAATGGTGACTACAGGTCAGCCTTAGTCTATCCGTGTTAGTGGGTGCTGGGATTATGACTATGCAACCTAATTGTGAGTCTATAGCCCCTCTCCCTCCCTCCCCCACATACACCACTTACAATTAGATAGCCATCTAAAGCCCCCGTCACACACAGCGATCTTGCTAGCAAGATCGCTGCTGAGTCACAAGTTTTGTGACGCAACAGCGATCTCACCAGCGAGATCGCTGTGTGTGACACTTATCAGCGATCGGCCTCCTTGCCGGGTATCACTGATCGTCCTGGAATGGCCAGGACATTTTTTTGATCGCTGGTCTCCCGCTCCCCAGCACGCATCACTGCATGTGGCAGGCAGGAGACCAGCGATCAGCGAGCTGGACCTGGTAACCAAGGTGAACATCAGGTTTCTAAGCGCCGCGCGGCTCTTAGTTACCCACTGTGTACCTTAGTTAACAGCGCGCTGGTGCAGGGAGCTGGTAAACAAGGTACACATCTGGTTTCTAAGTGCCACGTGCTGCTTAGAAACCTGATGTGTACCTTAGTTACCAGCTCCCTGCACCAGCGCGCTGGTAACTAAGGTACACAGTGGGTAACTAAGCGACGTGTGTCGCTTGTTACCCGCGTGTTGCTGTCCTGATCGTTGGTGAAGCTGCCTGTTTGGCAGCTCACCAGCGATCATGTAGCAACACACTAGCAATCCTGACATGTTGATATCGTTGTCGGGATCGCTGGTGAGTCGCTATGTGTGACGGGGCCCCTAAGTTTTTAGAATGCTGTTCTTGTATCTGGTATTGCATTTGTTGAGTTTTTTGTTTCTTAGTAATAATTTTGCTGTCATCCTCCAGTCCTGAAGTTGCTGAAGATGGCTGTTGGGATGAGGGCTTTGCTGGATACTGTCCTACAAGCTCTTCCTCAGGTACAGAAAAGACAAACCATATTTTCTGCAGTGGCATACTAAGAGCTCATGTATATGGCTGCATACAAACTCCAAGTTGTATAAAGCCGTAAAACAGCACCAATTGAAGCCATACTGTACACATCAGATTTTATACAGATGTTTATTTCTGCTGGAGGCACTATAAGGTGGCACACAGAAACTTACAAAGAAGAATATTAAAGAATAATATTTAAAAGAAAACATTTATACTCTGACCAAGTCAATAGTAGTTACTGCAATCCTAAAAACATGTCTACCATATGATATGGCAAATGAATGATGAAGATTTCAGGACACGCTAGGAGTTGTAGTTTAATTGTGACTGCTGTAGAGCCACAGGGTTGAGAGCTCTGCTATAAGCGAGTCTCACACAGTGATACCTGTATGTCTTTACTATCCTTACAGGTGGGGAACCTCGGTCTTCTCTTTATGCTGCTATTTTTCATTTTTGCTGCCTTGGGGGTGGAATTGTTTGGTGACTTGGGTAAGTGTACAGAAAAATGATGACTTTCCTGGGATTGAAGAATAACACACTTTTAATCTGCTCTTGGTGTTTTCCATAGAGTGTGATGACTATCATCCATGTGAAGGTCTTGGGAGACATGCCACATTTAGAAACTTTGGAATGGCTTTTCTAACTCTCTTCCGGGTGTCTACAGGCGATAATTGGAATGGGATTATGAAGGTAAAAAAACAAAAACACCCAAATATTTGAACATGCAAATACTTGTACAGAAAACCTATTAACCAAATTAACTACCTGAGTAATTTTTTATGTAAAAAATGATGGTCCCCATTGGATATTACTATATATCTACCATTCATATCAGTCTGTGATATTTGTTACAGTCACATTTTATACTAGTAGATCGCCTGGCCCAGGACGGTGACTGCAATAGAAAATGCATTCAGGAAGTCTGTCAGCATAGAATAACTGTTCAGTACATGCGCTCGGTGCATCATAGCGCGACCAAACATCTAAGTGCATCCTCGGATCTACCACTTATATTCCTTCTATTTCCAGCCCCCCCTACCTCTTTGATTGACAGCTTTGGTGTTATACAGCCAGAGAAGGGAAGAAATACATGGAAAACAAGTTGGTGGGAAGGTGTATTGAACAGTTTGGCCTCGCCAAGTGTACAATAAGCACCTATACTTGGTTTACACAGTCATTCTGTGCTGACAGAGTCCCTTTCAAGGTGCTTTACGGGAATATATATATACTAGATGTGTGCCTGATGCTATCGCATCGGGAGGGCAGTAACATCACGATGGGGGCAGCTTTGTGGCGCTGGGGGTGGTGGCCCACCCTTGTGACGCTGGGGGTGGTGGCCCACCCACTTCCGTGCAGTCACAACTGGCAGGCAGTCACAACTGGCAGGAAAGAGGGTGTTTTGCGGCCTGTGCTGGAGATGGTGTGCGGTGCCACCAGAGGGTGGCCACACCCAATCTCCAACACAGGCCTCAAGCCGCAGTCTTTCCTGCACGGAGGTGGGTGGGCAGGCTGCGGCGGGATCCGGCGTGTGTAGTCAGGCGGTGGGTCCTGGCAGGGGTCCAGTGGCGGCATCCCTCTTTCTCATTACTCCCCCCTCATTACACCCTCTCGTTACACCCCTCTCACAGCCGGCAGGAAAGACGGTGTTTTGCAGCCTGTGCTGGATATGGTGTGCGGCGCCACCAGAGAGTGGCCGCACCCAATCTCCAGCACAGGCCTCGAGCCGCGGTCTTTCCTGCTGACTGTGACTGCATGGAGGTGTGTGGGCAGGCAGCGGCGGGATACGGCGTGTGTAGTCAGGCGGTGGGTCCTGGTTGGGGTCCGGCGGCAGCATCCTCTCATTGGTCCCCCTTCATTACACCCTCTTGTTACACCCCCCTTCATTACACCCCTCTCGTTATACCCCTTTCATTACACCTGTTTCACAGCCTTGTGATCGCAGTGGGGGCCTGGATCCAAGCGGTGGCTGGGATCCAAGCAGCGGCCGGGATCCCAGCGGCGGTCAGGATCGCAGCGAGGGTCGGGATCGCAGCAGTAGCCTGGATCCGAGCGACAGCTGGGATCCCAGCGGCGGTTGGGATCGCAGCGGTGGCCTGGATCTGAGCGGTAGCTGGTATCCGAGCGGCGGCTGGGATCCAAGCAGCGGCCGGGATCCCAGCAGAGGTCGGGATTGCAGCAGCGGTCAGGATCGCAGTGGCAGCCTGGATCCGAGTGGCAGCTGGGATCCCAGCGGCGTTCAGGATCACAGCTGCATCCTGAATCCGAGCGGCATCACTCGGGTGTACCAAAATGGTGGTCGGCGTACTTCCGGTGCGGCGTGGTGGATTGTGGGATTTGGGGACATCCAGTCAGAAGTGGATGACGGACAATTTAAGGCAATTATGTATAAAGATTTTTTTAATATGGGCCTAAGAACTAACAGGCAGATATTTGCTCAGAGCAGTCATAGCCCTCTTCTTCCGGTGAATCTGCTGCTTCACATCAACAGAGCAGCTCTTCCTCTTCCAGGCTGCTGTGTCAATGGGGCGTGACTGCCGATACTATACTGATTGACAGCCAGCTCAAATAGTTAGGCAGTAGGGAGCCGGCTGTTAACCAGCATGATATCGGCAGTCACACCACACCACAGAGCAGAATAAAAGCGTTGCCAGCCGAATCGCTGGCAGGAGCGGTCAGTGACCGATCAGAGCCGGCAGAGATTGGTGTTTGGCAGGACAGGAAGGTAGTTAGTAACTACCTGCCTGTAGTTCCTAGGCCCATAGTAAACAAATAAATTAGTCCCGTATAACCCCTTTAAGGGCAGCGGTCTTGTCACATGTCACATTGGAATTAATTTGGATGAGACGGCTTCTTTCTCCCTCCCTTGCTTGTCATCACCCACTTCACAATATACATTCCTGGACAGTGCTTCGATGTGGTCGCTGACTGTTAGCACGAGCTGCTCTCCACTATATTGGTTAGTGTGTAACGTGGCATCATTCTCCATTAATATCCACCCACCCTCTACAGGATATACAACTAGGTGTCCCCCTCTATTAACCCACATATGTACAAATGACTTGGTCTACCTTGTGGTCATCCAACCACATGATGGCTGTATTTTAGTTACAAACCCATGCAGGATACACTAAGGCATATATCTATTAAATCATCAGTATGATGGAGATG
The DNA here is from genome assembly GCF_039654945.1 of Dendrobates tinctorius. Taxonomy (NCBI): domain Eukaryota; kingdom Metazoa; phylum Chordata; class Amphibia; order Anura; family Dendrobatidae; genus Dendrobates; species Dendrobates tinctorius. The sequence continues at coordinate 10,814,719 of NW_027361771.1, forward strand.
CAAAGGCATCCTTACAATTGTGTCTGTGCCCGGTACTGCAGCCCCGTCTGTTCAAATCAACGTGGCTACACTGCAGTACCGATTATGTGCAAGACTGGACAGGGCCCCAGCACTCCATCAAACTATCACGTTTCTGGGCTGGGACCGTTAAGATGGTCCCGGGGGTTGTAGAATAGGGGATAACTCCCCCATAGATGGGGTATGGCCGCTGGGAGCGCAATGCTCGGCTATCTCCCATTATCAATAAATGGAGCAGCAGTGTGAATTATTAACCAGTGCTCCATTCATATGGGGCACTTCAGATCTCTGGTTCTCAGGATAATGGGGGTCCCAGCTGTCGAACCCCCAACAACAGGGTAGTTATTCCTTATCCCATAGATAGGCGGTAACTTCCAAATTTGAGAATACCCATTTTAGATTTCCAGGATTTTAAGAAACTACTTTTTGTTTTTGTTTTTTTGAACAGTGCCTTTCTTGTCTATTAGTTGTGTCTGGTATTGCAACTAAGCAATTTTAACTTTATTGTGAATAAGATGCAACACTTGCCACATTCTATGTGGGATACTTTTTTGCATGTTTTTTTGGTTATAAGTACATAGCACGTTTCAATGAAATTCCAATTTTAAAGAATATTTGAAAATCCAGCATCTCTCAGTTCCCACTAATGTTAGACTGAATGATTTAGCTGTACGGTATACACTGTAATATTGGACAGATCTCATGTATCTCCCCTTGAGCTGGAGATTATTATATAAATGGGCTGAAAATACATAACTCACTGAAACTAGGTTCCATTAGTGTTTCTATTCTCTTCTTGTGCCCCTCTATGGAAATAATCCCCATGGTATGGCAAGATTATTCTGCTCTTATAATTGGGTTTATCAGGGATAGGGATCCATAGACTAAACTTTTAAGGCATTTTAATGATTCAGTACTGCAAGTTCCTGATATCTGCAGTGTAATTTCCAACTGCATAGAGGAACATTTACTTCTCACTGAACATTTCCCCTGATATTTTGCTTTCCTCATTAAGAGTTATTTCTATAGAAGTTCAGTCAGTCCTGAGGGAAAATCATGGAAATGTTAAAAAGCCCTCATTGGAAGTTCATATTTTGCAAATTTTCATAAATAATATATTTTATGCATCATATTATTAGAATTTGTATTAGTCCTTTTGTACAGACAATAACATAAGGAATAAACAATTGTACCGTCAGTACAAAAAGTGCCCTATAAACAATGACAAATGCTGTGAAAAAAAACAACAGCGCTCAGACTAATGTTATTCAATAGGACAGTGCAGATGAACAATTTTTTACACTGATCGAATCTGTGTGTGAAAAAAAATCACAACATGCACTCGTTTCATTCATAAAGCTGTTGAGACCCATTTAAGTGTATGGGTGTGTAAAAATCAAAGCCTCAGTATAAGCAGAGGTACATTGCAGTTCTGTAAAGGGCCTTTTACACATAGCGAGATCGCTAGCGATCTCGCTAAAGCACCACCGATTTTGTGACGCAACAGCGAAATCACTAGCGATCTCGCTTTGTGTGACACATACCTCCGACCGCCCCCCCCCACTGGATATCACTGATCGCGCTCGAATGTCCTGGGCCATTTTCTCCTCGTTGGCGTTCCGCTGGCGCTGACTAGTGACGCATGGACGCAGGCGGAAGTCATCATCATCGCTGCGGTGTGACAGGTAAGAGCGACCGCCAACAGATCGCTTATCGCTGCATCGCTGGTGAGATCTGCCTGTTTGGCAGCTCACTAGCGCCCATTTAGCGATGCACCAGTGATCCTGACCGGGTCGTATCGTGGTCGGGATCGCTGGTGCATCGCTAAATGTATCGGAGCCTTAACTTAGGAAACTGTAAATGGTCTTGTAAATGATTAATAGCTGCTGTAAAAAAAAAAATGGATCGCACACGGATCACAAGTGTGGAAATAATCATCCCACTTTTCTGGATGAAACTCTGAACAAATTTTTTTTTATGCTTATGTGAACCCGGCCTAAGATATAAATGAAATGACAGTATCTTATAAATAACATCACGAGGAGAGGTCAGCTGGAGTCCCACAGAAACCTGACTATCAGTGAACTGTCTTAAGGGCCTGTCACACTAAGCGATATTGCTAGCAATATCGCTGTAACGTCACTGGTTTTTGTGACGTAGCAGTGATATTGCTAGCGATATCGCTATGTCTGATACTTACCTCCGACCGGCTCCCCCGCTGGTTATGCTTGGGCTGTTTCTCGTCGTCAGCTTCCTGCTGGGTTTCCTGTGGCGCCGACGAGCGACGCGTGGAGCCGGGCGGGAGGACGCAGGATCGCCACGTCTGACAGGTAAGTAGCGACCCTCGACTCCTGCTATGTCGCTGGTGAGATCTGCCTGTGTGGCAGCTCACTAGCGACCACTTAGCGATGCACCAGCGATCCTGACCGCGTCATATCGCTGGTCGGGATCGCTGGTACATCGCTAAGTGTGACAGTACCTTTAGGACGGAAAGATATAAGCTAAGACAAAACCTCATAGATCCACGCTCTAGTGTACTGCAACTCAGTTACTATTGAAGAAAATAACACTTTTTTTGTTAGAAGGGTGCCTCTATGATAAACTGATTTGTGGGTTTATCCCTGCTAAGAAATCCAGTGATCTACTGTAATCTGTGAAGAGCTGTCACATAAAAAGTTAGAAAATATTCTGTTTTTTCACTCTACGCGCTGTGGCACACAACATAGCTTTGCGGTGTAGATTTTTGTAGGGTCACAAGAGTCATGACATTATAGTTTTAAAAGCTAATTCAGATGTCAGTGTTATTTCTCGTATGCAAAAAGTGTTTCAAGTTTCATCAATGTTTCTTATCATTTTTTCATCAGAGTTTGGGAATTGTTTCAGTTCTAACCACAAGAGTTTCAGCAGTTTTTCTCGAATAATAAAAGTTAATTGATGGACCTTTCTCAAGCCTCTCCTTTTAAAAAGGAGACTTGTCTCTGTGATATTGTGCAGATTACTCGGTCCATAAAAATACAAGGACATGTGAACAGGTATGAGTTTTATCCTTGAGAATCAAGGCTAGCACTCATACGAGAAAAACGGACATCAGAATGAGTCCTAAAGCTGACGATTACACGACAGATGTCAACTCTATTTCACTTCAGATGGCTTAATGTGTATGGAGGGTTACCAATAACGCTGGAAAGCAATGCAATACACGATATAATTTGTTCAAAGAGAGTGCAATATTTATAAATTGTTAACTCCCATTCATGGCATCTACCATAAAGCATACACACTTTGCTTAGCAGACTATGTGTGCATCAATATATGGCAGCATCAAGTAAAGATTTCTGGATCTAAAATAAGAAACTACAATGTTAAAATTATAACAACTTTACATATGTATCTTAATGGACAACACTTTTAATCAAACTCATTCCCTTTAAATGTTCTAAACTACTATGAAAGTGTATCACTCTAGATCAGGGGTAGGCAATTAATTTTCCCAATGGGCCACATGAGAAACTGGCACTGCTGTGGAGGGCCGAACCAATCAGCTGAACTTAAAGGGGCAGTCCGAAAGCAAAGGTGAATTTTGAATTGAATGTATATCTACTGTATTCAGTGTAATAATCTAATGTTGATTTCTAATATACTTCAATGAAAAATTCCCTAACGTACCCTCTACATTCTGACTTTCAGTATTTTTTTTTTAACGTCCCATGACATTTTGTTTGAGATTCATCAGTGCATGCTGAGCTTTTTATGCTATATTCCATTGAATGCACAGTGACAGTGCGCTCCCTTGCTGGCTCTAAGGAGAAGAGATGACCCAGCAGGGACCATTCCAGTCTCTGAAACAGATGACACTTATTTTCATGGTGCGGAAAGCAGCTCTGGCAGCGACCGCAGCCTCTACCCCATAATGATGTCCCGTGTGAGTATCCCAAAATGCACTGGGATTCTCAAACAAAATGTCACTGGAAAAAAAAAAACCCAAGCAGACAGGAAGTTAGAGAGGGAATGGTAGAAATGTTTTAACTGAAATATATTAGAAAAGTGATTAGATTATGAATTAAATTTAGTATGAAAGTTACTTTTGGCTTTCTATTACCCTTTAATTCTACATAATATTAATTTTATCACTTTATAAAAAGCAGTTGCTTATGTGATTTAAGTTTACATGAGTGTATAAAAAAAAATCAATATTTTCATCCAGAAAAAGACAATTTTCTATCTATATTGTCATCCATATGGCATCCATTTTTATACATCAGAATTGAATAAAATTTAAAAGAAGAAATACCGTGTCCTGTGTTAGTAATGAAAATGTATTCATAAAAATCGGATGCTATACGGATGATTCATATGGGATCCAATTTTTTTATTTTTGCTCACCCATAGACTTCAACAGGCGAGTGTGATCCAAAATACAGAAGAGACCGATGGGTGCTGTGACATTCCTCACACAGACATTTTCAATCTGTAATCTAAATAGCTCAATCCCATAACATTGCTCCTAGTGCTATGTCTGAGGTCGGGTTTATTTTTTTTTCATAGACAGCACTTGGACAAATATTACAGTTGCGTAAACATAGCCTGACAATACTTGTTGCAATGAAGCTTATCGTAACACGTAATAGAAGTTGATCAAGCAATAAATTGGGAACATTAGAAAAAAGTTTTCTCCCACCTCTACTCCACATGCAGAGATCCACATCACATATGGGCAGGAGCTGACAGGAGGGGGTGGGAATCCTTACTGCAGTCTATGGAGTGGATGTGATAAGCCAGAGATCACATGGGGAGCACTATGAGGGACTTAACCCTTACCTCTCTTGCACAGGACATACAACAGTACAAGCTGGGAGCAAAGAGGACGGTAAGGGTTAACTCTCAAATACAAAGGTGAGGACTCCAGCCCTCTGGCTGTGAGTGTCAGGGAGCCACACAGGAACACTCAGGGGGCCTTCTCTAGATGGGAGTCAAAAGGGCAACCTCTCTCCATGTGGAGAGTGACATGTCAAGCCTGACATGCCAAGATGAGGAGAATTTTAAGACTTGCAATGCTCCTGTAAGAAATATGTCAATTTTCTCTTCAGAGAAGAAGAGTACTAGAACTCTAGAGTCACCTATTGGAAGTAGCAATCCTAAAAGTCAATATTGACCCTTTAACGAGCCTTGAAATATGACTTTGCAAATTGAGATATTGGTTTTGGCTTTTATCCAGACACTGTTTCAGGGAACTGCCCCTCGTCAGTGCAGTTCTGTGAAACACCGTGATCGGGAGTTCGCTTGCATCACCTGCCCCAGGGTTGTGACGTGGCGTGTGATGCACCCAGCTGCAGTGGGTGTGTCAATATGCGCCGCAGTTAATCCAGTGTTTTTTAAAACCTAATACTCTGATTGGGTTGGCATTGTTTAATTGTATTCCCCTCATTGTCTTACGCTACGCCCCTGACGATGGCTGATGCCAAAACGCGTGTCAGGACTTGGTGCCATTCCAGTAGGAGGAGACTTAAATACAAGTAGTTACCACCCTGCTGTTTCTCTATCTCATTATCTCTTCAATATATGAATATATATGTAATTTCAGCATGAACTTTGTTGCTACCTTCATGTGCATTTAAATATATTTTTCACCCATTGGTGCATAATGCATATTGAAAGAAGACATCTATACTAAAAAATTTGATATTAATTTACTTAATGCATTTTTAACCTTGTATAATTGAATAAAGATTTACATTATATTCTATTTATTGTTTGAGAATTTCTAATGTATATATTTCTAATTTACGTGGTTCTACTTATCATGTGAATTGGTATCCTGTCTGAGAATGTTGCAGAGAAAAAGAAATTCCTAAGAGCATCTATAGTAGGTGACACAATAGGAGAGCGTATTTCCTAAAGTGGAATATAACATGAATGTCATTTCTGTCATTAGGACACACTGCGTGATTGCAACGAGGAGTCCACCTGTTACAACACGGTCATCTCCCCAATCTACTTTGTCTCCTTTGTGCTGACAGCACAGTTTGTCTTAGTCAATGTGGTGATTGCGGTATTGATGAAACACCTAGAAGAAAGCAACAAAGAAGCCAAAGAGGAGGCTGAACTTGAGGCTGAGATGGAGCTAGAATTTCAAATTCAGAACATTCAGAGTCCGGATAATGATAATTTCCTATGGGCTGGGAGAGACCTCAGCTACACTCAGGATAGTCCTTACGGATACATGAATTCTGTGAAAGATAAGGTTGACTCTCAGTCATTAGTACATCCCATGGTAAGAATTTATACTCAGGTAATGGCTGCAGGTCAATATGTTGCAGGAATGATGAAAGTATGTTTGTATATGTATGCTTATATAATTCTTCTGTGTAATGGCTGTGTGCCCTAATACTGCATACGTAAGGGAGTTGTAATAATGAGACATGCATTATCATACATTGCACTGAAGAAGGAGATTCTGAGGGAATCCAGAAAACATTAACCTGTGACCAAGTCCACATCACAGCAATGTTCTTTTTTACCTGTATGCCACACTTTGAAATTTGTTCTTAGAAGAAATACGGCTTCTTTTTTATGTGGATTCTGTCTGAAACCCGTCTGTAAAAGTGCAAAACCGTCAAAAAGAGTGAACATATTCAGAGCAATGCTAAAACAACTTTCTGTGCATATGTTCAATCTTTTGTCACTTCTTTTAAGCCCTTCAGAATTCAAAATCCATAAAGAAGTAACCTGACCATTCTTCTTTTATGTTCTATAATAATAATAATTTTTATTTATATAGCGCCAACATATTCCGCAGCACTTTACAATTAAGCGGGGACATGTACAGACAATAAATTCAACACAAGTTAAGACAATTCAAACAGTGACATTAGGAGTGAGGTCCCTGCTCGCAAGCTTACAATCTACAAGGAAATGGGGGGACACAGTAGGTGAAAAATGCTTGTTAATTCAGGTCTGGCAATTATAATAGGGATTTTCATATAAAGCTGCATGATCCGGTCATCAGCCCGTGTGTTTAAGTGCAATAGACAAGTATCAAGTGCAGTTATCCTGTGCATGAAGGGTGTGGAGACAGATGAATAGTAGGGTGCAGATTCAGAATAATATTTGGAAGGAGGGAACAGGGCAAAGTTAGCTTGCTGGGTAGTTGATGTGGTAGGCTTGTTTGAAGAGATGGGTTTTCAAAGCGCGCTTGAATAGGTCAGGGCTAGGTATCAGTCTGATCGCCTGGGGAAGTGCATTCCAGAGAGCTGGAGCAGCACGAGAGAAGTCTTGGAGGCGGAGGTGCGAGGTTCGGATTACGGGGGATGTTAGTCTTAGGTCAATTGTAGAACGGAGGGCACGTGTAGGGCGATAGACAGAGATGAGAGAGGAGATATAAGGCGGTGCAGAACAGTGGAGAGCTTTGTGGGTGAGAGAGATGAGTTTATACTGGACCCTGTAGCGAATAGGTAGCCAGTGTAATGACTGGCACAAGATGGAGGCATCGGTGAAGCGGCTGGACAGAAATATGACCCTGGCTGCCGCATTCAAGATGGATTGGAGAGGAGAAAGTTTGGTAAGAGGGAGACCGATCAGAAGAGAGTTGCAGTAGTCCAGGCGAGAATGAATAAGAGCGACAGTAAGAGTCTTAGCAGTTTCAAAGGTGAGAAAAGGTCGGATTCTGGAGATGTTTTTAAGATGCAGGTGACAAGAGCGACTGAGTGATCGGATGTACGGAGTAAAGGAAAGTTCAGTGTCGAATATGACCCCAAGACAGCGTGCATGCTGCTTGGGAGTTATGGTTGAACCCTCCAGGGTTATTTCGATGTTAGGTAGAGTGAGGTTAGTAGAGGGGAGAAACACAAGAAGTTCAGTTTTAGAGAGATTTAGTTTCAGATAGAGGGAGGACATGATGCTAGAGACAGCAGACAGACAATCCTTGGTATTTTGAATTAGGGTAGGGGTGATGTCAGGGGAAGAAGTGTATAATTGGGTGTCATCAGCATAGAGATGATACTGGAACCCAAATCTGCTGATTGTTTGTCCAATAGGGGCAGTGTATAAAGAGAAGAGGAGGGGGCCTAGGACTGAGCCCTGCGGGACCCCGATAGTAAGGGGACGAGAAGAGGAAGAGGAGCCGGAAAAAGATACAGTGAAGGAGCGGTCAGAGAGGTAGGAGGAGAACCAGGAGAGGGCCGTGTCCTTGAGGCCTATAGAGCGGAGCATAGTGAGGAGGAGCTGGTGATCCACAGTGTCAAATGCGGCAGAGAGATCCAGGAGAATCAGCAGGGAGCAATGACCTTTCGATTTAGCTGTTATTAAATCATTAGAGACTTTAGTGAGGGCAGTTTCAGTAGAGTGTAAAGAGCGGAAACCAGATTGTAAGGGGTCGAGAAGAGAGTTATCCGAGAGATAGCGGATTAGACGGGAGTGGACCAGGCGTTCCAGGAGTTTAGAGATGAAGGGAAGGTTAGAGACAGGTCTGTAGTTAGCAGTGCAGTTCTGGTCCAGGGATGGCTTTTTAAGTAAAGGGGTTATGATGGCATGTTTAAATGAGGAGGGAAATATACCTGAAGAAAGAGAGAGGTTAAATATTTTAGTCAGGTGAGTGGTGACCACTGGTGAGAGAGACTGCAGGAGCTGTGAAGGAATAGGGTCACTGTTGCAGGTTGTAGGCCGAGCAGAAGCGAGGAGCTTGGAAACTTCTTCTTCTGAAACAGGCTCAAAGATGTCTAGTGAGCTTGAGGTGCGGCAGGGAAGGGGATCCAGGCACTGAGGAGATAGGGCTGAGGTATCCTGATGGATGTGGTTCTATACATGTTCTAGAATGTTAAAAAAAAGCTGGTGGCAAAACCGTGGTAAAAGACATCAGAAAATACACTACAGGTAAAACAGCACCAGCATTGCCTTACAACGTGATCCTACAGCAAAATCAATGCTGGTATACTAGCATGTAAAAGACGCTATGTGCACATACCCATATTTCAGTTTCTGTCTACCAGCTTGATTGTAGAAAAGACTTCTTTCTGGCAGTCATTTGACGATGCCTTTCCCAGGCATGTCACAGCCAAAGTGCAAGCTCAAATTATTGGGATAAGATTTGCAGTTGCCACCAAAAACATTCCTAAATTGTTGCTAATCAACAGGCACGCTCTGAAAAACGGCAAAGAAAAGTCAGTGATGTTTACCTGCCCAGACCACCAGACAAATGTACTCTCAGGATATAGCAGGCCTGTGTAGTTAAGATGGTATTAACAGAGGTGTAAAAATACTGATGGAACAACCACTCACGGCCCACCAATCAATGAAGGGGGTGGCTGCTTAGTATGTTATTGCACAATAGAGACTTGTATGCGGCGCTGTTCACACAATGGTAATGCGCAGCATCCAGTTTAACAGCCTATTAGTGATGCCCATACTATTAGATCAGGCGGGCTGCCCAGCACTATCTAAATGCATCCCATGTGTATAGGCACCACAGTTTACAAGCCCAAATGGGCCCAGCTGAACCTTCAAATTTAAAGTGCAAAAAAATTCATATAAAAATATGTGAGGTATTAGTAGATATCTTGGCCAACATATGCATGCTCACAACCCACGTCAATGGCCCCCACATTTACGAGTCCTATCACTAAACAACAAAGCAACTAAAAGAGGACTATAAATATTCCAAAAATTTGAAAAACAGCAGAAATAAGGCAGTGATGTTTATTCAACAGGCATGCTCTGCCAGAAATGTTATTACTCAAAAATCAGAAGAGACGGAAGCAGCATAATTACAGGTGACAAAACACATGGAGAACAATGATTTTACACTGGAGCATTCCCTTATGTTATAGCTATATAGACCAGAGGTCAAACAATAAGCAATCAGAGCCAACAAGGTTTCTTCCAATATCCGATAACCAAAGCAATTCATAGTACTCACCTTCTTAAAGGGAACCTGATAAAATGCAATCCAGACAGTATATATGGGAACCTAAGCAAATTAATATATACGGTAGTTTTATGGAAAAACACTGCTGTTTTCACTGAGTCTAGGAGTCTAATGGGTGGTCTTATCGGTGATAGACAGCCTTCTTTTTATAAGTGTACATACTGATTGCTGTCAGTTTATGAGTATGGACCTCTAAGCACAGAATGAGTAGGAGTTAATGTAGAAAATGACATGTTACACTGATATAAAGTTTCATGGGAAAAGATTCAACCTGTGCTGCTCCTCTGGCTCTATAACATGCTGCCTGTAGCATGGATTGTATTTTCAATGGCTAGGTTCCCTTTGAATGATTTTCATGTGCTTTATTTTAGAAAACATTTCAAAGAAAATGAAGGGAGTCCTAACCTTTTTTTCTTTTTACAGGAAAGACATATGTTTGATACTATATCGTTACTAATCCAGGGATCTTTAGAGGGTGAGATGAAACTTATGGACAACCTTTCTGGTTCTGTATGCCATCATTATGCTTTGCCGCCATTCGACAAAGGCTCTTCTGAGAAACAGGTTAGTATCAGCTATAGAAAGCTTTCTATCTGCAACACAGCATTGTATTATCATCTTCATAATGTCAGTCCTCCTATGCACATTACGCTCAGTCTGCTCTCCTGCTGCATTCTACCATTGAGCAGCAACTAAAAGAACACAGGGATGGGAAAACAACAAGCTCAGAGGCACATACTCCTCGAGCATATTGAGAATTAAAACTTGTTCTTCAGAAAGCTATAGCAATAGGTATTAAAAATAAGGCTTTCAAACTCTGGTGAGGTGAGGACAACAGGCGTCAATGCTGATCTACATCATCTTGAGAGTAGTGCTGTGCATTCACATGCATCATCATCTCAGCTTCTAGGGGCAGCAAATACTATACTGGCATACTCTGGAATGCTATATAGATGGGAAGATTTTCATAAAATAGGCTTGTTGGCAAAGAAGACAAATACAAACAAAGATAATACCTCCAGTGCGGAAATCATCACAATTGTGAAATATAGTTGAAAAATAATTGGGTCACGTTTATATAACAATTTAGGTGTACTTTTACTTAAAAGGGTTTTCTGATTTTGGAAAACCTTTGTTCTATGGCTGCAGTTTATTTAAGAAACAAACAAACTTTGCTTTACTAAACCTCTCCAGGTCCGGCACAGAGTCTCCTCTGCTTCTCTCAGTGTATGGTTTTGTCTGCAATGACGTCATCAGAACTGCAGCCAATAATTGAGCTTAATGGCCCTGAGCAATACGTGTTATCAACTTGGACAGAGCTCTTGAGCTTACTTACTGGCTTCAGCGCTGTTTATTATTGTCTGCAGGGCTGACACCACATCGACACACAGAAAATCAGAGGAGTGTCACGACTCTGCTGTCAGGTGTACCAGGACTAGGGGCTCCTTCCCTGTCCCTAACGCTGTCCCTAGCTCACCCTGTTCCCCGGATTACTTCTGATGCTGAGGACGGCGGGGCCATGTACCTTGCCTTAGCTCCTGAGTCCACCCTCAGTCTTTACCCTTCCCCCACCCAGGGAAGAGGGGAGTAGTAATGCACCATAATACACCAGCCAGGCAAAAAAGGTAATATGAACAGGGGTAACCAAAAATACTAATCATACAAATATACACACAAAAAACAGGGGTAAACTCCGGGGAGTGGAGTATGGAGTTAAACCAAAGTATGAGAAGAAAGGTAAATTATCACACACTCAAAACCTAGCAACAGTTACAGATAAACCCACCAACCGCCTTCTGCTATATTAACCAACAACCTCCAGCCATGCATCATAAGCTAGCCCTGATAATGAGTGCTAGCCAGGACCCAGATTATATAGGAAATGGGAGTGGCTAACAGTCCACAGCTGAGAGCCTTAACCAGGAAAGCTTCCAGGAGCTCTAAACAGAGCAGATTAATCCCTGGGCTGCTAAAAAACTTTACACCGTTTAATATGAAGGTGAAGTGCTTCTAATAAGTGCAGTAGTAGGAGAATTCAGACGCTGCGGTCTTCTAGCTCCTGTCTGTCACGGTAAACCTGTGACAAGGAGACTCACTGCTAGACCTGGGAAAGGTGAGTGAAGACTATATAAGAAGAGAAGGAAGATCCGGCACTGAATACTTGATAAAATCCACAGGAAACTTTATTCACATATTTTCATAATAAAAACAGAAAGGGGAAGAAGACCCCCACGCCTTACACGCTTCGAACCCCACAACAGGTTATTCTTCAGAGGCATAAAACAAAATGAATTGCAAACTAGTTATAAACGTTCTCAACCAACCGAGAGACTCCACACATGTGTATAATCAAAAAGGCAGGCAATTAAGCCCTCAGATTACCGGTGAAGTCACTCCCTTGCTTGAAAAGACACCTGAACACCAATAGACAAAACACACAAAATATACAAAAATATGTATGCGTTACGTACGTATAAACATATAAATACATGACAAATTTCAATTAACATATTAATCTTATTCATAATACATAGAAATCCACAATCCTCAAAAGAGAAAGAGAAAAAAAAAACAAAAAAAACTCAGCACTCAATAAAAATACATGAGATCATTCCTATCATTTAAACCTTGCGGGTACCGTGCATCAAGCGCAAGTATCCAAAACGCTTCCCGACAATGTAGTAAATGTTCCCAGTCACCCCCTCTAGGGGGTTTCGCTACCTGTTCTATTCCCTTTACTTTGAGACTACATAAATTGCCCCCATGTATTTCTAGAAAATGTTTAGATAAACCAGACACATTCTTGCGACTGGACATGGACTCTGGATTAGAGGCAGTGATGTGCTCACTTAATCTCCTCTTCAGCTGCGTGTGGTACAACCAATATAATAAATACCGCACAATGTGCACTCTGCCATATACACTAAATGAGTGGTATTACAGTTCATATAGGTTTTAATTTTATAATATTGTTGTGTGCTGTAATTAACAAATCTATCTGTGATATCCATATACCGGCACAAGCCGCACAATTTCTCGCCACACTTGTAATTACCCAAATAATTTAACCACGTGGGTTTAGTGCGATCAGACAAATACGACGAGGGGGACAAAAAATGACTCAAATTTTTAGCCCTCTTTGAAACACACCTATATCCTCCAGGTAATATTTCCGATAAAACCGGATCTTGGTGCAACAGGGGAAGATGTTTATGTAGAATTTTAATGACACCCTTATAATCTGAACTAAAAGCGGTTGAGAAAGTAGGGATATTTTTGTTTTGATTAATATGTGATGTATTACTTTGCAATAAACTATTCCTAGTTTTATTATCCACTTTCTTAATGGCCCTGTCCAACATCCAGTCCTTATAACCCCTTTTTGATAACCTAGTGCAAATATTGTGGCTTTCAGATTTATAAAGAGCATCATTAGAACACGTCCTTTTGGCACGGATTAATTCACCCAACGGTAAATTACGTATCACATGTGGCGGGTGACAACTATCCGCATGCAATATGGCATTGCCACTAGTTTCCTTTCTAAATAAGGAAGTATGTATATTCCCCGTATTAACATCTCCTGTAAGTTTAACATCAAGATATGTGGCACAAGCACCATGTATTTCATAGATGAATCTGATATTTAAGGTGTTATTTCCAATGTAACTGAAAAAATCAAGCATGCCAGGAGAGGGCCATACATCGCTGCAACCGAACCTTAACAGGATCACGTCATCAATGTATCTCCCCCACCACAGTACATTATCCAGAAAGGGATTATCCACAGTGTATATGTATTTATTTTCCCAAAAGGACATATATAAATTGGCTAAAGTAGGAGAAAATTTAGACCCCATCGGGCAACCACACACATGAAGATAGTACTGAGTGTCAAATTTGAAAAAATTAGTGCTCAAAAGATGTTGCAATGCCATGATAATGAATCTTTTAAGATCAGAACTGAAATTGCTTCTCTCAGTCAGAATAGTGGAGACAACAGATAATGCCAAATCGTGAGGTATACATGAATATAAAGCAACAACATCACATGTTATCCATGTATGATATGGCCCCCATGTGACCTCCTGGAGTGCCTGCAATAGCTGTTTAGTATCTCTAATGTGACCTGGTGTCCTCAAAACCAAAGGTTGTAATTTTCTGTCTATCCACTCAGAGAGTTTTTCATTAACCCCACCAATGCCGGCCACTATGGGCCTAAAGGGTGGAGGGAACACGCCTTTGTGAGTTTTAGGCAAGGCGTGGAACATAGGACACACTGGTTTATCCACGCATAAAAAAATCTGCCATATGTTTGTCCAATATCCCCAACGCAAGACCACAGATAAACCTTGCTGAACACAGCTGGTAGGATCATTACTCAGGGGACGATACGTGTTAGTATCCGATAACATGGATATAATTTAATTTGCGATATAATAATGAATCCAAAATCACCACTGACCCCCCTTTGTCTGATTAACGGACCACTACATGTCAGTTCCTACTTAATAAATAAAGAGCGTGCTGCTCATTTGCAGATAAATTCATACAAGACTGCACATCAGAATCCAACAAAGATTTAACTTCACGTTCAATTGCCCTCTGGAAAGTATCCATAATAGGCACTCTGGATATCAAGGGGTAAAAAGTGGGATTGGATATTAATACATCCGAGTCACATTGAACTACTGCATGTTGATTTGTATCCTCCATACTAGACAACATCTCAAACATGATTTGATCTTTAACAGAAGCCGCAAGTGGTAACAAATCATCATTATTGAGACTCAAAGGTGATGTATCAGAATTATGATTATCGATACCAGACTCAGGAGTAAAAAAAATGTCTCTTAACTGTTAATAATCGCACAAAACGATTAACATCACATAATATTTTAAACAAATCTCCTCTGCATGTTGGAACAAAGGAAAGTCCCCTCTTCAAAACACTCAGCTGAGCTTCGCTCAGTATGGTAGCTGAAATGTTAATAACTGTAAACTCATCAGAAGCAACAATGTCACCGTCTATTTCCTCCAGCGATTCGTGTTCCGCAGACTATATTGATGTTTACTTCTTACGTCGACGTCCTCCTCTCCTTCTTTTCTTTGATTGTTTTTTGCATGCGATGTTGATGGTAACACCTGATTGGAATCCATTGAGCCCTCAGATGTGGTAGGTGAGTTAAATGACTGTTCACATGAGGAAAAACTGACGTTATTGCTGCGGAATGATTGACCTCTTTTAAGAATAGATCTAGGCTTATACGGAGTAAATTGCTTCCAAGCATAAACCATGTTAGAGTCGTAGTCCCTGCGATCACTCAAGAACTTGGATACTTGCGCTTGATGCACGGTACCCGCAAGGTTTAAATTATAAGAATGATCTCATGTATTTTTATTGAGTGCTGAGGTTTTTTGTTTTTTTTTTTGCTTTTGTTTTTTTTCCTCTTTCTCTTTTGAGGATTGTGTATTTCTATGTATTATGAATAAGATTAATATGTTAATTGAAATTTGTCATGTATTTACATGTTTAGACGTACGGAACGCATACATATTTTTGTATATTTTGTGTGTTTTGTCTATTGGTGTTCAGGTGTTTTTTCAAGCAAGGGAGTGACTTCACCGGTAATCTGAGGGCTTAATTGTCTGCCTTTTTGATTATACACATGTGTGGAGTCTCTCGGTTGGTTGAGAACGTTTATAACTAGTTTGCAATTCATTTTGTTTGATGCCTCTGAAGAAGAACCTGTTGTGGGGTTTGAAACGCGTAAGCGTGGGGGTCTTCTTCCCCTTTCTGTTTTTATTATGAAAATATGTGAATAAAGTTTCCTATGGATTTTATCAAGTCTTCAGTGCCGAATCTTCCTTCTCTTCTTATATTTGCTACACATGGTGGTCAGCCATTTGATCCATAGGCATGACCGGCTTACAGGACTATTTTTGGTGAGCACAAATCCATTTCCCTTTTCCTATTTTTTCAAGTTTATTTGAGTGAAGACTAGTTTGCTCATTTTTATTTTTAAAATAAACTGTACCCAGAAAACCCCTTTAAGGCCTTTCATAAGCTCAAATCTTTTATTATCTATGTATAAGGTAATTGTAACGTCATCCTTTAAGGTTCAGGCTACACTGTGACATCTGTGGCGAAACTGTTTAATCAACTTGGGAACATTGGTTGTAATATTTTCCTATGGTGCCTCTTTGAGACCTGCGACATAACAGTCTCGTATGTTTCCAAATTGTTACTGGTCACAAATTGCATGGGACACAATTGTCATAAACTTGTGTGTGACTTGTCTGCAACTTGGCTGTTTGATTTACAGCAAAAATCAGAGTTCTACAATAGTCACACCACAGCAAGTCGCAGACAGGTTGCGCAAAGTTTTTGGGTTGTATGACTTGTTAGACCACTACCGTTAACGAGACACATGTTGCCATGTAGTCTTAGCTTAAAGGTTATGGTACAGTATCACATGCTGTATATTCTTCAGAAATTGCTTTTGAAAGCCCTGACTTCATGGGTATACAATCCTACATTAGCAAAATCGGTGCCATTTACTCACTTTTTCTGCTGAGATTATCTGATCAGGCAGGTAAATCCCCTTTTGTATAACACGTCCTTACCTTGCATACTGTTCCTTTCATAGCATTCTAGGATTTTGGTGAGCCCTTTCGTGCCTGCTATTGTAAAGCATTGGTGAACATTTTATGGCATCTAGTAGAAACTACTATTTTATTCATCAGCAAATTATTATAAAATTTCTGGGTAAGAAATGCGTCGTTCTGTAGAAGCGCAACATAAAAGGGTGAACTAACAGTAGTCTGATTTTGGTATTTTTCACAATAAAACACAAGATACAAAACAAGTGATACAATCAGACAATGAGGGGGTACATAACCACAACAAAAATATAATTAACCTTCAAAGAACTAAAGCCCCATTACACAGTACATAGCTGTCAATCACTTGGTCATTCAGCTGATGGGCTATCTCTCCAGGGTCCTCCAAACACAAGTGCTCTCAGCTCAGCCTCATGCTCCTAGGTTCTCTGTGATAGAGCCACTGCCAGACTTCTTTGGGGGTGATTTTTTTTCTCCTAGAGAACAAAAAGATCAGCTGTCAGAAATCCGACATGCTGGATCCTTCATTACCCTGACATCATCTGTTGGCGGAGAGTCATGAGACTGTCAGAAGGTCTAACCCATGTTAGCAGGTTAGTCTAACGTGTATCGCGGCCATTAGTACGTATGGCTTAGGAAACAGCATTAAAAACAAAAAAAATTGAGTGCAAAAATATTAAATCTATAATAAACACAGATGAAAGGAAAGAGAAGGGAAAGAAATGAGAATAAAAGGTTCAGGCTATAACAAACTTCTGGAGTTCTAAGAAGTCATGATACAGTTTAAGTCAAGGCCAACATGTTGACAAAAAATGGAGTCTGCTCTCATACTTATTTAAAGAGACTTCAAATACAGACCTAACTGTGCGGATGAATGCACACTGCCAAATCACTCCCACCTAGAGTGGCCAACGGCCACGGGATTTTACTGTACATTGTCTGTTTTACCCTAAATACAGGCATCAAACAGGTGGGTTTATCTACACGTAAGTCCTTATTTATATCTGTATTGCCGCAGGTTGAGCTAATATTTTTCTTCTGCATTTTTCTATATGTTTTTCCTATATGAATGTAAGTAAGACGCATTATATTTTGATAGGTGGCTCAGTGATTTCGGTGTGTCATTATAATTTGAAGTATTTTAAATCTTGCATCACTGCTCATATATTTTTTTGTTATTTATTTTAATAAACATTACTCAACCACAACCGTGGGGCATAATGCTGAGCATATCACAGAGCATGAATCAGAAAAAGCTTAAAAATCATCATTCTCGGCATCACAAAGTCCTGTGTAAACAGGACATGCTTTACCGAGAATATTCACAACCTTTGTGCACTGAACCATCTATTAGCGATCATTTTGCGTGCATCAGAAGTGTGGTCTGCCTATTTAAACAGGCTGTCAAATGAACACTGACCGCTTTCTGTTTGGTTGATCGACAATCTTTTACGGCCTTGGATCGGTCAGTGTAAATGAGCCCTTATGGTGGAATGTCAGAACAAATCTATTATTCACGTTATGGGGGGGTCATCCGGTAGTACAGCTGAAGATTAGTTCAGCCAATCCCAACTCTCTCTTTAGGTCTGTGTATGATGGATGTCTTACTTTTGGAGAGTTTCCCATTCCATATAAACTTATATAATTCTGAATTAAGGCTACTTTCACACTTGCGTTTTTTTGTGCTGCGTTTTTGTGCATAAATGCGCATGCGTTTTTTCCCTATATTTAACATGGGTGCGTATTGTCATGCGTTTGTACACGTTTGTATGCGCATGCATTTTTTGTAGTGTGCGCCCAGGCGCACAAAATGCATCCTGTTGCATTTTTTGTGCGTCTGACCTGTCTCAAAAAAATGCATGCGCACGCAATGCGCACGAAATTCACCCAAAACCCATTAAAGTCTATGGGAGCGCTGATGTGCGCATTGATGTGTTTTTATGCATGTTTGCACTGCGCACGCAGCGCAAAAAAAACGCAAGTGTGAAAGTAGCCTTACAGAGCGGAAAAAACATAAAGAAACATACTGTACATAAGGAAGCCCAGCAGAAGTATAGTAAGTGTGGTAGAAAGCTTATTCTGAATACCGTGCATTGGCCAGACCATGACTATGTGCTTGGTGTACCCTATAAAGTAGGCACGGATAATTATGTTAAAAAAATATAAGGTATTTTAATGCAGTTTGGAACCATTTGAATGGTAAAACCTGTTTGTTTGTGTGCTGCCATGAGGCTGATTTTATAGAAGGGATTAGCACATTGCAATTCTGCTAAAGAAAAGGAGCTTCATGTTGCATACATCAATAAGGGAATCAGACAGAATAAGAATAAAAACCTCCACCATATACATGAAACTAATGCGGGGCAAACCTGTCGATACTGATGTGTTCGGCCAATAGTCTAATGTGTATGATAGTCAAGGAAAATATCAATCGGTCATGTCCAGTTCGGACCGCCAGTCGCATAGCTCTCCCGCAGATAAGCCCCACCCAGCATTTCAGTCGGCAGCTTTCCCATGGTGAATACAGGAGTGCTCAACCACATGAGAGTTTGAAGAATCAGCTGATGGATGAATGATTAGCAGAAGCATCATCCACTTTCAGAAAAGTGGACTCTACATGAGTAATGTAAAATATCATAGCCAGATTCTATTCTTTCTCCCTGGCGGCAATGGCGACTCTCTGCTGCTGCTCTGGTCTCTATGCTTTGGCTATGGCGGTTACATTTTGACAGTAGCTCACATCACCACTGCAACTAATCACTGAGCCCAACGGCTTTGAAATGTAAATGGTAAAAGCCACTGAGCACAGGGATTTGCTACAAGAGTGATGCAAGCTATGACGTGATATCACCCCTTCCAGACATAGAGACAGAAGCAGTGGTGTGGAGCTAGGGAGATGGTGAGTACTATCTGGCAATGTTATTTTACATTACAGAGATCGTTTAGGGTTTACTTTCCTAAAAGTGGAGAACGCCCTTAAAAGGGACATCAAAAAGTGACCAATTTTTGCTCTTATTTTGTTCCTGTGGCTCCCAAGTTTTCAAAGTTTTTTTTTATTTTTTTTTTAAACTGCCATACGGTTCCAGAGATATGATCCTTTTTATTTAATGATAATTTTTATAGTTTTTAGCATCGGTTGTGGCTCACATGGTAATAATACAGAGCAGCCTAAAGATGCGTCCCCAGAGATTCTTGTGAGCCGCACCCATTAAATTTAAAACTAAATAAAAAAGTTCATACTGTATCTCTGAAACCAGGGGCGGACATATAATTGGTGCAACCTGTGCTACCACACAGGGGTCCGAGAGGTAAGGGGGCCCATTTCTACCTCCAAAGCTGGTGAAAGACACCTTCTGTATTGAGAAACTAGTTGCATGTATTGCTCAGGTGTGATTTTGGCCCATTCTTCCACACAAACATTCTTCAAATCCTGACTGTTCTGTGGGCTCCGCCTATGAACGCTGAGCTTTAGTTCCTTCCATAAATTTTCTATTAGATTCAGGTATGATGTTTGGCTGCGCACTTGTAGCAGCTATATTTTCTTTCTCTGAAATCAATTGAGAGTTTCCTTGGCTCTGTGTTTGGGATCATTGTCTAGCAGAAATGTCTAACCCTGTTTCATCTTTATCATCCTGGTAGATGGCAGCAGATTTTTATCAAGAATGTCTTGGTACATTTGACTATTCATCTTTCCTTCAATTATAGGACGTTTGCCAGTGCTGTATGCTGAAAAACATTCCCACACCATAATTTTCCCACCTTCAAACTTCACTGTTTATATGGTGTTTTTGGGGTGATATGCATTGCCTTTTGGCCTCCAAATATGGTGTGTATTATGACATCCAAAGAGTTAAATTTTGGGCTCATCTGACCACCTATATTCTTTCAATATTTCACAGGCTTGTCTAAGGCTATGTGCACACGTTGCGTAATTGCTTGCAGAAATTTCTGCATCTCTTGGCAGAAAAATACAAGCTTTTTTATGCATTTTTGATGCTTTTTTGCATGCTTTTTTTCATTCGTTTTTGTAAATCCATAGAGCTAAATAAAGATATCTTATTAAAAAATGAAAAAAAAATTGTGATGTCATTTCCTTGTTCAACCTCTTCTTTTTCATTCTCCATTTTGGAGTTGAAGACCATAACATTTTTAACATACCATGTTCAAATTTATAATGTTTACACACACAAATATAAGTGTGTGTATGTATATATAAGTCAGATACCCTCATTAATAAAACGGTGAAATAAAGACACAAATACAGTCACCAGCCGATGTAGGAGCATTAACATAATTAACCTACATATGCCGTAACAAAACAGCAACTGTCAGTAATCTGCATGAAATGAAATATCTGTTTATTTTCCAAAAAATGTAATTGTGACAGCTGAGGGCTGATGTTAATATTCTGGGAAGAAAAATAAAAGGCTATTACTATCAGCTCACAGCTGTTTTCTTAGCCTTTACTGGCTAGTTTACAGGGGAACCCCAGAAAAAAATTGAAATGGGGTCCCCCTATAAAATGGAACCAGCAAAGGCTAGACAGACAGCTGTGGGCTGATGTTAATAGCCTGGGCAAGGGCCATGTATATTGGCACCCCCCCAGGCTAAAAACATCACCTCTCAGCCGCCCCAGAAATATCACATCTTATAGATGCGCCAATTCTGGCACTTAGCCCCGCTCTTCCTACTTGCCCTGTAGCGATGGCAAGTGGGGTTCATATTTGTGGGGTTGATGTCACCTTTGTATTGTCAGGTGACATCAAACCCACAGGTTAGTAATGGAGAGGTGTCTATAAGACACCTCTCCATTACTAACCCCATATTGATATTGTATAAGAACACAGACACCCAGAATAAAGTCCTTTATTTAAAATAATCACACAGACTCCTTTATTGAATCTAAATTTACCATATTTACTGAACACCTAATCCACGATGCCCTTATCTCCTGAAAGCAATAAAAAAATGATAAACCAACATATAATACTATCCTATACACGCAAACGGAAGGTTTGATGAATATACCACAACCAGAAGTATAGATCACAAAAGTAATATTTATTTATGTAAAGTACCGTTAAAATACATCATCAGAACTGCAAAGTGCCACAAATTCAGGGAAGGGTTATCTCCATATAATAGTCACTATATCAAATGCCACACCTGACATAGCCACATAGTATTAAATTATATTGATTGCAAATAGCAAAGTGAAGGTGCCCAAGAACATACAGGTTCTAGTCTTAAAACAAATGAAAGGATAGAAACAAGCTATAATTACTATATCATAAAGTGCATCCAGGGCCACCTTCAGGGCATGACAAGCCTTACTGCTGTATGGGGCCCGGTGAACAGCAGTACAGAAGGGGGCCCGTAGATCAGGGCCCCCGCTCCTGAGCTGCCAGTCATCGGGCCCCAAGTGCTGTGCGTCATAGGGGCGCCGGGCGGGCACCAAGTGTGCACTGCGATCGGGCCCCAAGTGTGCGCTGCACCAGGCCTGCAGCGCACACATCAGCAGAGCCGCCACAGCGCCCGACATCCGAAAGATAGAGAAGTGCTGAAGGACCTGTGGTGACGTCATCATCACAGGCCTTCAGCATTGATCAGCTCCGCCCCCTGATCGCAAGACGATGAGGTCACCACAGGTCCTTTCAGCTCACATAGCAGCAGCTCCATCTTCAGCGCAGGAGCGAGGTCAGGTAAGAAGAAAGTTTTTATTTTTGAAAGGGGCAATATGTATCCCTGGCAGAATGGAGACACGGGGGCAGGATTGGAGACACACAGGGGCAAATATGGAGACAGGGGGCAAGATTGGAGACACACAGGGGCAAATATGGAGACAGGGGCAGGATTGGAGACACACGGGCAAATATGGAGGCAGGATTGGAGACACACGGGGAAAATACGGAGACAGGGCGCAGGATTGGAAACACACGGGCAAATATGGAGACGGGGCAGGATTGGAGACACACAGGGGCAAATATGGAGACAGGGTGCAGGATTGAAGACACACGGGGCAAATATGGAGACAGAGGGCAGGATTGGAGACACACAGGGACAAATATGGAGATAGGGGGCAAAATGCAAGACACGGGGTAGAATGCAAGACATGGAGGCAGAATGCAGACATGGGGCAGAATGCGAGACATGGGGCAGAATGCAGACATGGGGGCAGAATATGAGACATGGGGGCAGAATATGAGACATGGGGGCAGAATGCAGACATGATGGGGCAGAATGCAGACATCATGGGGGCAGAATGCAAGACATGGGGGCAGAATGCAAGACATGGGGGCAGAATGCAAGACATGGGGGCAGAATATGGCAGTGAGACACAGGAGGGGGCTGAATGTGACAGTGAGACACAGGAGGGGGCAGAATGGACATGGGGGTAGAATGTGAACATGAAGGCAGAATGCATGACATGGGGGCAGAATGCAAGACATGGGGGCAGAATGTGACAGTAAGACACAGGAGGGGGCAGAATGTGACATTGAGACACAGGAGGGGGCAGAATGTGAGACATGGGGGCAGAATGTGACAGTGAGACACAGGAGGGGGCAGAATGTGAGACATGGGGGCAGAATGTGACAGACACAGGAGGGGGCAGAATGTGACAGTGAGACACAGGAGGGGGTAGAATGTGACAGTGAGACACAGGAGGGGGCAGAACGCGAGACACGGGGGCAGAATGACCATGGGGCAGAATGTGAGATACGGGGTCAGAATGGACATGGGGGCATAATGTGACAGTAAGACACAAGAGGGGGCAGAATGTGACAGTGAGACACATGAGGGTGCAGAATGTGACAGTGAGACACAGGGGGGCAGAATGTGACAGTGAGACACAGGAGGGGGCAGAATGTGACAGTGAGACACAGGAGGGGGCAGAATGTGAGACACAGGGGGCAGGATCATGGGGCAGGATGGATACAATGTAGAAGGATCTGAAGATTATGTGGGGGCAGAATGAGAGAAAATATGGCTGAAGCAGGATGGGGGATATTATTACCATAGGGGCTAATTAGGGGATATTATTACTGCAGTGATGTATTTATTTTATTTTTTGAGGATACTGTTTTAAATGGGGGGAGGTTCTGTTACTGTGCAGAGCGACACTATGTCGCCTTTTTATCTTCATCTGGTGTAGTGTAGAAGTTGGGGAAAAAATTAAGTAATGTGTTCTGCAAGTGGAGCTCTAGATAACTGTGTTATTTCCTGCAGAGACGAGCCCTAGCTGGAAGACGTGATGGCGATCTGTGCTGGATGAAAGATGAAAAGCAAAGATGAAGGACTTCACCTAGAGACATCAATGGTGAGTTTGTGTTACTTGTACAATGACACTATACACTATATACAGAGTGCCTTCGTATAATGTCACCAGTGATCACATTACCTGTACACTAGCACTATATACAGAGGTCCTCTGCATAATGTCACCGGTGATCACTGTATTACCTGTACACAGACACTACATACTAAGTACAGATCTCCTGTGTATAATGGCACTTATGGTGATAGTAATATGTTTTTTTATTAATGATCAGTATTGTAGTATCCAGTCACCATGTGCTGGTAATATGTGGTCTGGTCATGGTGCGGTGGTATTTGTCCCTTGTATGTGCTATTATTCTGTCACTGGTGGTAATATGTGGTCTGGACATGGTATGGCTGTATTTGATCCTTGTATGTGGTATTATTGGTCACCATGTGGTGGTAATATGGTGTCTGTGCATGGTGGTATTTGTCCCTTTGGATGTGATATTATTGGTCATTTTAAAATTTGAAAAATAAATAAAAAATATACCTAAATTGTATTGGATATTTTAGCAACTGTTTAATAGGTTAGAGTAGAGTAGGGTCCAGCCAAAAGAGTCTACCTTGTGGTGGCAGATTTAAAAAATCTTTTGACCGTAACAAGAGCTGCTGGCTATGTGTGTGATCTGGAGATGGGAACTGTAATGTGTGATTGGTGAGAAGTGGAGTTTTTCCAAGAGAGAGCGGTGGGGCTGTGGACAGTTTGAGGGGTGGAGGGTGGGGCTGGGGTGGAGCCTGGGCGGAGTCTCAAGGGGGCCCCGAAAATTTTGCCAGTATGGGGCCCCGAAATTCCTAGTGGCAACCCTGAGTGCATTAGTGCAGAATTTGCAACTGTGTCAAAGCCTCCCATGAATGTAGCTAGATTGCTATAAGACACCCATATAAACCGCCATGTCAGCAATGTATACTTACAAATATAGACAAAATGGACAGGGTCACTCTCCATTTTGTCTATCTTTGTAAGTATACATTGCTGACATGGCGGTTTATATGGGTGTCTTATAGCAATCTAGCTACATTCATGGGAGGCTTTGAAACAGTTGCAAGTTCTGCACTGATGCACTTTGTGATATAGTAATTATAGCTTGTTTCTTTCCTTTCATTTGTTTTAAGACTAGAACCTGTATGTTCTTGGGAACCTTCACTTTGCTATTTGCAATCAATATAATTTAATATTATGTGGCTATGTCAGGTGTGGCATTTGATATAGTGACTATTATATGGAGATAACCCTTCCCTGAATTTGTGGCACTTTGCATTTCTGATGATGTATTTTAATGGTACTTTACATAAATAAATATTACTTTTGTGATCTATACTTCTAGTTGTGGTATATTTATCAAACCTTCCTTTTGTGTGTATATATTTGATCTGAGTTTTTTTTCACGTTTATTATGGGTCATTTGTGTTAAATATAATACTATCCTGTCTGATGTAGTCCACGGCGATCTCACGTGTAGAACAGTCATCGCTCTACCCAGCAGCCGGCGATACACTTACAGGAGGTAATTGCTCTCGCAATGTATCACTGAGCTGCCGTGAGAGTTCACCGGAGTTCATCAGCTCCGGTACTCTTACTTACGGCACTACCGCTGTGTGAGAACTTTCTCACGCAGCAGTGCCACAAAAGAGCACCGGAGCTGATCAGCTGATGAACTCCGGTGAACTCTCATGGCAGCTCAGTGATATACTGCGGGAGCTATTATCTCCTGTCAGTGTATCGTTGGAGGCCGAGTGAGATCGACATGGGACACTCGGTTTTAAATGGACTTCGGCAGAAAGGTGAGTATATGTTGGTTTATTATTTTTGATTGTTTGCAGGAGACTGGAGCATCAGGGATTAGGCGTTCAGTGAGTATGTATTTGTATGTGAATTTGTATGTAATTATGTAAATGTTTTAATTTTTTTTTACAATTGAACACAGGTGCCAGATGATGAGACTATTCTCCCATGATCGGCTCATGCTGTCTCTGTTATTATATGTGACAAAAGACGTAGTTGGAAAGGAATAGTAGTCCCATTAGACGATGCCTAAGTACAATCACTATGGGCTGTTCGTCGCATGTGTACACACACAGACACACACATTCTCTGCCCACACACTCTTCCTCATTCTGACATTATTTCCTTTGACAACTCGCAGCGTTTTTGGCAGCAAATCTATGGCAAATACGCAGCAAATACGCTAACATTTTTACACCTGCGTTTTTGCTGCAGATTTGACTGACTCAATTGAAGTCACTGGGTTAAAAATGCTGCAGAGTCGCAAAAAGAATTGACATGCTGCTGAAAATAAAACGCTGCAAGTACGGACGGATATTTACTGATCATGTGCACAACACTTCAGAATTGTCATTTTATTTCCTTG
The DNA here is from genome assembly GCF_039654945.1 of Dendrobates tinctorius. NCBI lineage: Eukaryota > Metazoa > Chordata > Amphibia > Anura > Dendrobatidae > Dendrobates > Dendrobates tinctorius. Next base: position 10,840,969 of record NW_027361771.1, read on the forward strand.
CATAAGTATTCCATTGCGTTTTTGGACCATTTGCGCGCATAAAAAAACGATGCGAAAGCACATCAAAAAGGTATCGTGTGCACATAGCCTAATTGTTGTTTAGCAAACTTTAAACGTGCTTGAACATGCATTTTGTTCAGCAATGGAGTCTTGCATGGTGAACATGCATACAGACTATGAAGGTTGAGTGTTTTACTTATTGTTTTCTTTGAAACAATTGTACCTGCTGATTCCAGGTCTTTCTGTAGCTATCCACAGGTGGACCTTTGCTCTTGGCCAACTCTTCTTATAGTTCTTTTTTACTCCACTGTCTAAAATCTTGCGGTGAGCACCTGTATTTCTGTATTATGGCAACAATGCTCACTGGAACCTTCAGTACTTTAGAAATTACTCTGCAACCAATGCCATCATTATGTTTTGCAACAATAAGTTTGCGAAGGTCTTGAGACAGCTCACTGGTTTTACCCATCATGAGATGTGTGGCACCTTGGTAAAGAGACACCTTTTTATAGGCCATCATTTGAACCAGCCGATATTATTTTTCAATAAGTGACAGGATTGCTTTCTAATTACTGATAGATTTCATGACTTTCCATGGCTTTTTACACCTTTCCTTATTCATGTTTTTCAATAATTTTTCCCTTTGTCATTTCTTATTGTTACATATAACTTAATGTATGGACATCTGTGGTTTGATTTCTTTGCCTGAATGCATTGGGTGGGTCATTACCAACATCTAGTCAGAATTTCAAGTCAGCACTTTTAGAAATTTACTTAGAAAGTTGATAACGTGTTCAATACTTAATTCACCTGCTATATATTGAGGACTGTCAGATAGTAAACAAGTTTTGTTATGGATAGGACATAGCACCCTGGGTGTCTGAGATGGAAGAGTTACTTATGCCTCCTGCGAATCACTAGGAAAAATCAAGTGGAGGGTCAGGTGAGTTAGTTGCAGCCTGTGTCGTTTTTTTCCTTTGTCAGTGTAGAAGGGGAAAAGATGTTTTGAGGGAGAAGCCTTTGGAAAGGGAATTTGTAGGAATACCCAGGAAATAGAAAGGCAATCTGATTCTACAGCGAGTGCAAGGTAAATGTAGGCTCTTTTTTTTCATGATGCTAAAAGTGGTGATCAAATAGATACATGGCCCCAGCTTCTTGGATGTTTGCTAGGAGTGGGTGTAATTGATGTATCATGCGGATGGTGCGTCTTGACATTTAAGGATACAAAGTTCTAAAAAGCAACTTTGCATTTCCCTATTCAAAATGTTCTTAGAATGGAGGGAGACCGGTTTCCTGTGCAAGGGCTGTACGCTTGTTAAATGATTACTATACAGTTTGCAAGCACAGCTCTGAAGTTGGCTGGATCACTTGACCTGGCAAGATTCACTGTCTCTCCACTCTTGCAGTGCCTCAAAGGCAAAGCTGACTCTGCTATCATCACGGGAGAGCGCACAGTTCAGACCAGCGGTGCAACCATCACTGGTCTGAACTGTCAATCTTCAGGTGAGCTTACCCTCTGGAGGCAGGAAACAGAGACAAAGGAACCCTAAAGAACAAAGATGAGACAACTCATTTAACCCCTTCACCCCCAAGGGTGGTTTGCACGTTCATGACCGGGCCAATTTTTACAATTCTGACCACTGTACCTTTGTGAGGTCATAACTCTGGAACGCTTCAATGGATCCTGGTGATTCTGACATTGTTTTCTCGTGACATATTGTACTTCATGTTAGTGGTAAAATTTCATTCAAATAACTTGCATTTATTTGTGAAAAAAACGGAAATTTGGCAAAAATTTTGAAAATTTCGCAATTTTCCAACTTTGAATTTTTATGCCCTTAAATCACAGAGATACGGCACACAAAAAACTTGATAACTAACATTTCCCACATGTTTACTTTACATCAGCACAATTTTGGAACCAAAATTTTTTTTTGTTAGGAAGTTATAAGGGTTAAAAGTTGACCAGCGATTTCTCATTTTTACAACACCATTTTATTTTTAGGACCACATCACATTTGAAGCCACTTTGAGGGGTCTATATGATAGAAAATACCCAAAAGTGACACCATTCTAAAACCTGCACCCCTTAAGGTGCTCAAAACCACATTCAAGAAGTTTATTAACCCTTTAGGTGCGTCACAGGAATTTTTTTGAATATTTAAAAAAAATGAACATCTAACTTTTTTTCACAAAAATAATACTTCAGGTTCAATTTTTCTATTTTACCAAGGGTAACAGGAGAAATTGGACTGCAAAAGTTATTGTGCAATTTGTCCTGAGTACGCTGATACCTGATTTGTGGGGGGGAACGACTGGCAGAGCTCAGAATGGTAGGAGCGCCGTTTGACTTTTTCAATGCAAAATTGGCTGGAATTCAGATCGGACGCCATGTCACGTTTGGAGAGTCCCTGATGTACCTAAACAGTGGAAACCCCTACAAGTGACCCCATTTTGGAAATTAGACCCCCCAAGGAACTTATCTAGATATGTGGTGAGAACTTTGAACCCACAAGGGCTTTACAGAAGTTTATAACGTACAGCGGTACAATTAAAAAATCATATTTTTTCCACAAAAATGATCTTTTCACCCCAATTTTTATTTTCCCAAGGGTAACAGGACCCTAAAAGTTATTGTGCAATTTGTCCTGAGTATGCTAATACCCCACATGTGGGGGTAAACCACTATTTGGGCGCATGGCAGAGCTCGGAAGGGAAGCAGCGCCATTTGACGTTTTTGGCTGGAATTGAGATCGGACACCATGTCGCGATTGGAAAAAACCCCTGATGTACCTAAACAGTGGAAACCCCCCACAAATGACACCATTTTGGAAACTAGACCCCCCAAGGAACTTATCTAGATGTGTGGTGAGCACTTTGAACCCCCCAGTGCTTCACAGAAGTTTATAACGCCCGGGCGTGAAAATTTAAAATTCGTATTTTTTCCATAAACATGATCTTTAGTCACCATTTTTTTTATTTTCCCAAGGGTAACAGGAGAAATTGGACCCCAAAAGTTGTTGTCCAATTTGTCCTGAGTATGCTGATACCCCATATGTGGGAGAAAACTACTGTATGGGCACACGTCGGGGATTGGAAGGGAAGTAGTGACGTTTTGGAATGCAGACATTGATGGAATGGTCTGCAGGTGTCATGTTGCCTTTGGAGAGCCCCTAATGTACCTAAACAGTGTAAACTCCCCACAAATGACCCCATTTTGAAAACTAGACCCCCTAAGGAACTTATCTAGATGTGTGGTGAGCACTTTGAACCCCCAAGGGCTTCACAGAAGTTTATAATGCCAGGGCATGAAAATAAAAAAATCGTATTTTTTCCACAAACATGATCAATTATTCCCCAATTTTTTTATTTTCCCAAGGGTAACAGGAGAAATTGAACCCCAAAAGTTGTTGTCCAATTTGTCCTGAGTAAGCTGACACCCCATATATGGGAGAAAACTACTGTATGGACACACGTCAGGGCTCGGAAGGGAAGTAGTGACGTTTTGGAATGCAGACTTTGATGGAATGGTCTGCGGGTGTCATGTGCGTTTGGAGAGCCCCTGATGTACCTAAACTATTGAAACTCCCAACAAGTGACCCCATTTTGGACACTAGACCCCCCCCACGGAACTTATCTAGATATGTGGTGAGCACTTTGAACCCCCAAGTGCTTCACAGAAGTTTATAACGCTCGGACGTGAAAATAAAAAAATCATTTTTTTCCACAATATTTTTGCCCCCAATTTTTTATTTTCCTAAGGATAACAGGAGAAATTGGACCCCAAAAATTGTTTTGCAATTTGTCCTGAGTAGGCTGATACCCTACATGTGGGGGTAAAACACTGTTTGGGCGCATGGCAGAGCTTGGAAGGGAAGGAGCACCATAGGACTTTTTCAACTCAGAATTGGCTGGAATTGAGATCAGACGCAATGTTGCATTTGGAGAGCCCCTGATGTGCCCAAACAGTGGAAACCCCCAATTCTAACTCCAACCCGAACCCCAACACACCCCTAACCCTAATCTCAGCCCTAACCCAAGCTCTAACCCTAGCCCTAGCCCTAACCCTAGCCCTAACCCTAGCCCTAACCCTAGCCCTAGCCCTAGCCCTAATGGAAAAATGGAAATAAATACATTTTTTTAATTTTATTATTTTTCCCTAACTAAGGGGGTGATAACGGGGGGTTTGATTTACTATTTATGGCGGTTTTTATTTTTGGCAGCTGTCGCACGCTAAAAGACGCTTTTTATTGTAAAAATAGTTTTTGCATCACCACATATTGAGAGCTATAATTTTTCCGTATTTTGACCCACTGAGTCATGTGAGGTCTTATTTTTTGCGGGACGAGTTGATGTTTTTATTGGTACCATTTTCGGGCACGTGACATTTTTTGATCGCTTTTTATTCCGATTTTTGGGACGCAGAATGAACAAAAACCAGCGTTTCATGAATTTCTTTTGGGGGAGTGCGTTTACACCGTTCCGCGTGCGGTAAAATTAATAAAGCGGTTTTATTCTTCGGGTCAGTACGGTTACAGCGATACCTCATTTAGGTCGTTTTTTTATGTTTTGGCGCTTTTATGCAATGAAAACTATTTTATATAAAAAATAATTATTTTTGCATCGCTTTATTCTGCGAGCTATAACTTTTTTATTTTTTTGCTGATGATGCTGTGTGGCAGCTCGTTTTTTGCGGGACAAGATGACGTTTTCAGCGGTACCATGGATATTTATATGCGTCTTTTTGATCGCGCGTTATTACACTTTTTGTTTGGCAGTATGATAATAAATCATTATTTTTTGCTTTGTTTTTTATTTTTAATTTTTTAGGGGTTCGCTAAAGGGGTTAACTAATGGGACAGTTTTATAGGGCGGGTCGTTACGGACGCGGCGATACCTAATATGTGTACTTTTATTGTTTTGGTTTTTTTTTTATTTTCAAAAAATGAATTTGTTGGGGAATATTTTTTTTTTTTTTTACTAATTTATTTGGCGATTTTTTTTAAAATTATTTTTACACTCTTTTTTAATTTTTTTTTACTTTATTACATAGTCCCAGGTGGGACATCACTGTCCTGTGACAGATCGCTGATCTGTCACATCACAGATCACTGTGACAGATCAGCAATCTGTCACAGGCAGTGCACAAGGCTTCCTCATGCCTGCGCTTTGCAGGCACTGAGGAAGCCAGCTTCCTCCAGGCCCCCGAAGGCCCCCATCACCATCTTGGATCCGGGGGCCTGGAAGAAAGGAGTCCCCCACAGCAGCGCTGCACATTGCGCTGCCGTGGGGGGCTCAGGGAAGCACGGAGGGAGCCCCCTCCTTGCCGATGCTTCCCTTTAACTCCCAGTACACCGCGATCATGTTTGATCGCGGTGTGCAAGGGGTTAACGTGTCAGGGGCGGTTCGTGACCGCCCCTGACACATAGTGTCGGGTGTCAGCTGTGATAATCAGCTGACACCCGGCCGCGATCAGCGGCGCTCACCACGTGGGCGCCGCTGATCGCGCTAGACGTACTATCCCGTCCATGGGCATAGGGGCCCGGGTCCCATGGACGGGATAGTACGTCTGATGTCAGGAAGGGGTTAAGCAAAAAGTTTACAACTCCATTAAGCAATTTAACCAAAATTCCTTTTGGTATGGCAAAATATGACAGTTGTGAAATGTCTAATATATTGCCCTATATAGAAATTGCCAAGAATCAGACTAAATCCCTGAGGTGTCAGGCCTCTCCTTTCAAATAATAAACTATTACAACGTCTTGCTAAAAAGAGAGAAAAATATCAGCTCACCTTCTCAGTGGATGCCACGCAAGGAAACCTGCAGTGTCGCAGTTAGGATACCATTTGTCAGGAACATCGCACTGCACTTGCTCACCGAGCCAGTGCGCATGTCCTGAGTACAAACCTGTGCCCAAAGATACCTGTGGAGCTGGGCAGCAGTGGTGACGATGCATGCTCCAGGCTCACAGGACCTGTGTCACTGAAGGTAGAAAGCAGTGAAGGACCTACGATCATGTGACTGCAGGGGGCGGGGCTTAGCGTCCTGCTGCTGGAGATAAGTGGAGGATTCTACTACAGGGATACCTCAAATCAGACAAACGGGGGTCATACACAGAGAGGGCAGCGCGGTACCAGAGGGACAAACAGAGAGTAGTCAGAACATAAGCAATGAGTCATACACGGAGATAGCAGCACAGTACAAGAGGGGAAATCAGAGACTAGTCAGGACATAGGCGATGAGTCAGAAACCAGAGAAGCAGATAAACAGTACAGTATCAAGAAACAAACTCACAAAAGGGGACAGAACCAGGTCAGAACCATATAAGCAGGCTAGAAGACAATTAGAAGGCACAGGCACAGTGGTCACCACACTCGGCCAAAGGCAAAAGTATAACTGACAGGGATTGGAGTCTCCCAGGGCTATAAGAAGCTCTCCTTGAGCCAAAGAGAGGCTACAATAATTAACCCCCGGCGTGCAGGTCAAGCCTGCACTGAGCTCAAGACATTAACCCCTGACGTGCAGGTCAAAACCTGCACTGGGATCATGACACCATTTGTAGAAATCGAAAAATGGCCAGCGTGTTGAATAAAATTCAGAAGTCTTTATTGAAGAATTAAAGAGTTGCACCAGTGTACATGGGCAGAAAAAATGTGCAAATCTAGGATACGCGTTTTGGAATTTAATCCTTATTCATTGCAATAAATAAATATTTGGTATGACCACCCGTTGCTTTGAAAACAGCATCAATTCTTTTAGGTACACTTACATATAGCTTTTAAAGGTTCCAAACACATTGGAGCATTAACCACAAATCTTCCTTGGATGTACAGTGGGGAAAATAAGTGTTTGATACTCTGCCGATTTTGGAAGTTTTCCCACCTCCAAAGAATGGAGAGGTCTGTAATTTTTTTCATAGGTACACTTCAACTGTGAGAGACAGAATCTTAAAATAAAAAACAGAAAATCATTATGTATGATTTTTAAATAATTAAATTACATTTTATTGAATGAAAAATGTATTTAATAACCTAACAACCAACAAAAATTCTGTCTCTCACAGACCTATTAGTTTTTCTTTAAGAAGCCCTCTTACTCTGCACTCATTACCTGTATTATTTGCACCTGTTTCAACTCATTATCTGTATAAAAGACACACGCTTAATCAATCACATTCCAACCGCTCCACCATGGCCAAGACCAAAGAGCTGTCTAAGAACACCAGGGACAAAATTGTGGACCTGCGCAATGCTGGGATGGGCTACAGGACAAAAGGCAAGCAGCTTGGTGAGAAGCCAACAACTGTTGGCGCAATCATTAGAAATTAGAAGAAACACAAGATGAGTGTCAGTCTTCCTCGGTCTGGGGTTCCATGCAGCATCTCACCTTGTGGGGCAAGAATGATTCTGAGAAAGGTCAGGAATCAGCCCAGAACTACACAGGAGGACCTGGTCAATGTCCTGAATAGAATTGGAATCACAGTCTCAAACATTACCGTTGGATGGATGGGGTCATGTATCCTTCCCTCAGTAAAAGAATTGAAGATATGTGATAGCTGGGTCTTCCAATGTGGCAATGACCCAAAACATACAGCCAGGGAAACTAAGGAGTGGCTCTGTAAGAAGCATTTCAAGGTTCTGGAGTCAACTAGCCAGACTCCAGACCTGAAACCAATAGAAAATCTTTTTAGGGAGCTGAAACTTAATGTTGCCCAGCAACAGTCCTGAAACCTGAAATATCTGGAGAATATCTGTATGGAGGAGAGGGCCAGAATCCTTTCTGCAGTGGGATTAAATGAGGAGATAGTAGGATTTGCACAAGCCTACATCCACAGAATGTGGTTAGTTCTCACAGATGTTTAGAACAACCTCCCTAACAAGTCCCTAAAAAGCTGCATGGAAGAGCACTTAGAATTGATGATTTCATGCCGTTTTGAAGGCGGTCGCTTCAAAATATTGATTTAACTTACCGTATATACTCGAGTATAAGCCAAGATTTTCAGCCCATTTTTTTAGGCTGAAAGTGCCCCTCTTGCCTTATACTCGAGTCATTGTGCCAGGGGGTAGGTGGGGGAGGGGGAGTGCAGGAGCCGGCGGCTTTCACATCATACTCACCCCCTCCTGGCATGGTCTCTGCACTTCCCTGCTTCTCAGATGGTCTCCGGCACCACAGCTCTTCCTGTGTTCAGCGTTCACATGGTACCGCTCATTAAAGTAATGAATATGCATGCGACTCCACTCTCTGTTAGGCGTCGGGTTTCTGCCGCTGCACAGCAGGAATCCCGAGCCTTGCACTTGCCGGTCTCCCATTCTCCTTCGGCCGCAGACTCTTCGTTCCCAGCGCTCTGCTCAGACCAGCACTGTGGGCTTGCTTGCTGCTGCCACCTCTGGTCCACCTTTAGCAACGCAGGCTGGCCAGCAGCGAGTCTCTCCAGTGACTAAGTCCTCTTTGCGGTCCACTGAGCATGCCCGTGGTGTGATCTCCCATTGGAGATCGAAGATCACGTGCTCTGGTCCTTCGCCAGCTAGGATTGGTCCATCCGAAAGGTCAGGAAGGTCCCATAAGCATGCGACTATAAAAGGTTTGCATGGCCGCTCGGCCATGCGCTAGTATAGACTGCATTAGCTGACTATCAAGAGTGTGTGTCGTATGCATGTATGAATGTCTCTGGTGAAGGACTCATTAAGAACCCCTACCCTTGGTACGCATGTGTTGTGCAGCCTAGCCTGTTAAGCACCCAGGCTTAGGTGTAGGTAGGTCAGAGTCAGTGACAGGCATTGGTTTCCACCAGTGGCTCGGCACACCACAGTGCACGTGCTCTACACACTGAACTCAACGTCTATAACAGCATCCGCAGTTGCGACGCCGCGCGCTCAGAAGGTCTAGAGGGACTCTGACCTCGTGTCCTTGGAGAAGGGTTCTGTGACCGCTTTTTGTGTGCCCCTTGGCCGGGCTCTGTGAGTTAGACAGGCTCCGGTGTTTATGTTCAGCGGTAGTGCGGCTCTGTGAGTTAACAGAGTCGCTGCTGTTCACACTGGGTGACGTTAACCCACGTGTGACCTTCCCACACCGCTTTATACTTCCGCCTTTACTTAGCAGCAGTGTACCACCTCTGCACGGTGGACCCCGGGCTGTGAACGCACCTACTATTATTTTATAATTTGGTGCGTTCTGGCTAGTAATGGCGGATAAACAGCAACTACTGCAGCACATTTGGCAGCTGGGGGGCAGGTTGGCGGCTCTTGAGTGTTCAACCTCAGCTGCGAATGGTACTGCGGTCGCTGCCCAGGCAGCCGCAGAGGCTGTTTCTCGTGTTCCCACTTCCATCCCTGCACCGATGTTATTCCACCTCCCTAAGTTCTCGGGCGATAGTGCCTCCTGTAGGGAATTCGTCAGCCAGTGTGCTATTCAGTTAGAGCTGCTGGCCGCGCGATTCCCCTCTGAGCGGGCTAAGGTCGGATTCATCGTTTCCCTTCTGGCTGGCAGGGCTCTGGAGTGGGCCACCCCACTGTGGGAGCGTGGTTACCCAGCGGTTCAGAGAGCCTCTCAGTTCCTAGGCTCTCTGAAGCAGGTTTTTCTGGGACCACGGGTCACACACGATACCGCGCTCCAGCTGTTGGCCCTGACACAGGGTTCGTCCCTGGTCAGCCAGTATGCCATCCGTTTTCTGACACTGGCCTCCGAGTTGGAGTGGTCGGATAAGGCCCTAATACCAATATTTTGGAGGGGTTTGGCTGACCATGTTAAGGATGCTCTGGCCACTCGGGAGGTTCCCGGTACTCTGGAGGAGTTTATTACCATCTCCACTCGCATTAATCTCCACTTCCTAGAGCGAGGGTTGGAGCGCTCCCAGTCCAGACAGAAGTATAGGTTGGCTCCAACTTTCTCTAAACCTCTGGAGCCAGAGGTGGTTATGGAGGTGCCTCACACAGGCTCTAAGTTCCACCCTGCTCGAACCTCAAAAGCTCATTCCTACTGCCGACAGTCTGGTCACGTTGCCAATAGGTGCCCACAGCGCTGGGAAAAATGCCCGCATCTAGTGGCAATAGCAGAATGGTCACGTGATTCCACACCATTTTCCTCCAAGCTAACCTACAAGGGGGAGTTGGAGTTCGGTTCCTCCACTCTGGCGGTGGAGGTTTGTGTGGATTCTGGAGCGGAGGGTAATTTTATGTCCTCAGCTTTTGCTCTTCAGCACGCGATACCCTTGGCCAGGTTACCTCAATCGGTCACCATCAGAGTGGTGAACGGCTCGACATTACCCTCGCAGATTACTCATCAGACTGCTCCATTAAGACTCTCACTGTCTCCGTCCCATCACGAGACAGTGTCCCCCTTATTATGCCCGAGGGTATCGATCAGGTTCTCTTTGTTGTTCCCTGGTTGCGCTGCCACTCTCCCCATATTGAGTGGTCCTCGGGGAAAATTCTTAGTTGGAATAAGTCTTGTGAGGGTAGATGTCTGAGCAAGTGCGTTCAGGTTGCTTGCACTGCGGCTCTCGCAGATCTCTCTTCGCTCCCTAAACACTATCAGCAGTACGCAGATGTGTTCTCCAAGAGAGCGGCAGAGACTCTCTCGCCGCACCACCCCTCCGACTGTCCTATCGACCTCCTGCCTGGTGCAGAGCCTCCCCGGGGTCGGGTGTATCCCCTGTCTCTTCCAGAGACCGAGGCCATGTCACAATACATCAAGGAGAACCTGGCCAGGGGATTTATTTGGAAGTCGGTGTCACCAGCAGGGGCGGGATTTTTCTTTGTGCAGAAGAAGAGCGGTGAATTGCGGCCTTGCATCGATTACAGGGGTCTTAACGCCATCACCGTTAAGAATAAGTACCCTCTGCTCCTGATATTGGAGCTGTTTGATAGGTTGCGTGGAGCAAGAGTATTTACCAAACTCGATCTACGGGGAGCGTACAACCTGATATGCATACGTGAGGGAGACGAGTGGAAGATGGCTTTTAATACCAGGGATGGCCATTATGAGTATCTGGTCATGCCCTTTGGCCTATGTAATGCCCCGGTCGTATTTCAAGACTTCGTAAACGATATCTTTCGAGATATGCTTTCCTCTTCAGTGGTGGTCTATCTGGACGATATTCTCATCTCTCCAGATTTGGAATCCCTCCGGAGAAAGGTTTGCAAAGTCTTCGATCTCCTATGGGTAAACGCCCTATAGCCAAGTTGGAGAAGTGCGTGTTTGAGCAGGACTCCTTGCCTTTCCTGGGCTGGCCATGGATCCTGCCAAACTGCAGGCGGTATTGGATTGGCAGGAGCCTCACTCCCTTAAAGCGGTGCAGCGCTTTATGGGATTTATTAATTATTACCGCCAATTCATCCAGCACTTCTCGACTTTGGTAGCTCCCTTGGTTGCCCTCACCAAGAAGGGAGCGAATCCTAAAGTGTGGTCAGAGGAGGTATCTAAGGGGCCTTCATCTTCATCAAGTCTCACTTCGCTAGTGTGCTCCCATTTTACATCGCCCCAATGTGGATAAGCCATTTATTCTAGAGGTGGATGCCACGTCCGTCGGTACTACAGCAGTCCTGTTCCAGAAGGATGCTCAAAGTCGGAAGCATCCTTGCTTCTTCTTTTCCAAGACCTTCTTGCCAGCGGAGAGGAACTATTCCATTGGGGTCAGGGAGTTGATAGCCATGAAGTTGGCCTTTTCTGAATGGAGGCACCTCCTGGAGGGGCTCGCTATCCCTTCCAAGTTTACACTGACCACAAAAATTTGGTCTATCTCCAAACCGCCCAGCAGTTAAATTCTCGCCAAGCTCGATGGTCCTCTTCTTCTCCCGGTTCCACTTCACCCTACATTCACCCTACATTTCCTTTCCGGTGAGAAGAATGTCCGAGCCGATGCGCTCTCTTGCTCCATGGTATCAACGGAGGAGGAGGAGCCTCGGTTAATCGTACCATCTGAGAGTCTGAGGACAGTGACTCCGGTCGCCCTTGAGTCTGTACCCCCAGGCAAGACTTTTGTTCCTGCCTGTTTACGTCCGGAGGTCCTCTCTTGGGCTCACACGTCCAGGATGGTTGGACACTTTGGTACTAAGCGGACAGTTGAGCTTCTGGAATGGACGTACTGGTGGTTGCATATGGCTCGTGATGTCAAAGACTACATTCAGGCGGCGTCTCCTGCGCCAAGAATAAGCCTTCCCGGCAATGACCTGCTGGGTTACTCTACCCCTTACCAGTGGTGGACAGGCCCTGGGAGATGGTTGGCATGGACTTTGTGGTGGGTCTACCCAAGTCCAGTGTCAGCACAGTTATTTGGGTCGTCACCGACCATTTCTCCAAAATGGTGCACTTGGTCCCTCTCTCTCGGCTACCTTCTACACGGGGTTTAGCAGTGCTATTCATCAAACATGTTTTCCGCTTACATGGCATGCCAGACAAGATTGTCAGTGACCGGGGTCCCCAGTTTGTGTCTCGCTTCTGGAGAGAGCTCTGTCGCTTGCTCAGTATTGAGCTGAATCTCTCCTCAGCCTATCATCCCGAGACGAACGGGTTGGTAAAGAGGGCCAACCAGAACCTGGTCACATATCTCCGACATTTTGTCTCGGCCAGGCAGGAGGACTGGGCATCTTTGTTGCCGTGGGCAGAGTTCGCCTTGAATAACACTGTAGCCGATTCCACCGGCCAGACTCCATTCCTCCTTAACTACGGCCAACATCCTCGTGTCCCTGTGCCCATGCCTGTGTCATCCACCGACTCTAGGGTGGCAGTCTGGGCGGTGGAGGCACTTGATATTTGGGACCGCACCCAGGATGCCATTCGGGCCTCTAAGGAGAGAATGAGGTCTGTTGTGAGTTCATTTTCCCCTTCACCATTGATGTCTGATGAACTCCCTCTGCTGGTGAGGAGAGGTAGTGAAATTGATTGGGTTGGGAAGAACCTGTCATCTGAACAGGTGGAGCCTGATTGGACACCCGGAATCACTGAGTGGATATAAGGCAGCTGACGCCCTACAGGGGTGCTGGTGATCCTTTCTGCTCTGAGCTCTTGCAAACCAGTTCAGTACCTGTCTTCTGAAAGCTAAGTTTTTGCTCTCTTATTTTTCCATGAGATTGTGTCTGTTTACTTAGTGTTTGTGTTCTGCCTGCCCTTGTTGGTACAGGCTGAGCTCCATTTTTGTCTCTGGTCAAGTTGATCTTTTGCTCAGTCTTCAGAATATACCTGAGTGCTGATATAGTGATTTTGAAGTCTAGTGACTTCAGGGCCTTTTTTCTATCAGACGTGTTGGACATTATTTTGGCAGAATTTTTGCGGATTGCAGCCAGCATCTTTTCTGTCCTTTCCTATTTAGTTAGTTGGGCCCCATCATTTGCTCAACCTGTCTTTCTGTCTGTGTTTGTGTTTTCATCTGTTTTCACCAACAATACATGTTGGGGGCTGTCTATTGCTTTGGGGTCTGCTCTGGGGCAGTTTAGATTTCCCCTTTCTTTCTTTAGGCTTATTTAGTTCTCCGGCTGTGAACGAGGGGTCTAGGGAACCGTAGGAACCCCCCATGTCTACTGTTAGTTGTGTGAATAGGATCAGGGGTCTGCAATCCGATAGCTACCAACCTCTCCGGTTTTCTGGACTTAGCTTGTATTTTTGTTTTTACCTCCATCGGTGACTCATTCATAGCAGAATCACCAGCCATACCGCAGATTTTAGGGTACTCAATAGCAGGAAAGAATTGTAAAAAAAAAAAAAAGTGTCAAAATTTTTTTTTGTGTATATTTTTTCCTCTATGTCTTTGAAGCCGTAGGGGGAATTTTTTTCTTCTCAATGGAGATGAAGCAATTGTCTGATCGTGTGGAGCAGCTCGCTGCTGAATTCGGGGAATTTCCGCCTATCTTGCTCATTCACATGTTGCTGAACCAAAGATCCCTACTCCTGATGTGTTTTTTGGGGATCGGTCTAAATTTTTGAACTTTAAGAATAATTGTAAATTATTTTTTGCCTTGAAGCCTAACTCATCAGGGAGCTCTCTGCAGCAGGTTAAAATTGTCATCTCTTTGCTGCGCGGCGATCCTCAGGATTCGGCGTTTTCTTTGAAACCTGATGATCCTATTCTAGCTAATGTGAACGCATTTTTTCAAGCCTTAGGGCTGTTGTATGATGAACCTAATGCTATTGATCAGGCTGAAAAGGCCCTGTTGGCATTGAGCCAGTGTCAGGATTCTGCAGAGTTGTACTGTCAAAAATTCCGAAAGTGGGTGGTCCTTACTGCTTGGAATGATGGTGCCTTGGCAGCTCTCTTTCGGAAGGGTTTGTCAGAAACCGTAAAAGATACTATGGTGGGATTTCCTGTTCCCTCTGGTCTTGACGATTCTATGTCATTAGCCATTCAGGTTGATCGGCGTTTGCGCGAACGCAAAACTGCACGAGAGGTGTTGCCACCTGTTGAACAAATGTCTGAACCTATGCAATGTGAGTTTTGTCTAGGGCGCAACGTCAGGAGTTCTGAGGTGTAGTAAGCTGTGTTTTTTCTGTGGAGATGCGTCGCATGTTATTTCTGTCTGCCCTAAGCGAGAGAGACGTTTTGCACACACATTTGCTGTGGGTGGTGTTCAACTATTACTCTGATCTGCTCCCTGTCCACATTTTCCGCTAAGACTTTCGTGGATTCGGGAGCAGCTCTGAACTTGATGGACTTGGATTTTGCTAAACGTTGTGGATTTCCTATGACACCTCTGCGGACGCCCGTCCCTTTGAGGGGTATTGATGCTACTCCTTTGGTGAAGAATAAACCTCAGTTTTGGACCCAGGTGGTAATGCGGGTCGCCCCAGATTATCAAGAAAATTGCAGATTTTTGGTGATCAAATAGATACATGGCCCCAGCTTCTTGGATGTTTGCTAGGAGTGGGTGTAATTGATGTATCATGCGGATGGTGCGTCTTGACATTTAAGGATACAAAGTTCTAAAAAGCAACTTTGCATTTCCCTATTCAAAATGTTCTTAGAATGGAGGGAGACCGGTTTCCTGTGCAAGGGCTGTACGCTTGTTAAATGATTACTATACAGTTTGCAAGCACAGCTCTGAAGTTGGCTGGATCACTTGACCTGGCAAGATTCACTGTCTCTCCACTCTTGCAGTGCCTCAAAGGCAAAGCTGACTCTGCTATCATCACGGGAGAGCGCACAGTTCAGACCAGCGGTGCAACCATCACTGGTCTGAACTGTCAATCTTCAGGTGAGCTTACCCTCTGGAGGCAGGAAACAGAGACAAAGGAAACCTAAAGAACAAAGATGAGACAACTCATTTAACCCCTTCACCCCCAAGGGTGGTTTGCACGTTCATGACCGGGCCAATTTTTACAATTCTGACCACTGTACCTTTGTGAGGTCATAACTCTGGAACGCTTCAATGGATCCTGGTGATTCTGACATTGTTTTCTCGTGACATATTGTACTTCATGTTAGTGGTAAAATTTCATTCAAATAACTTGCGTTTATTTGTGAAAAAAACGGAAATTTGGCAAAAATTTTGAAAATTTTGCAATTTTCCAATTTTGAATTTTTATGCCCTTAAATCACAGAGATACGGCACACAAAAAACTTGATAACTAACATTTCCCACATGTTTACTTTACATCAGCACAATTTTGGAACCAAAATTTTTTTTTGTTAGGAAGTTATAAGGGTTAAAAGTTGACCAGCGATTTCTCATTTTTACAACACCATTTTATTTTTAGGACCACATCACATTTGAAGCCACTTTGAGGGGTCTATATGATAGAAAATACCCAAAAGTGACACCATTCTAAAACCTGCACCCCTTAAGGTGCTCAAAACCACATTCAAGAAGTTTATTAACCCTTTAGGTGCGTCACAGGAATTTTTTTGAATATTTAAAAAAAAATGAACATCTAACTTTTTTTCACAAAAATAATACTTCAGGTTCAATTTTTCTATTTTACCAAGGGTAACAGGAGAAATTGGACTGCAAAAGTTATTGTGCAATTTGTCCTGAGTACGCTGATACCTGATTTGTGGGGGGGAACGACTGGCAGAGCTCAGAATGGTAGGAGCGCCGTTTGACTTTTTCAATGCAAAATTGGCTGGAATTCAGATCGGACGCCATGTCACGTTTGGAGAGTCCCTGATGTACCTAAACAGTGGAAACCCCTACAAGTGACCCCATTTTGGAAATTAGACCCCCCAAGGAACTTATCTAGATATGTGGTGAGAACTTTGAACCCACAAGGGCTTTACAGAAGTTTATAACGTACAGCGGTACAATTAAAAAATCATATTTTTTCCACAAAAATGATCTTTTCACCCCAATTTTTATTTTCCCAAGGGTAACAGGACCCTAAAAGTTATTGTGCAATTTGTCCTGAGTATGCTAATACCCCACATGTGGGGGTAAACCACTATTTGGGCGCATGGCAGAGCTCGGAAGGGAAGCAGCGCCATTTGACGTTTTTGGCTGGAATTGAGATCGGACACCATGTCGCGATTGGAAAAAACCCCTGATGTACCTAAACAGTGGAAACCCCCCACAAATGACACCATTTTGGAAACTAGACCCCCCAAGGAACTTATCTAGATGTGTGGTGAGCACTTTGAACCCCCCAGTGCTTCACAGAAGTTTATAACGCCCGGGCGTGAAAATTTAAAATTCGTATTTTTTCCATAAACATGATCTTTAGTCACCATTTTTTTTATTTTCCCAAGGGTAACAGGAGAAATTGGACCCCAAAAGTTGTTGTCCAATTTGTCCTGAGTATGCTGATACCCCATATGTGGGAGAAAACTACTGTATGGGCACACGTCGGGGATTGGAAGGGAAGTAGTGACGTTTTGGAATGCAGACATTGATGGAATGGTCTGCAGGTGTCATGTTGCCTTTGGAGAGCCCCTAATGTACCTAAACAGTGGAAACTCCCCACAAATGACCCCATTTTGAAAACTAGACCCCCTAAGGAACTTATCTAGATGTGTGGTGAGCACTTTGAACCCCCAAGGGCTTCACAGAAGTTTATAATGCCAGGGCATGAAAATAAAAAAATCGTATTTTTTCCACAAACATGATCAATTATTCCCCAATTTTTTTATTTTCCCAAGGGTAACAGGAGAAATTGAACCCCAAAAGTTGTTGTCCAATTTGTCCTGAGTAAGCTGACACCCCATATATGGGAGAAAACTACTGTATGGACACACGTCAGGGCTCGGAAGGGAAGTAGTGACGTTTTGGAATGCAGACTTTGATGGAATGGTCTGCGGGTGTCATGTGCGTTTGGAGAGCCCCTGATGTACCTAAACTATTGAAACTCCCAACAAGTGACCCCATTTTGGACACTAGACCCCCCCCATGGAACTTATCTAGATGTGTGGTGAGCACTTTGAACCCCCAAGTGCTTCACAGAAGTTTATAACGCTCGGACGTGAAAATAAAAAAATCATTTTTTTCCACAATATTTTTGCCCCCAATTTTTTATTTTCCTAAGGGTAACAGGAGAAATTGGACCCCAAAAATTGTTTTGCAATTTGTCCTGAGTAGGCTGATACCCTACATGTGGGGGTAAAACACTGTTTGGGCGCATGGCAGAGCTTGGAAGGGAAGGAGCACCATAGGACTTTTTCAACTCAGAATTGGCTGGAATTGAGATCAGACGCAATGTTGCATTTGGAGAGCCCCTGATGTGCCCAAACAGTGGAAACCCCCAATTCTAACTCCAACCCGAACCCCAACACACCCCTAACCCTAATCTCAGCCCTAACCCAAGCTCTAACCCTAGCCCTAGCCCTAACCCTAGCCCTAACCCTAACCCTAGCCCTAACCCTAGCCCTAGCCCTAGCCCTAATGGAAAAATGGAAATAAATACATTTTTTAAATTTTATTATTTTTCCCTAACTAAGGGGGTGATAACGGGGGGTTTGATTTACTATTTATGGCGGTTTTTATTTTTGGCAGCTGTCGCACGCTAAAAGACGCTTTTTATTGTAAAAATAGTTTTTGCATCAGCAATCTGTCACAGGCAGTGCACAAGGCTTCCTCATGCCTGCGCTTTGCAGGCACTGAGGAAGCCAGCTTCCTCCAGGCCCCCGAAGGTCCCCATCACCATCTTGGATCCGGGGGCCTGGAAGAAAGGAGTCCCCCACAGCAGCGCTGCACATTGCGCTGCCGTGGGGGGCTCAGGGAAGCACGGAGGGAGCCCCCTCCTTGCCGATGCTTCCCTTTAACTCCCAGTACACCGCGATCATGTTTGATCGCGGTGTGCAAGGGGTTACCGTGTCGGGGGCGGTTCGTGACCGCCCCTGACACATTGTGTCGGGTGTCAGCTGTGATAATCAGCTGACACCCGGCCGCGATCAGCGGCGCTCACCACGTGGGCGCCGCTGATCGCGCTAGACGTACTATCCCGTCCATGGGCATAGGGGCCCGGGTCCCATGGACGGGATAGTACGTCTGATGTCAGGAAGGGGTTAAGCAAAAAGTTTACAACTCCATTAAGCAATTTAACCAAAATTCCTTTTGGTATGGCAAAATATGACAGTTGTGAAATGTCTAATATATTGCCCTATATAGAAATTGCCAAGAATCAGACTAAATCCCTGAGGTGTCAGGCCTCTCCTTTCAAATAATAAACTATTACAACGTCTTGCTAAAAAGAGAGAAAAATATCAGCTCACCTTCTCAGTGGATGCCACGCAAGGAAACCTGCAGTGTCGCAGTTAGGATACCATTTGTCAGGAACATCGCACTGCACTTGCTCACCGAGCCAGTGCGCATGTCCTGAGTACAAACCTGTGCCCAAAGATACCTGTGGAGCTGGGCAGCAGTGGTGACGATGCATGCTCCAGGCTCACAGGACCTGTGTCACTGAAGGTAGAAAGCAGTGAAGGACCTACGATCATGTGACTGCAGGGGGCGGGGCTTAGCGTCCTGCTGCTGGAGATAAGTGGAGGATTCTACTACAGGGATACCTCAAATCAGACAAACGGGGGTCATACACAGAGAGGGCAGCGCGGTACCAGAGGGACAAACAGAGAGTAGTCAGAACATAAGCAATGAGTCATACACGGAGATAGCAGCACAGTACAAGAGGGGCAATCAGAGACTAGTCAGGACATAGGCGATGAGTCAGAAACCAGAGAAGCAGATAAACAGTACAGTATCAAGAAACAAACTCACAAAAGGGGACAGAACCAGGTCAGAACCATATAAGCAGGCTAGAAGACAATTAGAAGGCACAGGCACAGTGGTCACCACACTCGGCCAAAGGCAAAAGTATAACTGACAGGGATTGGAGTCTCCCAGGGCTATAAGAAGCTCTCCTTGAGCCAAAGAGAGGCTACAATAATTAACCCCCGGCGTGCAGGTCAAGCCTGCACTGAGCTCAAGACATTAACCCCTGACGTGCAGGTCAAAACCTGCACTGGGATCATGACACCATTTGTAGAAATCGAAAAATGGCCAGCGTGTTGAATAAAATTCAGAAGTCTTTATTGAAGAATTAAAGAGTTGCACCAGTGTACATGGGCAGAAAAAATGTGCAAATCTAGGATACGCGTTTTGGAATTTAATCCTTATTCATTGCAATAAATAAATATTTGGTATGACCACCCGTTGCTTTGAAAACAGCATCAATTCTTTTAGGTACACTTACATATAGCTTTTAAAGGTTCCAAACACATTGGAGCATTAACCACAAATCTTCCTTGGATGTACAGTGGGGAAAATAAGTGTTTGATACTCTGCCGATTTTGGAAGTTTTCCCACCTCCAAAGAATGGAGAGGTCTGTAATTTTTTTCATAGGTACACTTCAACTGTGAGAGACAGAATCTTAAAATAAAAAACAGAAAATCATTATGTATGATTTTTAAATAATTAAATTACATTTTATTGAATGAAAAATGTATTTAATAACCTAACAACCAACAAAAATTCTGTCTCTCACAGACCTATTAGTTTTTCTTTAAGAAGCCCTCTTACTCTGCACTCATTACCTGTATTATTTGCACCTGTTTCAACTCATTATCTGTATAAAAGACACACGCTTAATCAATCACATTCCAACCGCTCCACCATGGCCAAGACCAAAGAGCTGTCTAAGAACACCAGGGACAAAATTGTGGACCTGCGCAATGCTGGGATGGGCTACAGGACAAAAGGCAAGCAGCTTGGTGAGAAGCCAACAACTGTTGGCGCAATCATTAGAAATTAGAAGAAACACAAGATGAGTGTCAGTCTTCCTCGGTCTGGGGTTCCATGCAGCATCTCACCTTGTGGGGCAAGAATGATTCTGAGAAAGGTCAGGAATCAGCCCAGAACTACACAGGAGGACCTGGTCAATGTCCTGAATAGAATTGGAATCACAGTCTCAAACATTACCGTTGGATGGATGGGGTCATGTATCCTTCCCTCAGTAAAAGAATTGAAGATATGTGATAGCTGGGTCTTCCAATGTGGCAATGACCCAAAACATACAGCCAGGGAAACTAAGGAGTGGCTCTGTAAGAAGCATTTCAAGGTTCTGGAGTCAACTAGCCAGACTCCAGACCTGAAACCAATAGAAAATCTTTTTAGGGAGCTGAAACTTAATGTTGCCCAGCAACAGTCCTGAAACCTGAAATATCTGGAGAATATCTGTATGGAGGAGAGGGCCAGAATCCTTTCTGCAGTGGGATTAAATGAGGAGATAGTAGGATTTGCACAAGCCTACATCCACAGAATGTGGTTAGTTCTCACAGATGTTTAGAACAACCTCCCTAACAAGTTCCTAAAAAGCTGCATGGAAGAGCACTTAGAATTGATGATTTCATGCCGTTTTGAAGGCGGTCGCTTCAAAATATTGATTTAACTTACCGTATATACTCGAGTATAAGCCAAGATTTTCAGCCCATTTTTTTAGGCTGAAAGTGCCCCTCTTGCCTTATACTCGAGTCATTGTGCCAGGGGGTAGGTGGGGGAGGGGGAGTGCAGGAGCCGGCGGCTTTCACATCATACTCACCCCCTCCTGGCATGGTCTCTGCACTTCCCTGCTTCTCAGATGGTCTCCGGCACCACAGCTCTTCCTGTGTTCAGCGTTCACATGGTACCGCTCATTAAAGTAATGAATATGCATGCGACTCCACTCTCTGTTAGGCGTCGGGTTTCTGCCGCTGCACAGCAGGAATCCCGAGCCTTGCACTTGCCGGTCTCCCATTCTCCTTCGGCCGCAGACTCTTCGTTCCCAGCGCTCTGCTCAGACCAGCACTGTGGGCTTGCTTGCTGCTGCCACCTCTGGTCCACCTTTAGCAACACAGGCTGGCCAGCAGCGAGTCTCTCCAGTGACTAAGTCCTCTTTGCGGTCCACTGAGCATGCCCGTGGTGTGATCTCCCATTGGAGATCGAAGATCACGTGCTCTGGTCCTTCGCCAGCTAGGATTGGTCCATCCGAAAGGTCAGGAAGGTCCCATAAGCATGCGACTATAAAAGGTTTGCATGGCCGCTCGGCCATGCGCTAGTATAGACTGCATTAGCTGACTATCAAGAGTGTGTGTCGTATGCATGTATGAATGTCTCTGGTGAAGGACTCATTAAGAACCCCTACCCTTGGTACGCATGTGTTGTGCAGCCTAGCCTGTTAAGCACCCAGGCTTAGGTGTAGGTAGGTCAGAGTCAGTGACAGGCATTGGTTTCCACCAGTGGCTCGGCACACCACAGTGCACGTGCTCTACACACTGAACTCAACGTCTATAGCAGCATCCGCAGTTGCGACGCCGCGCGCTCAGAAGGTCTAGAGGGACTCTGACCTCGTGTCCTTGGAGAAGGGTTCTGTGACCGCTTTTTGTGTGCCCCTTGGCCGGGCTCTGTGAGTTAGACAGGCTCCGGTGTTTATGTTCAGCGGTAGTGCGGCTCTGTGAGTTAACAGAGTCGCTGCTGTTCACACTGGGTGACGTTAACCCACGTGTGACCTTCCCACACCGCTTTATACTTCCGCCTTTACTTAGCAGCAGTGTACCACCTCTGCACGGTGGACCCCGGGCTGTGAACGCACCTACTATTATTTTATAATTTGGTGCGTTCTGGCTAGTAATGGCGGATAAACAGCAACTACTGCAGCACATTTGGCAGCTGGGGGGCAGGTTGGCGGCTCTTGAGTGTTCAACCTCAGCTGCGAATGGTACTGCGGTCGCTGCCCAGGCAGCCGCAGAGGCTGTTTCTCGTGTTCCCACTTCCATCCCTGCACCGATGTTATTCCACCTCCCTAAGTTCTCGGGCGATAGTGCCTCCTGTAGGGAATTCGTCAGCCAGTGTGCTATTCAGTTAGAGCTGCTGGCCGCGCGATTCCCCTCTGAGCGGGCTAAGGTCGGATTCATCGTTTCCCTTCTGGCTGGCAGGGCTCTGGAGTGGGCCACCCCACTGTGGGAGCGTGGTTACCCAGCGGTTCAGAGAGCCTCTCAGTTCCTAGGCTCTCTGAAGCAGGTTTTTCTGGGACCACGGGTCACACACGATACCGCGCTCCAGCTGTTGGCCCTGACACAGGGTTCGTCCCTGGTCAGCCAGTATGCCATCCGTTTTCTGACACTGGCCTCCGAGTTGGAGTGGTCGGATAAGGCCCTAATACCAATATTTTGGAGGGGTTTGGCTGACCATGTTAAGGATGCTCTGGCCACTCGGGAGGTTCCCGGTACTCTGGAGGAGCTTATTACCATCTCCACTCGCATTAATCTCCACTTCCTAGAGCGAGGGTTGGAGCGCTCCCAGTCCAGACAGAAGTATAGGTTGGCTCCAACTTTCTCTAAACCTCTGGAGCCAGAGGTGGTTATGGAGGTGCCTCACACAGGCTCTAAGTTCCACCCTGCTCGAACCTCAAAAGCTCATTCCTACTGCCGACAGTCTGGTCACGTTGCCAATAGGTGCCCACAGCGCTGGGAAAAATGCCCGCATCTAGTGGCAATAGCAGAATGGTCACGTGATTCCACACCATTTTCCTCCAAGCTAACCTACAAGGGGGAGTTGGAGTTCGGTTCCTCCACTCTGGCGGTGGAGGTTTGTGTGGATTCTGGAGCGGAGGGTAATTTTATGTCCTCAGCTTTTGCTCTTCAGCACGCGATACCCTTGGCCAGGTTACCTCAATCGGTCACCATCAGAGTGGTGAACGGCTCGACATTACCCTCGCAGATTACTCATCAGACTGCTCCATTAAGACTCTCACTGTCTCCGTCCCATCACGAGACAGTGTCCCCCTTATTATGCCCGAGGGTATCGATCAGGTTCTCTTTGTTGTTCCCTGGTTGCGCTGCCACTCTCCCCATATTGAGTGGTCCTCGGGGAAAATTCTTAGTTGGAATAAGTCTTGTGAGGGTAGATGTCTGAGCAAGTGCGTTCAGGTTGCTTGCACTGCGGCTCTCGCAGATCTCTCTTCGCTCCCTAAACACTATCAGCAGTACGCAGATGTGTTCTCCAAGAGAGCGGCAGAGACTCTCTCGCCGCACCACCCCTCCGACTGTCCTATCGACCTCCTGCCTGGTGCAGAGCCTCCCCGGGGTCGGGTGTATCCCCTGTCTCTTCCAGAGACCGAGGCCATGTCACAATACATCAAGGAGAACCTGGCCAGGGGATTTATTTGGAAGTCGG
Organism: Dendrobates tinctorius; assembly: GCF_039654945.1. Classification (NCBI taxonomy): domain Eukaryota; kingdom Metazoa; phylum Chordata; class Amphibia; order Anura; family Dendrobatidae; genus Dendrobates; species Dendrobates tinctorius. The sequence continues at coordinate 10,864,532 of NW_027361771.1, forward strand.
TGTCACCAGCAGGGGCGGGATTTTTCTTTGTGCAGAAGAAGAGCGGTGAATTGCGGCCTTGCATCGATTACAGGGGTCTTAACGCCATCACCGTTAAGAATAAGTACCCTCTGCTCCTGATATTGGAGCTGTTTGATAGGTTGCGTGGAGCAAGAGTATTTACCAAACTCGATCTACGGGGAGCGTACAACCTGATATGCATACGTGAGGGAGACGAGTGGAAGATGGCTTTTAATACCAGGGATGGCCATTATGAGTATCTGGTCATGCCCTTTGGCCTATGTAATGCCCCGGTCGTATTTCAAGACTTCGTAAACGATATCTTTCGAGATATGCTTTCCTCTTCAGTGGTGGTCTATCTGGACGATATTCTCATCTCTCCAGATTTGGAATCCCTCCGGAGAAAGGTTTGCAAAGTCTTCGATCTCCTATGGGTAAACGCCCTATAGCCAAGTTGGAGAAGTGCGTGTTTGAGCAGGACTCCTTGCCTTTCCTGGGCTGGCCATGGATCCTGCCAAACTGCAGGCGGTATTGGATTGGCAGGAGCCTCACTCCCTTAAAGCGGTGCAGCGCTTTATGGGATTTATTAATTATTACCGCCAATTCATCCAGCACTTCTCGACTTTGGTAGCTCCCTTGGTTGCCCTCACCAAGAAGGGAGCGAATCCTAAAGTGTGGTCAGAGGAGGTATCTAAGGGGCCTTCATCTTCATCAAGTCTCACTTCGCTAGTGTGCTCCCATTTTACATCGCCCCAATGTGGATAAGCCATTTATTCTAGAGGTGGATGCCACGTCCGTCGGTACTACAGCAGTCCTGTTCCAGAAGGATGCTCAAAGTCGGAAGCATCCTTGCTTCTTCTTTTCCAAGACCTTCTTGCCAGCGGAGAGGAACTATTCCATTGGGGTCAGGGAGTTGATAGCCATGAAGTTGGCCTTTTCTGAATGGAGGCACCTCCTGGAGGGGCTCGCTATCCCTTCCAAGTTTACACTGACCACAAAAATTTGGTCTATCTCCAAACCGCCCAGCAGTTAAATTCTCGCCAAGCTCGATGGTCCTCTTCTTCTCCCGGTTCCACTTCACCCTACATTCACCCTACATTTCCTTTCCGGTGAGAAGAATGTCCGAGCCGATGCGCTCTCTTGCTCCATGGTATCAACGGAGGAGGAGGAGCCTCGGTTAATCGTACCATCTGAGAGTCTGAGGACAGTGACTCCGGTCGCCCTTGAGTCTGTACCCCCAGGCAAGACTTTTGTTCCTGCCTGTTTACGTCCGGAGGTCCTCTCTTGGGCTCACACGTCCAGGATGGTTGGACACTTTGGTACTAAGCGGACAGTTGAGCTTCTGGAATGGACGTACTGGTGGTTGCATATGGCTCGTGATGTCAAAGACTACATTCAGGCGGCGTCTCCTGCGCCAAGAATAAGCCTTCCCGGCAATGACCTGCTGGGTTACTCTACCCCTTACCAGTGGTGGACAGGCCCTGGGAGATGGTTGGCATGGACTTTGTGGTGGGTCTACCCAAGTCCAGTGTCAGCACAGTTATTTGGGTCGTCACCGACCATTTCTCCAAAATGGTGCACTTGGTCCCTCTCTCTCGGCTACCTTCTACACGGGGTTTAGCAGTGCTATTCATCAAACATGTTTTCCGCTTACATGGCATGCCAGACAAGATTGTCAGTGACCGGGGTCCCCAGTTTGTGTCTCGCTTCTGGAGAGAGCTCTGTCGCTTGCTCAGTATTGAGCTGAATCTCTCCTCAGCCTATCATCCCGAGACGAACGGGTTGGTAAAGAGGGCCAACCAGAACCTGGTCACATATCTCCGACATTTTGTCTCGGCCAGGCAGGAGGACTGGGCATCTTTGTTGCCGTGGGCAGAGTTCGCCTTGAATAACACTGTAGCCGATTCCACCGGCCAGACTCCATTCCTCCTTAACTACGGCCAACATCCTCGTGTCCCTGTGCCCATGCCTGTGTCATCCACCGACTCTAGGGTGGCAGTCTGGGCGGTGGAGGCACTTGATATTTGGGACCGCACCCAGGATGCCATTCGGGCCTCTAAGGAGAGAATGAGGTCTGTTGTGAGTTCATTTTCCCCTTCACCATTGATGTCTGATGAACTCCCTCTGCTGGTGAGGAGAGGTAGTGAAATTGATTGGGTTGGGAAGAACCTGTCATCTGAACAGGTGGAGCCTGATTGGACACCCGGAATCACTGAGTGGATATAAGGCAGCTGACGCCCTACAGGGGTGCTGGTGATCCTTTCTGCTCTGAGCTCTTGCAAACCAGTTCAGTACCTGTCTTCTGAAAGCTAAGTTTTTGCTCTCTTATTTTTCCATGAGATTGTGTCTGTTTACTTAGTGTTTGTGTTCTGCCTGCCCTTGTTGGTACAGGCTGAGCTCCATTTTTGTCTCTGGTCAAGTTGATCTTTTGCTCAGTCTTCAGAATATACCTGAGTGCTGATATAGTGATTTTGAAGTCTAGTGACTTCAGGGCCTTTTTTCTATCAGACGTGTTGGACATTATTTTGGCAGAATTTTTGCGGATTGCAGCCAGCATCTTTTCTGTCCTTTCCTATTTAGTTAGTTGGGCCCCATCATTTGCTCAACCTGTCTTTCTGTCTGTGTTTGTGTTTTCATCTGTTTTCACCAACAATACATGTTGGGGGCTGTCTATTGCTTTGGGGTCTGCTCTGGGGCAGTTTAGATTTCCCCTTTCTTTCTTTAGGCTTATTTAGTTCTCCGGCTGTGAACGAGGGGTCTAGGGAACCGTAGGAACCCCCCATGTCTACTGTTAGTTGTGTGAATAGGATCAGGGGTCTGCAATCCGATAGCTACCAACCTCTCCGGTTTTCTGGACTTAGCTTGTATTTTTGTTTTTACCTCCATCGGTGACTCATTCATAGCAGAATCACCAGCCATACCGCAGATTTTAGGGTACTCAATAGCAGGAAAGAATTGTAAAAAAAAAAAAAAGTGTCAAAATTTTTTTTTGTGTATATTTTTTCCTCTATGTCTTTGAAGCCGTAGGGGGAATTTTTTTCTTCTCAATGGAGATGAAGCAATTGTCTGATCGTGTGGAGCAGCTCGCTGCTGAATTCGGGGAATTTCCGCCTATCTTGCTCATTCACATGTTGCTGAACCAAAGATCCCTACTCCTGATGTGTTTTTTGGGGATCGGTCTAAATTTTTGAACTTTAAGAATAATTGTAAATTATTTTTTGCCTTGAAGCCTAACTCATCAGGGAGCTCTCTGCAGCAGGTTAAAATTGTCATCTCTTTGCTGCGCGGCGATCCTCAGGATTCGGCGTTTTCTTTGAAACCTGATGATCCTATTCTAGCTAATGTGAACGCATTTTTTCAAGCCTTAGGGCTGTTGTATGATGAACCTAATGCTATTGATCAGGCTGAAAAGGCCCTGTTGGCATTGAGCCAGTGTCAGGATTCTGCAGAGTTGTACTGTCAAAAATTCCGAAAGTGGGTGGTCCTTACTGCTTGGAATGATGGTGCCTTGGCAGCTCTCTTTCGGAAGGGTTTGTCAGAAACCGTAAAAGATACTATGGTGGGATTTCCTGTTCCCTCTGGTCTTGACGATTCTATGTCATTAGCCATTCAGGTTGATCGGCGTTTGCGCGAACGCAAAACTGCACGAGAGGTGTTGCCACCTGTTGAACAAATGTCTGAACCTATGCAATGTGAGTTTTGTCTAGGGCGCAACGTCAGGAGTTCTGAGGTGTAGTAAGCTGTGTTTTTTCTGTGGAGATGCGTCGCATGTTATTTCTGTCTGCCCTAAGCGAGAGAGACGTTTTGCACACACATTTGCTGTGGGTGGTGTTCAACTATTACTCTGATCTGCTCCCTGTCCACATTTTCCGCTAAGACTTTCGTGGATTCGGGAGCAGCTCTGAACTTGATGGACTTGGATTTTGCTAAACGTTGTGGATTTCCTATGACACCTCTGCGGACGCCCGTCCCTTTGAGGGGTATTGATGCTACTCCTTTGGTGAAGAATAAACCTCAGTTTTGGACCCAGGTGGTAATGCGGGTCGCCCCAGATTATCAAGAAAATTGCAGATTTTTGGTGATCAAATAGATACATGGCCCCAGCTTCTTGGATGTTTGCTAGGAGTGGGTGTAATTGATGTATCATGCGGATGGTGCGTCTTGACATTTAAGGATACAAAGTTCTAAAAAGCAACTTTGCATTTCCCTATTCAAAATGTTCTTAGAATGGAGGGAGACCGGTTTCCTGTGCAAGGGCTGTACGCTTGTTAAATGATTACTATACAGTTTGCAAGCACAGCTCTGAAGTTGGCTGGATCACTTGACCTGGCAAGATTCACTGTCTCTCCACTCTTGCAGTGCCTCAAAGGCAAAGCTGACTCTGCTATCATCACGGGAGAGCGCACAGTTCAGACCAGCGGTGCAACCATCACTGGTCTGAACTGTCAATCTTCAGGTGAGCTTACCCTCTGGAGGCAGGAAACAGAGACAAAGGAACCCTAAAGAACAAAGATGAGACAACTCATTTAACCCCTTCACCCCCAAGGGTGGTTTGCACGTTCATGACCGGGCCAATTTTTACAATTCTGACCACTGTACCTTTGTGAGGTCATAACTCTGGAACGCTTCAATGGATCCTGGTGATTCTGACATTGTTTTCTCGTGACATATTGTACTTCATGTTAGTGGTAAAATTTCATTCAAATAACTTGCGTTTATTTGTGAAAAAAACGGAAATTTGGCAAAAATTTTGAAAATTTTGCAATTTTCCAACTTTGAATTTTTATGCCCTTAAATCACAGAGATACGGCACACAAAAAACTTGATAACTAACATTTCCCACATGTTTACTTTACATCAGCACAATTTTGGAACCAAAATTTTTTTTTGTTAGGAAGTTATAAGGGTTAAAAGTTGACCAGCGATTTCTCATTTTTACAACACCATTTTATTTTTAGGACCACATCACATTTGAAGCCACTTTGAGGGGTCTATATGATAGAAAATACCCAAAAGTGACACCATTCTAAAACCTGCACCCCTTAAGGTGCTCAAAACCACATTCAAGAAGTTTATTAACCCTTTAGGTGCGTCACAGGAATTTTTTTGAATATTTAAAAAAAAATGAACATCTAACTTTTTTTCACAAAAATAATACTTCAGGTTCAATTTTTCTATTTTACCAAGGGTAACAGGAGAAATTGGACTGCAAAAGTTATTGTGCAATTTGTCCTGAGTACGCTGATACCTGATTTGTGGGGGGGAACGACTGGCAGAGCTCAGAATGGTAGGAGCGCCGTTTGACTTTTTCAATGCAAAATTGGCTGGAATTCAGATCGGACGCCATGTCACGTTTGGAGAGTCCCTGATGTACCTAAACAGTGGAAACCCCTACAAGTGACCCCATTTTGGAAATTAGACCCCCCAAGGAACTTATCTAGATATGTGGTGAGAACTTTGAACCCACAAGGGCTTTACAGAAGTTTATAACGTACAGCGGTACAATTAAAAAATCATATTTTTTCCACAAAAATGATCTTTTCACCCCAATTTTTATTTTCCCAAGGGTAACAGGACCCTAAAAGTTATTGTGCAATTTGTCCTGAGTATGCTAATACCCCACATGTGGGGGTAAACCACTATTTGGGCGCATGGCAGAGCTCGGAAGGGAAGCAGCGCCATTTGACGTTTTTGGCTGGAATTGAGATCGGACACCATGTCGCGATTGGAAAAAACCCCTGATGTACCTAAACAGTGGAAACCCCCCACAAATGACACCATTTTGGAAACTAGACCCCCCAAGGAACTTATCTAGATGTGTGGTGAGCACTTTGAACCCCCCAGTGCTTCACAGAAGTTTATAACGCCCGGGCGTGAAAATTTAAAATTCGTATTTTTTCCATAAACATGATCTTTAGTCACCATTTTTTTTATTTTCCCAAGGGTAACAGGAGAAATTGGACCCCAAAAGTTGTTGTCCAATTTGTCCTGAGTATGCTGATACCCCATATGTGGGAGAAAACTACTGTATGGGCACACGTCGGGGATTGGAAGGGAAGTAGTGACGTTTTGGAATGCAGACATTGATGGAATGGTCTGCAGGTGTCATGTTGCCTTTGGAGAGCCCCTAATGTACCTAAACAGTGGAAACTCCCCACAAATGACCCCATTTTGAAAACTAGACCCCCTAAGGAACTTATCTAGATGTGTGGTGAGCACTTTGAACCCCCAAGGGCTTCACAGAAGTTTATAATGCCAGGGCATGAAAATAAAAAAATCGTATTTTTTCCACAAACATGATCAATTATTCCCCAATTTTTTTATTTTCCCAAGGGTAACAGGAGAAATTGAACCCCAAAAGTTGTTGTCCAATTTGTCCTGAGTAAGCTGACACCCCATATATGGGAGAAAACTACTGTATGGACACACGTCAGGGCTCGGAAGGGAAGTAGTGACGTTTTGGAATGCAGACTTTGATGGAATGGTCTGCGGGTGTCATGTGCGTTTGGAGAGCCCCTGATGTACCTAAACTATTGAAACTCCCAACAAGTGACCCCATTTTGGACACTAGACCCCCCCCACGGAACTTATCTAGATGTGTGGTGAGCACTTTGAACCCCCAAGTGCTTCACAGAAGTTTATAACGCTCGGACGTGAAAATAAAAAAATCATTTTTTTCCACAATATTTTTGCCCCCAATTTTTTATTTTCCTAAGGGTAACAGGAGAAATTGGACCCCAAAAATTGTTTTGCAATTTGTCCTGAGTAGGCTGATACCCTACATGTGGGGGTAAAACACTGTTTGGGCGCATGGCAGAGCTTGGAAGGGAAGGAGCACCATAGGACTTTTTCAACTCAGAATTGGCTGGAATTGAGATCAGACGCAATGTTGCATTTGGAGAGCCCCTGATGTGCCCAAACAGTGGAAACCCCCAATTCTAACTCCAACCCGAACCCCAACACACCCCTAACCCTAATCTCAGCCCTAACCCAAGCTCTAACCCTAGCCCTAGCCCTAACCCTAGCCCTAACCCTAACCCTAGCCCTAACCCTAGCCCTAGCCCTAGCCCTAATGGAAAAATGGAAATAAATACATTTTTTAAATTTTATTATTTTTCCCTAACTAAGGGGGTGATAACGGGGGGTTTGATTTACTATTTATGGCGGTTTTTATTTTTGGCAGCTGTCGCACGCTAAAAGACGCTTTTTATTGTAAAAATAGTTTTTGCATCAGCAATCTGTCACAGGCAGTGCACAAGGCTTCCTCATGCCTGCGCTTTGCAGGCACTGAGGAAGCCAGCTTCCTCCAGGCCCCCGAAGGTCCCCATCACCATCTTGGATCCGGGGGCCTGGAAGAAAGGAGTCCCCCACAGCAGCGCTGCACATTGCGCTGCCGTGGGGGGCTCAGGGAAGCACGGAGGGAGCCCCCTCCTTGCCGATGCTTCCCTTTAACTCCCAGTACACTGCGATCATGTTTGATCGCGGTGTGCAAGGGGTTACCGTGTCGGGGGCGGTTCGTGACCGCCCCTGACACATTGTGTCGGGTGTCAGCTGTGATAATCAGCTGACACCCGGCCGCGATCAGCGGCGCTCACCACGTGGGCGCCGCTGATCGCGCTAGACGTACTATCCCGTCCATGGGCATAGGGGCCCGGGTCCCATGGACGGGATAGTACGTCTGATGTCAGGAAGGGGTTAAGCAAAAAGTTTACAACTCCATTAAGCAATTTAACCAAAATTCCTTTTGGTATGGCAAAATATGACAGTTGTGAAATGTCTAATATATTGCCCTATATAGAAATTGCCAAGAATCAGACTAAATCCCTGAGGTGTCAGGCCTCTCCTTTCAAATAATAAACTATTACAACGTCTTGCTAAAAAGAGAGAAAAATATCAGCTCACCTTCTCAGTGGATGCCACGCAAGGAAACCTGCAGTGTCGCAGTTAGGATACCATTTGTCAGGAACATCGCACTGCACTTGCTCACCGAGCCAGTGCGCATGTCCTGAGTACAAACCTGTGCCCAAAGATACCTGTGGAGCTGGGCAGCAGTGGTGACGATGCATGCTCCAGGCTCACAGGACCTGTGTCACTGAAGGTAGAAAGCAGTGAAGGACCTACGATCATGTGACTGCAGGGGGCGGGGCTTAGCGTCCTGCTGCTGGAGATAAGTGGAGGATTCTACTACAGGGATACCTCAAATCAGACAAACGGGGGTCATACACAGAGAGGGCAGCGCGGTACCAGAGGGACAAACAGAGAGTAGTCAGAACATAAGCAATGAGTCATACACGGAGATAGCAGCACAGTACAAGAGGGGCAATCAGAGACTAGTCAGGACATAGGCGATGAGTCAGAAACCAGAGAAGCAGATAAACAGTACAGTATCAAGAAACAAACTCACAAAAGGGGACAGAACCAGGTCAGAACCATATAAGCAGGCTAGAAGACAATTAGAAGGCACAGGCACAGTGGTCACCACACTCGGCCAAAGGCAAAAGTATAACTGACAGGGATTGGAGTCTCCCAGGGCTATAAGAAGCTCTCCTTGAGCCAAAGAGAGGCTACAATAATTAACCCCCGGCGTGCAGGTCAAGCCTGCACTGAGCTCAAGACATTAACCCCTGACGTGCAGGTCAAAACCTGCACTGGGATCATGACACCATTTGTAGAAATCGAAAAATGGCCAGCGTGTTGAATAAAATTCAGAAGTCTTTATTGAAGAATTAAAGAGTTGCACCAGTGTACATGGGCAGAAAAAATGTGCAAATCTAGGATACGCGTTTTGGAATTTAATCCTTATTCATTGCAATAAATAAATATTTGGTATGACCACCCGTTGCTTTGAAAACAGCATCAATTCTTTTAGGTACACTTACATATAGCTTTTAAAGGTTCCAAACACATTGGAGCATTAACCACAAATCTTCCTTGGATGTACAGTGGGGAAAATAAGTGTTTGATACTCTGCCGATTTTGGAAGTTTTCCCACCTCCAAAGAATGGAGAGGTCTGTAATTTTTTTCATAGGTACACTTCAACTGTGAGAGACAGAATCTTAAAATAAAAAACAGAAAATCATTATGTATGATTTTTAAATAATTAAATTACATTTTATTGAATGAAAAATGTATTTAATAACCTAACAACCAACAAAAATTCTGTCTCTCACAGACCTATTAGTTTTTCTTTAAGAAGCCCTCTTACTCTGCACTCATTACCTGTATTATTTGCACCTGTTTCAACTCATTATCTGTATAAAAGACACACGCTTAATCAATCACATTCCAACCGCTCCACCATGGCCAAGACCAAAGAGCTGTCTAAGAACACCAGGGACAAAATTGTGGACCTGCGCAATGCTGGGATGGGCTACAGGACAAAAGGCAAGCAGCTTGGTGAGAAGCCAACAACTGTTGGCGCAATCATTAGAAATTAGAAGAAACACAAGATGAGTGTCAGTCTTCCTCGGTCTGGGGTTCCATGCAGCATCTCACCTTGTGGGGCAAGAATGATTCTGAGAAAGGTCAGGAATCAGCCCAGAACTACACAGGAGGACCTGGTCAATGTCCTGAATAGAATTGGAATCACAGTCTCAAACATTACCGTTGGATGGATGGGGTCATGTATCCTTCCCTCAGTAAAAGAATTGAAGATATGTGATAGCTGGGTCTTCCAATGTGGCAATGACCCAAAACATACAGCCAGGGAAACTAAGGAGTGGCTCTGTAAGAAGCATTTCAAGGTTCTGGAGTCAACTAGCCAGACTCCAGACCTGAAACCAATAGAAAATCTTTTTAGGGAGCTGAAACTTAATGTTGCCCAGCAACAGTCCTGAAACCTGAAATATCTGGAGAATATCTGTATGGAGGAGAGGGCCAGAATCCTTTCTGCAGTGGGATTAAATGAGGAGATAGTAGGATTTGCACAAGCCTACATCCACAGAATGTGGTTAGTTCTCACAGATGTTTAGAACAACCTCCCTAACAAGTTCCTAAAAAGCTGCATGGAAGAGCACTTAGAATTGATGATTTCATGCCGTTTTGAAGGCGGTCGCTTCAAAATATTGATTTAACTTACCGTATATACTCGAGTATAAGCCAAGATTTTCAGCCCATTTTTTTAGGCTGAAAGTGCCCCTCTTGCCTTATACTCGAGTCATTGTGCCAGGGGGTAGGTGGGGGAGGGGGAGTGCAGGAGCCGGCGGCTTTCACATCATACTCACCCCCTCCTGGCATGGTCTCTGCACTTCCCTGCTTCTCAGATGGTCTCCGGCACCACAGCTCTTCCTGTGTTCAGCGTTCACATGGTACCGCTCATTAAAGTAATGAATATGCATGCGACTCCACTCTCTGTTAGGCGTCGGGTTTCTGCCGCTGCACAGCAGGAATCCCGAGCCTTGCACTTGCCGGTCTCCCATTCTCCTTCGGCCGCAGACTCTTCGTTCCCAGCGCTCTGCTCAGACCAGCACTGTGGGCTTGCTTGCTGCTGCCACCTCTGGTCCACCTTTAGCAACGCAGGCTGGCCAGCAGCGAGTCTCTCCAGTGACTAAGTCCTCTTTGCGGTCCACTGAGCATGCCCGTGGTGTGATCTCCCATTGGAGATCGAAGATCACGTGCTCTGGTCCTTCGCCAGCTAGGATTGGTCCATCCGAAAGGTCAGGAAGGTCCCATAAGCATGCGACTATAAAAGGTTTGCATGGCCGCTCGGCCATGCGCTAGTATAGACTGCATTAGCTGACTATCAAGAGTGTGTGTCGTATGCATGTATGAATGTCTCTGGTGAAGGACTCATTAAGAACCCCTACCCTTGGTACGCATGTGTTGTGCAGCCTAGCCTGTTAAGCACCCAGGCTTAGGTGTAGGTAGGTCAGAGTCAGTGACAGGCATTGGTTTCCACCAGTGGCTCGGCACACCACAGTGCACGTGCTCTACACACTGAACTCAACGTCTATAACAGCATCCGCAGTTGCGACGCCGCGCGCTCAGAAGGTCTAGAGGGACTCTGACCTCGTGTCCTTGGAGAAGGGTTCTGTGACCGCTTTTTGTGTGCCCCTTGGCCGGGCTCTGTGAGTTAGACAGGCTCCGGTGTTTATGTTCAGCGGTAGTGCGGCTCTGTGAGTTAACAGAGTCGCTGCTGTTCACACTGGGTGACGTTAACCCACGTGTGACCTTCCCACACCGCTTTATACTTCCGCCTTTACTTAGCAGCAGTGTACCACCTCTGCACGGTGGACCCCGGGCTGTGAACGCACCTACTATTATTTTATAATTTGGTGCGTTCTGGCTAGTAATGGCGGATAAACAGCAACTACTGCAGCACATTTGGCAGCTGGGGGGCAGGTTGGCGGCTCTTGAGTGTTCAACCTCAGCTGCGAATGGTACTGCGGTCGCTGCCCAGGCAGCCGCAGAGGCTGTTTCTCGTGTTCCCACTTCCATCCCTGCACCGATGTTATTCCACCTCCCTAAGTTCTCGGGCGATAGTGCCTCCTGTAGGGAATTCGTCAGCCAGTGTGCTATTCAGTTAGAGCTGCTGGCCGCGCGATTCCCCTCTGAGCGGGCTAAGGTCGGATTCATCGTTTCCCTTCTGGCTGGCAGGGCTCTGGAGTGGGCCACCCCACTGTGGGAGCGTGGTTACCCAGCGGTTCAGAGAGCCTCTCAGTTCCTAGGCTCTCTGAAGCAGGTTTTTCTGGGACCACGGGTCACACACGATACCGCGCTCCAGCTGTTGGCCCTGACACAGGGTTCGTCCCTGGTCAGCCAGTATGCCATCCGTTTTCTGACACTGGCCTCCGAGTTGGAGTGGTCGGATAAGGCCCTAATACCAATATTTTGGAGGGGTTTGGCTGACCATGTTAAGGATGCTCTGGCCACTCGGGAGGTTCCCGGTACTCTGGAGGAGCTTATTACCATCTCCACTCGCATTAATCTCCACTTCCTAGAGCGAGGGTTGGAGCGCTCCCAGTCCAGACAGAAGTATAGGTTGGCTCCAACTTTCTCTAAACCTCTGGAGCCAGAGGTGGTTATGGAGGTGCCTCACACAGGCTCTAAGTTCCACCCTGCTCGAACCTCAAAAGCTCATTCCTACTGCCGACAGTCTGGTCACGTTGCCAATAGGTGCCCACAGCGCTGGGAAAAATGCCCGCATCTAGTGGCAATAGCAGAATGGTCACGTGATTCCACACCATTTTCCTACAAGCTAACCTACAAGGGGGAGTTGGAGTTCGGTTCCTCCACTCTGGCGGTGGAGGTTTGTGTGGATTCTGGAGCGGAGGGTAATTTTATGTCCTCAGCTTTTGCTCTTCAGCACGCGATACCCTTGGCCAGGTTACCTCAATCGGTCACCATCAGAGTGGTGAACGGCTCGACATTACCCTCGCAGATTACTCATCAGACTGCTCCATTAAGACTCTCACTGTCTCCGTCCCATCACGAGACAGTGTCCCCCTTATTATGCCCGAGGGTATCGATCAGGTTCTCTTTGTTGTTCCCTGGTTGCGCTGCCACTCTCCCCATATTGAGTGGTCCTCGGGGAAAATTCTTAGTTGGAATAAGTCTTGTGAGGGTAGATGTCTGAGCAAGTGCGTTCAGGTTGCTTGCACTGCGGCTCTCGCAGATCTCTCTTCGCTCCCTAAACACTATCAGCAGTACGCAGATGTGTTCTCCAAGAGAGCGGCAGAGACTCTCTCGCCGCACCACCCCTCCGACTGTCCTATCGACCTCCTGCCTGGTGCAGAGCCTCCCCGGGGTCGGGTGTATCCCCTGTCTCTTCCAGAGACCGAGGCCATGTCACAATACATCAAGGAGAACCTGGCCAGGGGATTTATTTGGAAGTCGGTGTCACCAGCAGGGGCGGGATTTTTCTTTGTGCAGAAGAAGAGCGGTGAATTGCGGCCTTGCATCGATTACAGGGGTCTTAACGCCATCACCGTTAAGAATAAGTACCCTCTGCTCCTGATATTGGAGCTGTTTGATAGGTTGCGTGGAGCAAGAGTATTTACCAAACTCGATCTACGGGGAGCGTACAACCTGATATGCATACGTGAGGGAGACGAGTGGAAGATAGCTTTTAATACCAGGGATGGCCATTATGAGTATCTGGTCATGCCCTTTGGCCTATGTAATGCCCCGGTCGTATTTCAAGACTTCGTAAACGATATCTTTCGAGATATGCTTTCCTCTTCAGTGGTGGTCTATCTGGACGATATTCTCATCTCTCCAGATTTGGAATCCCTCCGGAGAAAGGTTTGCAAAGTCTTCGATCTCCTATGGGTAAACGCCCTATAGCCAAGTTGGAGAAGTGCGTGTTTGAGCAGGACTCCTTGCCTTTCCTGGGCTGGCCATGGATCCTGCCAAACTGCAGGCGGTATTGGATTGGCAGGAGCCTCACTCCCTTAAAGCGGTGCAGCGCTTTATGGGATTTATTAATTATTACCGCCAATTCATCCAGCACTTCTCGACTTTGGTAGCTCCCTTGGTTGCCCTCACCAAGAAGGGAGCGAATCCTAAAGTGTGGTCAGAGGAGGTATCTAAGGGGCCTTCATCTTCATCAAGTCTCACTTCGCTAGTGTGCTCCCATTTTACATCGCCCCAATGTGGATAAGCCATTTATTCTAGAGGTGGATGCCTCGTCCGTCGGTACTAGAGCAGTCCTGTTCCAGAAGGATGCTCAAAGTCGGAAGCATCCTTGCTTCTTCTTTTCCAAGACCTTCTTGCCAGCGGAGAGGAACTATTCCATTGGGGTCAGGGAGTTGATAGCCATGAAGTTGGCCTTTTCTGAATGGAGGCACCTCCTGGAGGGGCTCGCTATCCCTTCCAAGTTTACACTGACCACAAAAATTTGGTCTATCTCCAAACCGCCCAGCAGTTAAATTCTCGCCAAGCTCGATGGTCCTCTTCTTCTCCCGGTTCCACTTCACCCTACATTCACCCTACATTTCCTTTCCGGTGAGAAGAATGTCCGAGCCGATGCGCTCTCTTGCTCCATGGTATCAACGGAGGAGGAGGAGCCTCGGTTAATCGTACCATCTGAGAGTCTGAGGACAGTGACTCCGGTCGCCCTTGAGTCTGTACCCCCAGGCAAGACTTTTGTTCCTGCCTGTTTACGTCCGGAGGTCCTCTCTTGGGCTCACACGTCCAGGATGGTTGGACACTTTGGTACTAAGCGGACAGTTGAGCTTCTGGAATGGACGTACTGGTGGTTGCATATGGCTCGTGATGTCAAAGACTACATTCAGGCGGCGTCTCCTGCGCCAAGAATAAGCCTTCCCGGCAATGACCTGCTGGGTTACTCTACCCCTTACCAGTGGTGGACAGGCCCTGGGAGATGGTTGGCATGGACTTTGTGGTGGGTCTACCCAAGTCCAGTGTCAGCACAGTTATTTGGGTCGTCACCGACCATTTCTCCAAAATGGTGCACTTGGTCCCTCTCTCTCGGCTACCTTCTACACGGGGTTTAGCAGTGCTATTCATCAAACATGTTTTCCGCTTACATGGCATGCTAGACAAGATTGTCAGTGACCGGGGTCCCCAGTTTGTGTCTCGCTTCTGGAGAGAGCTCTGTCGCTTGCTCAGTATTGAGCTGAATCTCTCCTCAGCCTATCATCCCGAGACGAACGGGTTGGTAAAGAGGGCCAACCAGAACCTGGTCACATATCTCCGACATTTTGTCTCGGCCAGGCAGGAGGACTGGGCATCTTTGTTGCCGTGGGCAGAGTTCGCCTTGAATAACACTGTAGCCGATTCCACCGGCCAGACTCCATTCCTCCTTAACTACGGCCAACATCCTCGTGTCCCTGTGCCCATGCCTGTGTCATCCACCGACTCTAGGGTGGCAGTCTGGGCGGTGGAGGCACTTGATATTTGGGACCGCACCCAGGATGCCATTCGGGCCTCTAAGGAGAGAATGAGGTCTGTTGTGAGTTCATTTTCCCCTTCACCATTGATGTCTGATGAACTCCCTCTGCTGGTGAGGAGAGGTAGTGAAATTGATTGGGTTGGGAAGAACCTGTCATCTGAACAGGTGGAGCCTGATTGGACACCCGGAATCACTGAGTGGATATAAGGCAGCTGACGCCCTACAGGGGTGCTGGTGATCCTTTCTGCTCTGAGCTCTTGCAAACCAGTTCAGTACCTGTCTTCTGAAAGCTAAGTTTTTGCTCTCTTATTTTTCCATGAGATTGTGTCTGTTTACTTAGTGTTTGTGTTCTGCCTGCCCTTGTTGGTACAGGCTGAGCTCCATTTTTGTCTCTGGTCAAGTTGATCTTTTGCTCAGTCTTCAGAATATACCTGAGTGCTGATATAGTGATTTTGAAGTCTAGTGACTTCAGGGCCTTTTTTCTATCAGACGTGTTGGACATTATTTTGGCAGAATTTTTGCGGATTGCAGCCAGCATCTTTTCTGTCCTTTCCTATTTAGTTAGTTGGGCCCCATCATTTGCTCAACCTGTCTTTCTGTCTGTGTTTGTGTTTTCATCTGTTTTCACCAACAATACATGTTGGGGGCTGTCTATTGCTTTGGGGTCTGCTCTGGGGCAGTTTAGATTTCCCCTTTCTTTCTTTAGGCTTATTTAGTTCTCCCGCTGTGAACGAGGGGTCTAGGGAACCGTAGGAACCCCCCATGGCTACTGTTAGTTGTGTGAATAGGATCAGGGGTCTGCAATCCGATAGCTACCAACCTCTCCGGTTTTCTGGACTTAGCTTGTATTTTTGTTTTTACCTCCATCGGTGACTCATTCATAGCAGAATCACCAGCCATACCGCAGATTTTAGGGTACTCAATAGCAGGAAAGAATTGTAAAAAAAAAAAAAAAGTGTCAAAATTTTTTTTTGTGTATATTTTTTCCTCTATGTCTTTGAAGCCGTAGGGGGAATTTTTTTCTTCTCAATGGAGATGAAGCAATTGTCTGATCGTGTGGAGCAGCTCGCTGCTGAATTCGGGGAATTTCCGCCTATCTTGCTCATTCACATGTTGCTGAACCAAAGATCCCTACTCCTGATGTGTTTTTTGGGGATCGGTCTAAATTTTTGAACTTTAAGAATAATTGTAAATTATTTTTTGCCTTGAAGCCTAACTCATCAGGGAGCTCTCTGCAGCAGGTTAAAATTGTCATCTCTTTGCTGCGCGGCGATCCTCAGGATTCGGCGTTTTCTTTGAAACCTGATGATCCTATTCTAGCTAATGTGAACGCATTTTTTCAAGCCTTAGGGCTGTTGTATGATGAACCTAATGCTATTGATCAGGCTGAAAAGGCCCTGTTGGCATTGAGCCAGTGTCAGGATTCTGCAGAGTTGTACTGTCAAAAATTCCGAAAGTGGGTGGTCCTTACTGCTTGGAATGATGGTGCCTTGGCAGCTCTCTTTCGGAAGGGTTTGTCAGAAACCGTAAAAGATACTATGGTGGGATTTCCTGTTCCCTCTGGTCTTGACGATTCTATGTCATTAGCCATTCAGGTTGATCGGCGTTTGCGCGAACGCAAAACTGCACGAGAGGTGTTGCCACCTGTTGAACAAATGTCTGAACCTATGCAATGTGAGTTTTGTCTAGGGCGCAACGTCAGGAGTTCTGAGGTGTAGTAAGCTGTGTTTTTTCTGTGGAGATGCGTCGCATGTTATTTCTGTCTGCCCTAAGCGAGAGAGACGTTTTGCACACACATTTGCTGTGGGTGGTGTTCAACTATTACTCTGATCTGCTCCTTGTCCACATTTTCCGCTAAGACTTTCGTGGATTCGGGAGCAGCTCTGAACTTGATGGACTTGGATTTTGCTAAACGTTGTGGATTTCCTATGACACCTCTGCGGACGCCCGTCCCTTTGAGGGGTATTGATGCTACTCCTTTGGTGAAGAATAAACCTCAGTTTTGGACCCAGGTGGTAATGCGGGTCGCCCCAGATTATCAAGAAAATTGCAGATTTTTGGTGATCAAATAGATACATGGCCCCAGCTTCTTGGATGTTTGCTAGGAGTGGGTGTAATTGATGTATCATGCGGATGGTGCGTCTTGACATTTAAGGATACAAAGTTCTAAAAAGCAACTTTGCATTTCCCTATTCAAAATGTTCTTAGAATGGAGGGAGACCGGTTTCCTGTGCAAGGGCTGTACGCTTGTTAAATGATTACTATACAGTTTGCAAGCACAGCTCTGAAGTTGGCTGGATCACTTGACCTGGCAAGATTCACTGTCTCTCCACTCTTGCAGTGCCTCAAAGGCAAAGCTGACTCTGCTATCATCACGGGAGAGCGCACAGTTCAGACCAGCGGTGCAACCATCACTGGTCTGAACTGTCAATCTTCAGGTGAGCTTACCCTCTGGAGGCAGGAAACAGAGACAAAGGAACCCTAAAGAACAAAGATGAGACAACTCATTTAACCCCTTCACCCCCAAGGGTGGTTTGCACGTTCATGACCGGGCCAATTTTTACAATTCTGACCACTGTACCTTTGTGAGGTCATAACTCTGGAACGCTTCAATGGATCCTGGTGATTCTGACATTGTTTTCTCGTGACATATTGTACTTCATGTTAGTGGTAAAATTTCATTCAAATAACTTGCGTTTATTTGTGAAAAAAACGGAAATTTGGCAAAAATTTTGAAAATTTCGCAATTTTCCAACTTTGAATTTTTATGCCCTTAAATCACAGAGATACGGCACACAAAAAACTTGATAACTAACATTTCCCACATGTTTACTTTACATCAGCACAATTTTGGAACCAAAATTTTTTTTTGTTAGGAAGTTATAAGGGTTAAAAGTTGACCAGCGATTTCTCATTTTTACAACACCATTTTATTTTTAGGACCACATCACATTTGAAGCCACTTTGAGGGGTCTATATGATAGAAAATACCCAAAAGTGACACCATTCTAAAACCTGCACCCCTTAAGGTGCTCAAAACCACATTCAAGAAGTTTATTAACCCTTTAGGTGCGTCACAGGAATTTTTTTGAATATTTAAAAAAAAATGAACATCTAACTTTTTTTCACAAAAATAATACTTCAGGTTCAATTTTTCTATTTTACCAAGGGTAACAGGAGAAATTGGACTGCAAAAGTTATTGTGCAATTTGTCCTGAGTACGCTGATACCTGATTTGTGGGGGGGAACGACTGGCAGAGCTCAGAATGGTAGGAGCGCCGTTTGACTTTTTCAATGCAAAATTGGCTGGAATTCAGATCGGACGCCATGTCACGTTTGGAGAGTCCCTGATGTACCTAAACAGTGGAAACCCCTACAAGTGACCCCATTTTGGAAATTAGACCCCCCAAGGAACTTATCTAGATATGTGGTGAGAACTTTGAACCCACAAGGGCTTTACAGAAGTTTATAACGTACAGCGGTACAATTAAAAAATCATATTTTTTCCACAAAAATGATCTTTTCACCCCAATTTTTATTTTCCCAAGGGTAACAGGACCCTAAAAGTTATTGTGCAATTTGTCCTGAGTATGCTAATACCCCACATGTGGGGGTAAACCACTATTTGGGCGCATGGCAGAGCTCGGAAGGGAAGCAGCGCCATTTGACGTTTTTGGCTGGAATTGAGATCGGACACCATGTCGCGATTGGAAAAAACCCCTGATGTACCTAAACAGTGGAAACCCCCCACAAATGACACCATTTTGGAAACTAGACCCCCCAAGGAACTTATCTAGATGTGTGGTGAGCACTTTGAACCCCCCAGTGCTTCACAGAAGTTTATAACGCCCGGGCGTGAAAATTTAAAATTCGTATTTTTTCCATAAACATGATCTTTAGTCACCATTTTTTTTATTTTCCCAAGGGTAACAGGAGAAATTGGACCCCAAAAGTTGTTGTCCAATTTGTCCTGAGTATGCTGATACCCCATATGTGGGAGAAAACTACTGTATGGGCACACGTCGGGGATTGGAAGGGAAGTAGTGACGTTTTGGAATGCAGACATTGATGGAATGGTCTGCAGGTGTCATGTTGCCTTTGGAGAGCCCCTAATGTACCTAAACAGTGGAAACTCCCCACAAATGACCCCATTTTGAAAACTAGACCCCCTAAGGAACTTATCTAGATGTGTGGTGAGCACTTTGAACCCCCAAGGGCTTCACAGAAGTTTATAATGCCAGGGCATGAAAATAAAAAAATCGTATTTTTTCCACAAACATGATCAATTATTCCCCAATTTTTTTATTTTCCCAAGGGTAACAGGAGAAATTGAACCCCAAAAGTTGTTGTCCAATTTGTCCTGAGTAAGCTGACACCCCATATATGGGAGAAAACTACTGTATGGACACACGTCAGGGCTCGGAAGGGAAGTAGTGACTTTTTGGAATGCAGACTTTGATGGAATGGTCTGCGGGTGTCATGTGCGTTTGGAGAGCCCCTGATGTACCTAAACTATTGAAACTCCCAACAAGTGACCCCATTTTGGACACTAGACCCCCCCCACGGAACTTATCTAGATGTGTGGTGAGCACTTTGAACCCCCAAGTGCTTCACAGAAGTTTATAACGCTCGGACGTGAAAATAAAAAAATCATTTTTTTCCACAATATTTTTGCCCCCAATTTTTTATTTTCCTAAGGGTAACAGGAGAAATTGGACCCCAAAAATTGTTTTGCAATTTGTCCTGAGTAGGCTGATACCCTACATGTGGGGGTAAAACACTGTTTGGGCGCATGGCAGAGCTTGGAAGGGAAGGAGCACCATAGGACTTTTTCAACTCAGAATTGGCTGGAATTGAGATCAGACGCAATGTTGCATTTGGAGAGCCCCTGATGTGCCCAAACAGTGGAAACCCCCAATTCTAACTCCAACCCGAACCCCAACACACCCCTAACCCTAATCTCAGCCCTAACCCAAGCTCTAACCCTAGCCCTAGCCCTAACCCTAGCCCTAACCCTAACCCTAGCCCTAACCCTAGCCCTAGCCCTAGCCCTAATGGAAAAATGGAAATAAATACATTTTTTAAATTTTATTATTTTTCCCTAACTAAGGGGGTGATAACGGGGGGTTTGATTTACTATTTATGGCGGTTTTTATTTTTGGCAGCTGTCGCACGCTAAAAGACGCTTTTTATTGTAAAAATAGTTTTTGCATCAGCAATCTGTCACAGGCAGTGCACAAGGCTTCCTCATGCCTGCGCTTTGCAGGCACTGAGGAAGCCAGCTTCCTCCAGGCCCCCGAAGGCCCCCATCACCATCTTGGATCCGGGGGCCTGGAAGAAAGGAGTCCCCCACAGCAGCGCTGCACATTGCGCTGCCGTGGGGGGCTCAGGGAAGCACGGAGGGAGCCCCCTCCTTGCCGATGCTTCCCTTTAACTCCCAGTACACCGCGATCATGTTTGATCGCGGTGTGCAAGGGGTTAACGTGTCGGGGGCGGTTCGTGACCGCCCCTGACACATAGTGTCGGGTGTCAGCTGTGATAATCAGCTGACACCCGGCCGCGATCAGCGGCGCTCACCACGTGGGCGCCGCTGATCGCGCTAGACGTACTATCCCGTCCATGGGCATAGGGGCCCGGGTCCCATGGACGGGATAGTACGTCTGATGTCAGGAAGGGGTTAAGCAAAAAGTTTACAACTCCATTAAGCAATTTAACCAAAATTCCTTTTGGTATGGCAAAATATGACAGTTGTGAAATGTCTAATATATTGCCCTATATAGAAATTGCCAAGAATCAGACTAAATCCCTGAGGTGTCAGGCCTCTCCTTTCAAATAATAAACTATTACAACGTCTTGCTAAAAAGAGAGAAAAATATCAGCTCACCTTCTCAGTGGATGCCACGCAAGGAAACCTGCAGTGTCGCAGTTAGGATACCATTTGTCAGGAACATCGCACTGCACTTGCTCACCGAGCCAGTGCGCATGTCCTGAGTACAAACCTGTGCCCAAAGATACCTGTGGAGCTGGGCAGCAGTGGTGACGATGCATGCTCCAGGCTCACAGGACCTGTGTCACTGAAGGTAGAAAGCAGTGAAGGACCTACGATCATGTGACTGCAGGGGGCGGGGCTTAGCGTCCTGCTGCTGGAGATAAGTGGAGGATTCTACTACAGGGATACCTCAAATCAGACAAACGGGGGTCATACACAGAGAGGGCAGCGCGGTACCAGAGGGACAAACAGAGAGTAGTCAGAACATAAGCAATGAGTCATACACGGAGATAGCAGCACAGTACAAGAGGGGCAATCAGAGACTAGTCAGGACATAGGCGATGAGTCAGAAACCAGAGAAGCAGATAAACAGTACAGTATCAAGAAACAAACTCACAAAAGGGGACAGAACCAGGTCAGAACCATATAAGCAGGCTAGAAGACAATTAGAAGGCACAGGCACAGTGGTCACCACACTCGGCCAAAGGCAAAAGTATAACTGACAGGGATTGGAGTCTCCCAGGGCTATAAGAAGCTCTCCTTGAGCCAAAGAGAGGCTACAATAATTAACCCCCGGCGTGCAGGTCAAGCCTGCACTGAGCTCAAGACATTAACCCCTGACGTGCAGGTCAAAACCTGCACTGGGATCATGACACCATTTGTAGAAATCGAAAAATGGCCAGCGTGTTGAATAAAATTCAGAAGTCTTTATTGAAGAATTAAAGAGTTGCACCAGTGTACATGGGCAGAAAAAATGTGCAAATCTAGGATACGCATTTTGGAATTTAATCCTTATTCATTGCAATAAATAAATATTTGGTATGACCACCCGTTGCTTTGAAAACAGCATCAATTCTTTTAGGTACACTTACATATAGCTTTTAAAGGTTCCAAACACATTGGAGCATTAACCACAAATCTTCCTTGGATGTACAGTGGGGAAAATAAGTGTTTGATACTCTGCCGATTTTGGAAGTTTTCCCACCTCCAAAGAATGGAGAGGTCTGTAATTTTTTTCATAGGTACACTTCAACTGTGAGAGACAGAATCTTAAAATAAAAAACAGAAAATCATTATGTATGATTTTTAAATAATTAAATTACATTTTATTGAATGAAAAATGTATTTAATAACCTAACAACCAACAAAAATTCTGTCTCTCACAGACCTATTAGTTTTTCTTTAAGAAGCCCTCTTACTCTGCACTCATTACCTGTATTATTTGCACCTGTTTCAACTCATTATCTGTATAAAAGACACACGCTTAATCAATCACATTCCAACCGCTCCACCATGGCCAAGACCAAAGAGCTGTCTAAGAACACCAGGGACAAAATTGTGGACCTGCGCAATGCTGGGATGGGCTACAGGACAAAAGGCAAGCAGCTTGGTGAGAAGCCAACAACTGTTGGCGCAATCATTAGAAATTAGAAGAAACACAAGATGAGTGTCAGTCTTCCTCGGTCTGGGGTTCCATGCAGCATCTCACCTTGTGGGGCAAGAATGATTCTGAGAAAGGTCAGGAATCAGCCCAGAACTACACAGGAGGACCTGGTCAATGTCCTGAATAGAATTGGAATCACAGTCTCAAACATTACCGTTGGATGGATGGGGTCATGTATCCTTCCCTCAGTAAAAGAATTGAAGATATGTGATAGCTGGGTCTTCCAATGTGGCAATGACCCAAAACATACAGCCAGGGAAACTAAGGAGTGGCTCTGTAAGAAGCATTTCAAGGTTCTGGAGTCAACTAGCCAGACTCCAGACCTGAAACCAATAGAAAATCTTTTTAGGGAGCTGAAACTTAATGTTGCCCAGCAACAGTCCTGAAACCTGAAATATCTGGAGAATATCTGTATGGAGGAGAGGGCCAGAATCCTTTCTGCAGTGGGATTAAATGAGGAGATAGTAGGATTTGCACAAGCCTACATCCACAGAATGTGGTTAGTTCTCACAGATGTTTAGAACAACCTCCCTAACAAGTTCCTAAAAAGCTGCATGGAAGAGCACTTAGAATTGATGATTTCATGCCGTTTTGAAGGCGGTCGCTTCAAAATATTGATTTAACTTACCGTATATACTCGAGTATAAGCCAAGATTTTCAGCCCATTTTTTTAGGCTGAAAGTGCCCCTCTTGCCTTATACTCGAGTCATTGTGCCAGGGGGTAGGTGGGGGAGGGGGAGTGCAGGAGCCGGCGGCTTTCACATCATACTCACCCCCTCCTGGCATGGTCTCTGCACTTCCCTGCTTCTCAGATGGTCTCCGGCACCACAGCTCTTCCTGTGTTCAGCGTTCACATGGTACCGCTCATTAAAGTAATGAATATGCATGCGACTCCACTCTCTGTTAGGCGTCGGGTTTCTGCCGCTGCACAGCAGGAATCCCGAGCCTTGCACTTGCCGGTCTCCCATTCTCCTTCGGCCGCAGACTCTTCGTTCCCAGCGCTCTGCTCAGACCAGCACTGTGGGCTTGCTTGCTGCTGCCACCTCTGGTCCACCTTTAGCAACGCAGGCTGGCCAGCAGCGAGTCTCTCCAGTGACTAAGTCCTCTTTGCGGTCCACTGAGCATGCCCGTGGTGTGATCTCCCATTGGAGATCAAAGATCACGTGCTCTGGTCCTTCGCCAGCTAGGATTGGTCCATCCGAAAGGTCAGGAAGGTCCCATAAGCATGCGACTATAAAAGGTTTGCATGGCCGCTCGGCCATGCGCTAGTATAGACTGCATTAGCTGACTATCAAGAGTGTGTGTCGTATGCATGTATGAATGTCTCTGGTGAAGGACTCATTAAGAACCCCTACCCTTGGTACGCATGTGTTGTGCAGCCTAGCCTGTTAAGCACCCAGGCTTAGGTGTAGGTAGGTCAGAGTCAGTGACAGGCATTGGTTTCCACCAGTGGCTCGGCACACCACAGTGCACGTGCTCTACACACTGAACTCAACGTCTATAACAGCATCCGCAGTTGCGACGCCGCGCGCTCAGAAGGTCTAGAGGGACTCTGACCTCGTGTCCTTGGAGAAGGGTTCTGTGACCGCTTTTTGTGTGCCCCTTGGCCGGGCTCTGTGAGTTAGACAGGCTCCGGTGTTTATGTTCAGCGGTAGTGCGGCTCTGTGAGTTAACAGAGTCGCTGCTGTTCACACTGGGTGACGTTAACCCACGTGTGACCTTCCCACACCGCTTTATACTTCCGCCTTTACTTAGCAGCAGTGTACCACCTCTGCACGGTGGACCCCGGGCTGTGAACGCACCTACTATTATTTTATAATTTGGTGCGTTCTGGCTAGTAATGGCGGATAAACAGCAACTACTGCAGCACATTTGGCAGCTGGGGGGCAGGTTGGCGGCTCTTGAGTGTTCAACCTCAGCTGCGAATGGTACTGCGGTTGCTGCCCAGGCAGCCGCAGAGGCTGTTTCTCGTGTTCCCACTTCCATCCCTGCACCGATGTTATTCCACCTCCCTAAGTTCTCGGGCGATAGTGCCTCCTGTAGGGAATTCGTCAGCCAGTGTGCTATTCAGTTAGAGCTGCTGGCCGCGCGATTCCCCTCTGAGCGGGCTAAGGTCGGATTCATCGTTTCCCTTCTGGCTGGCAGGGCTCTGGAGTGGGCCACCCCACTGTGGGAGCGTGGTTACCCAGCGGTTCAGAGAGCCTCTCAGTTCCTAGGCTCTCTGAAGCAGGTTTTTCTGGGACCACGGGTCACACACGATACCGCGCTCCAGCTGTTGGCCCTGACACAGGGTTCGTCCCTGGTCAGCCAGTATGCCATCCGTTTTCTGACACTGGCCTCCGAGTTGGAGTGGTCGGATAAGGCCCTAATACCAATATTTTGGAGGGGTTTGGCTGACCATGTTAAGGATGCTCTGGCCACTCGGGAGGTTCCCGGTACTCTGGAGGAGCTTATTACCATCTCCACTCGCATTAATCTCCACTTCCTAGAGCGAGGGTTGGAGCGCTCCCAGTCCAGACAGAAGTATAGGTTGGCTCCAACTTTCTCTAAACCTCTGGAGCCAGAGGTGGTTATGGAGGTGCCTCACACAGGCTCTAAGTTCCACCCTGCTCGAACCTCAAAAGCTCATTCCTACTGCCGACAGTCTGGTCACGTTGCCAATAGGTGCCCACAGCGCTGGGAAAAATGCCCGCATCTAGTGGCAATAGCAGAATGGTCACGTGATTCCACACCATTTTCCTACAAGCTAACCTACAAGGGGGAGTTGGAGTTCGGTTCCTCCACTCTGGCGGTGGAGGTTTGTGTGGATTCTGGAGCGGAGGGTAATTTTATGTCCTCAGCTTTTGCTCTTCAGCACGCGATACCCTTGGCCAGGTTACCTCAATCGGTCACCATCAGAGTGGTGAACGGCTCGACATTACCCTCGCAGATTACTCATCAGACTGCTCCATTAAGACTCTCACTGTCTCCGTCCCATCACGAGACAGTGTCCCCCTTATTATGCCCGAGGGTATCGATCAGGTTCTCTTTGTTGTTCCCTGGTTGCGCTGCCACTCTCCCCATATTGAGTGGTCCTCGGGGAAAATTCTTAGTTGGAATAAGTCTTGTGAGGGTAGATGTCTGAGCAAGTGCGTTCAGGTTGCTTGCACTGCGGCTCTCGCAGATCTCTCTTCGCTCCCTAAACACTATCAGCAGTACGCAGATGTGTTCTCCAAGAGAGCGGCAGAGACTCTCTCGCCGCACCACCCCTCCGACTGTCCTATCGACCTCCTGCCTGGTGCAGAGCCTCCCCGGGGTCGGGTGTATCCCCTGTCTCTTCCAGAGACCGAGGCCATGTCACAATACATCAAGGAGAACCTGGCCAGGGGATTTATTTGGAAGTCGGTGTCACCAGCAGGGGCGGGATTTTTCTTTGTGCAGAAGAAGAGCGGTGAATTGCGGCCTTGCATCGATTACAGGGGTCTTAACGCCATCACCGTTAAGAATAAGTACCCTCTGCTCCTGATATTGGAGCTGTTTGATAGGTTGCGTGGAGCAAGAGTATTTACCAAACTCGATCTACGGGGAGCGTACAACCTGATATGCATACGTGAGGGAGACGAGTGGAAGATGGCTTTTAATACCAGGGATGGCCATTATGAGTATCTGGTCATGCCCTTTGGCCTATGTAATGCCCCGGTCGTATTTCAAGACTTCGTAAACGATATCTTTCGAGATATGCTTTCCTCTTCAGTGGTGGTCTATCTGGACGATATTCTCATCTCTCCAGATTTGGAATCCCTCCGGAGAAAGGTTTGCAAAGTCTTCGATCTCCTATGGGTAAACGCCCTATAGCCAAGTTGGAGAAGTGCGTGTTTGAGCAGGACTCCTTGCCTTTCCTGGGCTGGCCATGGATCCTGCCAAACTGCAGGCGGTATTGGATTGGCAGGAGCCTCACTCCCTTAAAGCGGTGCAGCGCTTTATGGGATTTATTAATTATTACCGCCAATTCATCCAGCACTTCTCGACTTTGGTAGCTCCCTTGGTTGCCCTCACCAAGAAGGGAGCGAATCCTAAAGTGTGGTCAGAGGAGGTATCTAAGGGGCCTTCATCTTCATTAAGTCTCACTTCGCTAGTGTGCTCCCATTTTACATCGCCCCAATGTGGATAAGCCATTTATTCTAGAGGTGGATGCCTCGTCCGTCGGTACTAGAGCAGTCCTGTTCCAGAAGGATGCTCAAAGTCGGAAGCATCCTTGCTTCTTCTTTTCCAAGACCTTCTTGCCAGCGGAGAGGAACTATTCCATTGGGGTCAGGGAGTTGATAGCCATGAAGTTGGCCTTTTCTGAATGGAGGCACCTCCTGGAGGGGCTCGCTATCCCTTCCAAGTTTACACTGACCACAAAAATTTGGTCTATCTCCAAACCGCCCAGCAGTTAAATTCTCGCCAAGCTCGATGGTCCTCTTCTTCTCCCGGTTCCACTTCACCCTACATTCACCCTACATTTCCTTTCCGGTGAGAAGAATGTCCGAGCCGATGCGCTCTCTTGCTCCATGGTATCAACGGAGGAGGAGGAGCCTCGGTTAATCGTACCATCTGAGAGTCTGAGGACAGTGACTCCGGTCGCCCTTGAGTCTGTACCCCCAGGCAAGACTTTTGTTCCTGCCTGTTTACGTCCGGAGGTCCTCTCTTGGGCTCACACGTCCAGGATGGTTGGACACTTTGGTACTAAGCGGACAGTTGAGCTTCTGGAATGGACGTACTGGTGGTTGCATATGGCTCGTGATGTCAAAGACTACATTCAGGCGGCGTCTCCTGCGCCAAGAATAAGCCTTCCCGGCAATGACCTGCTGGGTTACTCTACCCCTTACCAGTGGTGGACAGGCCCTGGGAGATGGTTGGCATGGACTTTGTGGTGGGTCTACCCAAGTCCAGTGTCAGCACAGTTATTTGGGTCGTCACCGACCATTTCTCCAAAATGGTGCACTTGGTCCCTCTCTCTCGGCTACCTTCTACACGGGGTTTAGCAGTGCTATTCATCAAACATGTTTTCCGCTTACATGGCATGCCAGACAAGATTGTCAGTGACCGGGGTCCCCAGTTTGTGTCTCGCTTCTGGAGAGAGCTCTGTCGCTTGCTCAGTATTGAGCTGAATCTCTCCTCAGCCTATCATCCCGAGACGAACGGGTTGGTAAAGAGGGCCAACCAGAACCTGGTCACATATCTCCGACATTTTGTCTCGGCCAGGCAGGAGGACTGGGCATCTTTGTTGCCGTGGGCAGAGTTCGCCTTGAATAACACTGTAGCCGATTCCACCGGCCAGACTCCATTCCTCCTTAACTACGGCCAACATCCTCGTGTCCCTGTGCCCATGCCTGTGTCATCCACCGACTCTAGGGTGGCAGTCTGGGCGGTGGAGGCACTTGATATTTGGGACCGCACCCAGGATGCCATTCGGGCCTCTAAGGAGAGAATGAGGTCTGTTGTGAGTTCATTTTCCCCTTCACCATTGATGTCTGATGAACTCCCTCTGCTGGTGAGGAGAGGTAGTGAAATTGATTGGGTTGGGAAGAACCTGTCATCTGAACAGGTGGAGCCTGATTGGACACCCGGAATCACTGAGTGGATATAAGCCAGCTGACGCCCTACAGGGGTGCTGGTGATCCTTTCTGCTCTGAGCTCTTGCAAACCAGTTCAGTACCTGTCTTCTGAAAGCTAAGTTTTTGCTCTCTTATTTTTCCATGAGATTGTGTCTGTTTACTTAGTGTTTGTGTTCTGCCTGCCCTTGTTGGTACAGGCTGAGCTCCATTTTTGTCTCTGGTCAAGTTGATCTTTTGCTCAGTCTTCAGAATATACCTGAGTGCTGATATAGTGATTTTGAAGTCTAGTGACTTCAGGGCCTTTTTTCTATCAGACGTGTTGGACATTATTTTGGCAGAATTTTTGCGGATTGCAGCCAGCATCTTTTCTGTCCTTTCCTATTTAGTTAGTTGGGCCCCATCATTTGCTCAACCTGTCTTTCTGTCTGTGTTTGTGTTTTCATCTGTTTTCACCAACAATACATGTTGGGGGCTGTCTATTGCTTTGGGGTCTGCTCTGGGGCAGTTTAGATTTCCCCTTTCTTTCTTTAGGCTTATTTAGTTCTCCGGCTGTGAACGAGGGGTCTAGGGAACCGTAGGAACCCCCCATGGCTACTGTTAGTTGTGTGAATAGGATCAGGGGTCTGCAATCCGATAGCTACCAACCTCTCCGGTTTTCTGGACTTAGCTTGTATTTTTGTTTTTACCTCCATCGGTGACTCATTCATAGCAGAATCACCAGCCATACCGCAGATTTTAGGGTACTCAATAGCAGGAAAGAATTGTAAAAAAAAAAAAAAGTGTCAAAATTTTTTTTTGTGTATATTTTTTCCTCTATGTCTTTGAAGCCGTAGGGGGAATTTTTTTCTTCTCAATGGAGATGAAGCAATTGTCTGATCGTGTGGAGCAGCTCGCTGCTGAATTCGGGGAATTTCCGCCTATCTTGCTCATTCACATGTTGCTGAACCAAAGATCCCTACTCCTGATGTGTTTTTTGGGGATCGGTCTAAATTTTTGAACTTTAAGAATAATTGTAAATTATTTTTTGCCTTGAAGCCTAACTCATCAGGGAGCTCTTTGCAGCAGGTTAAAATTGTCATCTCTTTGCTGCGCGGCGATCCTCAGGATTCGGCGTTTTCTTTGAAACCTGATGATCCTATTCTAGCTAATGTGAACGCATTTTTTCAAGCCTTAGGGCTGTTGTATGATGAACCTAATGCTATTGATCAGGCTGAAAAGGCCCTGTTGGCATTGAGCCAGTGTCAGGATTCTGCAGAGTTGTACTGTCAAAAATTCCGAAAGTGGGTGGTCCTTACTGCTTGGAATGATGGTGCCTTGGCAGCTCTCTTTCGGAAGGGTTTGTCAGAAACTGTAAAAGATACTATGGTGGGATTTCCTGTTCCCTCTGGTCTTGACGATTCTATGTCATTAGCCATTCAGGTTGATCGGCGTTTGCGCGAACGCAAAACTGCACGAGAGGTGTTGCCACCTGTTGAACAAATGTCTGAACCTATGCAATGTGAGTTTTGTCTAGGGCGCAACGTCAGGAGTTCTGAGGTGTAGTAAGCTGTGTTTTTTCTGTGGAGATGCGTCGCATGTTATTTCTGTCTGCCCTAAGCGAGAGAGACGTTTTGCACACACATTTGCTGTGGGTGGTGTTCAACAATTACTCTGATCTGCTCCCTGTCCACATTTTCCGCTAAGACTTTCGTGGATTCGGGAGCAGCTCTGAACTTGATGGACTTGGATTTTGCTAAACGTTTTGGATTTCCTATGACACCTCTGCGGACGCCCGTCCCTTTGAGGGGTATTGATGCTACTCCTTTGGTGAAGAATAAACCTCAGTTTTGGACCCAGGTGGTAATGCGGGTCGCCCCAGATTATCAAGAAAATTGCAGATTTTTGGTGTTGCATAATCTGCATGATACCATTGTTCTGGGGTTTCCCTGGTTACAAATCCATAATCCAGTTTTGGATTGGAAATCTGTGTCTGTGGTGAGTTGGGGTTGTCGGTGTGCCCTTAGTGACGCTCCTGTTTTCTCCACCTCCCCCCAGTCGCATGATGTTCCTGACTATTTGGCTGATTTTTATGATGTATTTAGTGAGAATGAGTCTGCGTCTTTGCCTCCTCATAGGAGTTATGACTGTGCAATTGAGCTGAGCCCTGGGTGTAAATTTCCCAAGGGTCGACTTTTCAATTTATCTGTACCCGAGCATGAGGCTATGCAATCCTATATTAAGGAGGCGTTGGAGAAGGGTCATATTAGACCATCCTCTTCACCCTTAGGTGCTGGGTTTTTTTTCGTGGCCAAGAAGGATGGTTCATTAAGGCCTTGTATTGACTATCGTGCCCTCAACAAAATTACTGTTAAATATCAGTATCCGTTACCCCTGATCTCTGATCTATTCTCTAGAGTTAAAGGTGCTTGCTGGTTTACCAAGCTTAACCTCAGGGGGGCGTATAATCTTATTCGCATTAAGCATGGGGATGAATGGAAGACGGCGTTTAATACTCCAGAGGGACATTTTGAGCACCTGGTGATGCCTTTTGCGCTCACTAATGCCCCTTCTGTCTTCCAGTGCTTCATGAATGATATTTTCCGAGACTTTGTGGATACATTTTTGATCATCTATCTGGATGATATTTTGATCTTTTCCAAGGATTGGGACTCTCATGTGGAACATGTTCGGACTGTGTTCCGGATTTTGAGGGAGAATTCCCTGTATGTCAAGGGATCGAAATGCCTTTTTGGGGTACAGAGGATTTCATTTTTGGGATTTATTTTGTCTCCGTCAACTATTGAAATGGACCCGGCCAAGGTACAGGCCATTTATGATTGGGTTCAGCCCACTTCTTTGAAGGCCCTCCAGAAGTTTTTGGGTTTTGCTAATTTTTATCGTAAATTTATAGCTAATTTTTCTGGTATTGCCAAACCATTGACTGATTTGACTAAGAAAGGACCTGATGTGCTGAATTGATCTCCGGAGGCTGTTTCATCCTTTCAGGAGCTGAAGCGAAGGTTCACTTCTGCTCCGATTTTGCGGCAACCTGATGTCTCACTCCCGTTTCAGGTAGAGGTGGACGCTTCTGAGATTGGTGCAGGAGCTGTTTTGTCCCAAAAAGATCCGGTAACATCTAAAATGAATCCCTGTGCTTTCTTTTCCCGAAAGTTCTCCCCATCTGAACGTAACTATGATGTGGGGAATCGGGAACTCTTAGCCATGAAATGGGCATTTGAGGAGTGGAGACATTGGTTGGAGGGAGCTAAACATCAAGTCATGGTCCTTACTGACCACAAGAATTTGATTTACCTGGAGTCGGCCAAATGCTTGAATCCTAGACCGGCTAGGTGGGCCTTGTTTTTCACACGTTTTGATTTTGTGGTCTCTTTTCTTCCGGGCACTAAGAATGTCAAGGCAGACACCCTCTCTAGGAGTTTCTTTGCTGATTCTCCTGTTGTGACCAAGCCTGCTACCATCTTAGGTGAGGGGGTAGTTCTTTCTGCCATCTCGCCCCATTTGAGACGTGCTCTGGAAGAGTTTCAGGAGGACAAACCTGAGCGTTGTCCCATTGGAAAATTGTATGTTCCTGACCAGTGGAGGAAGAGAGTGATGTCTGAAGTTCATTGCTCTGCATTGGCTGGTCATCCAGGTATTTTTGGTACTAGAGATTTGGTGAGTCGGTCTTTTTGGTGGCCCGTCTTGTCTCGTGATGTCAGGAGTTTTGTGCAGTCCTGTGGGACTTGCTCCCGGTCTAAACCTTGTTCTCGCTCTAGTGGGTTGCTCATGCCTTTGCCGGTGCCCAGGAGGCCATGGACCCATATTTCAATGGATTTTATCTCTGATATGCCTGTCTCTCAGAGAATGACTGTTATTTGGGTGATTTGTGATAGATTCTCTAAGATGGTCCATCTTGTACCACTCCCTATGTTGCCATCTTCCTCAGAGTTGGTGCCCTTGTTTTTGCAACAGGTGGTTCGCTTGCATGGGATTCCTGAGAACATTGTATCTGACAGAGGAGTTCAGTTTATTTCTAGATTTTGGAGGACTTTCTGTTCCAAGCTGGGAATTCAGTTGTCCTTCTCCTCTGCGTTTCACCCTCAGACCAATGTTTTATTTCCGCTGATCAGGATGATTGGGTTTCATTCTTGCCCTTGGCCGAATTTGCTTTAAATAATAGAGCTAGTTCTGCCACTTTGATGTCACCTTTTTTTTTGTAACTTTGGGTTTCATCCTCGATTCTCTTCAGGGCAGGTGGAGTCTTCTGCCTGCCCAGGTGTTGACACTGTGGTGGAGAGAATGCACCAGATCTGGGACCAAGTGGTGGATAGGTTGTCTCTCTCCCAGGAAAAGGCCCAGCGGTTTTCCAACCGTCATAGGACCATTGGTCCCCAGTTTAAGGTGGGTGATATGGTTTGGCTGTCATCAAAGAATATCTCTATGAAGGTGGCTTCTCCAAAGTTTAAACCTAGATTTATTGGACCTTACAAGATTTTGGAGATTCTTAATCCTGTCTCTTTTCGATTGGCTCTTCCTGTTACATTTAAGATCCATAACGTGTTTCATAAGTCTCTGTTAAAGAGGTTTGTTGAGCCAGTAGTTCCTGTGGTGGCACCTCCTGACCCTGTATTGGTGGAAGGTAATGTGGAATATGAGGTTGAGAAGATACTGGATTCTCGCCTGGCTAGACGGAGACTCCAGTATTTGGTTAAATGGAAGGGTTATGGCCAGGAGGATAATTCTTGGGTCCCTGCATCCGATATTCATGCCGAAAGATTGGTTCGTGCTTTTCATCGGGCCCATCCTGATCATCCTGGTGGCGTGGATGAGGGTTCGGTGACCCCTCCTCAAGGGGGAGGTACTGTTGTGAGTTCATTTTCCCCTTCACCGTTGATGTCTGATGAACTCCCTCTGCTGGTGAGGAGAGGTAGTGAAATTGATTGGGTTGGGAAGAACCTGTCATCTGAACAGGTGGAGCCTGATTGGACATCCGGAATCACTGAGTGGATATAAGGCAGCCGACGCCCTACAGGGGTGCTGGTGATCCTTTCTGCTCTGAGCTCTTGCAAACCAGTTCAGTACCTGTCTTCTGAAAGCTAAGTTTTTGCTCTCTTATTTTTCCATGAGATTGTGTCTGTTTACTTAGTGTTTGTGTTCTGCCTGCCCTTGTTGGTACAGGCTGAGCTCCATTTTTGTCTCTGGTCAAGTTGATCTTTTGCTCAGTCTTCAGAATATACCTGAGTGCTGATATAGTGATTTTGAAGTCTAGTGACTTCAGGGCCTTTTTTCTATCAGACGTGTTGGACATTATTTTGGCAGAATTTTTGCGAATTGCAGCCAGCATCTTTTCTGTCCTTTCCTATTTAGTTAGTTGGGCCCCATCATTTGCTCAACCTGTCTTTCTGTCTGTCTTTGTGTTTTCATCTGTTTTCACCGACAATACATGTTGGGGGCTGTCTATTGCTTTGGGGTCTGCTCTGGGGCAATTTAGATTTCCCCTTTCTTTCTTTAGGCTTATTTAGTTCTCCAGCTGTGAACGAGGGGTCTAGGGCACCGTAGGAACCCCCCACGGCTACTGTTAGTTGTGTGAATAGGATCAGGGGTCTGCAATCCGATAGCTACCAACCTCTCCGGTTTTCTGGACTTAGCTTGTATGTTTGTTTTTTCCTCCTTCGGTGACTCTTTCATAACAGAGGTCCCTGCTCCAACCTTCTCTCCTGGCGACTTAGTATGGCTCTCCGCCCGTAACATCAGGCTGCGAGTAGAGTTCACTAAGTTTGCTCCTCTTTACATTGGGCCCTTTAAAGTCCTCGAGCGGATCAGATCTGTGGTCTATCGTCTGGCCCTTCCACCTCACTTGGCTATCTCTGACTCCTTCCACGTGTCCCTCCTTAAACCTGTTCACATGTCCCGGTTCTCCGAGTCATCTGCCGGGACATCAGACCTGTCTTCGGACGAGTTTGAGGTCAATGCCATTGTGGGACGCAGGGTGGTGCATGGTAAAAAGTTTTATTTGGTGGACTGGAAGGGTCATGGTCCAGAGGCTCGGACCTGGGAGCCAGTGGAGAACATTCACGCTCCGCTCCTTATTGCGGTATTTGAGTGTAGTGAGGCTCAGAGGGGAAGGGGTAATGTTAGGCATCGGGTTTCAGCCGCTGCACAGCAGGAATCCCGAGCCTTGCATTCGCCGGTCTCCCATTCTCCTTCGGCCGCAGAGGAGCCTGCTCAGCAGACTCGTCGTTCACAGCGCTCTGCTCAGACCAGCACTGTGGGCTTGCTTGCTGCTGCCACCTCTGGTCCACCTTTAGCAATGCAGGCTGGCCAGCAGCAAGTTTCTCCAGGGACTAAGTCCTCCTTGCGGTCCACTGAGCATGCCCGTGGTGTGATCTCCCATTGGAAATCGAAGGTCACGTGCTCTGGTCCTTCTCCAGCTAGGATTGGTCCATCCGAAAGGTCAGGAAGGTCCCGGAAGCACGCGGCTATAAAAGGTTTGCATGGCCGCTCGGCCATGCACTGGTATAGACTGCATTAGCTGACTATCAAGAATGTGTGTCGTATGCATGTATGAATGTCTCTGGTGAATGACTCATTAAGAACCCCTACCCTTGGTATGCATGTGTTGTGCAGCCTAGCCTGTTAAGCACCCAGGCTTAGGTGTAGGTAGGTCAGAGTCAGTGACAGGCATTGGTCTCCACCAGTGGCTCGGCACGCCACAGTGCACGTGCTCTACACACTGAAGTCAGCGTCTATACCAGCGTCCGCAGTTGCGACGTCGCACGCTCAGAAGGTCTAGAGGGACTCTGACCTCGTGTCCTTGGGGCAGGGTTCTGTGACCGCTTTTTGTGCGCTCCTTGGCCGGGCTCTGTGAGTTAAACAGGCTCCGGTGTTTATGTTCAGCGGTAGTGCGGCTCTGTGAGTTAACAGAGCTGCTGATGTTCACACTTGGTGGCGTTAACCCACGTGTGACCTTCCCACACTGCTTTATACTTCCGCCTTTACTTAGCAGCAGTGTTCCACCTCTGCACGGTGGACCCCGGGCTGCGAACACACCTACTATTATTTTATAATTTGGTGCATTCCGCCAGCCCTAACACTCTCATATGAAAAAATGAGGATGATTGACCTCATGGAGATCAACATCCGACACTGCGGAGACACCACCACGTGTTTCTCAACGCAGTGATTCTAGAGCACTGCGCCCATCCCTTATGGGAAATATGTAAAACATGCAAAAATATAAGCCGCAGAGACACCATCACATGTTTCTCAACGCAAGCAATGACTAGCCAGGTCTTTCACCGGGAAGGAACAACCACGGGAAGGGCAGTCTCCAATGAAGGAAACCACCTATGCCAAAACATGGTATCCATCCACAGACAGCTGTTTCGGGGTATTGCCCCTCATCAGTGTGGAGTAGGAAACTGGCTAGTAGGAGCAATGCCTAGTAGAAGACTATGAAAAAATGAGGATGATGTTTTACATATTTCCCATAAGGGATGGGGGCAGTGCTCTAGAATCACTGCGTTGAGAAACACGTGATGGTGTCTCCGCAGTGTCGGATGTTTGATCTCCATGAGGTCAATCATCCTCATTTTTTCATAGTCTTCTACTAGGCATTGCTCCTACTAGCCAGTTTCCTACTCCACACTGATGAGGGGCAATACCCCGAAACAGCTGTCTGTGGATGGATACCATGTTTTGGCATAGGTGGTTTCCTTCATTGGAGACTGCCCTTCCCATGGTTGTTCCTTCCCGGTGAAAGACCTGGCTAGTCATTGCTTGCGTTGAGAAACATGTGATGGTGTCTCCGCGGCTTATATTTTTGCATGTCTAACACTCTCATAGGCGTGGAATGCATATTCATTACTTTAATGAGTGGTACCACATGACCGCAGAACACTGGAAGGAGCTGCCGGCACTGGTGACCATCGGAGAAGCAAGAATTGGAGAGACCGTGCCAGGAGGGGGTGAGTATGACGGGGAGGACGGGGGGAGCGATGCGATATTCACCTGTCCCCGTTCCACCGCCGCGTGCCGCTGTGTCTTCCGCGTCCTCTGGCTGTGACGTTCAGGTCAGAGGGCGCGATGACGTGGTTAGTGTGTGCCCTCTGCCTGAACAGTCACTGTAGAGACCTGGAAGACAGAGCAGCACGTGGCGGTGGAACGAGGATCGGTGAATATCGCAGGTGCCGGGGCCTTGAGGCAGTGGCGACACCAGCACCTGGCCCCCATAGGGCGCCAATGTCCCCACCTGCTCAGGACACTGGCACCTGGCCCCCAGCAACCAGAGGTATGTCATTTTTTTAATCGCAGCAGCATATGTGGTATATTTATCTATGGAGCATCTTATGGGGCCATCAACCTTTATGCAGCATTATATGGGACATCTTATGGGGCCATCAACCTTTATGGAGCAGCATATGGGGCATATTATTCTATGGAGCATCCTATGGGGCCATCAACCTTTAAGGAGCAGCATATGGGGTATATTATTCTATGGAGCATCTTATGGGGGACATCAACCTTTATGGAGCAGCATATGGGCCATATTATTCTATGGAGCATCTTATGGGGCCATCAACCTTTATGGAGCAGCATATGGGGCATATCATTCTATGGAGCATCTTATGGGGCCATCAACCTTTATGGAGCAGCATATGGGGCATATCATTCTATGGAGCATCTTATGAGGCCATTATTAACTTTTGTGCAGCATTATATGGGACGTATTTTGTATGGAGCATCTTATGGGGCCCATCATGAACTGTATGGAGCATTATATGGGGCTCCTGATTCAATATGGATATTCAAAAACATTCAACCTACTGTCTCAATTATTTTTACTTTTATTGGTATCTATTTTCATTTTTGAAATTTACCAGTAGCTGCTGCATTTCCCACCCTATGCTTATACTCAAGTCAATACGTTTTCCCAGTTTTTTGTGGCAAAATTAGGGGGGGTCGGCTTATTCTCAAGTATATATAGTATATTTTTCCTTTATTCATTCCATTTACGTTTAGTTAGTAGATAAAAATGAACTATTAACACTTTCGTTTTTCTTACTTTCTTACTTTGCAGAATTTTTTCACACCTGCTTATAACTTTTGCTCAGTACTGTATAAATAAATTCCCTCTTGTTATGCTTATTGGCCTAAGTATGAAAAGATCATTAGACGGATCGGTTTACTGTCCATTGATTATTTATTTTTTTTAAATCAAAGATACTTATGAAGTTCCCTCTATATTTTCTGTATGCTAATATGTAGTCTACACACCAAGACCTCTTGTCCCTGACGATTTACTGTTTCTTGTTTTATAGCGGATGCAAGGACATCACTTTTTGTAACCTCATGGTTATCAGTGGAATAGCAACTATTTTCTTCCTTCTGAAAGATTTATTCATTAACGGCGTTACACAACATACACTTATCAGCTATCCACTACTGTACGTGTGATAAATGTAGGATTGCTGCAGATGCGACCGCTGGGTTGTCCAAGGATCATGAAAACTGTATCTCAAAGTTCTATATGTGAATTGAGTACTAGTTGGCAAGTGTGACTACCACTTATTCACTGTCCTTGGAGTTAATGGAGATTCTTAACTAGGAAATTGAAAACCGGGCATCATGTGTCCTGTTGTCGTTATTACTGATCCTGAGCCGAGTCTTTAAGTAAAATAGTGGTAGATCCAGAATATTTCTTCTTATATAATTTTTACACTGTGCATAGATTTACTATTTGTTATCCTTCACTCTCTCTCTAGGTTGTACGAACTGAATCAGAGGGACAGCTGAAAGTGAGATAATGCACTTTATTGGTTGACGTGTTCTTGTTTTGTCGTTCAGTGTATTTCAGTGAGAGTAGAGCTGTCCACAGACAGTATCTATCATTGTTTACCACTTGGGATCACTTTAGTCTAGGTCATATTTAAAGGGCAGTATTATGTGAGTCTGGCTTTATTGTGGTGATCTTTTAACATGAGAGGGTTAAGTATGTGCAGCCTATCCAGTCACCAGTGGACCCTGTGAGACCTCTGTCTTGTCTATATACCTTCTTATGGATATAGGTTTGTGTCTGCTTGCAGTATTTTTGTCCATAAACCTGATGCTACTGTACGTCTGCTGGCTTCTACAGTTTTTTTGTAACTGTTGTAACTGTTTTGGAATAGTTCTGTGTGTTTGATGATGGTGTTATTTCAGTTTGTGTTTTCCATATTCCACATTAAAAACAGGCAAGGGGTTATTTTCTGTGTTTGTCGATCCTGTAGAGTGCAGTGAATCATCCATTTATGTGATTATTTACCTGTAAGAGTGAGTTCTTACGTGGAGATATAATGTAGACAGGATGCAAGGTGAGATATAATTTCCTACATACAGTAACATGGGTACAGCTAAGGCTAGGTTCACATTAATACAGTGCTCTACGTCAAGCACTGTGTTGGGACTTCAGTCAAAATACCCAGAAAACTGTAATCCGGCAGTAAGCTCTGATGTAGTCATTCACTTTATTAAGCTGTTAACTTATTAACCACCTGGTTTATCATGTTTTTGACAAATACCACAAGGATGGAGGCCAGGAAGCATCCACAGTGACTCCATTTCCTTCATAGCACAGCGTTGAATAGCACAGTTGGACTACTGTTTTTCAAGAATTCCAACAGTCACACCGACTTATGGCTCAATGTAACACAACGTGTTAATGTGAACCTAACCTTAAAGGAATCTCTCACCTGGTTTTTGCTACCTAATCTGAGAGGAGCATAAAGAAGAGACAAGAGAACTTCATTCCAGTGATGTATCACTTACTGGACTGCTTGCTGGAGTTTTGATAAAATCATAATTTTATCAGCAGCAGATTATCACTAGAGGACAATTAAACCTGATACCATGTAGTCCTCTCTATTTATGAGCTCTGTATAACTCCGCCCCCACCACTGATTGGCAGCATTTTGCATATGCACAGTGTATACTGTAAGATGCCAATCAGTCGTGTGGGCGCAGTTTTACAGAGCTCAGTATTCAAAGAACAGGTAGATCGGCAGCAGATAAAACAGTGATTTTATCAAAACAGCAGCCAGCAGCCAAGTAAGTGACACATAGCTGGAATCAGGGACTTTGCTTCTACATCATTCTGCTTTCAGATGGGATAGCAATAATCTGTTGACAGATTCCCTTTAAGTACCTATCACTACCCCTATAACAGAGCAAGGCTTTTTTGATCTTTATCTGATTACAACTTACATGACATTTTCTAGGTCTAAAGCTCAAATGGCAATGATGAGTAAAGATGAGCGAATAAATTTGTGGAAGCCTGGCCCAGCTCACAGCTCAATTTTCTATAGTGATGACTGGGAGAATTCAGAATCTTCCCTTACCTGACAGCATCCATGGCTCTTCTTTAGAGTAGCCTGCTTGGCCCAACGTCATGTGGATGTCACACCTCAGCAATGACATTGCACCAACCTGGCTAAAAGAAGAGCCGTGGATTCTGTCATGTAGGGCTCCGGTTCAGCAGTCAGGAAAAATACTGACCTAGCCACTGCCCTAGGATCCTGCGAATCGATGTGTTCATCTCTAATGCTGAGCACATGCTTCAGCAAGAGTGTGAAAGATGCAATGAGTAGTGTACTGTGGGAGCTGAAATGACATTTCAATGTATGTTATGCTTTAAAGTTGTCCATACACACTAAACTAATATCTGCTGATCCCACAGACAATTTTATCTGTAAGGGAATCTTGTGTCTGCTGTCAGGGAAAACAAGAATAGAGTACATTGCATTTATTGAGAAGTTAGGAGAGAAAGCTTTCAGAGCAACAGGCGTTTGATTGACAGCATCTCATGTGTCCAGCACTGGAGAGGTGGCAGTTTCCAAGGTCCAGAGTATCAATAATGTTACTAAAAGTGAAAATTCATTTTGTGATCTTGAATGTGTCATAGATACAATCTGAATCATCGAATTTCAGTAACAGCAGCCTAATAGCAGAGCCAAATTGTTCTGAGACCTCTATGATTGCATGAATCATGGAGTTTTCAAGCTTCCAGACTTGACAAATGATGCAACTTCACTTTAATATTAAATAAGCACTCCTCCTCCCATCAACATTTGTATCCTCTTAGCATAGTTCAATCATCATATTATATAGCACTGTGTATTTACAGTTGCTCATTTTACCTTTCTACCCTGCTAATTCTTCTCTTTTTATATTAGATCTATGCCCCATGTGATTAAAAACTGACTAGCTGAATCTTTGTAAGCTCTATGTAGAAACAGGAGGTCAATTTTCCCTGTATGTGTCATAAGACACTGGAAAATTCCTTGATGGGGGAGGAGGGAGCAGCTGGGTCAGTAGGTGAAGAGGGGAATCATAAATGCAGAGCGAAGAGACTTCCTGTTCGTACATAGAGCAGAGAAAAGACAATAATAAGCTGGGCAGAAAGACAAAATAAGCAATTGTAACTACACAGCATTTATGATCACTGCAGTGTAATAAGAGGATAAAAACTTTTATGCAAGTGCTTCTTTAAGCTCTGTTTGCATTTTCTTTTCCTATCCGGCAAAATGCAGTGCATCATTAAAAATGGTAAACCTCTGTTCTGGTATATTGCAGTGATGGCGTGGCCACAGGAGCTATACCGTAACCATAGCAAGTGGATTTTCTCTATTTAAACGGACTCTTTCA
Organism: Dendrobates tinctorius; assembly: GCF_039654945.1. NCBI lineage: Eukaryota > Metazoa > Chordata > Amphibia > Anura > Dendrobatidae > Dendrobates > Dendrobates tinctorius. Next base: position 10,905,059 of record NW_027361771.1, read on the forward strand.
CCCCTAAAATGCATTTTAAATGAGCTATAACGTGATATAGGGGATTTAAGGCCTGTTTGCATGGACCAACTGGCATCACAATACGACCACTGATCTGTAAACTTTTAGCGATCGGCAGTCATTTGAATGCCTGTTTACACAGGCGGACCAAAGTAAACGATGCACACTGAGTGATCTACACATAGGCCTGCTTGGTTCTTAGCAGTACGAACCCTGTTTACAATGCACCGCCGAAAATGATGATCTGCCCAAAAGACCATTTCACCTGATAAACGAGAATTTTCTCATTCATTGGGTGATCATCAACCTGTTTACACAGCCAAGCCAAGGATGCATTGAACCCCCACATTTGCATAGGCATTAGAAGTTGTTTTCTCAGGCCCTGTACCAGTAACTGGTACAGTGCTAGCAGGATTTCTATAGGGCCCCCTATATCATGATATAACAACCTACATGAGCTGGATTAGGCCTGTTTCACATTTCCGTTTTTTGACGTCAGTCAAAATCCGCCACTTTTTGAAAAAAACAGATCCGCCCGTGGAAGAAAGGAAAAAATATCTTTCTCTCTCTCTTCCGTTTTTTAACCGCCTGGCGGATTTTGACTGACCTTGAAAGACGGAAATGTGAAACAGGCCTTATTAGTGTTTATTTACTGGTCATAGGTTAAAAAACTGCAGTAAAGTCCTTCTAGGGTTCATTCTGGTGTAGTGAAAAATGCAGCTTATTTTCCTCTATTTAGTCACTTGCAGAAAATCTGCTGCATTTTAGAATACATGAATTGTTCAGGAGATTTTAAGAAACCTTATTCACAGTGTATATTGACCAGTGCTGCAGATGTGACATAAACAGCCTGTCGATTTTTTTCTGTGGATGTCATTTCAATGCAAAGGAGGATGTGTACGACTTACCTGCACCCTTTTTGGCAATGATATTTGCAGCCGTAAGTGCTGCTATGGATATCGCTACAGCATCTCTGATGTGGGTAGTCTGTGCAGTGGAGATGCTACATGGGTACATCTGGTAAAGTACATTTAGATGTGTAAATTTTCCTCTGCAGATTTTACAACAGTTTCATCAAAAATTGCCCAAAAATTTACGTGTTATAAATTACATACCTTATGCTGCAGATTATAACCCATACAATGCAAATAGTGAAATCTGCAGCATAAATTGACATGTTGCATATTAAAGGGAATCTGTGCACAGGTTTTTGCTACCTCATCAAAGAGCGGCATAGTGTAGGAAAAGTGACCCTGATTCAAATGATGTATCTCTCAGTTTACTGGATGCAGCAGTTGTAATACAATCTGAGTTTTTAGATGTAGCAGAGCTCAGAAAGCTAACCCCGCCCAAACCACAGGACAGTGAGCTGCTTATCAGAGGAAGGGGCGTGGTCAGACTAGCAGTCGCATGAGACCTAGTTCACACAACCTGATAAATGACACATCCCTGAATTCAGCATTTTAACCCTTACATCATGCTGTCCTCGGATTACATAGCAAAAACCTGCTGAAAGATTACCTTTCAATTCTTTGCTGCTACTGTAACGCTCTACAGATTTTCCATCCGCAAATCTGAACATCAAAAATGCAGTGTCTATGCCATTAGTGAGGAACATCAGTAGCATTTAATATAAAAATGCACATATGTATTCTTGTAAATATCTGCTTTTGTCCTATATGCTTGTATGTCTTTGACCTGCCCCAGAGATCTTCTGGAGCGTATAGTTAGATCTGGACATTGCTCCAGTCTGGAATCATAGTATTGGGAAGTGAGGATTGATATAATATAGCTCTGTTGACCAGACAGTGCAGTATATATGTGTTTTCATCTCATTCATTAGTAATCCATTATTTTGTGTCATGGAATACAATTTGTATTCAGGAGACATTTAGGTAACATTTTATTTTGTTCTTTTCTTATTCTTGGCCATTTTCCCTCATTTAGATTCCTCTAGCGGAGATGGAAGGACTGTCCTTGACTTCAGATATTATGTCCGAAAAGTCCTGGTCCTTAGCCCTCACGGATGACTCACTGCCAGATGACATCGTGTTTAGCGTTCTCGAACCAAAAGTATCCATATTTATTTCTATCATATTCTGGCTCGAAATGGATCACAAATTTCTAAACATCTGCTTCAGTTTGTTTTAGTTAAAAATATCTTCCACAGGAATCCAAGAGGTTAACTGCCCCCAAATAAAGTTATCAAGTTTTGCCAATAGAATTTGTGTATCAGTCCCCTTTACGTTTGAGACTCCCTAATTTCAGTAATTCAATGAGACCTTTCATTATTTACTTCCAATAGATAAAATCTGTCCTGGTCTTGTGAAATGACATACCACCCAACCGTCCCGGATCCAGCGGGACTGTCCCAGATTCAGGGAGCTGTAGTGGAAGGTCAGGAACCAGGTACAGCTGAATGTAACAGTGAAGCATGACCCTTTGGTCTTAAGGCACATGACTAGGCAGGAAGAGCAGCAAGGCACAGGCAAGCTGTGTGTGTGTGTGTGTGTGTGTCTGTTTGTGTGTGTATTTTGATGTAGCAGAATAGTATGTTTTCATGTAACACAGTTATATTGATGTACCATAACTGTGTGTGTTGATTTTGCAGAGGACTGTGTGTCTTGATGTAGCAGAGTTGTGTGGGTGGGTTCATCATGTTGTGTGGGGGGATTTGTGGGTGGTCATTGCAGGGGCTTATACTGTGTGTGGATGAATGTACTGTGGGCAGGAGAGTGTAACGATTGCCGTTACAGGTGACTGGGCCCATGCACAATGCAGCACAAACTTCTGCTGGATGTGATGCATATTCAGCTGAAGTATATTGTGGCTCAGAGACAAGTCCAGAGCTGCAATGCACAGAGGCTGCAGCTAAAGTCAGCATGCACGTGACTGAGGGTGCATGGCAGTGACATCATGCGCTCCAGTCAGCTGAAGCTGCCGGCATAAGAAGATGACACCGCACGGCAGGAGAACGAAGGGAAGGTGAGTAGAATCGTTTTGGGTTTTTTTCCATTAAGGAACAGCCCCAGAACGGGGGAAGTATATCAGGATGGGAGATATTTACAGTGGCATGTAAAAGTTTGAGCAACCCTTGTCAAAATTATTGTTATTGTGAGCAGTTAAGCAAGTTGAAGATTGAATGATCCACAAAGGCATAAAGTTAAAGATGACATATTTCCTTTTCATTTTAAGATATATATATATATATATATATATATATATATATATATATATATATATCCAGTGTCAAGAAACCAAGGCTGTAGCACTCACTGATCCAAATGAAAAGTCGGCTTTATTTGCACACAATTCAAACTTCATGACCGGGAGGCTGAAGGAGAGAGTGAGCACGCACTGACGACGGCCATATCGCGCTATTGGTTGCAAATAAAACTGACTTTTCATTTGAAAAGTGAGTGCTACAGCCTTTCTTTCTTGACACTGGATTTATACAACTGTAATTTCTGGACATAAGCGCCCGAGATCACGGCATAGAGCCTAAAATGCAGCACGAGTCTGATGGCATAACCTGGCAGCGGCACCGGCCGTGCGACCAGCTTTCTTCTTAGTATGTATGTATATAATATATATATATTGTGATAGTTACACTCACGTGGCGGTATGCAGAGTTAGAAATTAGGAACACCATCTCTTTAAATCTTCAGTTGGTTTATTGTATTGCAGCATAAACCAACAAGAAGGAAAAATAAACACAGCCTTTCAGACTAAACAGAAAACAGCAAAAAAAACAAACACTGTAACACAGTCCATACGTATGCGGGTGGCACCCCACTCCGGAGCAATACAGGTTCAGAATCTCTTAAGGACACCAAACCACTGGAGAATCCTCTCTCCAGTCTAGCTGAACCCCGACTGTCTGTAGCTCCCACTTATTTAAACCCCAGACCATGTGACTTTTTTCCCATCATGTGACTGACCACATGATCATGACATCACAAAGGTCCTAGTAGCTCTGCATGTGGAGATATGGTGGACGTCCTCCTTCCCACTCTTTGAAGGTCCACATGAAACCAGCCCATTATGCAACTTTAAATTAACCCTCACAACATGTAGTGTGCTGGAGGAAAAATACTCTGGTTTCATATCACTGATGCCATTAAGTGCAGTGACACTTATCTCCCCTCTATTACATTACCAGTGACTTTGAAACAATATATATACATACATACACAGAGAGAAGGAGAGAAAGATAGGGAGTCTCAAACACAGGAGTCCAATATCTGAGAGGTGGCAGAGATAGAGTTGGAGGGTGCCAATGGCGCTGGTGAACACAGCACTGGGTACGATGAGAAGAGGATTTGTAGGTAGTACCCCATCCAAGTAAAATTCAAAATTCAAACTTTACCTGGATGGAGTGCCATCTACAAATCCTCTTCTCATCTTACTATATATATATATATATATATATATATATATATATACATTTTTTTTTCATCTTTCACATCTTAAAAATTACAAAAAGGAGCATAGGTTGGTGCAAACGTTTGGTCACCCTTGGAGATTTGTGTGTGTGCTCAGATAACTTTGACTAAGGCTTGAGACCTTAATAAGTCTGTAAGGGTCATGGCTTGTTAACTATCATCGTCAGGAAAGGCCAGGTGATGCAAATTTCCCAGCTTTATAAAAACCCAGCCTCCTCTAACCTTGTGCCAAAAACAGCAGCCATGGGTTCTTCTAAGCAGTTGCCTAGCACTCTGAAGATGCAAATGGTGGATTCCCACAAAGCAGGAGAAGGCTATAAGAAGATAGCAATGCGGTTTCCAGTTGCCATTTCCTTCATTTGAAATGCAAATAGGAAATGGCAGTTAACAGGAACATTGGACGTCAAGATAAGGTCTGGAAGACCAAGCAAAATTTAAGTGAGAGCTGCTCGAACGATTGCCGCCCCCCCCCGCTTGACTGCAAAATACCTTCAGAAATATTAAGCAGACTCAGGAGTTATGGTACATTGTTCTACTGTTCAGAGAGACCTGCCCTCATGGAAGGGTTATCAGAAGAAACCTTATCCTGTGTCAGCATAAAATTCAGTGTCAGAAGTATGCAAAAGAGTATCTAAAGAAGCCTGATGCATTTTATAAACAAGTCCTGTGGACCGATGAGGTTAAAATAGAACTCTCTGGCTACAATGATCAAAGGTATGTTTGGAGAAAAAAGGGCATAGAATTACAAGAAAAGAACATCTCGACAACCATTAAGCATGGTCATGGGGTTGTGTTGCATCCTGTTAGGAGTCGGATTTCTGCGTTTACTCAGCAGGGATCCAGATCCTCACATTCTGCACTCTCCTCCTATTTTTCCACTGCAGAGGAGATTGCAGGTAAGATTGCCTTGCAGCAAATCTCTCCTGAGGCTAAGTCCTTCTGTCCTCTTAATAGGCATGCTCATGGGACGATCTCCCATTGGAGATCGGGAGTCATGTGCTCAGGTCCCGCTCCAGTTCTCATTGGTCCATCTCAGAGATCTGGAAGCGTGCAGAAGGTCCCGGCTGCTATAAAAGGCGCGCATGGCTGTTCCGCCATGCGCTAGTATAGACTTACTTGCTTACTTCACACTAGATTACCTCAAATGAGGCAAGCTGAAGGTTTTATAATGGCTCTCACAGTCTCTGATCTGAACACCATTGGAAAATTGTGACTAGACTAGCCCTCAAAGTAGCAGTTAGCAGTGCATGCAAGACGACCCTGGAATCTCACAGAACTGGAAGAATATTCCAAGGAAGAATGGATGAGAATCCCTCAAACCAGAATTGAAAAAATCTTGGCTGGCTACAAAAAAAAAGTTTGCAAGCAGTGATACTTGCAAAAGCAGGTGCTACTAGGTATTAACCAAGCTTAACCAAGCAGGGTGTCCAAACTTTTGCATCAGCCCATTTTTCTTTTTGCAATTTTTAAAAGGTAAAAGATATATACACAGTTCTGATGAAAATTAAGAGACCACTGCACAGATTTATAAAAATCCACTTCTCTCCATGTCTGACAGCCATTCCATTCCAGTGTCAGTTGAATTCCATCCAGAGTACACCTCATTCTACTTAATGTGCTTCTGATTAGGTGATCACCTGAACCAAAAATTATTTAACGAAGGAAAGTATAAAAATATAAAAAAAAACATTCTGTAGTGTTCACAATCCTCTTGCAATAGGACAAGCTGTGTGGCAAAATAAGTGCTAGTAATATCCCAAAAGTAATAGGAATGAAAAATTAACTTTCAGCCATGCCAAAGGAGTTGAAAAATAAAATTTTGAGTGAGGAAAACAAGGGCTCAATTCTGCCTTTACTAGTAGAGGGATACAGTGAGCATCATGTTGCCTCCATCCTTAAAATTTCTAAGACGTAGTACATTACAACAAGATCAAGCAGCAGACATTGGGGACAACAAAGCTACAGACCGGCAGAGGGTGAAAATGACCGACCAGGATGACCGTCATCTTATTCGAATGTCACTCAGCAACCACAGGATGATATCAAGTGACCTACAAAAGGAATGGAAAATGGCAGCTGGGGTGAAGTGCACGGCAAGAACAGTTCATAACAGGCTCCTAGAGGCAGGGCTCAAGTCATGTCAAGCTAGAAAAAAAACTTTCATCAATGAGAAGCAAAGGAGAGCCTGGCTGAAGTTTGCTAAAGACCATAAGGATTGGGCCATAGAGGACTGGAGTAAGGTAATCTTCTCTGATGAGTCTAATTTTCATCTTTGCCCAACACCTGGTTGTCTCATGGTTAGACAGAGACCTGGAGAGGCGAACAAGCCACAGTGTCTTGCACCCACTGTGAAATTTGGTGGAGAATCCGTGATGATCTGGGGATGCTTCATCAAGGCTGGAATTGGGCAGGTTAATCTTTGCGAAGGACATAATAATCAAGCCGCATACAAGGTTATGTAAATTTTTGTACCAGGCGTGGCATAAGGTCACCCAAAAGCAGTGTGAAAGACTGGTGGAAAGCATGCAAGGTGCATGAAAGCTGTGATTTAAAATCATGGTTATTCCACAAAATATTGATTTCTGAAATCTTCCGGAGTTAAAATGATAGTATTGTCATTTCTAAATGATTATGAACTTGTTTTCTTAGCATTATTTGGGGTCTGCGAGCACTGCATTTTTTGTTCTTTTGACCATTTCTCATTTTCTGAAAATAAACACAAAATTTAGTGCTTGGAAATTCAAAGACATGTCAGTAGTTTATAGAATGAAAGAGGAATTTACATTTTGCTCAAAAATATACCTATAAAGAGAAAAATCAAACTGAAAATTTTGCATTGGTCTCTTAATTTTTGCCAGAGCTATATATATGACTGGAGAAAGCAGGACTCCGAGACAACACAGAGGCACTAATCATAGCAACAAGAGAAAGCAATAAGTACCAGGTCCATAGAGGCAGGAAACTAGCACACAAGACAAGACCCAAGGTGCAGAAACAGTCCAACACATAGTGGCAGAATGCAAAATGCAAGCAGGAACAGCATATACCGAACACCACAACCAAGTAGCGGGAATTGTATATCGGAACATCTGCACAGAATATGGACTAAGACCCCCTAAGTCCAGGTGGGAGACCCCAAAGAAAGTGGTGGCGAATGAAAGGGCTAAAATCCTGTGAGACTTCAAGATCCAGACGGATAAGCAGTTGTTGGCTAACCAACCAGACATTTTGATAGTAGACAAGGATTAGAAGACAGCAATGATAATAGATGTAGCAGTGCCAAGTGACGGCAACATCAGTAAGAACGAATATGAGAAGCTGGAGAAATACCAGGGCCTCAAAGAAGAACTGGAGAAGATGTGGAAGGTGAAGGCAACATTGATTCCAGTGGTGATAGGAGCACTTGGAGCAGTGTCCCCTAAGTTGGAAGAATGGCTACAACAGATCCCAGGAGCAACATCTGAGCTCTCTGTCCAGAAAAGCGCAATGCTTGGAACAACTAAGATCCTGCGCAGAACCCTCAAACTCCTAGCCCTCTGGCAGAGGACCCAAGAATGAGTAAGAACAACAAAAACCATATATATACATATATATCCTTTTTGTTTAAAATACAAAGGAAATATGTCAATTTTATCTTTAGGCCTTTTAGAGATCATTTCATCTTCAACTTGCTTAACTATTCCCAATAATAGTAACTTTGACCAGGAGTGCCCAAACTTTTATATACCACTGTATAAAAAGGGTGGGCCCAAGATAAGGGACATAAATACCAGGATGGGGCACATATATATCAGGATGGGACCAGGATACGGGACATATATATCAGGATGGGGAACATATATACCAGAATGGGGCCCAAGATAAGGGACATATATACCAGGATGGGGTCCAGGATAAGGGACATACATCCCAGGATGGGTGACATATATACCAGTATGGGAAACATATATACCAGGATGGGGCCCGGCATAAGGGACATACCGTATATACCAAGATGGGTGACATTTATACCGAGATGGGGAACATAAATACCAGGATGAGACCCAAGATAAGGGGCATATATACTAGGATGGGCAGCATGTATACCAGGATGGGGAACATATATATACCAGGATGAGGTATAGGATGGGGAATATACAGTTGTGTGAAAAAGTGTGTGCCTCCTTGATTTCCTATTCTTTTGCATGTTTGTCACACTTAAATGTTTCAATAAATTTAAATATTAGACAAAGATAACACATGTAAACCTAAAATGCAATATTTAAATGAAGGTTTTTATTATTAAGGGAAAAAGGAAACAAAACATGCCGGGCCCAGTGTGAAAAAGTGATTGCCCCCTAAACTTAATAAATGGTAAGGACACCCTTAGCACCAACAACTGCAATCAAGCATTTGTGATAACTGGCAATGAGTCTTTTACTACACTCTGGAGGAATTTTGGCTCACTCATCTTTGCAGAATTGTTGTAATTCAGTCACAGTGGACAGTTTCCGAGCATGAACCGCCTTTTTAAGGTCATGCCACAGCATCTCGGTCAGATAAAGGTCAGGACTTTGACCAGACCACTCCAAAGTTTTAATTTTGTTTTTCTTAAGCTATTTAGTCCTGCTGCATAAACCAAGTGGGCTTCAGCTTGAGGTCACGAACAGATGGGCATTCATTCTCCTTCAAGATTTTTTGGCAGGCAGCAGAATTCATGGCTCCGTTTGCCACAGCAAATCTTCCAATTCCTGAAGCAGCAAAACAGCTCCAGACCATCACACTACCACCACCATATTTTACTATGAACATGTTTTTTTTTTCTCTGAAATGCTGTGTTACGTCTACACCAGATGTAATGGAACATACACCTTCCAAAAAGTTCAACTTTTATCTTGTCAGTACACAGAGTATTCTCTCAAAAGTCATGGGGATCATCAAGATGTTTTATGGCAAAACTTAGACAAGCCTTTATGTTCTTATTGCTCAGCAGTGGTTTTCGTCTGGAAACTCTGCCATGCAGCTCATTTTTGCCCAGTCTTTCTGTGGTTTAGTCATGAACACAGACTTTAACTAAGGCAAGTAAGACCTGAAGTTCTTTGGATGTTGTTGTGGGTCTTTTATGAACTTTTGAATGATTCGTCGTGGTGTTCTTGGGGTAATTTTGGTTGGCCGGCAACTCCTTTGAAGGTTGACCACTGTTCCATGTTTTTGCCATTTGTGTATTATGGCTCTCACTGTGGTTCACTGGAGTCCCAAAGCTTTAAAAATGGCTTTATAACCTTTTCCAGACTGATAGATCTCAATTACTTCTAATTACGATCTAATAACCATGTATAAGTACTGTATATAAGGGGACAATACAAATATCTCTCCGAGGATCTGTTTATACCAAAGAAGGTGACGGTCACAAGGGGGCATTCTCTGCGTCTGGAGGAGAAAAGGTTTTTCCACCAACATAGAAGAGGATTCTTTACTGTTAGGGCAGTGAGAATCTGGAATTCCCTGCCTGAGGAGGTGGTGATGGCGAACTCAGTCGAAGGGTTCAAGAGAGGCCTGGATGTCTTCCTGGAGCGTAACAATATTGTATCTTACAGTTATTGTTAGGTTCTTTAGAAGGACGTAGATCTGGGGATTTATTCTGACAGAATTTTATAGGCTGAACTGGATGGACTAATGTCTTTTTTCGGTCTTACTAACTATGTTACTTTGTTTCACATTTGTTCCAGAATTTCTTTGTATTGCAGCATGATATCAAACTTTTGAGGATCTTTTTGGTCTACTTTACTTTGTCAAGTAGGTCATATTTAAGTGATTTCTTGATGAGAACAGGTCTTGCAGTAATCAGGCCTGGATATGGCTGCAGAATTTGAACTCAGCTTCCCTAATATGTAATAAACCACAGTTAACTTATGTTATAAGGGGGGAGGGAGTGCAATCACTTTTTCACACAGGGTCCTGTAGGTTTGGATTTCTTTTTCACGTAATAATAAATACCTTCATACCACTTGTCATTATGATTTAAAAAGAGAAAACACAGTAGTTTGACAATAAATTACTTCACCCAACCACTAACCACGAGAGGAGAAAAAGTTTTGGTGTTATTATTCATATTCTCTGAAAAAAGGCCAAGAAACCAAAAATTCTGCCGTGTTATGTAAAGTTTTAAGCACAACTGCACTTGTGTTATCTTTGTATAAGATTTAAATTTGTTTGGTGATCTGAAATATTTAAACATGCAAAATAATGGGAAATCAGAAAGTGGCACTTTTTCAGATAACTGTATATACCAGAATGGAGATCATATATACCAGGATGAGGGACATATATTCAAGGTAGGAGCCTAGTGTATGGGAGATTACTACATAATAGAAGAGGAAGACAGCGCATATGTCCTTATAAGATTTAGAACTCTACAAAGGCACATACATCTGACCAACATGCGGGAGGGCCCAGGTTTAAATTTTGCATTGGGGTCCATCAGACTCTAGTTGCACCACTGACTGTGGGGGCATCATACTATATGTGTAGGGCACTCTGGGGGGGGGCACATAAAGGTTACTTTAATGTGTTATGTGGGATGATGTAGCACAGTATCGTGTGTGCTGATGTATCTCAGTTGTGTGTGTGTTTTGATGTAGCAGAGTTATGTGTGTCATGATGTAGCAAAGCTAAATGTGCCTTGACATAACAGAGTTGTGTGTGTTGATGTAGCAGAATTGTGTGTGTTGATGTAGCAAAGTTGTGTGTGTGAAGGGGTTATCATAATGTGTGGGGGTGTTTGTGGGTGGACACTGCAGAGGCCTTATACTGTGTGTAGAGGAATATACTGTGGGAGCCATTAAGGGTTAACATGGTGAGTGGGAACACTAGAAAGCTTCAATGGGAGCAATATTCCTGTATGAGCACAGAAACCAAACTGGAAGAGATTAGGGAACTGACTTAGCATAAAATAAAAATTCTTGTGGCATGCTAAACAGTATTTGTCCATATTTTTTATGATTTAAACTTGGGAGGTACTGTATGTGTTGAATCGAGAAGTGCAAGATTCTTATCCATTGAAATCAGAAATCTTAAATGAGTTTTTCCACAAACAAAATATCTTGAAATAGTAATAAGTTCCACTATTGGATGTGTTAATAAAAATGTTCCTGTTCTGAGATAATCTTAGAATCGTGCCCCTGTATGTACTGTGTAATGGCTGGTTCTGAACGTGCTGGAACATGGTCTGAACGTACCACATCTCCTGGGCAAAGGAGCAGGGGACCACAGCTGATTCTCATTGTGAGGTAAAACATGTTTAACCCCTTCACAACCTTTGACGTGCCTATACGTCATAGCAAGGGGTTCTCCGAACCCTGACTTGCATGTGCCTCATGGCTATCATGCACGGCACAGGAGCTGTGCCCGTGCGATCAGTGCCAGGAGCTTGGCTTACATGATAGCCAAGCCCTGGCTGTTTAACCCGCTAAATGCCACAATTTATATCATTCTCAGCATTTGGGAGGCTAGAAGAGGGAGGGGGTTCCCTCTTCCTTGTGATTGGAACGCTCATGGCACCGTCACGAGGGTCCAATCGTTCTCATTGCAACCTGAGGTCATCATGACAAACTCCTGGTCTGTCAGCTATGGTAGCCTATTTAGACCATCAGTGGTGGACACATACAGAAGAGGGCCCCTGTGTGAGAACAGCATATGGGCCCTTTGCAGTTCATTATTTCAAAATAATGCACAATTCCACATTTTTTAGGTTGTTTTCACATTAGCATTTTTTAGCGCAGCGCATCGTGCACTATTGGTCGCATGCACTATGCGCCTCTGTTTAACATGGGGGGCGCATGGTCTTGCGTTTGCACGCGTTCATATCCGTTTTTTTGTAGTGTGCACCTAGGCGCGCCAGACGCAACCTGTTTCATTTTTGGGTCCGTCCATTGGTGTAAAAAAAACCGCATGCGCACACTTGCACAGAATGCGACAAAATAACACATTATAGTCTATGGGAACGCAGGTGTGTGCATGGACATGCGTACGCCTGCGTTACAAAACGCATGCGTTTTAAGAGTTAACATGGCTTGAAACTGGTTAAACGCTTGCGCCTAAAAACGCAAACGCATGCAAAACGCATAATGCGTTTTTTGCATGCGTTTCTATTGCGCATGAAGCATTGCGCTAAAAAACACTAATGTGAAAGTAGCCTTAGAAATGGAAATGGCCCTTCCTTCCTCTAGGGTCCATGTGCAGCTGCATCAATATGTCCGCCCCTGTAGACCATACCCAGAGCATGTTCTAAGAGGCTTCCGTCAGTGTAACACTGACAGGTGTAATGTATTAGTTACGTAATAATGCAAAGTTAAAGTTCCATAAAGGGACTAAGTATAAAAAAAATGGTAAAATATTTAGAAAAAAATAAATCACAAAATGATTAAAAAATATTATACCAATAAACAGGTATATTTATTTAAAAGCAAAAACAAACAAAAAAAGTACAAGTATTTGGTATCACCGCATCTGGAACAACCCAACGTATAAAACTGTCATTAATTTCAAAACTGTTACTATTTATCACTTTCAGTGAACACTGTAGAAAAAGTAACAAAAAACTATGATTTTTCATCATACTACCAAACAAAAGTGGGATAAAATGCAATCAAATTGTCGAATGGAAATAAAAATGGTATTGCTGAAAATATGAACTTGTTACACAAAAAAACAAGCTGCCATACAGCTTCATCAGCATAGAAATAGAAAAGTTATAGCTCTCAAAATATAGCAATGCAAAAACAATTTTTGTTCTATAAAATAGTTTTTGTGTAAAAGCGGCAAAACATGAAAAAAAAAAAATTATATGAGCGTGGTATCGATTTAATCATATTGACCTGAAGAATAAAATTGCCTTAACACTTTTACCATACTGTGAACGGTATTAAAAAAAACAGTTCCTGAATTGCTGTGTTTGTTCGTTCTGCCTCACAGAAAGCGATCAAAAAATTGTATGTGTCCGAAAATTATACCAATAAAAACGTCAAATCGTCCTGTAAAAAATAAGTCCTCACATGACTATGTCAGCAGAAGTATAGAAAAACTATAGCTCTCAAAATACAGCGATGCGAAAAAAGCATTTTTTAGTGTGTGATAGTAGCCAAACATTAAGGCTGTGTGCACACGTTGCGTTTTTTTTGCATTTTCGCGAAATTTTTCCGCTGCGGAATCGCCGCGAAAATGCAAAGAAAATGCATCCCAAGAAATCCTATGGGATTCCGCAGTGCTGTGCTAATTGCTGTGTATTTTTACGCTGCGGAATCACATAGCAGAAAAATCCGCAGCAGAAAAATACGCAGCAGCCTCATACTTTTTGCGATTCCGCACCCATAGGAATGCATTGATCCGCTTACTTTCTGCATGTGGCTATGCCCACCAAGTAAGCGGATCATGTGCGGATGGTACCCAGGGCCTGGAGGAGAGGAGACTCTCTCCTCCAGGCCCTGGGTACCATAATCCTGTAAAAAATAGAATAAAAATAAAAAATAGAGATATAATCACCCTCCGGAGGCCCCCGAAGTCTTTCCCGCCTCTCACCACGCTCCCGGCATCTTTTGGTCCCAGTAATGCTTTGCGCAAATGACCGCTGATGACGTTGCGCTCTCGCGAGAGTGACGTCATCTCTGGTCCTCCGCGCAAAGCATTACTGGGACCAGAAGATGACGGGAGCGCCGCAGAGCAGATCGGGGGACGTCGGAAGGTGAGAATAACAATATTTTTTAATTTTTTTTATTATTTTTAACATCCTTTCACATTTCCAAGCGATGCTTGGAATGCGCAAGCATTCCGCAAGCGCAAAATGCTTGTTTTTCGTGAGAAAAACGCATGCGAATTTGCATGCGTTTTACCCGCGGCGGGAGTTGCGGAAATTTCTGCAGCATTTCTGCACGTGTGCACCTAGCCTAAAAAAACTATATAAATCTGGTATCGCTGGAATTGCACCCACCCGAAGAATAAATTTGTCTAATCACTTAAACAAATATAGACATAATAAACAAATAGAACTAATTATTGAACTGCTGTTGATTTGTTCATTCTGCCTCCCAAAGATCACAGTAAGGCTCGGCTCACATTTACACATGTGGTCAAAATTGTTGGTACCCCTCGTTTAATGACAGAAAAACCCACAATGGTGATAGAAATAACTTGAATCTGGCAAAAGTAATAATAAATCAAAAACCTATGAAAATGAACAATTGAAATTCAGACATTGATTTTCAACCATGCTTCCACAGAATCTTTTAAAAATATAACTCATGAAATAGGTCTGGACAGAAATGATGGTACCCTTAACTTAATATTTTGTTGCACAACCTTTGGAGGCAATCACTGCAATAAAACGATTCCTGTAACTGTCAATGAGACTTCTGCACCTCTCGACAGATATTTAGGCCCACTCCGCAAGAGCAAATTGCTCCAGTTGTCTCGTGTTTGAAGGTTGCCTTTTCCAGATGGCATGTTTCAGCCATTTCCAAAGATGCTCAATAGGATTTAGGCCAGGGCTCATAGAAGGCCACTTCAGAATAGTCCAATTTTTTCCTCTTAGCCATTCTTGGCTGATTTTAGCTGTGTGTTTTTAGTCATTATCCTGTTACAAGACCCATGACCTGCGACTGAGACCAAGCTTTCTGACACTGGACAGCACATTTCTCTCTAGAATCACTTCTTAGTCTTGATATTTCATTGTACCATGCACAGATTCTAGAAACCCTGTGCCAGGTGCAGAAAAGCAGCACCAGAACATAACAGAGCCTCCTCCATGTTTCACAGTAGGGACCGTGTTCTTTTCTTGATATGCTTCATTTTTCCATCTGTGAATATTGAGATGATGTGCCTTGCCAAAAAGTTCAATTTTTGTCTCATCTGTTCATGGGACATTCTCTTCGAAGCTTTGTGGCTTGTCAACATGTAGTTTGGCATATTCCAGTCCTCCTTGGTCATCTTCCATGAAGTCCACTTTAGCTCATACAACGACAGATGGTGTGATCTGACACTGATGTTCCTTGAGCTTGAAGTTCACCTTTAATCTGTTTAGCAGTTTTTCTGGGCTCTTTTTTACTATTATCCGTCTCTTTGATTTGTCACCAATTTTCCTCCTGTAGCCACATCCAGGGAGGTTGGCTACAGTTCCATGGAGCTTAAATTTCTGAATAATTAGTGCAACTGTAGTTACAGGAACATCAAGCTGCTTGGAGATGGTCTTATAACTTTTACCTTTAACATGTTTGTTTATAATTTTCTTTCTAATCTCCTGAGACAACTCTTTTCTTCGCTTCCTCTGGTCCATGTTGAGTGTGATACACACTATGTAACCAAACAGCACAGTGAGTATCTGTAGCCCTCTATACAGGCAAACTCACTGATTCCAAGATTGTAGACACCTGTGATGCTAACTAGTGGTCACAACTTGATTTAACATGTCCCTTTTGTCACATTTTCTGGAGTTATTTCTGTCACCATTTTGGGTTTTTCTGTCATTAAATGAGGGGTACCAACAATTTTGACCACGTGTGTATCCTGTGCTCCTCACTGAGCACTCACACTGGGGTTTTCGTCTAAATCTCTGACATACGTGCTTCAGATGGAACCCCTGGTGGAAGATTCCAAATGAGGATGCCGATGGAGACACTGTGGATGCACTTTGGCCTATGATCCGGCAGTGGTCGGCCACAGTCTTGTGCGCCTCTGAAAAGAATGACACTGCTGAGGAGAGGCCAGACGAAGTCCAGAGTAACTCTGCAGCTTCTTTATAGTAAATGGATCCCTTGTGGTTTCAGGTGAATCATTTAGTTCAGCGATTTAGATGGAAACCCTGATATATGAGCTTGCTCAGCGTAGAGAGACCGATAAATGTGATCCAAAATGTTATGTAAAATGTTCCCAATAAAAGCTTCAAATCAATCCACGCAAAAAGCAAGTCCCCACTCAGGACTGTCATCTGTCATTGGAAATATAGGGTGCTTCCACATTACAGGTAGCACAAAGGCTCCACAATGTGCCTAAACCATATTTAACATCCACATGTTTGGCATTTCTGTAGTGGTAAGAGCCCACTTAATTTACTGGGTCTATATCTCCAGAAGAACAAGCTGGGCACAATGTATGGGCAGTACAATGCCAGATTTGCAATTTTCACTCAGCAAACTTCACTGCTGCTTATTTCTAGAAAACATCCATGGAGTCAAAATCGTCAATTCACCTGTAGATAAATTCCCAGAGGGGTGTATTTTCTAAAATGGGGTCACTTGAGGAAGGATTCTCTTCTAGCACTTAGGGGCTTTGTATATGGAGTCCGTAAATTATTCTACGATGATTTGTTCTCCAAAAGTCAAATAGCGCTCCTTGCCACGTTCAGAAATAATTTTTCCCCCTGTAAAATCTGGGACTAAAATAAAATTTTGGTGGTAAAAATATAATTATTTTTTCTTCACTGCCCAAAAGGATAAAATTCTGTGACACACCCATAGTGTCAATATGGTCACTACACAACTAGATTAATTAATTGAGGGGTATAGTTTCTAAAATGGGGTCACTTATGGAGGGGTTCTGCTGTTCTGGCACCTCATGGGCTCCACCAATGTGACATTGCACCCTCAAACCATTCCAGCATAATCTGAATATCCAATATGGCGCTCCTTTCCTTCTAAGCTTTGGTGTACTCAAGAGAAATTATGTAACAAATTGTACCATTCATTTTCTTCTGTTGTCACTTTTGAAAATTAAAATCTTAGGCCAAAGCAACAATTTAGTGGAAGAAAAATTGTAATTTTCCATTGAATCTGCCCAACATTATACAATTCTGTGAATAGCCTGAGAGTTACAAATGCTCACTACTCCCCTAGATGAATTCCTCAACAGGTGTAGTTTCCAAAATGCAGTCATATGTGGGGCTTCTGCTGTTTTTGCATGTCGGGCTCTTCAAATGTGACATGGCATCCGCAATCTATTCTAGCCAAAATTGCATTCCAGAATTCAAATGGTAATCCTTACTTTCCATGCCCTGTCGTGTGCCTAAACAGTAATTTTCCACCACATATCTGTTATCGGCACACTCAGAACAAATTGCACAACAGATTCTGGGGTCCATTTGTTACCCTTGTAAAAGAGAAAAATATGGAGCTAAAGCAACATTTTTACTGGAAAAATGTATTTTTTAATTTTAATGGCTCAACGTTATAAAATTCTTTGAAGCACCTGCGGGTTCAAGGTGCTCACCACATCTGTAGATAATTTCCTTGAGAGGTATAGTTTCCAAAATGGGGTCACTTGTGGGAGATTCTGCAAATACGATATGGCTTCCACCATCTATTCCAGTCAATTGTGCGCTCCAAAAGTCAAATGGTGCTCCTTCTACCACATATGGGGTATTGATGTTCTCAGGAGAAACTGCACAACAAATTGTGTGGTCAATTTTCTCCTGTTACCCTTATGAAAGTGAAAAATTTAGGGTTAAAGCAACAATTTTGTGGAAAAAATGTGATTTTTTTTTTTTTTTTTTTTATTCTCTCCGCTTAATGTTATACAATTCTGTGAAGCACCTGCGGTTTCCACGTGCTCTACATACCTCTAGATAAATTCCTTAAGGAGTGTTGTTTCCAAAATGGGGCACATCAGGGGTTCGGCAAACACGATATGGCATCCGTTATCTATTCCAGCCAATTTTATGTTCAAAAAGTTGAGTGGTTCTCTTTCCCTTCCAAGCCCTGCCATGTGGCCAGACAGTAGTTTTCCACCACATATGAGTTATCAGTGTACTCAGGGAGAAATTGCACAACAAATTGTATGGTCCATTTTCTCTTGTCACCTTGTGAAAATAAAAAAATGTGGGGCTGAAACAATACTTTTATGGGAAAAGTAAAATTTTTAGTTTTTCCTTCCACATTTCTTTAATACTGGCGAAGCCCCAAAAGGGTTAATAAACTTCTTGAATGTGGTTTTGAGCACTTTGAGGGGTGCAGATTTTAGAATGGTGTCACTTTTGGGTATTTTCTGTCACATAAGGCCCTCAAAGTCACTTCAAATTTTGTTGGAAAAATGATAAATTGCTGATAAACTTTTAAACCTTCTAATATCCTAACAAAAATTATGTTGATGTGAAGTAGACATGTGGTAAATGTTGTTTATTAACTATTTTGTGTGGTATAACTATCTGGCTTAAGGGCATAAAGATTAAAAAGGTTTGAAAATTCATCAATTTTCCAATTTTTTTGTAAAATTTGTGATATTTTCATAATAAACGCAAATTTACCACTAACATGAAGTACTATATGTCACTAAAAAACTGTCTCTGAATCACTGAGATATAACCTCATAAAGTGACACTGGTCAGAATTGAAAAAAATGGCCTGGTCAGGAAGGTGAAAACAGAGGTGAAAGGGTTAAAAATGAGCAGTAAATCCTTTACTTAAATGAATCAGCTACGTTTCCATGCTATCCTGTCAGTATATATTCTTTTGCTCCCCTCCCCTGCCCAGGAGCTGTAGTATGATCAGGCCATGTTCCGGTATGGTCAGACACAGCCATTATACAGTACACAGCAGGGGCACATTTATAAGATTATCTCAGCACAGGAGCATTGTTATTTACCACATCCAATTGTGGAATTTATTTTTACTCCAAGATCTATTGATTAAAATGTACATATAAATGGATTCTAATATCAGCAAATGTTTAAATCAGGTTTTTGTGCTACTCTCTTTTTTTTTTTTTTTTTTTTTTTTTTTAAACATCATAACTTTTAATCAAAAACAAAATTTCAATTTTCACACTGGCCATTGTGGGTTTTTTCAACTCTAAATTCTGGTTCTTTCAGGAACAGTTTAAAAAGGAGCCTATCATGAGACCATGTGTAATTGTTTAATTTCTTTCTACATATGATGTACTGGTACGTCATATGTCAGCGCCCTCACAGCTCTTGAGCCCCCATCTTTGCTATTGTATTGCTGTATTTAGCATAAGTGATCAGATGATCGCAGTTTCAAGTCCCCTAAGAAGTCTACAAAGTACAGTAAAAGTAAAGAAAAAAAATTCTAAAAGTTTAAATTATTCCCTTTTCTCTCATTAAAAATTAAGAAGTAAAAAATACACATGTGGAACCGCTATGTTAATAAAAGTCCAAAATTTTAAAATTTATAAACCCAATCAGTAAACAGAGTACCAAGAAAGCAAATCAAAATGCCAGAATTGCATTTTTCAGCCCCCACAACAACTTAAAAAGATGCACTAGCAATCAAAACATTATCAAAGCAATAAAAGCATCTGCTCAGGGCACAAAAATAATCCCTCACACAACTCACTAATACGTGAAAACTGAGAACATTGTTTCTCTGAAAATGGTGACACAAGCAAAACTTTTTTTTCATATTTCTGATTTTTGTTCACCACTTTCTATCCTCTTAATGTATTGCAATCATATTGCATAGGACTGTGTACTTACAATTACTCATTTTGCCTTTCTACCCAGTAAATTCCCTTTTCTCTACTCTATGTAGAAACACATATACAAGGAAAATTCAATTCCTGTTTCTACATAGAGCTTAGAAGGAATCAGCTAGTCAGTTTTTAATCATGTGATGTCATAGGCCTAATGGAAAAAAGAGAAGAATTAGCTGGTTAGAAAGGCAAAATGAGCAATTGTAAGTGTGCTATATAATATGATGATTGCAATATATTAAGATAATAAAAACTTTGATGGGAGGAGGAGGGCTTCTTTAATTAAAAAAACAAACTATGGATGTCTGGTAGCGCTGTAATTGTACTTGTGTAGAAAATTATATTTCCACGTTAAGTTTACTGTACTGTATGTATAATGAATGCTGTAAATAAAAAAAAAAAAAAAAAACAACAATCGCAAAATTGTGCTCCTCTATTTTGACGCACTTTATTTCCTACTTTTCAAGTAGGACACAATTAAATGGATGGTTTCACTCAAAAGTACAACTCGTCATGCAAAAACTAAGCCCTTACACAGCTTGCCCATGCCACTGATTGGTGGCTGTGTTGTCATTCACAAAGGATAGTCCAGCAGGCCCCTGCATACTATAGAGCAGCTGAGCTATCACTCACTGCGTCCCTCGGACTTTGTGAATGGCAGGATCATGACACTATGTACAACTGTTTCATGAAACAGGAAGTTTCAGTCTAAAAAAAATCTGCAGTGGCCAGTGTGAAAATTGCAAGAATTATATTTTTAATGTAGATTTTGGAATGTAAAAAATATACATATTGCAAAAATAAGAAACACACAAAAGGAGCAATTGGGGGAACCACAGCAATCAAATAGAGAAATCTCTAAGACCAAATGGCATATGTGTATCCGCAATCCCCAAAAGACTATATAATATTAGTTAGGACAGTCAAGGAAACTGAGCAAAGCATACCACACTAAAACATTGACCATAAGTCCATATATAAAAATATATTTTTATTAAGTATAAAATAAAACAAAGTTTTCCACAATAGTAGCAACACATCAATGTACACATATATTTATATTTATATCCTCATTACATAAAATAGGAGGGTGTAACTATCCAGACGGATGGGATATAGTAATAGACATCTTGCTGGAAAAATAAATAACGTGCAAAAAATAATAACAATGTGTATCACTGCAAAAAATATAAGTGTTTTATAATTATTATGCAAAAAACATGTGAAAAAATTTCTTTATTATAACCAAAAAAAGATATTTTAAAACCGTTCACATATATGTGCAAATATACCAATATTATACTAATAAAAAGTGAGAATTATAGTGCCAATATGTATATGAAATAAAGAGACCAGCAGGTGTCTCAGTACTGATTGTGTGATAAACAATCAGCACCTATAATACCCATCCCCATCCATATAAAAGATGTATAAATATGGCGTGTCCTAACACAGGACAATCATCAGAACCCGCAGCCTAAAATTCCAAATACCGTTTATATAACTGATAATAACTTACAGGTATAAAATTTCCTGATCGCCTAGGGATAGTCACCCTTCGCCATATTGCAAAAATAAAAAAATGCACTTAATTCAAAAACCTTATTTAAGCAATAGATCATTTTCTTATGATAGCTTCCCTTTAACCCCTTAACCCCTGGAGTTTTTTCTGTTTTGTTTTCATTTTTCGCTCCCCTCCTTCCCAAAGCCATAACTTTTATATTTTTCTGTGAATATGGCCATGTGAGAGCTTGTTTTTTGCGGCACGAGTTGTACTTTTGAATGACACCATTGGTTTTACCATGTCTTGTACTAGAAAATGGTAAAAAAAAATTCCAAGTGCGTTGAAATTGCAAAAAAGTGCAATCCCACACTTGTTTTTTCTTTGGCTTTTTTGCTAGGTTCACTAAATGCTAAAACGATTGTCTGTCTTCTGGCGGCAGCAATCGGTCTACAGTAACTTCCGCTGAGCCCCTAGTCCATAAACACGAGCGGCCGAAGCAGACAAGGCCGCGGCACTCCCAGTGTCAAACAGGAACGGGCGCAAAGTCACTGGCAGGGAAGGCCGCAAGATTCTGTCCGGTACTCAGCCTTCTCACTTCTGCTTGTGTGCAGTACTCTCAGTCAGTGAGCACACGATAACTCTCTCCTTAGCGGTCCCTCTGGAGACGGCGGGGACCAATAAACGCAACCTGTCACGGCACCAGTACTCAGGGGACGGAGCATGCTGCTCACCCGTCTGCCGGCTGCTGCGTGCGCTTTTATCTTGCCCCTCCTACCTGGGTCATGAGGTTGGTCCGGCTCCTCATTCTTTCCCCCAGGCAACAAGGGAGGCAGCCTCAACAGTTTTGGACCCGGCTCGGTACAGATACCCGCAGCCCGGTCTTCCTCCTTACATAGACATCAAACATGTCTAGTTTTTTATCTAAGTGGTGAAAAAAATTCCAAACTTTGCTTTAAAAAAAAAAAAAGGCGCCATTTTCCGATACCTGTAGCATCTCCATTTTTCGTGATCTCAGGTCAGGTGAGGGCATATTTGTTGCGTGCAAAGCTGACGTTTTTATTGATACCATTTTGGTGCAGATACGATCTTTTGATCGCCTGTTATTGCATTTTAATTCAATGTTGCGGCGACCGAAAAAACGTAATTCTAGCGTTTTGAATTTTTTTTGTCGCTACGCCTTTTAGCAATCAGGTTAATCCTTTTTTTAGTAATAGATTAGGTGATTCTGAATGTGGCGATACCAAATATGTGTATGTTTAATTTTATTGTTTTATTTTGAATGAGGCGAAAGGGTGATAATTTGAACTTTTATATTTTTTATATTTTTAAACACATTTCTTTTTTTTTACTTTTGCCATGCTTCAATAGTCTCCATAGGAGGCTAGAAGCTGACACAACTCGATCGGCTCAACTACATAGAGGCGATGAGCAGATCGCCTCTATGCAGCTGAATTACTGACTTGCTATGAGCGCTGACCACTGGGTGGTGCTCAGAGCAATCTGGCACTGACAACCATAGAGGTATCCAGGAGACCTCGGGTTATCATGTCGACTCACTGGTGACCTGCGATCACGTGATATGGGTCACCCGTGTGCATATTTCCGGCCGATGGCCGGACGCGTCATTTAAATACCACTATCAGCTTTTGACAGCAGCATTTAACCAGTTAATAGCTATGGGTGAATCACAATTCCACCCGTGGCTATTGCGGGCACCTGTCAGCTGTTCAAAACAGCTGACTTGTCCCGGGAAAGATGTAGGCTCACCGCCGGAGCCCATATCAAAGGCAGGGATACCGACATCGGCATAATAATACATCAATAATACCTCAGATGTCAGTAAGGGGTTAAGCAAGGCTAGTTATTATCAGAGGCAAGAACTATAGTAACAGATAATACCTCTATACGCAGCTTATAACACTGGATCCACCAATAACAATAAGCAATGTCACAGCTGACCTTGTTTTTCACGATGACCATTGCACAGACTCATTAGGTGCTTCAATACAAAAGATATGGTCTGGATATGGATATGTACATGTGTTGTTTCCTGAAACAACAGATAGAGTCTAAAAGAAAAGCCCCAGTGGTTAGTGTGAAAATTCCAACAGAGATCTATTTTTTATTTTTAATACAAATTGTGATATGAAAAAATAAACAGCTGTGGGTGGAGTGGAGTTCTGCCCGTGGCTGTTATCCTGTCAATCAAAGACAGCAGCAGTTCACACTCACTGGTAGGGAGCTTCCATCATTGCGCACATGACGTGATTGACGTGTGCCAATAGGATGTCATAACAGCCAGGGGTCTACTCATGACCCATGTGCCTGTCATTATGATCCTCCTGTGAAAGCCAGCCCATGGCTGGCATTCATAAGAGATCGTGATTTTAGCTATACATAGCACAAGCGATCAGACGATCGCAGCTTCGAGTCCCCTAAAGAGACTATTAAATACAGTAAAAAGTAAAATAAAAGTTTTAAAAAAATAAAAACACAATTGACACCCCTTTTACCACAATTAAAAATAAAACAATTGAAAAAAAAATACACATTTTTGGCCACCTTAACACTGCAATAAAATGCAACAAGAAGCGATCAGAACATCGTATCTACCCCAAAATGGTGTCAGTAAAAACATCAGCTCAGGGCACAACAAATAGGCCCTAACCTATCCCCACATCCTGAAAAATGAAAATGTTACGGGTCTCAAAAAATGACAACAAAACCAATTTTTTTCTTACAAATTTCCAAATATTTTTTCACCATTTAAAAAGATATTATACATGTAGTGGCTAGTAGTATCGACTATGTCCACTAGCCTGTTTTCTGCATTAACTTAGAGTGTGCGCAGTGTAAATACACAGTGTTTCTATTGTGGGTATAAAGGCTCCCTAAACATTTGTACATGAATAAAATATCGGTGTAAGAGCCATCACTTGCTGCTATGCATAAATGAAATGAAATACTTTATTGGATCATGTTAAAAACATGAGTGGTTTAAGACAGCCACATATAAAAATGAGTATAACATCAGTCTGAACCTGAACAATACGATAATCCTGTTTCATAATTAGTTTGTTCAGGCTCAGACTAAGGCCAGAGTCACACTAGTGAGGAATACAGACTAGTGCTATGCGATATAACATCGCATAGCCCTCGGACCGCTGTTAAACTATGGGGCAGCTCCCATCACCGTTTCTTTCTTGCCCGTATTATACGTGCGAGTGAAATCGCAGCATGCTGCTATTTGCTGTGTATATCGGCCGAGACTCGCCAATGCAAGTCTATGCGCGCAAGAAAAAAATCGCACACCACACGGACCATCCGTGTGACTTGCGAGAAATACGCACCGGTATCCTTTGAAAAGCCGGAAATTTATGTGCAATGTACAGTAAAATCACACTGACAGGTTAGAAAAGAATAGATATATACACACAGAATACATATATATACTGTATAGATAGATAGATGTCAGTGACACACACATGTATTTATATTGCAGAGAGAGATATATAGAATAGCTGGTAATTCATTTGTCGGCTTCTGTAAAATCACCGCAGGAGCCGACAGGATAGGCGAGATGGATTACATACAGTAAATCCATATAGAATAGGTAGATATATAGATTTCAGTGATAAATACAATTAGTATAGTGTGTGTGCAAAATACTGGACATGTATTTAATTAATAAAATATTATTTTATGGAAAGAAATGGTGTTGTGTCCCCGATAATTAAAAGCCAGCAATGGCTATGCAGGCAGCTGAGGGCTGATGTTACTAGCCTACAAAGGGGCCATGGATCCTGCCCCCCCAGCTAAAACCATCAGCTCTCAGCCGCCCCAGAAAAGGGGCATCTCTAAGATGCATCAATTCTGGCACATAGCCTTGCTCTTCCCACTGTCCTGTAGCGGTGGCATATGGGGTAATAGTTGGGGGGTTGATGTCACCTTTCAGATGACATCAAGCCCCGAGGTTAGTAATGGAGAGGCGTCAATAAGACGCCCCTGTTAGTAACCCCATAGTCAAATTTTAAAGAAAACACAGACACCCATTAAAAAATCCTTTATTTGAAATAAAGACAGACTCCTTTATTATTCTAAATTAAACCATATTTACAACCACACCTAATCCATGTGAAGCCCTCATTTTCCTGTAATAAATATAAAATAAAAAAGCAACAATAAGCCATACCTGTCCGTCTTTGTGTCCTAAGCCGTAATCCATATCTGGGGGATATACATTTTTCAACCCGGACAGTGCTAAGATGCAGCAGTCCCGGCTGAAAAACCACTGGTGAATGAGGAGTCTGCGCTCCCTCACATCCTGACCCACGCTGAACTCTGGAGCGTGGGAAAGTGCCAGTTCACTTTCCCATTATTATTATTATTATTATTATTATTATTATTATTTATTGTTATAGCGCCATTTATTCCATGGCGCTTTACATGTGAGGGGGGTATACATAAAAACAAGTACAATAATCTTAAACAATACAAGTCATAACTGGTACAGGAGGAGAGAGGACCCTGCCCGCGAGGGCTCACAATCTTCAAGGGATGGGTGATAATACAGTAGGCGAGGGTAGAGCTGGTCGTGCAGCGGTTTGGTCGATCGGTGGTTACTGCAGGTTATAGGCTTGTCGGAAGAGGTGGGTCTTCAGGCTCTTTTTGAAGGTTTCGATGGTAGGTGAGAGTCTGATATGTTGTGGTAGAGAGTTCCAGAGTAGGGGTGATGCGCGAGAGAAATCTTGTATGCGATTGTGGGAAGAGGAGATAAGAGGGGAGTAGAGAAGGAGATCTTGTGAGGATCGGAGGTTGCGTGCAGGAAAGTACCGGGAGACGAGGTCACAGATGTATGGAGGAGACAAGTTGTGGATGGCTTTGTATGTCATGGTTAGGGTTTTGTAATGGAGTCTCTGGGCAATTGGGAGCCAGTGAAGGGATTGACAGAGGGGAGAAGCTGGGGAATAGCGGGGGGACAGGTGGATTAGTCGGGCAGCAGAGTTTAGAATAGATTGGAGGGGTGCGAGAGTGTTTGAGGGGAGGCCGCAGAGCATGAGGTTGCAGTAGTCAAGGCGAGAGATGATGAGGGCATGGACTAGGGTTTTTGCAGATTCTTGGGTGAGGAATGAACGGATGCGTGAAATATTTTTGAGTTGAAGTCGGCAGGAAGTGGAAAGGGTTTGGATATGTGGTTTGAAGGAGAGATCAGCATCAAGGATTACTCCGAGGCAGCGAGCTTGTGGGACTGGGGAGAGTGGGCAGTCATTTACTGTAATTGATAGGTTCGTAGGGGGGGTCACGTGAGATGGGGGAAAGATGATGAATTCTGTTTTGTCCATGTTGAGTTTCAGATATCTAGTGGAGAAGAAGGATGAAATAGTGGACAGACATTGAGGGATTCTGGTTAGTAGGGAGGTGATATCTGGTCCAGAGATGTAGATCTGTGTGTCATCAGCATAAAGATGATACTGAAAGCCATGAGATTCTATGAGCTGTCCCAGGCCAAAGGTGTAAATAGAGAACAGCAGGGGCCCTAGGACTGAACCTTGTGGGACTCCGACAGATAGGGGGCGAGGTGAGGAGGTGGTGTGTGAGTGGGAGACGCTGAATGTCCGGTCTGTTAGGTATGATGAGATCCAGGAGAGGGCCAAGTCTGTGATGCCGAGGGATGAGAGGGTCTGTAATAATAGGGAATGGTCCACTGTGTCAAAGGCAGCCGACAGGTCCAGGAGGAGGAGGACAGAGTAGTGTCGCTTGCTCTTGGCAGTTAAGAGGTCATTGGTGACCTTAGTAAGGGCAGTTTCAGTGGAGTGGTGTGACCGGAAGCCAGATTGTAAGCGGTCGAAGAGGGAGCAAGAAGAGAGATGGGAGGACAGTTCAAGGTAGACGTGTTGTTCCAGTAGCTTGGAGGCGTATGGGAGAAGTGATATAGGGCGATAGCTAGATACAGAGGATGGGTCAAGAGAGGGCTTTTTGAGGATAGGTGTGATGGAGGCATGTTTAAAGCTTGAGGGGAAAACACCAGTTGTTAGTGATAGGTTGAAGAGATGGGTTAGGGTTGGGATGAAGACTGTGGTGAGGTTTGGGATGAAGTGGGATGGGATCGGGTCGAGTGCACAGGTGGTGAGATGTGATCTTGAGAGTAGAGTGGAGAGTCGATCTTCTGTAATGGTGGAGAAGTTGGTTTTGAAGGTGGAGGGTTGGGAAGTCGGGAGGAAGGGCTCTGGGGGTTGTTGACCAAAACTGTCCCTGATGTTATCAATTTTCTGCTTGAAAAATGAGGCAAAGTCTTCAGCTGAGATGAGTGGGGAGGGAGGAGGTGCTGGGGGGCGGAGGAGAGAATTGAAGGTGTTGAATAACTGTTTAGGGTTGTGAGACAGGGAGGATATGAGAGATGAGAAGTAGGTTTGTTTAGCTGTGGCGA
Source organism: Dendrobates tinctorius (assembly GCF_039654945.1). Lineage (NCBI taxonomy): Eukaryota > Metazoa > Chordata > Amphibia > Anura > Dendrobatidae > Dendrobates > Dendrobates tinctorius. The sequence continues at coordinate 10,932,885 of NW_027361771.1, forward strand.
GTGTGGTCTTGAAAGTAGTGAGGGACTGTTTGAATGCGATGAAATGCTCGTTGGAGTGGGATCTTTTCCATCTGCGCTCAGCAGCCCTGGAAGCTCGCCTCAGCTCTTTGGTCAGGCTGGTGTGCCAGGGCTGTCTGTTGATTCTGCGAGTTTTGGTATGTGTAAGTGGGGCAGCGGATTCCAAAGCTACAGCTATTGTGGTGTTATATAGAGCGGCAGCGTCATCCGCATTGTGTAAGGAACTTATATCTGTAAGAGGGAGGAGGGATTCGGAGAATGAGTGTAGGTCAAGGTGTTTAAGATTCCTGCGAGGGTGTGAAAGTTTGTGGGGTGGGGATTGTAGACATGGAGTGAAGAGGGAAGAGAATGTGAGCAGGTTGTGGTCAGAGAGAGGAAGAGGTGAGTTAGAGAGGTTAGATAGGGAGCAGAGGCGGGTGAAGATGAGGTCCAGTGTGTGACCATCTTTGTGGGTGGCTGTAGAAGACCATTGAGTGAGGCCGAAGGAGGAAGTGAGAGATAGAAGTTTAGTGGCAGCTGAGAGGGAAGTGTCAATGGGGATGTTGAAGTCGCCCATGATGATTCCCATGCTCCAGACTTCAGTGTGGGTCAGGCTGTGAGGGAGCGCAGCATCAGCGACATCACCGCTGTTCACTGAAGCTGTTCTCACAGCCGGGCTGAACTGCTGTGACCTCAGGACCGTGGGAAAATACCAGTGATGAGGTCATGGCAGTTCATGCTCAGTGTATTCACAGCTGATTACCGTGAGAAATTCTTATGACCATGTGATATTTCAGCTTTTTTAAAATAAATTTTCCAAAATTTCTACATTTGTGCTCAGACTGTACATTACTGAAAAAAAATGAGCTTTTTTGAATTTACCAAATGGCTGCAAAGAAACAAAGTGAAAAATTTAAAAAGGTCTGAATACTTTCTGTACCCACTGTATATTTAGCACAAAAAACACGATTATAGCCAATTAACAGTACAGTGCCAATAAGATATGATTACCCAAGTGGGTTACTCGATATACAGTATACCCTTATTTATCGTAATCATTTAACTAAATTAAATAACAAAAAAAATAGCAAAACTAAAATAAAAAATGCATAAATAAAAATATAAAATAACAAAGAGACCTCAAAAAGCCCTCTCTTGACCCATCCTCTATATCTAGCTATTGCCATATATCACTTCTCCCCTATGCCTCCAAGCTACTGGATCAACACGTCTACCTTGAACTGTCCTCCCATCTCTCTTCTTGCTCCCTCTTCGACCACTTACAATCTGGCTTCCGGTCACACCACTCCACTGAAACTGCCCTTACTAAGGTCACCAATGACCTCTTAACCACCAAGAGCAAGCGACACTACTCTGTCCTCCTCCTCCTGGACCTGTCGGCTGCCTTTGACACAGTGGCCCATTCCCTATTATTACAGACCCTCTCATCCCTTGGCATCACAGACTTGGCCCTATCCTGGATCTCATCATACCTAACAGACCGGATATTCAGCATCTCCCACTCACACACCACCTCCTCACCTCACCCCCTATCTGTCGGAGTCCCACAAGGTTCAGTCCTAGGACCCCTGCTCTTCTCCATTTACACCGTTGGCCAGGGACAGCTCATAGAATCTCATGGCTTTCAGTATCATCTCTATACTGATGACACACAGATCTACATCTCTGGACCAGATATCACCTCCCTACTAACCAGAATCCCTCAATGTCTGTCCACTATTTCATCCTTCTTCTCCACTAGATTTCTGAAACTTAACATGGACAAAACAGAATTCATCATCTTTCCCCCTTCTCACGTGACCCCCCCTACAAACCTATCCATTACAGTAAATGGCTGCCCACTCTCCCCAGTCCCACAAGCTCGCTGCCTCGGGGTAATCCTTGACGCTGATCTCTCCTTCAAACCACACATCCAAGCCCTTTCCACTTCCTGCCGACTTCAACTCAAAAATATTTCACGAATCCGTTCATTCCTCAACCAAAAATCTGCAAAAACCCTAGTCCATGCCCTCATAATCTCTCGCCTTGACAACTGCAACCTCCTGCTCTGTGGCCTCCCCTCGAACACTCTCGCACCCCTCCAATCTATTCTAAACTCCGCTGCCCGCTATTCCCCAGCTTCTCCCCTCTGTCAATTCCTTCACTGGCTCCCCATTGCCCAGACACTCCAGTACAAAACCCTAACCATGACATACAAAGCCATCCACAACCTGTCTCCTCCATACATCTGTGACCTCGTCTCCCGGTACTTTCCTGCACGCAACCTCCGATCCTCACAAGATCTCCTTCTCTACTCCCCTCTTATCTCCTCTTCCCACAATCGCAAACAAGATTTCTCTCGCGCATCACCCCTACTCTGGAACTCTCTACCACAACATATCAGACTCTCACCTACCATCGAAACCTTCAAAAAGAGCCTGAAGACCCACCTCTTCCAACAAGCCTATAACTTGCAGTATCCACCGATCGACCAAACCGCTGCATGACCAGCTCTACCCTCGCCTACTGTATTTTCACCCATCCCTTGTAGATTGTGAGCCCTCGTGGGCAGGGTCCTCTCTCCTCCTGTACCAGTTATGACTTGTATTGTTTAACATTATTGTACTTGTTTTTATGTATACCCCTCCTTACATGTAAAGCACCATGGAATAAATGGCGTTATAACAATAAATAATAATAAAGAGACACTGCCAGTATAAATCACTTTTACTAGCCCTGCCCCATCAAAAAAATATGTTCAATATATATATGAAAATATTTTCCACAGAACGGGTAGCGCAACCTAATGTGGTGATAAAAATAAATAAATAAAAAGTGAAAATTAGACACGTATTTACAAATATTCATTTTTCCCTGATATCAGAAAAAAGGAAAAAAAGAATAAAAATTGAAGAGAACCTGTCACCTTGAAAATGCAGTCCAGTCTGCAAGCAGCATGTTATAGAGCAGGGGGAGCTGAACAGATTGATATATGGTTTTGTGAGAAAAGATTCAGCATAACCGGTGTTTTGTTCATTTAATCCTCTGCTCTTTCGGGGAGCTTCGGTCCAGTGGGTGGTCCTATCTTTGATTGACAGCTGTCTCTATATGTATACTCTATATGTACACTTATAAGGAGCACCATATTGTAGTGCAAATTTTACTGTTATGTTTTGGGGTGCCATGACTCACTAGGAGAGTCCCTAAGGTGCCAAAACAGCAGAACTCCTCATAAGTGACCCTATTTTACAAAATACATCTCTTAATGAGTTAATCTAGGGATGCAGTGATCATATTGACACCACAGGTGTGGCACAGAATTTTATACCATTGGGCTGTGAAGAAAAAATAATTACATTTTTACCACAAAAAATTGTTTTATCCTTAGATTTTACATTTTCACAAGGAGAAATGGGTAAAAATGGCACCAAAATTAGTTCCACAATTTCTGCTGAATGTAGAAATACCCCATATGTGGCTGTACAGTACTGGAGAGCCTCAGGAGGGACGGAGGGCTGTTTTCCTCCTGCAGCGCAGCATAGTTTGCAGACTGCAACAGTGTGGCTCAAAAACTACCATTTCTTAATTGCATTTCTAAGGTTTCTTTTACACTTGCTGTGTTTTTGCGGCCCGTTTTTGCGGGCCTTTATTGTGGGCCTTATTGCTGTAATTTTCACGGTCTGCTGCAAAAACTGCAAAAATCTTCTCGGATTTCTGCAGGCCTTCGAAGTGATAAACAGAAAAGTACATGGGAGTGTCCTAGTAAAAATACGGTGTTCTGCAAATGCGGTCTTCATGGTGTACCGCAAAATCAATACACTGGGCAAGCTTCCCTTGTTTATGCGGCCCCATTGATTTCAAAGGGGGCCGTATCCGTAAGCCATGAAAAATTTTGAGCAGGCTCGATATTTTTTCACGGCCGTAAATACAGCCCTCACGGCCATACGGCATACCGACAAATTTTTACGGCCCATTTTTGCGGCCCCATAGAAATCTATTGGGGCTGCAAAACGGCCGGCAAAAACACGGCAAGTGTAAAAGAAGCCTGAGGAAAGGGTAACTTAAAATTGCCTTGCTATCTTCTTATAGCCTTCTCTCGATTTGTGGGCCTCCACCATTTTTATTTTCAGAGTGCTAGGCAGTTGCGTAAAAAAACCCGTGGCTGCTATTTTTTAGCACAAGGTTAGAGGAGGCTGAGTTTTTTTAAAGCTGGGAAATTTGCAACACAATATACAGTATATATACAGTGGATATATATATATTTTTTTCTGCTTACAATACAAAGGAAATGTGTCATCTTTAACGTTAGGCCTTTTTAGAGATCATTTAACCGCTTCCCGACCGCCCACAGTAGATAAACGTTGGCGCTTGCTGGGCTTTGTGCAGCACCGTCGTTTATCTACTGTCGGCGGTTTTGTGCCCCCCGGGACCCCCACATACCTTATAACGCGGTGGTCATGGTGCACAATGCATGCTGGGACCCCTGACGTCATCAAAACCTGATTGGTTCAGGTCCTGATGACGTCAGCGTCTCAGCAGCCAATGAGAGCGCTCGCTGGGAAAGATGCTTGTTTCCCGGCGATCTCACTCATTGTAATGTGACTTCTCCTCTGATCTCACACTGACAGATGATCAGAGGTGAAGCAGCGTCACTGTGTGACTAGATCGCTGCCTGGCACAGCTGATCGCTGCCTGGCACAGCTGTGCCAGGCAGCGATCTTGTCACACAGTAACGCTGCTTCTCCTCTGATCATCTGTCAGTGTGAGATGAGAGGAGAAGTGGCGTTACTATGAGTCAGATCGCAGGGCAGCGATCTTGTCACAAAAGAAAAAAAAGTAAAGAAAAAAAAGCAGGTATGCAGGTTAGGGCTAGGGTTAGGGCTAGGGTTAGAGCTAGGGTTAGAGCTAGGGCTGGGATTAGGGTTATGGGTGTGTTGGTGTTAGGTTTGTGGTTGGGGTTATGGTTAGGGTTGGGATTAGGGTTAGGGGTGTGTTGGGGTTAGGGTTGGAATTAGAATTGGGGGTTTCCACTGTTTAGGTACATCAGGGGCTCTGTAAGTGCAACATGACGCCCGCAGACCATTCCATCAAAGTCTGCATTCCAGAACGTCACTACTTCCCTTTCGAGCCCCACCGTGTGCCCAAACAGTAGTTTTCTCCCACATATGGGGTACCAGCATACTCAGAACAAATTGGACAACAACTCTTAGGGTCCAATTTCTCCTGTTACCCTTGTGAAAATAAAAATTGGGGGCTAAAAGATCATTTTTGTGGAAAAAAATGATTTTTTTATTTTCACGGCTCTACATTATAAACTTTAGTGAAACACTTGGGGGTTCAAAGTGCTCACCACACATCTAGATAAGTTCCGTGGGGGGTCTAGTTTCCAAAATGGGGTCACTTGTGGGGAGTTTCCACTGTTTAGGTACATCAGGGGCTCTGCAAACATGACATGACACCCGCAGACCATTCCATCAAAGTCTGCATTCCAGAACGTCACTACTTCCCTTCCGAGCCCCACCGTGTGCCCAAACAGTAGTTTTCTTCCACATATGGGTTACCAGTGTACTCAGGACAAATTGGACAACAACTTTTGGGGTCCAATTTCTCCTGTTACCCTTGTGAAAATAAAAAATAGGGGGCTAAAAGATCATTTTGTGGAAAAAAAATGATTTTTTATTTTCATGGCTCTACATTATAAACTTCTGTGAAGCACTTGGGGGTTCAAAGTGTTCACGACACATCTAGATAAGTTCTTTAAGGGGTCTAGTTTCCAAAATGGGGTCACTTGTGGGGGGTTTCTACTATTTAGGTACATCAGGGGCTCTCCAAATGCGACATGGCATCCTATCTCAATTCCAGCCAATTCTGCATTGAAAAAGTCAAACGGCACTCCTTCCGTTCTGAGCTCTGCCGTGTGCTCAAACAGTGGTTTAGCCCCACATACGGGGTATGGGCGTATTCGGGAGAAATTGCACAAAAAATGTTGTGGTTCATTTTCTCTTTTTACACTTGTGAAAATAAAAAAATGGTTCTGAAGTAAAATGTTTATGAAAAAAAGTTAAATGTTTATTTTTTCCTTCCACATTCCATTCATTCATGTGAAGCACCTGAAGGGTTAATAAACTTCTTGAATGTGGTTTTCAGTACATTGAGAGGTGCAGTTTTTAGAATGGTGTCACTTTTGGGTATTTTTTGTAATATTGACCCCCCAAACTCACTTCAAATGTGAGGTGGTCCCTAAAAAAAATGATGTTGTAAATTTTGTTGTAAAAATGAGAAATCGCTGGTCAACTTTTAACCCTTATGACTTCCTAAAAAAAAAAAATTATGTTTCCAAAATTGTGCAGATGTAAAGTAGACATGTGGGAATGTTATTTATTAACTATTTTGTGCGATATCACTCTCTGATTTAAGGGCATAAAAATTAAAAGTTTGAAAATTGCAAAATTTTCTAAATTTTCGCCAAATTTCGATTTTTTTTTTTTAACAAATAAGCGCAGTTCTTATCTAAGAAATTTTACCACTAACATGAAGTACAATATGTCACGAGAAAACAATGTCAGAATCAGCAGGATCCGTTGAAGCGTTCTAGAGTTATGACCTCATAAAGTGACCCTGGTCAGAATTGAAAAAATTGGCCCAGTCACGAAGGCAAAAACAGGCTCGGGTGCGAAGGGGTTAATCTTCAACTTGCTTAACTATTCACAATGACATTAATTTTGACCACGGGTGCCCAAATTTTTACATGCCACTGTAGTTTTGTTGGAAAAGATTCAGTATAACCTGAGGTTTTTTTATTGAAATCTTAATTGGTGTCCTCTTTCCAGACTTGGAAAACCCTTTGAAAGGGATTGTACTTAGAGAGGAGATTATCATCTTTCTACAGATTACATGATTCCTGATTTCTTGGTGTTCCACTTTTTAGACCCCCAGCGATCCAAACAAGTAGTTCATACTCCAAAGAGGTGTGATTAATGAATTTGTCACATCTTTCCACTGCCATGCACGACAACTATAAATATACAACACTGAGGGTCCGGCATACATTTCTGATGTAATTTGCCCCACTTTACTGGCGTAAATAATGATGAATTTGGCCACTCCATGTCCCATCGCAGCTCTGCCAACTTCGGTGATGCTGTCCAAGATTGGCGTAAAAACGCTAACATTTTTGCACAACTTTGACTTTTGATAGGTTCTACCAGCTGTTTAGAAAAGTACCTTGCGCCAAATTTTGCTACTTTTTGACAACAAAAAAATAGCAAAGAGGGATGATAACGTGCCCTTTTGTTTGTTAATTTGTTTTATCTAGGTTTTTATTTTGAGAAGTTGTATTTTAAAATGTTTTTTTTTTTTTCTTATTTCATTTTAGAGTGAATATCCTCCAGGACAGAAGTTATCAGCCGGTAATGAAAGCAATTTATTAAGTGTGAAAAAGCCCCTGGTGTGCAGAACCCACTCACTGCCAAATGACAGCTACATGTTAAGGACAGAACACGTGTGCGCAGAGTGCCAAGCAAAAAGAAATCTCTCCTACCGGAAATCAGGTACTCTATAGGAAATGTACTTTGTAAACAAGTTGTAATAAATCACAAGATATCAGAGGAGCTAATGACCTTAGTTACTTAGTTGGCCAGGGTAACATAGCAGGGTGGTTTGGCCTTTCTAGGGTACAGGTATGAGGTGATAGCCAGAGTTGGATTACGGTATCTGATTTTCGAGATAAATTGTAAGTAGTTCTTTCCCTGACACTTCCTACCACTGACCCTATTGCACCTCTTTATTCCCAAACAGTCAAAGGCATATACATTATATAGGAAGACCATTCTGAAATGTGGCCCTTCAAGGGAGGGCCAAGTCCATTTTGATCCCATGTGTTTTATTGAAAAGTGGTGAGAACCTGTGCAAGACTCCCTGCTGTAGAGTAGGAAATGATGCCCGTGGATTATGGCAAGGGAGTTTAAGGGGATACATTCCTTGTTCTCAGCAGCAAAATATGCACTATACCTGGACTGAATTTTTCCCATCTTGCACTATAAGATATTGTGCAAATATTGAATTACTTTCTCTTTTCCTTATGATATTTTATTTGAGCCCATGTTAATCCTAGTTAATCTGAAAAATTATAATGCCAGTCATGCCTATAAAGGTCTGTTGCTGCCCATCTTTCCACTGTGAAAACAATGGACACTCCAATCTCTGTGCCCGCAGGATGAAGATGGTGGGGGGGTTACCTGATTATAATATGTGATGACATCCTGACTGTCCCCATCTTTACACAGGCTCTGAACATGCCCAGCTTTTAAACAAGTACAGGATATTTTGAGTAGGTTTCCTGAAAATTTTCTGCAAATTTGTGCTGTGAAAAAAACCCATATCACAAATAACAATTGTAATCTAACTTAACTATTGAATGAAGAAGGACTGAACTCTAGTCTGTGAATTCACCATAAATACTGTATGCAATATGAATAAAGTGCCGAGGTTAGTAGATATCTACCTGTTCAGACTTGATCAAAATTTTAAACTTTCAAAAAAAGTTATAATGAAAACAGATGCAAATTTATGTCAACTATACTGATCGAGAAGAACATTAAAACCACTTAATATGGGCCGCCAAAACAGCTGACTCATCACGGCTTGTTCTTCTCTACCTCTGGTGGTGTCCTTTTATCTGGCACCAAAATGATGTTCTAATAATATGTGGTCTCAATAGATCAGACTTTTGCTGTGACAAATCCCACAGATGATAGCTTGAACTGATATAATTTGAAGGCCAAGTTAAGATCTTAAACTCTTTGCCATGTTCCTCACACCATTTGTAAATAATTTTTACAGTGTGGTAGGTCGCTCTATCCTACTGAAAGAGACCACTGCCATTAGGGCATACTGTTAACATGAAGGAGTGTCTAAGTATCATCCACATGAATATAGCATTATAGTGCCTTCTCCATCCCATCATCTACTTATGTAAAAGTAAACATAATGTATTAGATCAGACCGTCTGCTTCTCTTGTTCCATAATTGATGCTCGCATGCCTAATGTATTAAACAAAACGACCAGATATCACTCATGGCTGGTGACCATTCTCAGACCCTACTAGAAAAAAAGCATGAAGATCATTGTGCACATGACTTGACATGCCCACCGTATGCACTTTTAGCAGTCAACACAGATTAATTAATATAGTCACTCTCACTGGTCTGAAACTACGCGGCAGATTGTGATGCTTTGGGTGTTCAGACACCTATTATAGCCAGCTTTATTATTTTCACTAATATCTTATTCAGTTTTATGTTTTTTTCATTGAACCAGGAGGGCTAGTCTTCACCTCCCATGTCCACCAGTGAGCTCTGGGCACACGTTACCCTGTTGTAAGTCCTTCTGTTACCATGGGTAGTAGTTACCAACCACTGCATACCGAATGCACCTCACAATACTCAGCATTTGGGTACATACCCATATGTTAGAAAAAAAAGGTTCCCGATATCAGGACCGAAAAAACGGATGAGTGTCATGCAAGTACAATGCGATTTTTCTCACATCCGTATGACATGCGTATGCAATGCGTTTTTTTATCTCTGCAACTATTTTTCTACACTCATTTACAGGACCATTTACAGTGATCTATGCCACAGAATGGTAAGGTGTCTGTAAAAAAATGGACGGCATACGGATGGTGATTTTTTTTTTCTCGCATCCATTGACTTGCATTGGCGAGTCTCGTCCGAGTTACCCAGCAAATCTCAGCATGCTGCGATTTTTTTCTCAGTCTGATTTCAGCTGAGAAAACAAAAAAATTGCAGACGAGATGTAACCCATTGAATAACATTGGTCCGAGTGCAATCTGATTTTTTTATCTGTTTGCACTCGTCCGTTTTTCTCGCAAATGGGTACGTACCTTTTTGAAGATGCTCTGACAATTTGTATAGCCAACATAATTTGGCCCTCGTCAACATCAGGTCATCTTATTTGCCCATTTTCTTGCTTCCAACACATTTACTTTACAACTGACTGTTCACTTGCTGCCAATATATAATGCAGCCCTTGACTGGTGCGATTGTCACAACATAATAATTGATATTCACATTATGTTTAATGTTATGGCTGATCTGTATGTCTGCTTCTTTTAACAGATTTGTTTGCTTTTTATATTTTTATAATATGAAGATTTCTTTTTTCCTTTTTTTTTATTTGGTAAAGGCAACAAGATTAAATGGAAGCATACATTTGGATACGTTTTCTACCATGCAAAACCTTTACCTTACCAGTTAAATGGTTTAACCTGAGTGTGTAAATATTTTAAAAACACAATTGCTAGCCAAAAAATGAATCTGCAAATATAATCTTCAACAAATTACCATTGTCTTGATGTAGACTAAAGACCCCCATACACATTACACTAGCATTGGCCAAAACAGCCGATACTGACGAGTTCGGCTGACATTTTGATGTACGTGGAGGTCTTCCAACAGATAATGTTGTGGGACATAAGGATCCAGCATTCCCGATTTCATCCTGCCTATCTGTTTGTCCTGTATGAGATGAGCCATAGCCTGTATACAATATGTATGCCAGATATATTTGGAGGAGTCGAGGAAGATATTTGTTGGCCGAACAATTGACAAAACCATTGTTCGGCCAACATAAGGTGTATGGGCGCTTTGTAGTTGGAGGTGTTTTAGAAACCAAATCCCATTGAAGATAATATACACCCCAACATTTCAGATGCTGCAGAAAATTATCAGCCAACTAAAATATATGAAGGGCTTATTTTTAAAAAGTAGTGATAAAAAATAATTCAGAGGGTGTGAAGAAATTGGAATTCTAGCTGCAAGTACAGTTTTGTTAGATATTGGAGAGAGATTTTACTAATGTATTGTGCTGTACAGGAGAGGATAGCATTCCAACCATGTTCAAATGTCTTTAAAAGGATTTTATTATTCATGGCCCATCTTCAGCAAAGGTTAATAATATTTAACTGGTGGGCATCCAACCCTCGGCTCCACCACTGAGTAGTTATTTAAAGGGGCTGCAGTATTACTGCTATTGCTTTAATCAACAAATGGTTCCCCAGGTTGTAAGAACTTAATGTAAATGCACTTTTATTCATATTGCCTGCTACATAATTCATGTACGGTATATATTCATGTTGTGGTTATATTTATATCTCTTCAGATAGCTTATAGTAAATATCAATTCTGTTTTTTTACTTTCACACCCATGTAGGTTCTAGCACCCATGTTGACAGCAGCTGTCTTGTTCAAAAAGCTGTGCTGAATGATGTGAAATCTGAATTAGTGATCCCAAAAATCACTGCCCCTCTACGATCACCATCTACACATAGAATGCTTCGAAGACAGGTACGTATAGCCTACGCCTGTGCTAGGAATGTCTGTAACAGTTTTTATTATATTATTTAATGTTAAAGAATTTTTTTAAAGAAACCCACCCTGTTGATATGCTGATCACAGCGGATGTGACTCCTGTAAGTTGATGAGACGAGTCGATATTGCTTAGCCACTTCTGGAAAAATATGGTATTGCATGGAGTCAATTGAAATACATGTAATACAAAGCCTGGTCAAATTCTTTCTAGAGCCTTTCTGCCCATAAAAAATATTTGATTATTTTTTTATTAATGACATTTCATTAATTATCTTGTAATGTATAATTTCATTTGATGTATGGGTCATTATTTTTGGCATTACAGAAAGCGGTCCAGAATGATTCATTTGAAATGTTTTCGGATAACAAGGAGAGTGACCAAGATGAAGCCGCAGAAAATCTTGTAACCTTACCAGTTTGCCAACTGCCTACAAATGTGCCAACCATTCTAAAGCCAATGGATCCTGAAAGAAATATATGTGAGATGGAAAAACCAACTGTTTACACACAACATTGCCATGATACTGTTCACTGTCCAGGTGCTTCCCAGACAAACAGAAACACTTTCATAGAGTCAACCGGAGATCAAGAAAGGACACATTTATTGAATACATCTCAATGTAAAAAACATTTTAGTCTAAAAACTTGTGAGACGCTAAGATTCTACTCCGCTGCTTACTCACTAAGCCAGAAAGTAAAACTGGAAAACAGTAACAATGTAGTTTTAAGAGACATGAAGAAGTTCTACAGCATGGATGCTCACAGTGCCCTTAAAAAAACAACTTCATGGCTTGAAGACGCCAGAAGACATTCTATTGAAGTGTGTTCAATGGAAAACACTATATCTCACTACCCAGCTTCACGTTCTTGTGGCTTCATTAGTCATATACTCAATGAAAGAGAAGACTTTCAAACAGTACATAATAAAAGTGGACATATCCCTTACTGCCCAGACTGCGTGCCCTCTGGTGGGACACATGGACATCCATGCTTAGAGGCAGAAGCTTTAAGAAGACAATCGTACTCATTAGATTCAAAGGACCTCCCTAAAATTGTTGATCCCTTAGTACCAGAGATGTCAATATCCTAATTTCTAATGATAATTTTTCTATCAATTGAATTGAAAAGAAAAAAAAAAGCGCTTATTTTTGATTGAGTGTGAACATTTGTTACAAAATGATGAGCTGCTCCAGTGGCTAAAAATGGAAAAACTTGAAGGTCGGCAGCTCTGGGGAAATACTTGAACACCTGTTCTATTTGGACAAACAGCAATACAGTTTCAAAAAAGGATTTTCACGTTTCTCTAGCTAGTAAACTCATTATGTTATTTTTATTAAATAAACTCTATAGAGTGTCAGCTATACTCAAGGTGTCATATGGTCTTTAAGTTAAAGATGTATATGTAATCCAGTATATCATATTCCATAGAGCGCACATAGGATGCCTTTCAGATTGAGGGTATAGGGGATTGGTATTGCTATAGATCCTGTGAGAAAAACCCTTGGCATAGGGGCAGAACATATTTACCATGGGAAAAAAGGGCTAGAAAGAAATACAAAAGTGTCAAATAGTATACAAAGAAACAAAAAAATATACTAATATGATATTTAGAAAAAAAACAACAAGATTTTAAAATAAATTAATTCCATTGCAAAGTTTAGTATTGTTCAAAATGTTGTGAAATTCTAAAATTAAATAAACACTCCGATTAACTTATTTTCCCCCCTAAACCTGTGTATATAATATAGGGTCAGTGTGTTAATATACTCACCAGTCGCCTCTTCTCCAGTATCCAGTGTCGTTCCGCTCCTCTTTTGAGTCACGTGACTGTCTACATCACCTATGCTGTATGTGACCTGGAAGTCTCTCTTACAATGTAAGTCTATGGAGCCTTGTTCTGGTTCTCCATAGGCTTATATTATAAAAGCCGCTATAAAGCATAGTACATTGAACATTTACCCAGGTTTAGCGGGAAAAAGTTCATGGGAATGCTTCTTTAAGGAAATCTCTCAATAGTCTATATTTTCTATCCGCTGTTTGGAGTTTACAACGCCTATGCACATTTATGTTTCTCCATGGTAACAGACTACAAACAAACCCTAACCAAATGTAAATAAGCAAGAAGTTGTGGACTAATGTAATAGAATGTGACTGCAGATTACACAGGGTTTGTAGAAAATTGTAGATTTTAAATAACATTTTTAATTTTAGATGGAATACATCAATACAAACAACTGGTTGATAAGGTGGATCTTACCATGTGCATTTGATAATTTTTTAATTTGGGTGTACACTTTTGAGGTGTCATAGCAATAATGTTTACATGTAAGTGAATCATAACCATCAGATCCACATTGATATGAATATTATAAACCATCTGGAAGAATACATAGAATCAGATCAATGTCATTGCTGTAGCCTTAGCCTAGGCTGGCTATACACATTAGATAGCTCTTCACCTACAGTTCTCTCCTGAACTTTCTGTATACACATGCTGGGCACAGCAGAACATACATGTTTTCTCAGTAGGATTAGTAGAGCAAACTACGGATAGACTCCTCTAGTGGTAGCTTATCTCACTGATATCATATGGACCTTACAGTTGAAATCAAGCTGTCGAATCAGTATTTCCCTGCAGTTGGTGGGAGAGTCAGGAGGCCATTCTACACATTAGATTGCCATGGGGTTCGGACAATATACAGATAATGTGTCTAGCTAGCTTTTGGACTTATTCTCATGGCAATATATTTTATCTACTTATAGATTGTTGTGGCCCCATATTATATCACCAGATGCATCCAATTTTATACATACTGACCATTCAGACAGGGTAGTGCCCCAAAGCCCATAGGCATGTGGTGGCCATCAGCCTCCTTGTTTACTTAAGGCAATGTAGGTGCAGGGCCTCAAAAAAAAAAAATTGCATAAATCTCACAAGTACTATTTAAATGCAAATTTGCCCAAATAAATTGGACCTTCTAACAGTACTCCTTTTGGGAGAATATGGTGCCTAAGTATGTATATTTTATTGCATAGACTGATAAGGACTCCTTGTCCTGAAATAGAGGCATGACTCCTAAGGCTACATGTTCATAGACATAAAATTGGACCTATATATTTAGAGATTCAATTCTAAATTCTTTTGAATAAGAGGTGTAATATAAATATTAATAACAAAAACAACATACAATCCGGAGAATCCTTGCAATTAAGAATGGAACTTACTGAAATAATAAATTTTGAATTGTCTTCCTTTAATGCATTGTATCTAGAATTATACTGGAAGTTAGTATTATAGTTGAAAAAAAACATTTGTCCGTCAAGCTCGGTATGGAAAATATGAAGGTTGGATTGTATAGGAAGATGAAAAAAAGAAATAAATAAAAGGGGAAAACAATATTTCCTGAATCAAAAATGGCTATACAACTGGGCAACATTCCATGAAGTATTGGTGTAATTTACATAAGCATTTACCGTTTGTCATAGCAGTAAAGGAGTTGTCTGACACCACATACTCCAACCTGAATAATCTATACTGTGAAGCATTTTTGTCATTTACATCTATTAAAATGTATGTACCAGTGATCCTATACAGTACACTTCTGGCTGTTATTTTTTTTGTTTACTTCCAATTATGATCCTTTGGAAACTCCCGCCATGCCTAGTGCAGACTCGAACGGAATGTTATTACTGATGAGTGCTCTTCTATGTCACAGTGACCATGCATTTCTGATCCATGCTCCGTTCACTCATCTCCTACCCATGTGCTGTTAGTGCTTACCGCTAATACTAATCTTCAATGTGCATGCAATGATGGCCTTCCTAGTGAAGATTAGAAGTCCCTCGTGGTAAGCACAGATCTGCATACAAGTCCTTTATCTCTATATATAAATCTGAATGTGTGTGTGCGTATCACCAACCAATCACGAAGCAGCAGAGTGGGACACCAACCAATCACCAAGCAGCAAAGTGGGATGCGGTTGGAGAGCGGGGCTGAGGACGGATACAGCAGGACAGTGCATGGAGAGCAAGGCTGTGAGGAAGACAGTCTTCAGGACAGGGGCTGAATAGTGCCAGTACCCTCCCAGCCCTGTCCCGGCTAAGTCGGTGCTCCCCGTCGCCAACTGCGCTATCCCCCCTCTCCCTTGCAGCTTCCCAGCCTAAATTTAGTCCCCGTCTTCTACTGGGGCCTACTACAGCGCTAGGCCACGCCCCCGCAGGCCGCCCAATCAAATGTGCTGCAGCTCCGCTCTAGCTCCACCCACTCCACCCAGCTCCGCCCACTCCGGACGAACAAACAATCTGCGCACCTCTCTCTCCTGGTCCCAGCGTCACCGCGTGTGGTGCATGGAGAGCAGGGCTCACTCCCTGAGGCAGGGGGAAGGCACGCATTCAGGAGCGGCAATGACATTTGCTGTTCTGTGTGCACACACTGCACAGGACCTGTGATGAGGTCACAGGAGGGGGAGGAGTCAGGGGTCACATGATCAGGGGCCTCATTGTGTGCAGGATGGACGCTGCTGTCTGTGTGCTGGTTGTCATGGTACTGGATGAAGGTAAGTTTATGCTTGGGGTCAGGAGGGGTTTACAGGGTCGATGGAGCAGAGCCCTGTGTGTTTGAGGTGTATGGAGCAGAGCCCTGTGTGTTTGAGGTGTATGGAGCGGAGCCCTGTGTGTATGAGGTGTACGGAGCGGAGCCCTGTGTGTATGAGATGTACGGAGCGGAGCCCTGTGTGTACGAGGTGTATGGAGTGGAGCCGTGTGTGTATGAGGTGTACAGAGCCCTGTGTGTATGAGGTGTATGGAGCAGAGCCCTGTGTGTATGAGGTGTACGGAGCGGAGCCCTGTGTGTATGAGGTGTACGGAGCAGAGCCATGTGTGTATGAGGTGTACGGAGCGGAGCCCTGTATGAGGTGTACGGAGCGGAGCCCGGTGTGTAAGAGGTTTAAGGAGGGGAGCCCTGTGTGTACGAGGTGTATGGAGCAGAGCCGTTTGTGTATGAGGTGTACGGAGCCCTGTGTGTACGAGGTGTATGGAGCGGAGCCCTGTGTGTACGAGGTGTATGGAGTGGAGCTGTGTGTGTACGAGGTGTACGGAGCGGAGCCCTGTGTGTTCGAGGTGTACGGAGCGGAGTCGTATGTACGAGGTGTACGGAGCGGAGCCACATGTGTACAAGGTGTACGGAGCCGCATGTGTTCGAGGTGTAAGTTTGAAATGAATGCGGCCCCCCAGCTCAAATTTTTTTATGTGCGGCCCATTTACTCTGCCAAGTTTGAGACCCCTGCTGTAGAGGGAGAGAGCGGGAGAGCATGGCTGTGAAGGAAGAGAACGGGACTGTGGACGGAGAGATTGGGAGAGCAGGGCTGTAAAGGAAGAGAATGGGGCTGTGGACGGGGAGAGCAGGGCTGTGAAGGAAGAGAACGGGGCTGTGGAGGGAGAGAGCAGGGCTGTGGAGGGACACCGGGAAATGGATGTAGAGTGCGGCTGCGGAGCGATAGAATGGGATGGCGGGTGGAGAGGGGATGTTAAGGAAGACAGTGGGACCCACAGTTAGGCACTATGCCCGGGCAACGGCGAGCTCTTCAGCTAGTCTCTATATATAAAAATCAATGTGTGTGTGTATCACCAACCAATCACGAAGCATCTTTCATTTCACCAGAGCTGTTCAAAAGAAGCTAAGCTGTGATTGGTTGCTATGACCAACAGTTTTCCTTGCAACCAATCACTAAGCATCTCTCATTTCACCAGAGCTGGTTAAAAGTAGCTGAGCTGTGATTGGTTGCTATACGCAAGTTTTCCCACTTGACAACACTTTAGCAGACACTGACATGGTGGGAGAAATCTAGCATCCCCAGGAACATAAGCTCCAGCCATCGTCTGTCCCCCAGAATGGAGCAGTGAGTACATGACAGAAATGAATCCCCCCTCCCATGTGGTAACATTAAGTGACACACATGAATGTAGGAAAGTGCACATATGTGGATTTAATATTTTCTCACAGACACTTTCATGCATTATTGATGTGTTACTGTGCTCTGATGCTGTGAGTTTTTTTAAAGTGCTACTTTCCCCATATTCACTTGAATATACCCATATAACACGTAATGCTTTTCCCATAACAACCCATTAAATATGATACTATACTGCATACAGATGCTGTACATCCATGAGCAACTCAGCCGGACAAATTACAAGTTGACCTGGGATCTTAGTGAACCATGTTTCTGTGCAATTTCACTATTCTACTTTTACTGGCTTTGACGGGATGATGTGGGATATTAGGGACAGTAGTCCGGTAGCTCTGGCTGATGGGATAATGTGGCTATGCGGAGTGGGCGGGGCTATACAATCAGCTTTATATATATAACGATGTGGGATATTAGGGGTAGTAGTCCGGTGGCTCTGGCTGATGGGATGATGTGGGATATTAGGGGTAGTAGTCCAGCGGCTGTGACGGGATGATGTGGGATATTAGGGGTAGTTGTCCAGTGGTTATGGCTGATGGGATGATGTGGGATATTAGGGGTAGTAGTCCAGCGGTTATGGCTGATGGGATGATGTGGGATATTAGGGGTAGTAGTCCAGCGGCTGTGACAGGATGATGTGGGATATTAGGGGTAGTTGTCCGGTGGCGCTGGCTGATGGGACAATGTGGGATATTAGGGGTAGTAGTCCGGTGGCTATGGCTGATGGGATTATGTGGGATATTAGTAGTCCGGTGGCTCTGGCTGATGGGACGGTATGGGATATTAGGGGTAGTAGTCCGGTAGCTCTCGCTGACAGGATGATGTGGGATATAATAGTGAATGTGGCTATGCGGCATGGGCGGGTCTATACACTCAGCTTTGCTCACTAACTACCCGTAACCGTAGTTAGTTACTATGCCCAGGCAGCGCCGGCCTCTTCAGCTAGTAAATAATAAATATATTTCCTTGTGGCAAGTTTACATTTATATCTCAGTTAGAATAAATGGACAGACCAGACCAAATGGTGCTCATATACTTCAGAGAGCTGTAAGCCAACAGCTGCAATCTCTCCTGACTCCCCTACACATATGAACACTGGGCTCGCCTGCACATATGTGTTCTTTATTGTGAAATCATGGTAAGACCCCCAACAAATACAGGGTGGGCCATTTATATGGATACACTTAAATAAAATGGGAATGGTTGGTGATATAAACTTCCTGTTTGTGGTACATTAGTATATGGAAGGGGAAAAACTTTTCAAGATGGGTGGCCATTTTGGATTCAACTTTATTTTTTCTAATGGGAAGAGGGTTATGTGACACATCAAACTTATTGAGAATTTCACAAGAAAAGCAATGGTGTGCTTGGTTTTAACATAGCTTTATTCTTTCATAAGTTATTTACAAATTTATGACCACTTATAAAATGTGTTCAAAGTGCTGTCCATTATGTTGGATTGTCAATGCAACCCTCTTCTCCCACTCTTGACACACTGATAGCAACACCGCAGAAGAAATGCTAGTCTAAGGAGGTCAAATTCCTTGTAGAAATGCTTAGACCTGACACCCATAAAGTGGTGGTGCACCATCTTGTTAGAAAAACTCAGGGAACGTACCATCTTCAGTGCATAAAGAGGGCAACACATCATCAGATATCCAGTGGCATTGAGGTTTCCATTGATGAAGAATGGCCCCACTATCTTTGTACCCCATATACCACACTTTACCATCAATTATGGGTGTCAGGTCCGAGCATTCCTACATGAACAGCTTCCTGGAAAGTGGATTGGTCGTCGTGGGCCAGTTGAATGGCCACCAAGGTCTCCTGATCTGACCTACTTAGACGTTTATCTTTGGGGTCATCTGAGGGCATTTGTCTATGCTGTGAAGCTACGAGATGTGCTGCATCTGAAACAACGGATACTGGAAGCCTGTGCTAGCATTTCTTCTGCGGTGTTGCTATCAGTGTGTCAAAAGTGGGAGAAGAGGGTTGCATTGACAATCCAACACAATTGGCAGCACTTTGAACACATTTTATAAGTGGTCATAAATTTGGAAATAACTCATGAAAGAATAATATTGCACGCCCCACTTTTCAGTTTTTGAATTTCCACAAAAATTTAAAATAACCAATAAATTTCGTTCAACTTCACAATTGTGATCCACTTGTTGTTGATTCTTCACCAAAAATTTCCATTTGGCATCTTTATGTTTAAAGCATGATATGTGGGAAAAGGTTGAAAAGTTCCAGGGAGCCGAATACTTTCACAACGCACTGTATACACACACATACAGTAAATACAGTGTATACACTCTCTATAGTCAAACTTATAGGTAGCTCCTACTTCAGTACATTCAGCACCAGCTCCTGGGCCCCTCAGTGATTAAGCCCTGCCCCCAGTGACTAGGCTCCACCCTTATAGATTAGGTACCGCCTCTCAGGAACCCAGAAGTTTCTCATCTGTCTGCTGTTTGGGGCAGAAGTGGCGCAGGGCCGTCCAGACAGGAATGATCTCCTCCATGGTTCACCAGCCTCCTCACCTCCCTGATGCTACCTGTTCACGAACTGTTACTAGCACCTGAGGGGAGGACTGTGGAGCCGGAAGGAGGAGCAACTTAGGTGCACAATATCCATGCTGCGTCTGCCAAAGCCAGGCTGCCTGTGTTCAAGTTGTGCTTGTACAATAAAGTTTGCTTTAGCATAAAAAAAAAAAAGGTACTGGAGATTTGGGGCGATACTGATCAGGTCCAGGCTGGAGCCCTGGGTATAAGTGCCTGGTGATGCCCCTGATCAATGCACATACAGTTGTGGCCAAAAGTATTGACACCCCTGCAATTCTGTCAGACAATACTCAGTTTCTTCCTGAAAATGATTGCAAACACAAATTCTTTGGTATTATTATCTTTATTTAATTTGTCTTAAATGAAAAAACACAAAAAGAATTGTCCTAAAGCCAAATTGGATATAATTCCACACCAAACATAAAAAAGAGGGTGGACAAACGTATTGGCACTGTTCGAAAAATCATGTGATGCTTCTCTAATTTGTGTAATTAACCTCACCTGTAACTTACCTGTGGCACCTAACAGGTGTTGGCAATAACTAATTCACACTTGCAGCCAGTTGACATGGATTAAAGTTGACTCAACCTCTGTCCTGTGTCCTTGTGTGTACCACATTGAGCATGGAGAAAAGAAAGAAGACCAAAGAACTGTCTGAGGACTTGAGAAACCAAATTGTGAGGAAGCATGAGCAATCTCAAGGCTATAAGTCCATCTCCAAAGACCTGAATGTTCCTGTGTCTACCGTGCGCAGTGTCATCAAGAAGTTTAAAGCCCATGGCACTGTGGCTAACCTCCCTAGATGTGGACGGAAAAGAAAAATTGACAATAGATTTCAACGCAAGATTGTGCGGATGTTGGATAAAGAACCTCGACTAACATCCAAACAAGTTCAAGCTGCCCTGCAGTCCAAGGGTACAACAGTGTCAACCCGTACTATCCGTTGGCATCTGAATGAAAAGGGACTATATGGTAGTAGACCCAGGAAGACCCCACTTCTTACCCTGAGACATAAAAAGCCAGGCTGGAGTTTGCCAAAACTTACCTGAAAAAGCCTAAAATGTTTTGGAAGAATGTTCTCTGGTCAGATGAGACAAAAGTAGAGCTTTATGGGCAAAGGCATCAACAGAGAGTTTACAGGAGAAAAAAGAGGCAAAGAAAAGAACACGGTCCCTACAGTCAAACATGGTGGAGGTTCCCTGATGTTTTGGGGTTGCTTTGCTGCCTCTGGCACTGGACTGCTTGACCGTGTGCATGGCATTATGAAGTCTGAAGACTACCAACAAATTTTGCAGCATAATGTAGGGCCCAGTGTGAGAAAGCTGGGTCTCCCTCAGAGGTCATGGGTCTTCCAGCAGGACAATGACCCAAAACACTTCAAAAAGCACTAGAAAATGGTTTGAGAGAAAGCACTGGAGACTTCTAAGGTGGCCAGCAATGAGTCCAGACCTGAATCCCATAGAACACTTGTGGAGAGATCTAAAAATGGCAGTTTGGAGAAGGCACCCTTCAAATATCAGGAACCTGGAGCAGTTTGCCAAAGAAGAATGGTCTAAAATTCCAGCAGAGCATTGTAAGAAACTCATTGATGGTTACCGGAAGCGGTTGGTCGCAGTTATTTTGGCTAAAGGTTGTGCAACCAAGCATTAGGCTGAGGGTACCAATACTTTTGTCTGGCCCATTTTTGGAGTTTTGTGTGAAATGATCAATGTTTTGCTTTTTGCTTCATTCTCTTTTGTGTTTTTTCATTTAAGACAAATTAAATGAAGATAATAATACCAAAGAATTTGTGTTTGCAATCATTTTCAGGAAGAAACTGAGTATTATCTGACAGAATTGCAGGGGTGTCAATACTTTTGGCCACAACTGTATACTGTATTACAAGGATACAGAGTGCGGATACATTCGGCATAACACAAGAACCAACAAAAATTTCAGAATAAAAGGAGGTGAATGAATAAAATATTGTGAAAATATCAAATATCTTTAATTATACGAGTGGGTACGTGGTGGCTGAAAGAGACCGGCGCACACACAAAAGGAAAATGGCATGAAGAAATTCATTATAAAACGTATCCACAATCTTGCAAGGTACAAGATAAATGAGTGTAGATGGGCAGAGATAATGGGCCTACAAAGTAACCTTCAGCAATCCAAAATGCACACACAAATCACTCTGTACATACACCAACCCCACAGTGAGCAGCTGCAGCTGGAAATCGTGCTGCTAGAAAGGTACAATGTTCTCTATGGGGACAATGGAACTGGGGAAATTGTCACCTCCCAGTTACTGGTCCCAGTGGCAGCAATGGAGATCATAGAAGGTAAAGGCGTCAGATCACTGCTACATATGAGGACAATGGAACTGGGAAAGTGGTCTTCTCATAGATGTGGACAGGCTCAGTGATAACGAGTACAATGCACAGGTCACCTGTCACTATGGCCAGTCAGGAAAGGGAGCAGGCCGAGAGGTAGAAGTATTTGGGGTGCACTTGTGCAGTAAACTGGACTGGAGGAGCCATATGGAGAAGATTTACAAGAAGGGGATGAGCAAACTGTGCTTCCTACGGAAACTAATGCCAGGTGCCCATTATCCGGAAGTAGCAGCGCATGATCGCTGCGTCCAAAGCGCTGCCGTCTATTCAATGCAGGTCAATCCACATCTGATCACTGAACCGTGCCGATTCACCACGTCTAATACATTCTATTGGTGTAATTTCTCTTGTGGAGACACTGACATGCTGCGAGTGATCCGCCGGCGTCTGTGCTCGCATAGTGGACAAGAGATTTCTTGAAATCCCATCTACTATGCTGTAACATGTGGCCGCTGAGGGTTTGATGCTGCATAAGTACAAAACGTCCAACCCATAGCATTCCCGGATCGTAGGCGCATACCCTTAGTTCAATTACTGTGTGTGGCAAAATGTTAGCAATGTCCTACCAGTCCATAGTGACAAATGGCTTCTTATGTATCATATTTGCTGGGGACGTCATGTGCGGGTGTCTGATAAGCTAAATAAGCTGATCAAGAAGGCAAGCTCCGCTGCTGTATCAGAATTGGAAAGCCGTCAAAAAACAAAAAAATAAATTGGGCAATTTCTTGTTTTCAATTTTAAGTTTATGCTTTCAAAACATTCACTGTGAAATAAAAATTACAAAGTAAATATATTTTTGTTTCAGCACTCTTATGAAATTAGCAGTTTTATATAGTTTTCATTATGCTATACTTTTATAAAATAATTTAAAAAAAACAGTTTGCCTCACAATGTAGAATTGTACCTTATATTTAATATTTTTTCCATTAGTGTAGCTGCATGGGGGAGTTTTTTGTGGGGCTAGATGCAGTTTACATTGCTACCATACTTGGACTTTGAAAGTGCCACAAAATAAAAAAAAATGTCAACAATTGAAAAAATGTAAAGTATTAATGTTTTAATTTAAAAAGCAAAGTAAAATCTGAAAAATAATGTAAAAAGGTTTGATATTTCCACTTTTAAACACTAGGGGGAGCAGCTGCTGACATTTGTCTTGAAAACCTTGTGTACAACTAGCTCACCTTATGACTGCAGTAAATGTGGGCGGGGCCTGATCACACAGGTGATGTCTCCTCTCCTCCCCTTCTGGCTTCTGGGTGTAACAGGATAAGAGAGGAGGAAATTTTGGATCACAGTGAGGAGCCATTTTGTTGGTGACTGCAAAGTGATACTGACAACTACACAGTTAGTTGGTGCTCGCTGTATCATAAGCTGGGGTTAGATACGTGGAGTGTATCACATGCTTGCAATTACATATGCTTAGAGCAACACACTGGGATTAGAAAAGGGGTCTGTGTAGTCTATCACATGATGGGATTAGATATTAAGCTCAGCAGAGTGTAACACACAGGATGGGATTAGATACACAGTATTTAATGTATGTAATGTGTGACCCCGCTCCATCCACTACATTTCTACTCCCATAGAATTACACATTACATCACTGCTCTCATAGAAGTTGATGGATCGGGGTCACGTATCACATCACTGATCCCATAGAGGTTGATGGAGCAGGGTCACGTATTACATCACTGCTCCCAGAGAAGTTGACGGATCGGGGTCACGCATTACACCACTGCTCCCATGGAAGTTGACAGAGCGGGGGTCACCCATTACATCACTACTTCCATAGAAGTGGATGGAGCGGGGATGCCCATTACATCACTGCTTCCATAGAAGTGGTTGGAGTGGGGTAATGTATTGCATCACTGTTTCCATAGAAGTGGACAGAGCGGGGTAACATATTACACCACTGCTCCCATAGAAGTTGACGAAGCAGGATAACACATTATGTCACTGCTGCCATAGAAGTGGATGGAGCGGGGATGCACATTACATCACTGCTTCCATAAAAGTGGATGGAGCGGGGGTCACGCATTACATTACTGTTTTCATAGAAGTGGATGGAGCTGGGTCACACTTTACACCACTTCTCCCACAGAAGTGGACAGAGTGTGGACGCACATTCAGTTAAAATGTATTGTGCAGAAAGTCTGCACCACAGTAGCAAGTTCAAATCACGTCCCTTTAACCCCATTCAAAATAAAACATTAAAAAAATCAAATTTACACATATTTGGTATCGCCATGTTCAGAATCGCCCAATCTATCAATATTAAAAAAGAATCCGATCGCTAAACGGAATAACAAGAAAAAAATTCAAAACGCCAGAATTTCGTTTTTTTTTGGTCACCTCTGCATTGCAATAATGGGCGATCAAAACATCGTATCTACACCAAATTAGTATCAATAACAAGGGCAGCTCGGTGAGCAAAAAATAAACTCTCACTAAACCAAGATCATGAAGAATGGAGATGCTACAGGTCTCGGAAAATGGATTTTTTTTTCACCACGTAAATAAAAAAGAACCTATACATGTTTGGTGAACTCGTAATGACATAGAGAATCATAATGGCAGGTCAGCTTTAGCATTTAGTGAACATGGTAAAAAAAACAAAAAAAAAAACAACTATAGAATTACACTTCTTTTTGCAATTTCACTACACTTGGAATTTTTTTCCCATTTTCCAGTACAAGATATGTTAAAACAAATGAATTTGTTCAAAAGTAAAACTTGTCCCGCAAAAAAATAAGCCCTCACATGGTCATGTTGACCAAAAAATAAAAAAGTTATGGCTTTGGGAAGAAGGGGAGCACAAAACAGAAATATTGAAACTGAAATACACCTGGTAGTTAAGGGGTTAACCTTCTTAACAATTATTATATGTGTGTGTATATATATATACAGTATATATATATATATATACTTACATTTCTCAGCGATACAGTTTCATGTGTTCTGTTGTACATTTCTGTGATATCGAACACTTCAAAAAGCATTAAAATATTAGCTGGATTACATTTCTCACCCATACACTATTCAATGGTCCAAGGTACATTTCTGTGATATTAACTAACACTACAAAAAAAATTAAAAAAATTGTCTACAGTTTACAGTTCTCATCTATACATTATTCTGTAGTCTGCGGAACGTTTCCTGTGATGTATAAAACTGAAAAAAAGCTTTAAAATTTTTGTAGGGTTACATTGCTTAACCATACACTATTATGTAGTCTGGATACATTTCTGTGCTCTCTAAAACTGAGAAAATAGAAATTAGACCTACCGGTAATTGTATTTGTAGGAGTCCAGCATGACAGCACGAGAGGAGGTAGTTCTATTTATCCTCTAGGGACAGGAAACAAGAGGTTAAAAGCCCCCTTTTCTGCCTTACCCCCAGTTTTTTTACCAATCACTACACCAGGATGGATGCAACTCTATTTTATTGAACTCTTACATACAAATGTTAAACTCACATCAGTTTCAGAATTCAGGGGAGGGAATGCAATGGTGCTGTCATAATGGACACCTGGAAATACAATTACCGATAGGTCTAATTTCTTTTTTCCCCAGGACATCCCTCATGACAGCACGACAGGAGAAATACCAAATAACTTACATTCTTGGATGGGACCACTGCCTGTACTACCTTTGGTCCGTAAGCCAATTGTTGACCTGACATCACATCTTACTAGTAGTGTTTACAAAAGGTTTTATATTAGACCGAGTTGCAGCCCTGCAAATCTGGTCTATGGAAGCCCCTGCTCTTTCGGCCCAGGATACAGAAATCGCCCTTGTGGAGTGGGCTATAATTTTAAGCGGGGGATCTTTTTTCTCTGACTCGTATGCTAGTGCTATGGTTAACGTGATCCACCTAGACAAAGTTAATTTTGGGTTTTTTTTTTACCTTTATTCTTTCCTGCATATTGTAGAAATAGATTTGAGTCCTGCCTCCAAGTAGCTGTGACCTTGACATAGAGCATCACTGCCCTTCTCATGTCTAGTGTGTGAAACAGCCTCTCTTACTCATTCTTTCATAAGTTGAGGATCCAAGAAAAGCACTTCTGAGCATCCGCGCTGCTTTAGTGATAAGAATTCTTCAGAAATCCATATAAATCTTTCAAGTTCTTTATTATATGTACTACAGAAACTACGCGTTTCGAGGTGACAAACCGCACCTCTTCTTCAGGTTACAGTACAGAGTTGTGATCGGTCTATACAAATGACAGCCTTATATGCTGTGTGGGCGTAACCCCCCGTTGTGAGAGAAGGGCGTCAACCTGCACATGCTGCACATAAAGATATTTGGAAAAGACAAGCAAAGTGACATAAATATATAGAAAAACATATATTCGGGATAGTGATAGTATTGTGTATCCTATTCAGACAATCAATGCAATAATATGGACTTTTATAATTAAATAAAAAGAAATATATGAAATATGTAGAACACAAAAAAAAGGGAACAAGAGAGGATAAGAACCAGTTTCATTGTGGTGAGTTTGAGACAAATGTCTGGCAGCTTCACCACTGAGCTATCATGAGTGATGAGCTACCAGTGGTGAGGAGTAGTGGAGAGTAATTACTCATTTGATATAACTAGTGAAGATAGAGTGTGCAAAAAGTTTCCTTTCACCAATAGTAGAGATAAATGGGAGTGTATAAAAGGAGCTATATTTGGAGAAATTGTGTATTTTAAACCGATGTGTTTTTTTTTTTTTTTTTTCTATGTTGTCATTCACATGGCAGATCTATGAAAGAACTAGAAGCATTTTGCCACATTTATCACTACTATTGGTGAAAGGAAACTTTTTGCACACTCTATCTTCACTAGTTATATCAAATGAGTAATTACTCTCCACTACTCCTCACCACTGGTAGCTCATCACTCATGATAGCTCAGTGGTGAAGCCGCCAGACATTTGTCTCAAACTCACCACAATGAAACTGGTTCTTATCCTCTCTTGTTCCCTTTTTTTTGTGTTCTACATATTTCATATATTTCTTTTTATTTAATTATAAAAGTCCATATTATTGCACTGATTGTCTGAATAGGATACACAATAAATATCACGATCCCGAATATATGTTTTTCTATATATTTATGTCACTTTGCTTGTCTTTTCCAAATATCTTTATGTGTAGCATGTGCAGGTTGACGCCCTTCTCTCACAACGGGGGTTACGCCCACACAGCATATAAGGCTGTCATTTGTATAGACCGATCACAACTCTGTACTGTAACCTGAAGAAGAGGTGCGGTTTGTCACCTCGAAGCGCGTAGTTTCTGTAGTACATATAATAAAGAACTTGAAAGATTTATATGGATTTCTGAAGAATTCTTATCACTAAAGCAACGCGGATGCTCAGAAGTGCTTTTCTTGGATCCTCAACTTATGATACCTAGTGGACGCTGTCCACCTGCACGAGCTCTGCAGCAGCTATATGACTGCAACAAACGTTGAGAGTGGTTGTGTCTGAACACAACCCATAAAGGGTGAGTATTCCAGAGTACTTTTATATTTTTATATTTTAATTGATTTATACCAGGTGAAGCCCTATGTTTGCGCCCCCGCCCTTGTTTTCTCTTATACAGTGATCTCAGTGGATCCAGTGAGGAAGGATCAGAGCTGGATTAGGTGTCAAATAGCACCAACGTTTGGGGAGCTGCAATCTCTTTGGCATTTGGGCGCTATCTTATTAAGGAGGATAAAATGGATTATTTCCAATTCCGGTTGTCTACGAGGGAAAGACTAATATTTCAGTCTATTGGAAACCCCTTGAAGCATCAAACTGTGAGTGAAAATGAGACTATTAAATTCTCTGAAGAGGAAACAATTCAAATGAAAAACTTGTTCCATGATTTGGATAGAACTATTAGGGAAGAATTACAACATAGTCTGGATGCCAGATATTTGAGCATATACCTAGATGAAAATATCTGTCCAAGGGGTCTGAGAATCAACCACAGATCCCCCTTTCCCAATGACTCGGCTTTTAATATTGAATGGGACTCTATTTTAAAAAACTGTATGCAGAACCTGCTAGCATGTCTGTTTAGGAAACGGTCTGAATTAAGTGAGAAGGCTACAAATCTAGTAGAGAACATTACATCTAAATTGCAAACATTCAAATTACATCCTGAGTACACTAAGATAAATGCAAATATATCTACTAGTGTGCTCAAACAAGAGCATGATGCGGTTATGCGAAAAACCAGCAAACTGTTGAGAGACAGGAAATTTTATGAGGATAAAACAAATATAGTAATAAATGAGAATATTGAAAACAAGGAACATGAATGGCTATCTAAATTTATTACAGATAGAGAAAATCCTATACCCTTTGTGAGAAATAGAGTATTTTCTAATAGAAATAATATAAGA
Organism: Dendrobates tinctorius; assembly: GCF_039654945.1. NCBI lineage: Eukaryota > Metazoa > Chordata > Amphibia > Anura > Dendrobatidae > Dendrobates > Dendrobates tinctorius. The sequence goes on from NW_027361771.1 coordinate 10,961,562, forward strand.
GAAAAAGAAAAAGAAATAAAAAACTCAGAAAAATGTCAGGAAAAAAATCCAGTTATTAAAAAATCTATAGAGCAAAAACCCTCTAAAAAAAGGAGTGGAGAATAATACAAATGGCAAAAGAATTATACAAAAAATTGATAAAAAGTCTGAAAAATCAACTGCTAAAAAGGAGGAAAAACCTGATATAAGAGAAAAATCCAAAGGGAAAAACTTGGAACCAAAGAATGGTTTCAATATCATTGAGAGTAATATGAATAAAAATATAGAGGAATTTGAAACCCAAGATTTTGAGGTTTTAAAAAAACAGTATATGGAGAATAGGAGAATCTCTACTTCTTTCTCAATGCCATTATTCAATCCAGGTGAGATCCCCAGTACTTCCTCTGATCTGATTAATTTAGATGAAATACAGGTAGAAGACTTACTGGATCTCTCCCTACATGAAAATACAAAACCGAGTGAGAGCCAAAACACTGTTGTCATAGATAACAGTAGAAATAATTCTGAGTGCCTAGTACCGTTCCTGCCAGGAGCAATACCTAAGAAAAATAATATTGAGGATTTTTTTCTGGTAAAAAAGAAAAAAAGAAAATTCCCTATAGAGGCTGCAGGGGGGGAGGAAGAAAAAATCGTAGTAAAGAGAGGAAAAATAGATCCGAACAAAAAAACAATGGATCAAACATCTTCAACCTCTCCTATACTCTAAAACCATTAGAAAAACAGGTGTTGTCCAAAGGACTTTCCTATTGTCCAACGTACACACCTAAGGATTTTGACACTTTCTTGGACATTCAAAACTTTTTAAGAAATCTTACCTTGAAACGACACTTCATTATGAATAAAAACAAAATCGCTAACAAATTAGAACAGGTACCAACACATGAAAACCCAGAAGTGAATGCACATGCTGAGGTAAAACCCAAATCAAGTTTTTACCCCACTGAAAGCAAAGGGAACCATGTAACTGTATTTGGGGATATCATTCTTAATGAGATGAAACAATTGGGATTGAAAAAATCTGGAATAAAAAATAGATACAAAAACAATTTAACAAAGAGGGAAAAAAATGCCATTCAGGATCTTCTAGAGAATAATGAAATTGTTATACGCCCTGCTGATAAGGGAGGAGGTATAGTGATTCAAAACTATGATATATACTGCCAGGAAGCTAACCGTATCTTATCGGATCCAGATTTTTATAGTGTTGTAATAAATTACCCTTCAACTGAATTAATAACAGCCTATTCGGATTTAATAAAAAGAGGGACTGAGGAAGGAATATTTAATGAAAAAGAAAGCAAATTTCTGAAAATAAAAAACCCTAATATACCCTTCTTCTATCACCTCCCAAAATTACACAAAGATATTAACAATCCCCCTGGACGTCCGATAATATCTGGAATAAACTCCATCTCGAGTAATCTTGCAGAGTATATAGATAAATTAATGAAAGTACATGTGACCAATTTACCCAGCTACTTAAGGGATTCATCTCATCTTATAGAATTATTGAATGAATTTACATGGAAAAAATCCTATACATTTTTTACCTTAGATGTAGCAGCCCTATACTCGAATATTCAACATGAATTGGGATTAACAAGCTTTTACCATTACGTTAGAAATGATGAGCGTTTCTCAGTGGCACAAAAGAGGTTTATTTATGATGGATTATTTTTTATTCTTAAGAACAACTATTTTACTTTTTTAAAAAACACCTATCAGCAAGAGAAGGGAATGGCAATGGGGTCAAAAGTGGCGCCAACTTTCGCAAATCTCTTCATGGGGAGATTCGAAGAGATTTTTATTTATAAATCACGCTTTTACAATTGTATAAAATTTTTTAAATGTTTTATTGATGACATCTTCATAATATGGGACAGTAGTAAAGGGAATATTGAGGATTTTGTCATAGATCTGAATAATAATGATTGGGGGATGTCCTTTTCTCCATGCCACAATGAGAAAGAAATTAATTTTTTAGATCTTAATATTTATATTGAAAACCTTCAGATTAATACAAGAACATACTTTAAGAAAGTGGATGCGAATAGCTTCTTGCATTACCACAGTGGCCATTATAACAAATGGCTGGTAAACATACCTGTGAACCAGTTTAAACGAATTAGGAGAAATTGTACTACTGAAATTGATTTTTTAAACCAAGCTAAAATACTAGAAGAAAGATTTGAGGAAAAAAAATATCCTAAGAAACTAATAAAGGAATCCCTGGGTCATGTGCAAAATAATTATGATCAAAAATCACTTTTAGCTAAAAAGATTAAAACTAATACTGACGGTTTTAATCTTAATTTTATTACCACTTTTAATAAATACCATAAGGAAATGCGTGAAATTTTAAAGGATAATTGGCACATTCTTTTAAATGACCCCATCTTAAAAACCATTTTACCGAAAACCCCAGGTGTTACTTTCAGGAGACCACCCAATATTAGAAACCTTGTGGCTCCGAGTAGATTGAGAGGACAAAAAATCTCTGTGACAACTAAAAAGAAAACTGCAGTACCACCAGGAATTTATAAATGTGGGAAAAAGAAATGTTTGTGTTGTAGGGGCATTGGTCATAAAAAAACCCTTTTTAATTCAACATCAACAGGTGAAACTTTTACTATTAAAGCCAATCTCACTTGTGAATCAAGTTTTATTATATATTTAATACAATGTATTTGTGGAAAACAATATGTGGGACGAACTACTCAGTGTTTTCGAAAAAGGATGAACTCCCACAGGCACAACGTGAGGATTGGCTATATGAAACATGGACTATCTAGACATTGTGCCCTACATCATAAAAATGATTTTTCTTCTCTAACATTTTTTCCCATTGACCATATACCTGAAAATGCTCCGAATAGATTTCTACAACTTAGTAGAAAAGAAATTTATTGGATTTATCGACTCGATACTATTAATCCAAAAGGTTTAAATGAAATATGCGATATTTTTATATAAGTTTTACCTTGAGGAATGTTTTTCATATTTTTCTGTATATTTAATATATCAATTTATTTGTAAAAAAATTTTAAAGTGTACTAAATTATCCTCACATTTTATCTGGTGAATTGAGAAGTTTTATGAGAAAATAATATATGTTAGGTGAGATACATTTCTTAATGGTTTTTTTTTTTTTCCCCCTACTACGCTCTTGGCCAGGATATACCTCAGGGATCCCTTGGGTCATTCTAGTTCACTCAGCACTACTCTCTCTGGTGGACATAATTATATTATAGTTGGGTTCACCGCTAATTCTCATTTTTAAATACATTTGTTTTTAATTCGTAACAGTCCTTTTATTAAGTTGGTTTTTGGGATTTAAAAACTTCCCCACAAAATTATTTTTAAATAATTTTTTAAATAATTTTAAAACACATCTTTAAATTAAACAATTTGGTTTCATATTTTTCTCTCGCATATTTGCACACTGGGAATTGTGGCAAAATGCTTCTAGTTCTTTCATAGATCTGCCATGTGAATGACAACATAGAAAAAAAAAAAAACACATCGGTTTAAAATACACAATTTCTCCAAATATAGCTCCTTTTATACACTCCCATTTATCTCTACTATTGGTGAAAGGAAACTTTTTGCACACTCTATCTTCACTAGTTATATCAAGTGAGTAATTACTCTCCACTACTCCTCACCACTGGTAGCTCATCACTCATGATAGCTTAGTGGTGAAGCCGCCAGACATTTGTCTCAAACTCACCACAATGAAACTGGTTCTTATCCTCTCTTGTTCCCTTTTTTTTGTGTTCTACATATTTCATATATTTCTTTTTATTTAATTATAAAAGTCCATATTATTGCATTGATTGTCTGAATAGGATACACAATACTATCACGATCCCGAATATATGTTTTTCTATATATTTATGTCACTTTGCTTGTCTTTTCCAAATATCTTTATGTGCAGCATGTGCAGGTTGACGCCCTTCTCTCACAACGGGGGGGTTACGCCCACACAGCATATAAGGCTGTCATTTGTATAGACCGATCACAACTCTGTACTGTAACCTGAAGAAGAGGTGCGGTTTGTCACCTCGAAACGCGTAGTTTCTGTAGTACATATAATAAAGAACTTGAAAGATTTATATGGATTTCTGAAGAATTCTTATCACTAAAGCAGCGCGGATGCTCAGAAGTGCTTTTCTTGGATCCTCAACTTATGATACCTAGTGGACGCTGTCCACCTGCACGAGCTCTGCAGCAGCTATATGACTGCAACAAACGTTGAGAGTGGTTGTGTCTGAACACAACCCATAAAGGGTGAGTACTCCAGAGTACTTTTATATTTTAATTGATTTATACCAGGTGAAGCCCTATGTCTGCGCCCCCGCCCTTGTTTTCTCTTACTCATTCTTTGGGAGATGACAAAAAGATGGAAGAACGATCTCTTGGCTCAAATTTGTCTCTGACACTACCTTTGGCAAAAAGGACAGTTTAAGCTTAAATATTAATCAATCCTCTAGTATTTTTTCTAATTGAAATACTCAGATCCACTTCCAGCAGGTTTCACAATCCGAATGTGTTTGCTGTCCACAGCCCCAAAAAAGTTTACAAAATTAGAAATGTCCTGGAATTTGGCAGCATTTTCCAGCCAGAGTTCAGTTGTGGGTTGGGGGAGGAATTCATCACGCAGAATGTCACATAAAGCACGACAGGTGTCTGCAACTATCCCAGAAAGGGTGGACACTCCAATCCGGAATTGAAAATGTTGAGATCTTAAGGACTCTCCGGTAGCCAGGAATCTGCAGAACCGAAAATGTAAATAAAAAAATCAGTAGATGGCTTTCATAACAATAATAATGACGTGTTTCTTTTTTAAAATTAGGTACCTCTGGGTCACCACCAGACATTCCTCAGCAGGAATTGCTTGACGTAGTTGTGTGTCCTGCCTGGTGATGGATCCTTGGACACGTTGCAGCAAGTCATTGAAGCTCTGTTCTGACATCCTCCTGTAGTCATAATACTTCTCCGGGTTTTCACGCAGCTCGGTGTACAACACGTAGTAGGCTGTTAGGCGTTGGATTCCTGTGGCTGCACAGCAGAAATCAAGAGCCATGCAGCCAGGGGTCTCCCATTCTCCTCCAACCTCTCAGGGACCTGCACAGCAATCTCGGCGATCCAGGTGCCCTGCTCAGACCAGTTCTCTGGGTCTGGTTATTGCTGCCACCTCTGGACCAGCAATAGTAGCGCAGCCTGCTCTGCAGCTAGCCACTCCAGAGGCTAAGTCCTCTCGCCGCGCTACTGGGCATGCTCACGAGACGATCTCCCAGTGGAGATTGGGAGTCACATGCTCAGGTCCTTCTCCTGATCTGATTGGTCTATCCCAGAGATCTGGAAGGTCCCGGAAGCGCACGGCTATAAAAGGTCCGCATGGCCGCTCGGCCATGCGCTAGTATAGACACTAGATGCTAACTGTGTGTATGATGATGGATGTATGGACTTGCAAATGACTCATTATGATTCCCCTCCTTCTGATATTACGTATGTGGACAGGGAACTAGTGTCAGAGTCAGCGCCAGTCAGTGGCACGTTACAGGCCACGGTCTCCATCTTCACATAGCTAGCATAGCATCCGACGGTGCGCCTGTCCGGGCATTGTCGTATTGCGGCTAGTTTAGCCGCCGCGCTGCAGTCAGCAGCAGTTGGGGCGTTCGCGATAGCGACACCGCACGCACGGTAGGTCAAGACGGACTTTGACCCAGAGTCTAGGGCCTAGTCCTGTGACCAATTACCATGTGTGCACGCCGCTTAGTCCTGTGAGGTCAACAGGCTCGGTGTTCATGTCTATGTTTAAAGCGTCTCTGTGAGTCAACAGGGTACGCTCCGCGCACAACGGGTGACGTTCAACCCGCGTGCGTTATACCGCCATATAGCGCGTCTGCCATTAGCTAGCAGTGGTGTAGCACCTACTGCACGGTGGACCCCGGGCGGCAAACGCACTTATTATTATTTATTTATTTAGTGCGTTCCGCCGTCCCTAACATAGGCTCCATGGCTCTCTCTAACTTCAACTATGGGGTGTTGCCAGTAGCAACATCAACGTCTTCTCAGTCTTTGTCTTCTTTCTTCTTCACATGCCACAGCAAAGGCAAAAGCCAATTTCAATTGCAAGTCCAGATTACAATAGAAGCTCTCCATGCCAAGATCCATCTTGCAGCTGGATACAGCAGCAATAGATCAGGATTTCATCTGTGCAATGGTCTATATACAGAATTCCCATGAGACACGCCCAATTGGACGTGGCTTGTGTCAAGGAAATTCTCTTGGAAATTTCAAACGCATGTGCAAAAACAATGCAAAAGCATGCCAAAACACATACAAACGCATGTACACGCAGCAGATATTTGGGAGTCATGCGTAAGCCAATTCGGATAAAAAAACACAGCGTAAGCATGCGTTTAAATGTGTTTTGGCATGCGTTTAAGCATGCAGACGATACGCTGCACACAGAAATGCTAATGTGTACCTAGCCTTACACTGGCCAAGGACTGCTCAGCTGGTGCTTCTGAGCGGGATGGATTAACCTCCATGGTTCAGACTGTGCACACCACCCATTCTGTGAGTACCCTTTCAAAGGGTCTTACCTTGTCCAGGTGGCCTTCAGATTAACTCTTTCATGCGTTCCTGGTTTGAATACATGATGAGCTGCCCCGATCGGAAGTGCCCCTCTAAAGCTCGAAGCGTGCATCCTCGAAAGGTGTCCGGCCGGAAACGCATTCCACGCTGGAACGAACACTCACTCGTGCGACCGGAAGTCAGCGGCGGCGTGGAGCCGAGAGCCCTCCGGAGAGGGAAGCAGCAATGTCGGGAGCTCCCCTGCTCCACCGACAAGCTGAGGGACTCCCGCCCAGTGAGGTATCAGAGATGGAACCTCTTGACAGCAGGAAGGGAAGAGATCCAGTCCCCTCTGATGCCACTGAGCTCCGGTAAGTATCACGCTCCTGCGCTCCTCTTGCATGCCATGTCCTGCTAGGAACAGGAAAAACACTGGAGGTGAGATGGAAGGGGGGGCTTTTAACCTCTTGGGTGTTTCCTGTCCCTAGAGGATAAATAAGATGATCTCCTGTCGTGCTGTCAAGAGGGACGTCCTGGGGAAAAAGCCTTTTAAAATTTTGTAGGGTTACATTTGTCAGCCACATAGTATTACATGGTCTGGGTATATTTTTATGATCTAAAAAACTGATAAAAAGCATTTAAAATGTTGTAAGGTTACATTTTTCAGTCATACAGTATTATGTGGTCTGGATACATTTCTGTGCTCTCTAATACTGAGAATAAGCTTTTTAAAATTTTATTGGGTTACATTTCTCAGCCATACAGTATTATGTGGTCTGGGGTACATTTCAGCGATTTATAACACTCCAAAAAGTGTTCAAATTTTTCACTGTATTCAAGTTGTCATCCATACAGTGTAACATGCTTAATGTGTGACAAAGGTGGCAGAAGCACGCAAGACTCTTGAGGGAGTGACCGTAGAAATATTAGAGCCAGAGGGAGATGGGAGAGCCAGGATTCAGGTACTGGTGAGCGGATTGCAAAGTCTAGGCTGGTAGGAAAAAACAAGGTGGCAATCCATGACCAGGTCTGGACAAAAGTTATTAGGTCCACTAGCCATAAGGTACAGAGAATTGGCATCCTGGGGGTGATAGTTACATATGACCATCAGCGGAGAAGGGGGCCCACTGAAAAGTTTGAGACCCATCATTACATCTTGTTCAACCATCAGGCAGTAGAGATGGAACACTTGTCTTGAAGGCTGTAAGAGCTGACGGCTAAAATTAGGCCCACGTTCCTAAAAATGGACAGGCAACATTGCTTGTATGAAGTGTGTGTGATACCATAAGGAAGGGAGCATGATGAATCCTTTATCCTTGAGGCAGCTTGAGATATGGATACTACCACCCCCAAGAGATCATACTGTTCTTGGGCTTCCCCACCTCCTATGCATGAGAAGCCAATGGTGCAGGTAACACAGGGGGCTGTTGCACATTTCTATATGTCGGGGGCTCCGGCACTTACAGCCCTGGCACCAGGGAATCAGGCTCCAGGAAACAGGTGGAGGAAGGAGAAGAAAAAACAAAACACCTGAAGAGGCTTACAATATTATCCTGCTTATATTTTTTACTGGCTTTGTATTTTGTGGAAAGCCTTTATGAGTATAGGAGTACAGAAACTACACTTTAAAAAATTTTCAATGAGGGCTGACAGTTATTGCCTTTCAGGGGTTTTTGGATGACCCTCCTTATTTTTTACTGGCTTTGCACTTTCTGCAAATCTTTTATTAGTGTTTAAGTACATAAAGTACACTTTCATAATATTTAAGTTCAAACTTTTTTTATAGATTCAATTATTGTTCCATAAAATTTAACATGGTTATTGTTGCTTTATGGTGGTATGTAAAACTTACAAAAAGTGTTGAAAAAATACTTCTGGATTAGATTACTCATCCATAGAGTGTATTACGTGCTGTAACATGTTGCTTGTTTTTTTATATTACCAAAACACTATTCAGTGTTCTGGGGTATATTTTTGTGATATATAACACTCAAACAAAAACATTTAAAAATGTTGTTGGGTTACATTTCTCACCCATACAGCATTCCGTGTTCTTGGATACATTTCCTTGATATATAACTCTCAAAAAATAGAACTTGTTTAAAAATCTATTGGTATTATATTGCTCATCAATAGACTTTTACATATTCTTGGATAAATTTTGGTGTGTATATAAGCCTCAAAACACATTGTTCATTGAGAGACTTTTACATATTCTTGGGTAGACTTTGTTCATGTATAAGCCTATATAACCTTCAAAAGTGCATAGCCTAGGAGTACCAATACATAATTTGAACAAAATGTGTTTGAGGCCCTCCTTTATGTCTGTTTAAGTCCCTTGGAGTCCCTAATTTTTGGATGTTCTTGTGTAATTGATTAATGAAACTGAAATTTCCTATTTTTTTAACAAAAAAAATATTTTGGTTAACTTAAATTAGGCTGGTTTCACATTTGCGTTTTTTTTCGCGGTAATTTAGCGCTAAATAGCGCATGCGTTTTTTTTCCTATACTTTGCATGGGATGCGCTTATGTGCGCATACACATGCGTTTGTACGCGTTTTACCGCGCATGCGTTTTTTTGCGGTATGCGCTCGGGCGCACAAAATGCAACCTGTTGCATTTTTTGTGCGTCCGACTTGCCTCAAAAAAACGCATGCGCGCGCAATGCGTTTTTTTACAGCAAGACACCCAATATAAGTCTATGGGTGCGCATATGTGCGCATTGGCATGCTTATGTATGCGTTTTTTTGCACATGCGTTTTTTTTTGTTAACCATGGAATTTAGGGGTTTTGGTTAGAGTTAGGGTTAGTTAAGGGGGTTTAGGGTTAGGGTTAGGGTCAAGGTCAGGGTTAGGGTTGGGGTTAGGGTTAGGGTTAGGGTTAGGGTTAGTTAGGGTTTAGGGTTTGGGTTAGGGTTAAGTATGGTTTGGTTAAGGGTTAGGGTCAGGGTTAGGGTTAGGGTTAGGGTCAGGGTTAGGGTTAGTTAGGGTTTACAAGGTTAGGGTTAAGTATGGTTTGGTTAAGGGTTAGGGTCAGGGTTAGGGTTAGTTAGGGTTTACAAGGTTAGGGTTAAGTATGGTTTGGTTAAGGGTTAGGGTCAGGGTTAGGGTCAGGGTTAGGGTTAGGGTTAGGGTCAGGGTTAGGGTTAGTTAGGATTTAGGGTTTGGGTTAGGGTTAAGTATGGTTTGGTTAAGGGTTAGGGTCAGGGTTAGGGTTAGGGTTAGAGTTAGGGTTAGGGTTAAGTATGGTTTGGTTAAGGGTTAGGGTCAGGGTTAGGGTTAGGGTCAGGGTTAGGGTTAGTTAGGGTTTGGGTTAGGGTTAAGTATGGTTTGGTTAAGGGTTAGGGTCAGGGTTAGGGTTAGGGTTAGGGTTAGGGTCAGGGTTAGGGTTAGTAAAGTCATGGTTTGGGTTAGTGTGAGGGGCCACCTAATGTTGGAAAAAAACGCAAACGCGGTAAAAACGCACTAAAAACGCATACAAACGCATAAAAACACTGCGTTTTTTTCATGCATGCTCATAAAAATGCTTGAAAAAAACGCAGCAGTTGTATGCTTTTGTATGCGTTTTTTCAATGCGTTTTTTTGCGGGAAAAACGCGCTGCAAAAAAAAGCAAGTGTGAAACAGGCCTCATATATATTTTTTTAAATCCTTTTTTTAAAAAAAATTTACCTTATATACAAGTCATTCTACAAGAAAAAATATTAACTTTTTTCTCCTGTAAAATGCAATTTCTCGTGGGTTTGGAATGTTTTATTGTCACCCCTTAAAAGTGGAGTAAAAGTGTGACATTATTGTTCTCAGCAGCGTTCTGGGAGTCAGAGATGCTTTCAGGGGTCTAAAGGCCCTTTTACATTTAGCGATGCACCAGCGATCCGACCCGGTCAGGATCGCTGGTGCATCGCTAAATGATCGCTAGTGAGCTTTCATACAGAAAGACCTCACAGCGATTCAGCAGCGATGCAGCGCACGATACTTACCATTCACACACAGCGATCCTGACGTCCTCCCGCCCGCCTCCACGCATCGCTCGTCGTCACAGCAGGAAGTCTCAGCAGGAAGCGCCCGACGAGTAATGGAGCTGGACATTCTCGCGCGATCAGCGATGGACAGCGGGGGAGCCGGTCGCTGGTAAGTATCACACATAGCGATATCGCTAGCAATATCGCTATAACGTCACAAAACAAGTGACGTTTTAGCGATATTGCTAGCGATATCGCTTAGTGTAAAACCCCCTTAATTGTTACAAGTCTTACAGAAGTATAATGCAGTCTGGAAACTGCTAAAATATTGTGTTGTGATCAAACAACAATCAAAAGTTTAGTTGCAAATAATAAACAGGGTCGCAAAAATGTGATGAAAAATAAAGATGCATATTAACAGCCAAAGATTTGAGAAGAATCAATCATGAAGCGACCAAGAAGTCATTATCTTATTATACTGTGATGTTCCAGAACTGCAACCTCCCTAGAGAACCCAGAAGTACAATGTGTTCAGTGTTCAGAGACATGGCCGAGGTAAGGGAGGTCGAAACCCGACTACTGCTGAGCAAGATGCAGAAGTATAAAGGCCCCGTCTGACATAGCGAGATCGCTAGTGAGATCGCTGATGCGTCACCAATTTTGTGATGCAACAGCGATCTCGCTACATGTGACACATAGCGGCGAACGCCCCCCCCCACTGGATATCGCTGATCGTGCTCGAATGTCCTGGGCCATTTTTCATCGTCGGCGTCCCGCTGGCCAGCATGCATCGCTGTGTTTGACGCCGGTGAGCGACCTCGTTGGCGATGCTGAACTCAGGGACGCAAGCTGGAATCGTTCAGAATAGCTGCTGTGTGACAATGCACCAGTGATCCTTACCAGGTCGTATCGTTGTCGGGATCGCGGGTGCGTCGTTGAAGAGATCTGCCTGTTTGGCAGCTTACTAGCGACCATGTAGCGACGCACCAGCGATCCCTACCATGTCGTATCGGTGTCGGGATCACTGATGTGTCACTATGTGAAACGGGACCCTAAGGTGATCAATTCTTAGAGACATAGCTCAGATAAGGTAGGCTAAAACCCGACCACCACTGAGCAAGACAAACAAGTACAAGGTGTTTAGTGTTCAGAAACATGGCCAAGATAAGGTAGGTTGAAACTCGACCACCACTGAGTAAGACAAATAATTACAAGGTGTTCATAGACATGGCCAAGGTAAGGGAAACTGAAACCCAACTACCACGGAAGATGACACAGAAGTACAATGTCTTCAGTGCTCAAAGACGTGGCTGAGTAAGGGAGTTTAAAACATCACTGAATAAGACACAGAAGTACAAGGTGTTTAATGCTCAGAGACATGGCCATGGTAAGGAAGGCTGAAACCCGACCACCACTGAACAAGACACAGAAATACAAGGTGTTCATTGCTTAGATACATGGCCGAGGTAAGGAATCTGAAACCTGACCACCACTGAATACGACACAAGTACAAGGTGTTCAGTGCTCAGAGACATGGCTGAGATAAGGAAGCTGAAACCCGACCATCACCATCACTGAACAAGACACAAAAGTACAAGGTGTTCAGTAGAGGTGAGCGAATATTTCAGTTTTCGGTTTGGATTACGTTCACGTCAATGGGGCAAAAACAAACGTATGCACAACACTTTATAACGGCCCCAAATACTGCCAAAATACATAACATGAGGGACAGACATCAGGAAAGTGGCCTCAATTCACCCAGAGTACAGATTTCAGCATGGCACTGCAGCAATCAGCTAGGCATAAGGTATCGGTGTCTGGGACAGCATTTACAGCTTTCAATTGAACGTCATAGTAAAACAAGGTGGATGAGCGATCAGTGTAGGGCCCCTTTGCTAGGAGCCCTGATATCATATGCAACACCTCTATCTGCTTTCATGTGTGTGTATATATATATATATATATATATATATATATATACACTGCTCAAAAAAATAAAGGGAACACTTAAACAACAGAATTTTTCTGTGAAATCAAATTGTCCACTTAGGAAGCAACACTGACTGACAATCAATTTCTCATGCTGTTGTGCAAATGGAATAGACAACAGATGGAAATTATTGGCAATTATCAAGACACCCTCAATAAAGGAGTGGTTCTGCAGGTGGGGACCACAGACCACATTTCAGTACAATGCTTTCTGGCTGATGTTTTGGTCACTTTTGAATGTTGGTTGTGATTTCATACTCGTGGTATCATGAGAAGGACTCTACAACCCTCACAAGTGGCTCAGGTAGAGCAGCTCATCTAGGATGGCACATCAATGCGAGCTGTGGCAAGAATGTTTGCTGTGTCTGTCAGAGTAGTGTCCAGAGGCTGGAGGTGCTACCAGGAGACAGACTAGTACACCAGGAGATGTGGAGGGCAACAACCCAGCAGCAAGACCGCTACCTCAGCCTTTGTGCAAGGAGGAACAGGAGAAGCACTTCCAGAGCCTTGCAAAATGACCTCCAGCAGGCTACAAATGTGCATGTGTCTGCACAAACAGTTAGAAACAGACTCCATGAGGATGGTCTGAGGGCCAGACGTCCACAGATGGGGGTTGTGCTCACAGCCCAACACCATGCAGGACGCTTGGCATTTGCCACAGAACACCAGGATTGGCAAATTCGCAACTGGCGCCCTGTGCTCTTCAAAGATGAAAGCAGGTTCACACTGAGCACATGTGACAGACGTGACAGAGTCTGGAGACGCCATGCAGAGCGATCTGCTGCCTGCAACATCCTTCAGCATGACCGGTTTGGCAGTGGGTCAGTAATGGTGTGGGGTGGCATTTCTTTGGAGGGCCGCATGGTGTTAGGCTGAGAGCACAACCGCCATCTGTGGACGTCGGGCACTCAGACCATCCTCATGGAGTCTGTTTCTAGCCATTTGTGCAGACACATGCACATTTGTGGCCTGCTGGAGGTCATTTTGCAGGGCTCTGGACAGGGTCGGACTGGGACTGAAATTCAGCCCTGGCATTTTTTAAGAACACAGGCCCACGTCTTGTAACTTCTGTAATCTTGCTCTCTAGATAGTCTAAGTACAGGTCAGCAGCATACAATCAAAACGTTTAGTGTTGCAGAGCTGCATAGCCAAAAGCCACTGAATTATGGCCAATTTAGATGAGCCAATAATCATGAAATGTGTGATTATAAGAGGGCGTCTTCCTGATTATTGGCTCGTTTAAATAGGTCAGTAATCACCTGATGTAAGAGCAAAATGATTATATCACGTGAGACAATTTTTGGGAGGCTTAAAAATCAATGTTCTTGGTAGCACATTGCTCCGGGTAAACAGGACATGCGCTCCTGAGAACAGGACATTCTACGTGCACAGAACGTATTACCAGTCGCTGTGTGCACAGAGAAGTGCGTCCTCCTGTGTGAATAGGCCGTATAGGACACTGACTGACGTGTATATGGCTGGTTGGTGGTCATGTACATGCTATAGCACAGTTTTGACAGGAAAGCCTCATTCAGACGTCCATTTATCACGTACATGTTCTATCTGTGGTTTTCATTACTTATTTTCCATAGACTGCAATAGATGAGCTCATCGCCAACCCATGTCATAATCGGCATGCATTCGCGACGTGCCGTGATTCTGTGACGGACCATTGGACGCGGGCTGTCACAATATGACAGTAGCGTTAATGCAGTCCGTCAACGCTATGCATTGAACGGACTGCATTAACGCAATGTGAACCTAGCCTAAAGCTGGGGTCACACATAGCGACTCACCAGCGATCCCGATAACGATATCAACGTGTCAGGATCGCTGGTGAGTCACTATGTGATCGCTGGTGAGCTGTCACACAGACAGCTTCACCAGCGATCAGCACAGCGACGCCAAGCGCGCAGCGTCGCTGTGTTCGTTAGTTACCAGCGCGCTGATGCAGGGAGCTGGTAACTAACGTATACATCGGGTATCCAAGGGACGTGCGTCACTTAGAAACCTGATGTGTACGTTAGTTACCAGCTCCCTGGATCAGCGCACTGGTAACTAACGTACACATCGGGTATCTAAGGGACGCCCGTCCCTTGGATACCCGATGTGTACGTTAGTTGCGAGCAGATTGCTGGTCTCCCATCTGTCACACGCAGCGATGCGTGCTGGCCAGCGGGAGACCAGCGACCAAAGAAAAGTCCAGAGGTTTCCCAGAGCGATCAGCGATACCGGCATGGGGCCCGGTCGCTGATCGCTGTCACACACAGCGATCTCACTGGTGAGATCGCTGTTACGTCACAAAACTTGCGACTCAGCAGCGATCTCGCTAGCGAGATCGCTATGTGTGACGGGGCCTTAAGGGTATGTGCACACATCTTTTTCAGGCGGATTGAAAAAGCGCCACAAACCTGCCTCTAAGCATGAACTTAGTGCACAGCAATGTAAAACTACATTGCTGTCCTGCTCCGTCTGTTACTTCTTTTAACTGCTTCAGTGCTTGGAAACTGAGGCCATTAAAAGAAGTAGCACATTCTGTCACTTGCAACTATAAGGCTATGTGCACACGCCAGGAATTCCCGCGTATTTTATGCGTTTTTGCGCCGCAAAAACGCATAAAATAAGCAAGCCATTGTGTTCAATGGCATTCCACACATGCTGTGCTAATAATAATAAGGGTATTTAGTAAACATAATTTTGATCAAAATAATGTACAAGCCATCCCTCCACGTCAAGGCAACCCTTGTGGGACAGTCCTAACTCTAGTATTTAAAAAAAAAAAGTTTTTAATACTAGAGTTAGGACTGTCCCACGAGGGTTGCCTTGACGTGGCGGGATGGCTTGTACATTATTTTGATCAAAATGCTGCGCTAATGCGGATTTTTCCGTGGCAAAATCGCATTGCGGAAAAATAAACAGCGGTCTTGCGAGACCAACGTCATCAAAGGTCATTGTTGCAAGGAATCCCTGGGAATGGGACTTGTCGGGACCATCACTGAGGCCTGGGGATGCCGGAAGGTGAGAATATAAACGATTTTTTATTTTAATTCTTTTTTTACCAGGGATATGGTACCCAGAGCCCAGAGGAGAATCTCCTCTCCTCCAGACCCTGAGCAGGATGATTGGAGGTCAGGTGTTACAGACTGTAGTGATATTTTAAGTGAGCAACCTTCCCTCAGCTCTTGCTGGTGATTTGGTTTTCTTCCTGAGCATTTTGGAAGTCTGCTTGCCTCCTGCACCTTTCAGATAAGTTATTTGTCTGCCTGAATCTTTTTGCATTTGCTCCATTTTTTGCTTCTCTCTGATTTCTGCCTTGTTGGTGTGAGTCCAGCCTGGCTCCCTGCTGGGACCTGTGCTGGACTCTGTTTCTTTTGCCACAGCTTATGTCAGTCTTGCAGAATTTCTAATCCCCTGTTATATCAGTATCTTTTGTTTGCCTCCAGTTACACCAGAGTTCTGATTTAGTGGGGGAGAGGTCGTGTGGCCTCAGTATTTTTGCATATCAGACGTGTTGGAATTTTTCTTAGGGTTTTTTGCATGATTGCAGACAGTATCCTTTCCTGTCCTATTCTATCTAGACAGTTTGGGCCCCATCATTTGCTTAATCTATTTTCTGCCTCATCTTGTCTCACCGGCAATATATGTTCGGGGGCTATCTATTCCTTTGGGGTCTACTCCAGGGAAGTTTAGCATTCCCCTTTCTCTCTTTAGGCTTAGTTAATTCTTTGGCTGTGCTGAGGCGTCTAGGGCATCGTAGGTACGTCCCACAGCTAATTCTAGTTGTGTTGTCAGTTTAGGGGTCTGCAATCCGCTAAGTCACCAACCTCTCTGGTTATCTGGTTGCCTCGCCTTTTCCCCTCGGTTACCTAATCATAACAGAATCACTGACCTAACTGTAGATTCTAGGGTACTCTAAAGAAGGAAAGAATAGTAAATAAAAAAAAAAAAAATCGGAGAATTTCTGCCTATCTCTCTCAGTTGTCTGCTGTGGAACCTAAAGTCCCTATTCCTGATTTACTTTCTGGGGATCGGTCTAAATTTTTGAACTTTGATTAATTGTAAACTGTTTTTTGCCTTAAAACCTAATTCCTCGGGGAACTCGGTGCAGCAGGTTAAAATTGTCATCTCCCTGTTGTGCGGTGACCCTCAGGACTGGGTTTTTTCCGACACCTGGGATCCTGTTCTGGCTAATGTGGATGCGTTTTTTCAGGCTCTGGGGTTGTTGTATGATGAACCTAATGTTATTGACAAAGCTGAGAAAACCTTATTGGCATTGAACCAGTGTCAGGAAGTGGCAGAGATATATTGTCAGAAATTCTGTAAGTGGGTGGTCCTTACTAAATGGAACGATGATGCCCTAGCCGCTCTTTTTCGTAAAGGTCTGGCAGAGACCGTAAAAGATGTTATGGTGGGATTTCCTGTCCCCTCTGGTCTCAATGACTATGTCATTAGCCATTCAAATTGACAGACTTTTACATGAATGTAAAACTATGCGAGAGGCGGTGTTGCCTTTCGAACAAACTTCTGAGCCCATGCAGTGTGATAGCGTTTCTAGGGCTCAACGTCAAGAATTTAGAAGGCGTAATAAGTTGTGCTTCTTTTGTGGGGACGCCTCTCATACTATTTCCATCTGCCCTAAGCGGGAAAAATGTTTTGCTCACTCATTTGTTTTGGGCAATGTACAGCCTGAATTCCTTTTGTCGGTTTTCTTGATCTGCTCCTTATCTTCATTTTCTGCTAAGGCATTTGTTGATTCAGGAGCAGCCCTGAACCTGATGGATTTTGACTTTGCCAAACATTGTGGTTTTCCCATGGTACCCCTGCGGACTCCTATTCCTTTAAGGGGTATTGATGCTACCCCTTTGGTGGAGAATAAACCCCAGTTTTGGACCCAGGTGATAATGCGGGTAGCCCCGGACCACCAAGAGAATTGTAAATTTTTGGTGTTGCATAATTTACATGACATTATTGTGTTGGGTTTTCCTTGGTTGCAGACCCATAATCCTGTTCTGGATTGGAAATCTGTGTCTGTGGTTAGTTGGGGTTGTCAATGTGCTAGCAGTGACACTCCTGTTTTTTCTACCTCTCCACAATCTCATGATGTCCCTGACTATTTGGCTGATTTCTCTGATGTATTTAGTGAGAGTAAGTCTGCGTCCTTGCCTCCTCATAGAAGTTATGATTGCGCGATCGAGTTAGTGCCCGGTTGTAAATTTCCCAAGGGTTGGCTCTTCAATTTATCTGTACCTGAACGTGATGCTATGTGATCTTATATCAAAGAGTCATTGGAGAAGGGTCATATCAGACCGTCCTCTTCACCTTTAGGTGCCATCTTTTTCTTTGTGGCCAAGAAAGATGGCTCATTGAGGCCATGTATTGACTATCGTCACCTTAATAAAATCACTGTTAAATATCAGTATCTGTTACCCCTGATTTCCGATTTATTCTCCAGAGTGAAAGGTGCTAGTTGGTTTACCAAGCTTGACCTTAGGGGGGGCATATAATCTTATTCGCATCAAGCACGGTGATGAATGGAAGATGGCGTTTAATACTCCTGAGGGGCATTTTGAGTACCTAGTGATGCCTTTTGGGATCACTAATGCCCCTTCCGTCTTCCAATCTTTTATGAACGATATTTTCCGGGATTTTGTGGACAAGAATTTGATCGTTTTTTTGGACGATATTTTGATTTTTTTCTAATGATTGGGATTCTCATGTGGAACATATTCGGATTGTATTCTAGATTTTGAGAGAAAATGCTCTGTATGTCAAGGGATCGAAATGTCTCTTTAGCGCACAAAAAAAATTTGCTTTTGGGATTCATTTTGTCCCCGTCCGCTATTGAAATGGACCCGGTCAAGGTCCAGGCCATTTATGAATGTGTTCATCCCACTTCCTTGAAGGCCCTCCAGAAATTTTTGGGTTTTGCTAATTTCTGCCGTAAATTCATAAGTAATTTTTCTGGTATTGTTAAACCACTGATGGATTTGACCAAATGGATTTGATGTGGTGAATTGGTCTCCAGAGGCAGTCTCAGCATTTCAGGAGCTTAAGCAGAGCTTAATTCACTTCTGCTCCTGTTCTACGGCAACCTGATGTTTCTCTCCCATTTCAGGTGGAGATAGATGCTTCTGAGATTGGTGCAGGAGCCATTTTGTCTCAAAGAGATCCGGTAACCTCCAAGATGAATCCTTATGCCTACTTTTCTCGAAAATTTTCCCCATCTGAACATAATTCTGATGTGGGGAATCGGGAGTTGTTGGCTATGAAGTGGGCGTTTGAAGAGTGGAGACATTGGTTGGAGGGGGCCAGACATCAAGTTGTGGTCCTCACTGACCACAAGAACTTGATCTGTCTCGAATCAGCCAAGCGATTGAATCCTAGACAGGCTAGGTGGGTCTTGTTTTCACACGTTTTAATTTTGGGGTCTCCTTTCTTCCGGGCACTAAGAATATTAAGGCGGATGCCGTCTCTAGTTTCTTTGTGGATTCTCTTGATGTGACTGAGCCTACTACCATTCTAAAGGAGGATGTGGTTCTTTCCGCTATTTCACCCGATTTGAGACTTGCCCTGGAGGAATTTCAGGAGGACAAACCTGAATGATGCCCTATGGGGAAATTGTATGTCCCCGACCAGTGGAGGAGAAGAGTAATGTCTGAAATTCAGTGCTCCCCTTTAGCTGGTCATTCTGGTATTTATGGTACCAGAGATTTGGTGAGTCAGTCTTTTTGGTGGCCTGCTTTATCTCGTGATGTCAGGAATTTTGTGCAGTCCTGTGGGACTTGTTCTCGGTCCAAACCCTGTTCTCATTCTAGTGGATTGCTAGTGCCACTGCCGCTGTCCACGAGGCCATGGATCCATATATCAATGGATTTTATTTCTGACCTCCCTGTCTCTCAGAGAATGACTTATCTGGGTGATCTGTGATAGATTTTCTAAGATGGTCCATCTTGTACCACTCCCAAAGTTGCCATCTTCTTCTGAGTTGATGCGCTTGTTTTTACAACAAGTGGTTCGTTTACACGGGATTCCTGAGAACATTGTGTCGGACAGGGGGATCCAGTTTGTTTCCAGATTTTGGAGGGCTTTTTGTTCTAAACTGGGAATTCAGTTGTCTTTCTGCTCTGCATTTCATCCTCAGACCAATGGGCAGACTGAGAGAACAAACCAGACGTTGGAGTCCTATTTGAGATGTTTCATATCTGCTGATCAGGATGATTGGGTCTCATTTTTGCCCTTGGCCGAATTCACGCTAAACAATAGGGCTAGCTCTGCCACTTTGATGTCTCCTTTCTTTTCTAACTTTGGGTTTCATCCTCGATTTTCTTCGGGGCAGGTAGAAGCTTCTGCCAGCCCAGGTTTGGATTCTGTGGTAGAGAGAACGCAGCAGATTTGGGACCAAGCAGTGGATAAGTTGTCCCATTCTCAGGAATAGGACCATTGGTCCCCGGTTTAAAATGGGTGAGTAGTAAGGGGGCTGTATTACTCGTCAAAAAGAAATCTGACAGGTACCACGCCCCTATCAAAGTGTATCAAACACGCCCCTTTTATACAATTTGATATCAAATTGTTATAAAAGGGCTGTGTTTGATACACTTTTATACAATTTGATATCAAATTGTATATAAAAAGGTATTATAGGACAAAATATTTATATGTTGAATTATTTTCTCTTTTATTCTACTTTTAATAAAGTAGAATAAAAGTAGAATAAAAGGATCATGATTGAATCACTTTTATATCATTCGCTATTGTTTGATATAAAAGGATGTGTTTGATACGCTTTTATATGACCAATAAAGGAAACTTTTACAGCCATTGGGTATTTTATTTATTTGACCATTATTTTAATAAAGGAAACATTTGATTCGAATTGTAAATAAAAATGAGAGATGCTATTTTTATAAAAAAGATAATAGTGTTTATTGAACAACAATCAAATACATTTTTATAAAGCATTACATTTGGCATTTATACTGTTATTTTAGAAGCACAATCAATTATATTTTATTTATCACACAGCTCTGCACTTAATCAAATCAATATATACATATATATATTTATATATATATATATATATATATAAATATATAATACAGGGCAATATAAGCGCTGTGTGTATTTTCTGTGCTGCTTGCATTTCAGTGATGCAGAAGGGGAGCTAGGGCAGATGTAACAACATCCTGGGAGCTTTCCCATAGGACTTAAGGAATGCAGAAAATCGAATACAGACAGGATGTACCATTGCAATACAATAGGGACTAGGTATTTTAATTGAACAGACCATAAAGGTCAAAGATGAAAAGAGATACAGATGTAAAGATGACAATATGATAAGTTGTTAAGGTATGGACTTATAATAGGGTTACGATATTTTAACTGAACAGTCCAGAAAGGTCAAAGTTGAAATGACATACAGATGTAACCATGACAAGATGATAAGTTGTTATGGTGTGGGCTTACAATAGGGTCACGATATTTTAATTGAACAGACCAGAAAGGCCACTATTTACCCAACTATCTCAACAAAAGCAACTGATAAACAGATGTCACTGCAACCTAGACACTTTCCCGTGTTAACTTCATTTTAATAATAAAGGAATCCTACATATTGCACAGTGATAAGCAACGCTGCTTAAATATAAAAGAATGTTTGCAGGGGGAATAGTTTGATTCAAGTAAATCTTGCTTTACAGATTTATATACTAAATTATCATTATGATTTAAGTCATCAGTAAAATGTTGCAAAATCTCATGGAATGAAAGGCCCCTTGCAAGTTTCTTTAGGATATACACGCAATAATGGCCGCACACCGTGCTATAATTATTTTGAATTTGCCTGTCTTGATAGCAGAATAATTCGCTATTTCTCTTTAGGAAGATTATAAATTCATCCGGAAAAAGTATGCTGTCTGGTGAGAGGCCATAACTGTCAAAGAATATTGCATTCTTTTCATTGCAAAGTAAAATTAATATCCAATGTTTGCCGCTCTGATTGGACCGGTCTGTATTTACGATGTACGCCGCAGGCCTCTGAGTTACTCTATTTGACGGTAGCAAGTCACACGGATACACCCCATGAAATATGGCCTCTGTATAGTGATCGGCTTTCAATAACGTAGCGAGCTGCAGGGAATCCATCATCAGTAGAAATCATACAATACTTCACGGCGGTTATTAATTTCTAGAATAGATGAATTCACACCGTATACCACCATATTTATCGTATGAGGGGTGGCTAGCGCAAATCGGACTTCAGAACGCAGGTTCCCAGTTTTTATGAGAGAGAAGTGACCTCCAGGTTCTTGGTCGGCTGATAAATCAAATGCAAAAAATGTATAGCCGTCCATAAATTCTTCTCGGTCAATTGCCAGTGCACAATCGGCCTTCTGCTTTCCAGAAATATGGGCAAGAGCCATATACTCTCTTACAGCTAATTCAATATTGAAATTAGGTTGGAATGGCTGGGAGGGTATCTGCTGACCATCCAAATATAAAGCCGCATGGTTTACATTATAATGATGAAAGTACAGTGGATTTTTATTATACGTCCCGCTAAAGGCCTCATTATCTACAAAGCCCAATATAATTACTCGCGGAATAGCTCCTAAAAATAGATTTTCTATATTAGAAATTCGGGTGCCCCCAGGTATGCTGTACACTTTCATACAGGCCCTATCAATAGCATATTTTGCTGTAGCAGATAGTAAGGCCTGAGAGTGACCAATCCTCACAGCGGGAGCCACCTGGACTCTTTTTACATAGAGACATGCGTTCAGAATCTGTACTTTGAGCGGGTCTGGGTCAGCAGAAACCAAACAGAATGCATCTTTATTTCGTGTCAGCTTGATTTTAAGGTCAAGTCCATTCAATATAAGCTTCGGCTGATTAAAAATGTCGCTAAAAATTGGACCGAGCAAATCGACGGGCTTCGAGTGAGCTACTGCATGAGCCCGCTTGTTGAAGCCCACATTGGCGCCATCCAGGATTCGTACATCATGATGTCCAGCGGTATCTTTATAGAATAATCCTGATGTGAATTGCGAGGCTAAAGTCTGTGCGCTGTAATTTAGCAGAGTTTCAATGTAGGCCCTATAGCTGTATAGATTGTCTGATTGTGAGATGAGGCGATCACCCAGGGTGACATCAACTTGATTAAAAAGAGTCGCTAATGGATAGTTAATGAGAGCTACACGGGCTCCATCCGCGATGGCAGAATTATCTTGTTTTACGACCCGGCAACTTATGTAAAGTAGGGTATTATTTAAATCATAATAATATTCACCACTTCCCGATATGAAAAATTCAAGTGGTGCATTGTCTGCCAGAGCTGCAATAGGCTGAACTTCAATGAATATCGATTTCTCAACAGAAACCTGCGTAGGAGGTATTTGAAAAATATCCAGTTCTGATTTCATGCACTCCACCGAAGCATCATGTATGAAGGCCATGTTATATATAATATATTTATTTTATATATTTTTCCTAAAAGATGTCTTCAACACTGCGTCTTACTCTTTTCTGGCGTTTGCGTCTTGCGGGTGTGATTTTATTCATGAGCATTGGTGGTGGCGAATAGCGAACACGCCTTTTTCTTTTTTTCTGTTTTTTAGCAACATAAACAATACCGGAGCCTTCCTGAGGAGGTGTGTTTAGCCTAATCATAGCGGCTGCTGAGAAAGAGGCAATGGCGTCCTTAGCAATATTTGAAACAGCTGTCTTTACATGGGGTTTTACTAATTCGAGTCCTTTTCTCAATAGAGGAACCGCTTTTCTAAATAAGCCTCTAAATATTCCTGCAAGTCCAGCCCCATACATGTACTCATCACCCCGAAATCCCTCTAATCCGTGACCTGTCTGAGCAATATAGTAGCGGGCATAAATGGCCGGATCTCCGTAAACACGTTGCGACACCATTTTGACGTGTCAATCACGACGCGGTCTGAAATGTAATCGCAAAATAGTTTTTCCGTACTTGAATTTAACAGGCGTACCCTGATCAGTCAAGATAGAGATGCTTACAGAATCAAAGTGCTGTTTGCATAGAGGTACATAATCAGGTCTTGTGTATTGAAGTGTGATGATCTCCCCACTTTTACCAGTCACCTGCGCAGTTCTCAGAAGCTGGACGTAAGAATCTCCGACTAGTTGATGGTTAATAATGTCTGAGTAAACAAATAAGGTATAAAATCCGTTCATGATATCTGCGTAGCTCTTCTTGGGGCTAATCACACTATTATCATAGGCCTCAATATAAGGTGGTAGTCCTAAAATATGAGACAATTTTGGGCCTGGAGCAAAATGTATCGTGGGGGAATCCGATAGAGTAACACTTCTCCTCACTTCGTCAAAGCGGAGCTTTAACCCCTCCGGGGCAATCTTAGAATTTTCAATCCTTTCATTAATAGCCCTTATAAGGTCCGAAATATTTAAATAATAGCCTGCTTTTACGAAATATTCTCTTAGAACATCCCCTCGTTTTCCAAGAAAAAATGTGCCTTCGCTATTTTCGAAAGTAAACCAGGTGTGGGGATACTGAAATTCTGTGAGGGCTACTTCATACGGGCCTACAAGATGTACAGGCTTTGCCAGTTTAGTGGTAAAATTCGAAATCGTGTTGTCTGGGAATAGCTTACTTGACGCATTACACGCTAGGGTAATATAAAATGATCCAGAATCCATGATTAGAGGTCCGTCAGCTGGTTTTCTTTAATCCAAGTATTAAATTTTTCCGGATATCCCTTCCATTTAACGAGATACAGGGTGGACCCTCTGACGCGCTTTTTTCTTAACACTTTTTCTATTTTGTAGATGCGATTCTCATCCGATGTGACTTTTTGTAGTTCCTCCTTATAAAATGACCCAATCACAGGTTCTCCGTACAAATCCACGATTTTGTAGAGGGGGAATTGGAATTTTGTGTTAATTTCGGATATGATAAATATTTCATCGGTATATGATTGTTCATATGCTTTCATAAATGTACGTTTATATTGGACCAAACGTACATTGTCGCCAATTTTAAAAGAAGGATTAATACGTTTATTTTTCATGCTCGAGTCATAAATATTTTTCCATATTTGTAGTGAATTTTTGCTTGTAACATCAATTGGTCTACATCGAATGGTAGAATGATAGGTTCGATTGTAGCTATCAACCAAATCTGGTAAAATATCAATATACCTATTAGTGTTATTTTTTGTAAAATACCGCCACATTCGAGTTTTTAATGTACGATTAAACCGCTCCACAATAGAGGCCTTAACTGCATTATTCGTAAGATAATGTAGAATATCATACGTTTTACAAAGGCGCTTCATCGACGAATTAATAAATTATTTGCCCCGATCCGTCTGTAATTTCTTCGGTATGCGCTTATCATTTTGAAATATCAGCTCGAATGAACAGGCTACAGCGGCCCCAGTCTTGTTTGATAAGGCTACGCACCACGCAAATTTTGATAGGCAATCAATCACGGTAAGGATATATTTAACATTATCATTTTCCTTCGAATAGTCAATTAAACTCACTAAATCTCCTTGCCACAATGCATCCATGTTTGAGACCATGATCTTATTTGTCAGAAATCTTTTTCTCACAGGTTTGTGCAACAAATAGCTATCCTGGTTATTTAACCAATCACGCACAATTGATTTTTTAATTCCGTAATCTCTAGTTTCTCTATATAATTTATCAATTCCGCCATAGGAGCCGGAGGCATTAGGAGTAAAATACTGGTTCTCTAATATTTTTTCATTGTGTCTAGAAGACATCGTCTCATGAACCAATGCCGTCTTTATCAGAAAATCAAAATGTATAAAATGAAATTAAATGTGGAATGTAATACAAATATATCATGCTTGATATCATTATAATATGAGTATACCATGATTGTTTGGGCCAGCATGATGGGCTGTAACTGGGAGGCTCTTGTGGGTGTTAACTGGAGGTGTAGACTTTCTGCTGATTGCTTGAGACCTTTTGGTGAGGCGTAACTGGGCTGTGAATCTAGGTGGAGCGATCCTGCTGTCTGGCTTTAAAACAGGCCATTAGGTGGTGCCCTTACACACATTCAGCGGCTGAGACACCATTCCTGTTATACTGGACAGCAACTTCTACTCTTTAAAATAGTAAGTATTAACACATTATTTAATTAATATTGTGGTCAATTGCTGTATAGTAATATTTATTATATAGGATATAATTGTATTTTCCTTAGAATAGATTTACTCATTTAGAAGAAATTTAGATATTTAATACAATATTTATTTGATGTATAATTATTTAATTGATGTTCACCTATAATTTTATTTGCCTTTTGTATCAATTATCATATAGTATATAAAATGTATTTCTTCGGCATAGACTTAGATTATAATTTATTTTATAGTACTTCCCACCGCATAGTTATAGTTAATAATTTTAAAAGTATAATAGTATTCTCAATTTAAATCATTTTAGTTAAGATGGAAGCCTACGATTTTGAACAAGCCGAGCCTCTTCTTACGAGCACACAATGCGACCAACTAGGTAGGTCTTATATTGAATATAATGAACGGAGTGTTAGACAATCTGATTAAAGTTTTGTTTTGTATATTAATTATATAATATTTTGCTCTTTTTCAGAAGAGTCACTAAACAGCGCCTTTCCTCAGTTACTTCAGACTTTGGATTCCATAGATGCATACCCTTTAGCACCTTTTAATGCTGGCGGAGAATCAAGTACTGCAACTTCACATTATGCTATCACTGGTAAGCCGTATATTTGTATAATAACTGCTTTAATCATATGTAGACGTGAAACTAAATACAATTTCTCATACAGATGCTGAGATGCTGCAAGCGGACGATAAGCAAGAAAACGTCCATGTTACTGAAGAGCCTTTAAATCTGGTGAATCCGCTGCGGAGGCAACAAACATATCAAAAAGGTAAGAACATATGGAAAAAGTAACATCTCTTTGAAAAAAAGAGTCCGTATGTATGTAGGGATGAAATTTCCCCTAATTTCTTATACAGGTGACCAACACTTGAAAGAATGCTATAATGTTGATGGGCCCATGGTTTCTAACAATCCTAAAAAGCCGCGGAAACCACGAAACACATCGCTCAAGATTAGGGCACCCAGGGTTTCTATCAGGCCTAGCGGGAAACCAAAAAATATGGCGCTGCTGTTTCGAAAAGGTACTGTGAGCTTGAAAACAATAGATAATCAGTATCGTGAAGAAAATCATTTCAGGCATGTCTAATAGTTTTATTTTATTTACGGCAGATAAACGAGCGGCAAGAAAAAGGCTATATTCAAATGAAAATACATACATCCCACTGACGGTGAATAGTGAGACGACTATTAACCCAGAGCGTGCAGAAGACCAATACCCAGAACAATCTTGTAAGTATATATTTCGTTTTTCTGTAATAATGATAATAATCTTTATTTATTTAGAGCTTACATATTCTGCAGAGATTTATAATTCAGCTTTTCCTAGACATCCAGGCATAAGTAACAGTTATCAAAACAATAATTAAAGCAAAATTAGTGAGGCCCCTGCTCATAAGGGGTACAACCTAAAATACTATCTTTATACAAACACTTATATGTGTTTCTTCACTATCTGGTACATGTAACATTTCCATTGTTACTCAAGCTTCATGGACATCTGACACATGTAACTTTTTCTTTTAGATACAAAGAATATGCTAAAAAAAGATGCACAGCCGTTGCTGCAGCCTCAAGTACTGCAGGAGCGTACTTACGGGCCAACGCAGATCCCCCCACAAAGAGTTAATCCGGCAGTGAGATCAACTCCGCTTTCACCAATCATTGTTCTGTCGGATGAAGAAATTCCTCTGAAACGCAAGCAACCTAGGAAGGCGGTACCGAAGTCTTCGACCCGAAAATATAACGCCGCCTCAGCTGCACCCAATAATACACATTCAATCATTTCCGTGGACGGTGTGGCACAAGCTGAACGTGAAGCCATCAACAGAGAAATTGATCAGCTTGCTGAGGGTAAGAAGACCTCTAATCTGGACAATATACGTGTGTGTCATACTATACACCCTGCAGATATTACTTTTGCAGGAACGTCTAATGAATTTGCAATTGTACATCCTTTAAAGAGACGAACAGTATCAACCCAGACCCAGGGGGCAAGTAAAAAACAAAAAGTACATAATACCCCAATTACCCCTGGGTGGCCTGAAGAACAGTATAAGGTGTTTCATGATATGGCGCCTCAGTACCTAAATTACAAAAACGTTATTACTCATCTTAAATATTTCTGTGACACTTATGAAAGGTTACAAACTGCAGCCCCAACACCTGACATTGTTGATGAGCTATATGCATTCCAAAGAGACTGTGCAGATGGTCCATCAGTCTTTGTGAAATCAAATAAACATAATTCAATGTGACTAGGCTTGGTTGGTTATGGTCTGCAGAAACTGTCTAAAATATCTCCACAAAGGGGTTATAGATCGAGAACAATTAAACGCGCTCAAAGGTTGTTGATTAGCGCAAGACGATCACTAGCAGCTAGAAGCCTGCGAGAGCCAACTCACAGACCGATAACTACACAAAACCCTCAGCTGTTGATACATGCACAGAGTCCCTCATTTCACAGCCATGATCCCCCTAGGGGTGTTAGCCCCGATGTGTCTCCAATCGCTCAAAGCTTTGAGCCTCTTGAAACACAGGCTGAAAATGTACATGATGTTGCAGCTGACGGTCATGTTGATGAAAATGTACGGGACATAGATGAAAATGGACATGATGATGCATCTGATGGTTATGTTGATGATAATGTACAGGACGTAGATCATTCAGTATTTTTACAACATTTTTATCACCATCAAAGAGATGTCCGCAATTTCAATGCTCGCATGTATATTGATCATTTCAGATTTGTAAATTTAGACCGCATTCAATCATTCGTAGAGGCCCTAAACATTGTGCATGGAGCCATTCAGTCTTTACTGGACAGAGTTATCAGAGACATTGACCGTGGAGACTTTGTTCAGTTAAGGCTTGAAGGCGGTGACACGTTAGATCCCATTTTCACTACAAAACAGACAAGGGAGGATTTTAGTTCTGAAGCATTCTTAAATGCCGTAGCTCGCACATTGCAAAGCAATGCTGAATGCTTAGCAAACAGCTCCCTGAAATTAGTCATAACAATTATTAAAAACAGACGCGGCGGCATAAAAAGACGTCTGAAATCTATAGCGAGTAGTCAAATCATTAAGCAAAAGAAACGATGGCTTTACGACTATAATAATTACAGCACAAATTTGTGCTTTGCCGCTAGCGTGTGCGCCCTGATCACCAACACCGATGTTGGTGATACAGTTTTACTGAATTGTGCTAAATCCATACACGCGGCCCTGGCCATCCCTGAGGACCAGCTTATAAGTTTTAGTGATATTGAAGCTTTTGAGAAACATCTGGGTGTCAACATTAAAGTATTATACTACAGTCAGGGCGACTGGCGATATTTTCAAACAGGTAATACCCCTAGTGCTAGAACTATTTTCATATTGCATCATGATAATCACTACTACGGTATCAAAAATATGAAGGGTTTTATCGGCGCGGATTACTTTTGTGAAAGATGCAATTCGTTGTTTCATCACAAATTTAATCATTCGTGTCAATATTTTTGCAAGGCTTGTCAAAGAGAGAGTTGTGTGGAGAGAACCGACACGGATCAGCCACCTCGCTGTCCAATTTGTCGTGTGTTTTGTCGGTCCAGTGAGTGCTTAGACCTCCACACTCATTTATCTGCAGATAATTCAACATTCTGCAGACTTAAAATATTTTGTGATAAATGTCATCATTTTGTCCCCAGAGAAAGTGATTCTGAACATAAATGTAAAGGGTTGCGCTGTCCTGTCTGTCACAGACGTTTAAATAAATTTGATGAGCACCTTTGTTACATGCGCCGGTATGTACCAAAGGAGGCGACAGATCAATATATATTTTATGACTTTGAATGTATGCAGGAGACAGGTACTCACATCCCAAATTATATTTATGCTACGACGCTGTATGGTAGCCCCTCCTGGGAGTTTGAAGGTAAATCAGCAACTCATGATTTTGTGCAATTCTTTACATCCGGTAAATTTTCTGGATATACGTTTATAGCCCACAATGCTGGAAGATACGATGCATACTTTATTGTTAAGGAACTGATTTCTGAAAAACTCTGTGTGAAATTAATATCCCGAGGTGGCCGTCTCTTGTGTGTAACACTGCCTGATTTGGAACTGAGGTTTATTGACTCCCTAAATTTCATACCGATGAAACTTAGTAAGATGCCACAGGCTATGGGGTTCTCAGGCTCAAAAGGACATTTCCCCCACTTTTTTAACACCGAAGAAAATCAAAACTATGTGGGCCCCCTACCAGCTGTAAAATATTATGGGGTAGAGTACATGTCACCTAGTGAGAAAGGGGAATTCATGGAGTGGTATGAGAAACAGGAAAATACAACTTTTGACTTTAATTCTGAACTAAAGTCTTACTGTAAACAAGATGTTGAGATTCTGAGACACTCATGTGAACTTTACAGGGAGCGTGTCATGGAAATGACGCAGAAAAATGTTAAAATATACTGTAAGCAAGAAAAGAAAAAAATTGAAGTGTCCAGATGTGTTGATCCTTTTCAACTCGTAACCCTTGCATCTGTATGTATGTCAATGTACAGGTTTAAATTTCTTCCAAAAAAGACCATTGCCATTTTACCGGGTGATAATTATCACAAGACACAAAAACGGTTTTCATCACCCGCTATACAGTGGCTCATGTATGTATCCCACACAGAGAACATAGCAATCCAACATGCTTTAAGAGGTGGTGAAAAACGAGTTGGGAAATATTTTTTAGACGGTTATGCCTATGTTAATGAGAGACATATCGCATTCGAATTTCAGGGGTGTTTTTATCATGGGTGTCCAATCTGCTATAATGAATACGATTCAAATAAGGTCACAAACACCTCCTATGGTCAATTATATTATGCCTTTTTAGCTAAAAAACGTTTTCTGCAGTGGTGTGGCTACACAGTGAGAGTCCTGTGGGAACATGAATGGAATGAAATGATTCAAAAAGATTCTAATCTTCAATCATTTCTTCTCCAAATGGAATTCCCAGTCCCTTTAGACCCCCGCGATGCTCTTTATGGGGGTCGTACTAATGCCATTAAACTTTATCACCAACTGAAGCCTGGGGAGACGCTACATTACTATGATTTCACCAGCCTGTATCCTTTTGTAAACAAAACTAAAACATATCCCATTGGTCATCCACACATTATCTATGAGGATTTTGGGTTCATTAAAAAATACTTTGGAATTGCCAAAGTCAAGGTCTACCCTCCGAGGGATTTATTTTTTCCTGTTCTACCGGTAAAACTCAACAAAAAATTATTGTTTCCTCTATGCTACACATGCTCTGTAAATTCGCAGACAGAGGAATGTACACATAGTGATGAAGAGCGGGCTCTGACAGGTACATGGTGCACTATAGAGCTTGAGATGGCCATAGAGAAAGGCTATAGGATAGCCCACATCTATGAAATTTGGGATTTTCCTAAAACCAGTGACCGCCTGTTTTCTCGGTACATTAAATTACATCTTAGGGATAAGCAGGAGGCCTCAGGCTATCCTAGCTGGTGCACTGATGACAGTAAGAAACAACAGTACATTGATTCCTTTCTTGAAAAAGAAGGGGTTCAATTACGCTCTGAAAATATAGGAGAGAACCCTGCTAAGAGACAGATCTCCAAACTTTTCTTAAATTCTTTATGGGGAAAGTTTGCCCAGAAATCTAATTTACCATGCACCAGCATTATTAGCGATCCTGATGAACTGTTTCAACATGTTTTTTTACCGTATTACGATGTTTCGATGTTGCATTTTATTGATGATGAAACCGCAACAATAGATTGGAAATATACAGAAGGGCACCACACCATCAACAAGAACACAAACATTTTTATAGCCTGTTTTACAACAGCGTATGCTAGACTAGAGCTTTACTCTCTGCTGGACAGGCTGCAGGAAAGGTGCCTTTATCACGATACTGATTCTGTTATCTTTGTGCAGAGAGAAGGTGAGTGGAGTCCTCCTTTAGGTGATTACCTGGGGGAATTGACCAGTGAGATACCTGATGACACTTACATCACTGAGTTTGTATCTGCAGGCCCAAAGACCTACGGATACAAACTCAACACCGGTAAAACTGTCTTAAAAGTGAAGGGAATAACATTAAATGTTGGTAATGCTCAATCTATTAATTTCAGCAGTCTAAAAGATCTTGTTCTGGACTACCCGCGTAATTCTGATTCTGAAACGCAAAAACGTATTGTCGTAGAGCAGCCCGGCATTGTGAAAAATAAAAAGTTCTGGTCCGTTGAAACAAGACTTCTTCGAAAAACCCAAAAGTGTGTTTACACAAAGCGCAGCCTATTAGACGATTTTACCACCGTGCCATTTGGATATTAATTGTGACTCATGATGGACCCACGTTTGCAGCATCCATTCTCGTGTATTCTAGCAGGCCCGTCTAATTCTGGAAAAAGTTACTTTGTAAAACAATTGTTACATAATATTGACACTCATTTTTCTCATAAGCCTGATAATATTGTTTGGTTTTATTCCTGCTGGCAGAAACTATATGATGAAATCTCTCTTTCTTTTCCCTTCATCAGATTTGTGGAGGGTCTGCCGCATACATTCGTAGATGATGAATTATTCCCTCCTGAAAAGGTAAATTTGACTATTGTTGACGATCTCATGGAGAGTGCTAGTGATAACTGCGAAATAGAAAAAGCATTTACCAAGTATGTCCACCACAGAAATCTCAGCATTTTCTACCTGGTACAAAACATATTTTGTCAAGGAAAGAAAAGCCGCACGATAAATTTAAACACAAAGTACATGGTCCTTTTTAATAACCCTCGGGATAAATTGCAAATTGTAACACTAGCGCGACAAATGTATCCAGGAAAAACACGCTATTTCTTAGAAGCTTTTGAGGATGCCACGCGGGTGCCTTATGGGTATTTGTTGCTAGACTTAAGAGCGGATACCCCTGAGGATCTTCGCTTGAGGACGGGCCTGTTTCCTCCAGCGTTACCAGCTGTGTATGTTCAAAAGAAAAATACTTCTAAAAAGTGAATTTTAAACAAAATCAGACATTCTACACTGCGACCATAGTGTTGTAAAGATGTCGGAGAGAATACGGCGTAACTGGAAGCTCTTAAAAACACTGGTGAAAGCCCCACCTTCTATCAGAAAATCTATTTTGTGCAATGCGAGTCATGATTTAATTACAGCTATAGGGGAGATTGCATTAAACATCTTAAAAGGTCGAATCCCTCTGAAAGAGCGACAAAAAAATATACTAAAAAAGTGGCGAAAAGCTATAAAATCCATGAGTAATAAATCTCACAGCATAAAGAAAAAGAAGCAGCTACTGAAGCAGACTGGTGGCTTTATAGGTCCTCTTTTAGGCTTTGCAATCCCAATAATAACAAGCCTGCTTGCCGGCAAATAATGGAACATACCGAGAAAATGTATCTTGTTCCCAAGCAGGAGCTAATCAAACTTCGGCCCCCTATCACAGACATTCGCCAAAGCGTTATCCAACGTCTTGATGGTGAAATTAGTGAGATTTTACAGCGTCGTGACATGCCGGATGACGTGAAAATTAAAAAATATAGTGATGTACTGCAAAGATACTTGGTTCATGCTAAACAAGATGCTAAGGAGCTATCAACTTTAAAGATCATTAACACTCCAGAATCTGATCACCAACAATTGTCAAATTCACCCGTTGATAAAAGCCCCGCTGTCAATGAAATTGTAAGTCATGTAAATCAACGATATAAAAAGAATGCAGAACTTCTACTAAACAAGATGTTGCAAAACACAAATATTACATCGTGGAATGATAAAAGTGAGTTTATTTTCAAAGGAACTGTAATACCCGGCTCTAATATGCTGGATTTGGTGCGTAACACAACTCAGAGCCATGCCCTAACTGGCAGGAATTTACCAAGGGGCTGGAATACATTTATGCACGCTATGGCCGAGTTAAATATGCCATCCACAGTTGTGGGCAATTCCGCAACTAGAGTCCATTTAGATAAATTAAAAATGCCCATGAATGAAACTGATGGCGTGTATAATCCTCGAGCCCTATCCACCCCCAGTCGGGCGATCCGTCCTTTACACTTCTCACCATTAGGTATCACACAAGGGCCACTGATGCCTAAAAAAAGTACTGTTCCATTACTACAGTCCATGTGGCTCACTATGTAACATTGGTTCTGTTCAATTGTAATGCATTAAATTATTATATAAGAAATGTGATGTATATATTTATAATATTAAATATACAAATTGTTATATACGAATGTAACGCTTTTTGTAACACTTTATACTGTCCTGTATTATATATATTTTGATTTGATTAACTGCAGTGCAGTGTGATAAATAAAATGTAATTGAATGTACTTCTAAAATGACAGTGTAAATGTCAAATGTATTGCTTTATAAAATGTATTTGATTGTTGTTCAATAAACACTATTATATTTTTCATAAAAATGGCGTCTCTCATTTTTATTTACAATTCGAATAAAATGTTTCCTTTATTAAAATATTCACCATATAAATAATACACCCATTGAATCGATACTAATTAAAGTATAAAATGTCTATAAAAGGCAAACATTTGATTCCTTTATTAAAATATTGGCCATATACATAATATGCCCAATGAACCGATACTAATTAAAGTTTAAAAAGGATATAAAAGGGTCCTTTATTGGTCATATAAAAGCGTATCAAACACATCCTTTTATATCAAACAATAGCGAATGATATAAAAGTGATTCAATCATGATCCTTTTATTCTACTTTTATTCTACTTTATTAAAAGTAGAATAAAAGAGAAAATAATTCAACATATACAGTGGGGAAAAAAAGTATTTAGTCAGTCAGCAATAGTGCAAGTTCCACCACTTAAAAAGATGAGAGGCGTCTGTAATTTACATCATAGGTAAACCTCAACTATGGGAGACAAACTGAGAAAAAAAAATCCAGAAAATCACATTGTCTGTTTTTTTTTCATTTTATTTGCATATTATGGTGGAAAATAAGTATTTGGTCAGAAACAAGCAATCAAGATTTCTGGCTCTCACAGACCTGTAACTTCTTCTTTAAGAGTCTCCTCTTTCCTCCACTCATTACCTGTAGTAATGGCACCTGTTTAAACTTGTTATCAGTATAAAAAGACACCTGTGCACACCCTCAAACAGTCTGACTCCAAACTCCACTATGGTGAAGACCAAAGAGCTGTCAAAGGACACCAGAAACAAAATTGTAGCCCTGCACCAGGCTGGGAAGACTGAATCTGCAATAGCCAACCAGCTTGGAGTGAAGAAATCAACTGTGGGAGCAATAATTAGAAAATGGAAGACATACAAGACCACTGATAATCTCCCTCGATCTGGTGCTCCACACAAAATCCCACCCCGTGGGGTCAGAATGATCACAAGAACGGTGAGCAAAATCCCAGAACCACGCGGGGGGACCTAGTGAATGAACTGCAGAGAGCTGGGACCAATGTAACAAGGCCTACCATAAGTAACACACTACGCCACCATGGACTCAGATCCTGCAGTGCCAGACGTGTCCCACTGCTTAAGCCTGTACATGTCCGGGCCCGTCTGAAGTTTGCTAGAGAGCATTTGGATGATCCAGAGGAGTTTTGGGAGAATGTCCTATGGTCTGATGAAACCAAACTGGAACTGTTTGGTAGAAACACAACTTGTCGTGTTTGGAGGAAAAAGAATACTGAGTTGCATCCATCAAACACCATACCTACTGTAAAGCATGGTGGTGGAAACATCATGCTTTGGGGCTGTTTCTCTGCAAAGGGGCCAGGACGACTGATCCGGGTACATGAAAGAATGAATGGGGCCATGTATCGTGAGATTTTGAGTGCAAACCTCCTTCCATCAGCAAGGGCATTGAAGATGAAACGTGGCTGGGTCTTTCAACATGACAATGATCCAAAGCACACCGCCAGGGCAACGAAGGAGTGGCTTCGTAAGAAGCATTTCAAGGTCCTGGAGTGGCCTAGCCAGTGTCCAGATCTCAACCCTATAGAAAACCTTTGGAGGGAGTTGAAAGTCCGTGTTGCCAAGCGAAAAGCCAAAAACATCACTGCTCTAGAGGAGATCTGCATGGAGGAATGGGCCAACATACCAACAACAGTGTGTGGCAACCTTGTGAAGACTTACAGAAAACGTTTGACCTCTGTCATTGCCAACAAAGGATATATCACAAAGTATTGAGATGAAATTTTGTTTCTGACCAAATACTTATTTTCCACCATAATATGCAAATAAAATGAAAAAAAAAACAGACAATGTGATTTTCTGGATTTTTTTTTCTCAGTTTGTCTCCCATAGTTGAGGTCTACCTATGATGTAAATTACAGACGCCTCTCATCTTTTTAAGTGGTGGAACTTGCACTATTGCTGACTGACTAAATACTTTTTTTCCCCACTGTAAATATTTTGTCCTATAATACCTTTTTATATACAATTTGATATCAAATTGTATAAAAGTGTATCAAACACAGCCCTTTTATAACAATTTGATATCAAATTGTATAAAAGGGGCGTGTTTGATACACTTTGATAGGGGCGTGGTACCTGTCAGATTTCTTTTTGACGAGTAATACAGCCCCCTTACTACTTGGGTGATATGGTTTGGTTGTCCTCAAAAAATATTCCCATGAAGGTTGCATCTCCAAAATTCAAGCCAAGGTTTATTGGACCTTATAAGATTTTGGAAATCCTTAACCCCGTTTCTTTTCATTTGGCTCTTCCAGTTACGTTTAAGATTCATAATGTCTTTCATAAATCTTTGCTGAAAAGGTTTGTGGGGCCAGTCGTTCCCATGGCAGTGCCCCCTGACCCTGTACTGGTTAAGGGTAATTTGGAGTATGAGGTAGAGAAGATATTGGATTCTCGTCTGGCTAGACGGAGACTTCAGTACTTGGTCAAGTGGAAGGGTTATGGCCAGGAGAATAATTCTTGGGTCTCTGCTTCTGACATCCATGCCAAGAGATTGATTTGTGCCTTTCACGGGTCCATCCTGATCGGCCTGGTGGCGTGGATGAGGGTTTGGTGACCCCTCCTCAAGGGGGGGTACTGTTGTGAATTCTCTTGCTCGGAGTTCTGAGCCGAAGCTCCCGCTGCTCCCTCTGGTGGTTGCTGAGAGTAGTGGAGCTGGCCAGGTGGAAGGAAGTTCCCCACCTGATGATGATAATTGGAAACCTGGGATTACTGGCTGGGAGCATATAATTGAGCTTGCTGCTCTTGGAGGTTGCTGGTGATATCTTCAGTGTGCATTTGGAGCTCTTTTGTCCCCTGCCTGACCTGCATGGTTCAGCTAAGTGATTCTTTTGCTAATCCTTTGCATCTAATCTGGTTGTGTCTTTTTTTTGCTTTCTGTTTTGCTGCTAGGGTTCAGCGTGCTCCCTGCTGGGGGCAGCAATGGGCCCTGCTTCATATGTTGCAGCTTGTTCAGTCCCCTGTTAAGTTAGTATCTTTTTGCTTTGCTGCCAGTTTATACCAGAGTGCTGATCTAGCAGGGGTGAGATCGTGTGATCTCAGGTTTTTTGTGTATCAGTAGTGTTGGACTTTTTTGTGTGTGATTGCAGACAGTATCTTTTCTATCCTGTCCTGTCTAGACAGCTTGGGCCCCACAATTTGCTCAGTCTGTTCTCTGCCTGTGTTTGTGTCTCATCTTGTCTCACCGACAATATGTTTGGGGGCTGTCTATTCCTTTGGCAGTCTGCTCCGGGGGCAGTTTAGATTTCATCTTTCTGTCTTTAGGCTTAGTTAGTCCTCCGGCTGTGACGAGTCATCTAGGGCATCGTAGGAACGCTCCACGGCTACTGCTAGTTGTGCGGATAGGATCAGGGGTCTGCAATCTGCTTAGTTATCAACCTCTCTGGTCTTCTGGTGGCTTAGCCTGTTCCTGCCATCCTCATCAGTGACCCATTCATAACAGACGACTTCCTTGGTGCTGTACGGTGGCGGAGGGATGCCCTGGAAAGACAATTTTAGACTTTGTCCCAAAATACTGCCAAATTGTGTTTCTGAAAAACCCACCTTGGAGCTATTGAACTTTAGCTTCTCTTCTAGTTCCCTGTAATCATTTTTAAGGACCTTGCACCTCCCTCTAACTTTGTCACTGGTACTTATGTGTACCATGACTGCTGAGTTTTCCCAACTGCACCCAGAAATCTGTTTATCTCATTGCAATATGCTGAACCCGAGCACCCGGCAGACAACACACTGTTGTTTGGAATTCACAGTCTCGGCAGCAAATGACGCTGTCTGTCCGCTTAATTATAGCGTCCCTTACCATCAACATGTTTGGCCTTTGCTGCACTCCAATTTCCCTCCTTCCTACAGCAGTTGTTTTCCTGGTTGCTAGGAGAAATATCCTGCTGTAGTGATCCCAGTCCTGGGCTTGTATTCCTGATATCAGCCAAATAGGCATATTTACTAGAGTGTGCCAGATCAGGACTGAGCTCCCTGGCCACTTCTAACTGTTACCCAGCTATCTACCTCTGGAACCTGATCTTTCTCACCTCCTCCCTCCTCCAAATCATTGGCCCCAGCCAGAGCAGCTAGGTGAGCTCGAAACGCCTCTCCAGGTGTGCAATGGTCCTGAGTGTTGCAAGCTGCATATTTAGATCCATTACCTGGGCTTCCAAACATGTAACTCTTTGACAATGAGTGCAGATACTGTGAAGGAAATAATTAGCGTATTTTTTGGATTATAAGACGCACTTTTTCCCCAAAAAAATTTGGGGGGAATGGTGCGTTTTATAATGCGAATATACCTTACTGGTACCGTTGCTGCAGGCCGCAGGCTGGGATGAGGGGGTGTCCGGTGCTGCTGCGGGTGTTTCCAGTGCTGAGAGGGCTCTGCCGACGTTTTGTGAAAGGCCAGAGCCCCCGCAGTTCCATGGTTTCCTATGCGGTGGACTCTGGGAAAATGGCCGTTGGGGGGCGGCGCATGCGCAGAAGGAGATGTCAGCACCAAGATCTTGGGAGATGAGATTTCAGTGCTGAGATCTCATCTCCAAAGATCTTGGTGCTGAGATCTCCATCTTCGCATGCGCCACCCCGGCAGCCATTTTCCCAGAGTCACCATATAGGAAACCAAGGACATTTTGTGAAAGGCCAGAGCCTCCGCAGAACCGGACACCTCCACAGTACCGCCGGATATCCCCATATCACCGGACACCCGCAGCAGCACTGGACACCCACAGCGGCGCGCCGCACATCGGAACACCCCCTGATCACAGCCTGCAGTATCACCCCACTCCTGCCTCCTCCAGCAGCGACCCTGGGACCCCACTTCACTGCAGACACCACCCCCGGTAAGCAATAAGACGCATGGATTATAAGAAGCACCACCATTTAAAAAAAAAAAACAATTTCTATTATTCTCCTCAAAATTTGGGGTGCATCTTATAATCCAGAGCATTTTGTAATCCAAAAAATACGGTATTTGATCCCTTGCTGATTTTGGAAGTTTGCCCACTGACAAAAACATGAACAGTCTATATTTTTAATGGTTGGTTAATTTTAACATTGAGAGATAGAATATCAAATATAAAATCATAAAATCTAGAAAATCTCATTGTATAAATTATATAAATTTATTTGCTTTTTGCAGTGAGAAATAAGTATTTGATCCCTCTGGCAAGCAAGACTTAATACTTGGTGACAAAACCCTTGTTGACAAGCACAGCAGTCAGTCGTTTTTTGTAGTTGATGATGAGGTTTGAGCACATGTCAGGAGGAATTTTGGTCCACTCCTCTTTGCAGATCATCTCCAAATCATTAAGATTTTGAGGCTGTGGCTTGGCAACGTGAAGCTTCAACTCCCTCCACAAGTTTTCCATGGGATTAAGGTTTGGAGATTGGCTAGGCCACTCCATGACCTTAACATGCATCTTTTTTGAGCCACTCCGTTGTTGCCTTAGCTGTATGTTTTGGGTCATTGTCTTGCTGGAAGACCCAGCCACGACCCATTTTTAATGTCCTGGCGGAGGAAAGGAGGTTGTCACTCAGGATTTTACGGTACATAGCACCATCCATTCTCCCATTGATGCTGTGAAGTAGTTCTGTGCCATTAGCAGAGAAACATCCCAAAAAATGTTTCCACCTCCATGCTTGACAGTGGGATGGTGTTCTTTGGGTCATAGGTAGCATTTCTCTTCCGCCAAACACTGCGAGTTGAGTTAGTGCCAGAGAGCTAAATTTTTGTCTCATCTGACTACAGCACCTTCTCTCAATCACTCACAGAATCATCCAGGTGTTCATTGGTAAACTTCAGATGGGCCTGCACATGTGCCTTCTTGAACAGGGAGACCTTGCGGGCACTGCAGGATTTTGAACCTTCAGGCTGTGTGCACACGTTGCATTTTTTTTGCATTTTCGCGGTGTTTTTCCGCTGCGGAATCGCGGTGAAAACGCAATCCTATGGGATACCGCAATGCTGTGTTAATGCTGCAGATCTTTCCGCTGCGGAATCGCATAGCGGAAAAATCCTCAGCATGCCCATTCTTTTTGCGGAATCACGGTGATTCCGCACCCATAGGAATGCATTGATCCGCTTACTTTCCGCATGTGGCTATGCCCACCATGCGCAAAGTAAGAGGATCATGTGTGGATGGTACCCAGGGCCTGGAGGAGACCCCTTCAGGCTGTCTGAGTAGGTTAAGCACCTGACTCAGATGTTCCAAAAACTTAATGTGGAACATCATACCATGGCACACACCCAGCAACAATTAGCAGATACTGTGCAAGGGGCTGTTTCTGCTGGTGCCCTGGGGGTGGGGGGGGGGTCAGGATGTTGCTCTGGTGTCCCCTGAGACCCCAATAAAATTGTCAGATACATTCTCAGTGGACAAGATGGAATTTAGAGTTTTCAAGTAGGGGTGCAAGCTTTATTTTTCCTTAAGGCCCCGCTCCTCTGGGGATGAATCTCAAAGGGTGGGGGGTGGTTATGTCCTTACTTAGAGGGGCTCCCCAAGCCTTGGCTTTCTCCCTTCCTCCCTCGGCCCGAGAGATTCATGATGGATGCTTTCTTTGAAGCTTTGGGGCATATTTATTATGAACCGGACAGAGTGCGCCTGGCGGAGGACATGGTGATGAGTGTATGCCAGGGGAAGCACTCGGCTGAGTGGTTTTGCCTGCAATTCAGATGCTGGACTGTGGAGGTCTCCTGGGATGATGCTGCCCTACGGGGTTTGTTCCGGAGAGGCTTATCCAAACGTCTGAAGGATGCCCTGGCATTTCACCCTCCGCCAGACTCTCTCGAGGACGCTATGATCCAAGCTGTACGTATGGATCGCAGACTATGGGCAAGGGGGGGTGATGCAGCATGAGACCCCATTATTCTCCAGCGGTAAAGGAACTGATGCCATGTCTGAACCAATGGAAATTGGTGCAATCCCCCTGAAGGAAAAGGAAAGGAGATGCCGCGAGAAAGCAGTTATGTTTTTACTGCGGGGAATCTGGCCACTGGAAGAGGAATTGTCCTTTCTGTCCATCATCCTCCAAAGTGACGGGAAACGACTAGGTCTGGGTGGTGATCAAGGAAGCTACCCAGACCTTCAGGTACATTTTTCCTTATACTCTAAAATGTTGCTAAATGTTGAACTGTTGGTGGATGGTCGTCATTTTTTTCTACAGCTTTGGTGGACAGTGGTTCTTCCGTCAACCTGATCAACTCCCGCGTTATTACCCAATGCAAGATAGGGATAGTCAGGCTCAAGACCCCACTCAAAGTCGTGGCCATTGACTAGTCATCCCTTACCCAAGCTGGGATTGTGTTTGTGAAACCTTTTCGCTTCAAAATAGGCTCTTCTCATGTGGAGGAGTTAAAATGTTTTGCTTTGGACAATCTGCTCTCTGGGCTGGTACTGGGGATGCCGTGGTTGCAATGCCATAACCCTGTCATTAACTGGGAAATGAAAGATATTATGTGGGGACTAGTGATGGGCTAGTAGCATCATTGCTCGGGTCTCCCCAAGCATGCTTGGGT
Source organism: Dendrobates tinctorius (assembly GCF_039654945.1). Taxonomy (NCBI): domain Eukaryota; kingdom Metazoa; phylum Chordata; class Amphibia; order Anura; family Dendrobatidae; genus Dendrobates; species Dendrobates tinctorius. The sequence goes on from NW_027361771.1 coordinate 11,003,249, forward strand.
GATCTCCGAGTATTTTGGCGTGCTCGGAGATTTAGTTTTCCTCGTCTCAGCTGCAGGATTTGCGACTTGTAGACAGGCTGAATACATGTGGGAATTCCCTAACAAACAGGCATTCCACACATGTATTCAAGCTGTCTAGAAGTTGCAAATCATGTAATTGAGTCGACGAAAACTAAATCTCCGAGCACGCCAAAATACTTGGAGAACACCCGAGCATGCTCGGGGAGACCCGAGTAACGAGTATACTCGCTCATCACTAGTGGGGACCCATCTGTGTCAATTCCTGTCATAAATCTACTTTGAGTGTTGAACCACTAAATGTTTCCGTTTCGTCCGTCGGTCTGGACGGTCGATGGTCCATACAACAACCAAAAGGACTTCGAGGAAGTGTTTTCTGAAAGCAAGGCCGAGGCTGTACCACCACATAAACCTTATGACTGAGCCATCGATTTAATCTCTGGGGCTAAACTGCATAAAGCCCGTTTGTTTAATTTCTCAGGGCCGGAACGATTGGCCATAAAAGAGTATACTGCTGAGAGCCTGTGCAAGGGGCATATACAGCCTTCCTTTTCTCCTGTGGCTGCCGGATTCTTTTTTGTTAAGAAAAAGGATGGCGATTTACGCCCCTGCCTCGACTTTCGGGAAATTAACAAGATCACTGTGAGGAATACTTACCCCTTCCTCTAATTCCGGATTTGTGTAATCAACTCTCTGGGGCTAAATGGTTCTCCAAACTTGACCTTCGGGGGGCTTTCCATCTGATAAGGGTTCAAGAGGGGGATGAATGGAAAACGGCCTTCCTCACGTCCGAGGGGCTTTTTGAGCGTTTGGTGATGTGATCTGGTCTCACTAATGCCAAAGCTGTTTTCCAAAATTTTATTAATGTGATTTTTGCAGACCTCATAGGCCATTTTGCAGTAATTTATTTGGATGACATCTTGATATAGTCTGCTGACACGCATGCTCATTTGCATCATTTAAAAACAGTACTCCAGAAACTCAGAGAGAACAAATTGTTTGTCAAACTTGAAAAATGTTCCTTCTTTGTACAAGAATTATCTTTTCTTGGGCTTATTGTGTCATCTGAGGGGTTTCGCATGGATCCAAGAAGGTGTAAGCTATTGTAGAATGGGTTTAACCCCGGGACCTTAGGGGACTCCAGCACTTCTTGGGATTTGCTATTACCATAAATTTATCAAAGGGTTTGATAAATCTCTTACAGACCTCACATGTAATGGGTCAGATGTTAAGAATTGGTCTCCATTGGCTAAGTCTTTTTTAACCTTGAAGAAGTGTTTCATGTGTGCCCCAATTTTGGTACAACCAGACCCATCCAAACCATTTGTGGTTGAAGTGGATGCTTCTGAGGTGTGGGTGGGTGCAGTGTTGTCCCAGGGACTTGCTACCTTAACTAATCTTATGCCATGTGCCTTCTTTTCCAGGAAGTTCTCTTCGGCCAAGAGAAACTATGATGTGGGCAATAGGGAACTCCTGGCTGTTTAGTTGGCATTCGAAGAATGGAGGCATTTTTGGGAGGGGGCGGTCCATCCCATTACAGTGATCACAGACCATAAGAATTTGGCATATATTAAGTCCGCTAAAAGGTTAACTCCCAGGCAAGCTCGTTGGTCGCTTTTTTCGAGATTTCAAATTTTCTATAACTTTTTGTTCTGGGTCTAGAAATATTAAAGCGGATGCCTTGTCATGTAGTTTCGAGCCAGTGTCCACCCCTGAGCCGCTGTCCTCCATTTAACTTGGGGTGGTGGTGACAGAGGTTTCGTCAGAGCTGGAGCAGGAAATTGCGGAGTCCCAGTCTTTGGCTCCGATGTCCAAACCTGGAGGTAAATTATTTGTTCCCGAACAGTTGCGGTATAAGCTACTGTGGGAATTTCATGAGTCTAGGCTAAGTGCTCATCCAGGTATTTCAGCTACGCGTGAAGCAGTGGCAAAGGTTTAATGGTGGCCTTTAATGGGTTTTGATATTAAAAAACATGTTTCTGCGTGTGGTGTCTTTGCCCATTCAAAGAGCTCTCATTGCCGGCCGGGGGATTGGTGCCTTTGCCAGTCCCGGAGAGGCCATGGACTCATCTGTCCATGGACTTCATTACTAATCTCCCTCCTTCCCGGGTAATACTGTGGGTCGTTGTGGACATGTTTTCCAAACAGGCCCATTTATACCTATGGCAACCTTCTTGCCTTCAGCGGAAACTTTGTCCAGATATTTTCTTCTACATGTGGTACGTCTGCATGGTGTGCCGATGAATGTGGTGTCCGACAGGGGGGTATAGTTCATGGCTAAGTTTTGGAGGGCTTTTTGTAAAAAGCTGGGGATCTCCTTGTCTTTCTCTTCGGCGTATCATCCTGAAAGTAACGGCCAAACTGAGTGCACCAATTAGTCCCTCAAACAGATCCTTCGGTGTTTGACCTGTTTTGCAGGATGACTAGTGTGATGCCTTGCCTCTAGCGGAGTTTGCTTTCAACAATAGGGTGACTCAATCCACTGGTAGGTCTCCATTTTTAATCAATTATGGGTTTAACCCACACTTTGGGGAATTCGCTCGTTCGGACTCTGGGTGTCCTGGGGCTGAGGGGTGTGTCAAACGGCTCAGTAATCTGTGGTCAGAGGTCTGGCGAAATATCTCTAAAGCTCAGGGGAAGTATAAATTTTTTGCTGATAGGAAAAGAAACTCGGACTAGGTGTTACAGCTCCTTTTGGCTTCTCTGAGGCTTTTTATAGCCTCTTTGTGGGTTAATGCCTTGTCGGTTATACTTTTGCCCTCGGCTGAGTGTGTCGACCCCGGTGTGCCTGTGCCTGTATTCTAGCCTGCTTGTATGGTTCTGACACGGTTTGTCTCCTGTTGTGATGTTGCCTTCTGACTCGGCACAGTTTGTCTGCTCGCTCGATTTCTGACCTCTGTGCTGTCTTTGGTTATCTCTGTTAGTCTGCTCCCATTGTACTGCTTTGCCTGACCCGGTTTAATGACTTCGGCTTGTCGTGGACTTCTCTTTTCCATCATTCCCTGCTGTCATGTGGTACCCTCTTTCCCCTCTACTTCCCGGGAGTCTCTGTCGCATCCCGCTGTCCTCCCTGGCAGTGCCGCTCTAGGCCCCACCTCCATCCCCTCTAACCTGCAGTCACGTGCCACAGATCCTGTCAGCGTTCTCCCTTCCCGTTGTGCTGTTCCCCCCAGCACTGTTGAACCGCTAATGGTCCTCTCCGCTCCCGTACGGTGTGGGAGTTGCAGCTCAAGGTCTAAAGAGCCACCCGTCCGCTACTGCTTGGACCGCTCAGGCTGCTGGTGAGTTTCCACCTGGCGGTCCCTTGACATTAGCTTTGGTGGATCTAAATTCCTCAACAGCAGAATAGGTGCTCCAGGTTTTAGAAAGAGTTCAAGTGGAGAAAGTCCTTGTGGTTTCAAGGAGTTGAGGAACTCTTTTGAATAGAATAATGCTTGATCAGGGTCTGTTACTATATCCACTGACTTGTAGGTCGTGCACATACCTGGAAGGAGACTTAAAATTTTAAGATTGATCTTGTTTACACTATCGTTTTTCAGAGCTAGAATAACCCTTTCACACAGCCAGCCAGACTTTCTGAAGTTGGATTGAATGTTTAGAAAAACCTTTTCATTTAGCTCCTCAACTGATGTAACAATGTAGCAAAAGTTGCTTGGAAACATATGACCAGTGGTTGAATTTATTGGTGCTTTGCCATCTCCAATAGTCAACAGCTGGCTTGAGAACAGTCCAGTAGAAATATTGGCTATCACGTGGACCCTCATATTTGTGTTCAGCGACATTTTCTTCACATGTCTCCAAAGGTATGATGCTTTTAGGCAGGCACTGAGTTCATCTGCAGGGGTTGATCTTGGTACAACAGCTAGTGTTTGTCGAAAGTCACCTGCCAAAACCACAACTACACCTCCCATGATAGAATTGTTTCCACACAAGTCTTGCAGCAGTCTGTCCACTGCTTCCAGAGCCCTCTTGTGTGACATCATGCATTCATCCCAAATGATGGCACTGCACTTTTGAAGCAGTTTGGCCTGTACTGATCTTTTGGGAATGTTGCAAACTGGGCTGTCACTGTGAGACAGCTTAAGTGGTAGCTTGAATGTCGAATATGCCGTCCTACCACCAGTTAAAAGTGTAGCTGCAAGTGCAATCTTTTGTTGTTGCCGAAATTTTGCTAGGAGCAAGTTTATTAAAAATGTCTTTCCTGTTTCACCTGGTGCATCTAGGAAGACAAATCGCACTTTTGGTAGTTGCAGTGAAATTTAAAATTTGGTTGTAGGTGTTTCTTTAGTCTGGTACCAATATCTCCTTGCACATTTGGTTAGCGTCCTGATTTCTTGTTGGATTTGGTAAGCCAAGTAGGTGTAATACTTTTCCAGACATTTTCATGCAGTGGTCCTCAAGGAGCATTAAATTTTGTTGAAAATGTACTCAGTGAAGTTGATAAGTTGCTGAGGATTTTCCTTTTTAACCTGCATGAGGATGTCCTCACTGAGATCAGTTTTGAACTTTGTCCAAATGTCAAGGGGAATTGAAATGTTACAGGTTGTTAGAAGAATAGCAAAGAGGTGTCTTAGTCGCTAAGGGGTTTGTGTGGCTGCTGCTTCACTGAGGGTCATGTGCCAGTTTGCATCATTTTCCAGAAGTCCTCGTCTTTGACAAGCTTCCCTGAATGTTTCGCAAACATGGCCTCCGACAGTCTTCAAGTCAGAAAATGATGTTGGACCCTTGACAACATGAAGTAACATGCACAGGTAGAAGCACCCTGCATATGACGGGTGAATAGTGTAGACGCGCCCAAGAGTATCATTTGCTTTGACACCTGGATGGCCTTCAACCTCAAGCCCGTTTCCTTCGTTCCAGTGTGTTTCTGGATGCGTTCCAAGTGTAGTACTTTGATAGATCACAGTAGAGTATTGTTTTTGCAAATGTATCTTGTTGACAAAGTTCAAAAAATGCCAAGAGGGTGGTCTTAGGAGCTGCTGGATCAGGTTTGCTGGGTCAAAGTAAACCCTCTGTCCATGTTCCAAGAGATCACTGAGATGCATAACTGGTGGGTTTTGCTCACAAATAGAGAACCCTAGAATTTTCCAAACAGCTTCATTGCTGCTTATGTACCTACCCATCTGGAATGCCTCTACTTCATCAATAGTTCCATTTTTCTGGAGTTCAATCACTGCTTGATCACTTCCTTTGTAGACATATGTGCATATGTTCTTGATTGATTTCACAGAGTGGCAAGATTTGATGTTGATGTGGGCCTGGAAAATTTTTGAGAGCAGAGGATTGTAAGGCACCACCCACTTGTTGTCAATTTCTATCTCTTGGAGTGATGATCCAACCCGCATTTTGAGCTTTGCTATGAAACTACCATCTGGTCCAGTTTGTGTTTCTTGGACCAGGTTTCATGGGCAATTCTTTGAACACCTGCCATCAACCATGCAGGGAGACTTTTTATTGAGATTCCCACAGGGACCATGGATCATGTTCTTTGTGATGATGTCAAACAGCAACAGGTCATTCTCAGGGTCTAGCAATTCTACACTGATAATATTGTCAATTTCAGTGGGTTGTATTTTAAGTTTCAGCCAGATCAAGATATGGGCATGAGGAAGGCCTCTTTTTTGCCATTCAACTGAATATATCCAGCACTGTCTCACCAAAAACGTGTTTTGTAATCAGATGAACCATTTTTGCAAGTTTTCTTTTGAAAACTCATGTCATGGCGATGGACAGTTTTCTGGCCTGGTAACAGGTGCTCTCTGATTTCCTCCCTATTAGGATTGCAGGTAAAGGTAATGAAAGGATCTGGATGGCCAAACTTTCTTACGCAAGTCATTGCATCCTGCGCGTATTCATGCATGTGCCGTGGGATTCCAGTGAAAGTTGATGGTAGGATTACCATTTTACCCTAGTCATTTGGAACAGCATCATTTTCCACAGCATCTCTAAGGTGAATGTATTCCTCAGCTCCGAGCTTCTTTTGATTTTTGATTTAGTCGGGTATACAGAAGACGTTCAATCTCAATTTTTGCATACATGTCAACAATGAATTGGTGGAAGAGATGTCTGCATTTGAGGATGTGATTTTCCTCACCAACTCTTGTCATAATCCTATTGGCATAAAAGTCAATGGCCGACACTTTTTCCCTGAAGGGTTGCCTGTTGAAGGATTTTTCTGAGGTATTTCAAAGTGATAGCCATCCTGCCCCTTCCAAAAGATAATTGGAAATTGCAGTGCATCATAGGACCTGTGAGTTTCTGCCACCTGTTGCAAACCATTACTCCTTTTCTAAAGCACAATGTCACGACTTTGAAACTCATTACTCGCAATCAAAATAGCTACCTCATCAAATGTGGGGGTACGCTGCTGATGCTCACCTTGTGTTTTGTCAGCTCTGATAACAATTTCGTAATCGTCACTTGGCATGCATTCAAGTGCACTCTTGAAAGGTTGAACATATGGATTGTTTATGTGAAGGAACTGCTGCAAGTTAGTGACAATATTAAGGCGAGTGTTTGGAATTAAAGAGCATCTCTGCTGAACCTCTGCGTCTATATTTCCCATGAAGTAGAGTTGAAGAAATTGAGGTTCTTTTCCTTGTAATGGAAGAAGTGAGCCAATTGAGTGGTAAATCTGTCCTTGAACTTTGAATGTGGGCATAAATCAAGTTGAAAAAAACTTTTCTTTTTGCACCAAATGATGTAATTTGGAAGGAGTTGTACTTCCTGATGTTGTCCAAGAAATGGTTTGATATTGCAGTGGTGCCTGTCATCAGAGACTTCAGGGGATCTGGTGGTGAGAGGAGAGGAAGCAGTTTTACCTTGCCATTTGCAAAGCATAAACCTGGCGGTTCATCTTTAAACTTCAGGGTATTGCAGTACATGCAGACCACATTCATTTTTCCGATGTTAACTATTGGATTATCCTGAGAGTTAATGTCTGAGTGGTAGCAAAAGGCAGAGTATTTAAAATTTCCAACCTTTTCCTGTGTCCTGGTAGAAGCAGTTGCGATTCTCATGTCTACACGTCTTGCGTCTCTCTGCGGAGACATTTCAGTGGCCCTTGAGGAAGCAGCTTTTGTTCTCATGTCTGCTAGTCTTGCTTCTCTCTGCTGAGACGTATCAGTGGCCCTTGAGAAAGCAGCTCTTGTTCTCTTGACTTCAAGTCTTGCTTCTCTCTGCTGAGACATTGTCTCCCTTTCTTCCATTTCTGTACTCATACCTGCATGTCATCTCCTCCTGTATACGGTATATACTTGTACCATTACATCATCTTCACCATGGCAACCTATTATGACATCGTCGCCATGGTAATCATTATGACATCGTCGCCATGGCAACAATTATGACATCATCGTCGACACACACTCAGAGATATATATATATATACACACACACACACACACACACACTAGCTGAAGACCCCGGCGCTGCCCGGGTATAGTAACTAACTGTGGATAGTTATAACAAATTATAATTATCCTCCATCCCATAGTCCCGTGCCCATATACCCAACATACCTATCCTCCATCCCATAGTCGAGTGCCCATATACCCATCACACATCCTCCATCCCATACCCATATACCCATCATACATATTCTCCAGCCCATAGTCCCATGCCCATATACCCATCATACATATTCGCCATCCCATAGTCCCGTGCCCATATACCCATCACGCATCCTTCATCTCATAGTCCCATGCCCATATACCCATCATACATATCCTCCATCCCATAGTCCCGTGCCCATATACCCATCATACATATCCTCCATCCCATAGTCCCGTGCCCACATACCCGTCATACATATCCTCCATCCCATAGTCCAGTGCCCATATACCCATCACACATCCTCCATCCCATAGTCAACCATTATGACATCATAATGAGCGGCGGGGCTTGCAACCTATGATGACATCAGCGTCGCCATGGCAACCATTATGACATCATAATGAGGGGCGGGGCTTGACACACACACTTTTTCCCCATTATGTAGATAGGGGCAAAATTGTTTGGTGAATTGGAACGCGCGGGGTTAAAATTTCGCCTCACAACATAGCTTAGGACACTCTCGGGGTCCAGACGTGTGACTGTGCCAAATTTTGTGGCTGTAGCTGCGACGGTGCGGATGCCAATCCCGGACATACATACATACACACACTTGAGCTTTATATATTAGATTAGCTGAAGAGCCCGGTGCTGCCCAGGCATAGTAACTAACTACGGTTAGTTATATCAAATTATGATTATATCTATATCTTAAATATATATATATATATATATATATATATATATATATATATATATATATAAAGCTGAGTGTAGAGCCCCGCCTATTCCACATAGCCACATTCACTATAATATCCCACATCATCCCATCAGCCAGAGCCACCGGACAACTACCACTAATATCCCACATCATCCCGTCAGCCAGAGCTACCGGACTACAACCCATAATATCCCACATCATCCCGTCAGCCTGGAGTCGGAACCAGAGCGCTAAGTGGAAAGGTCCTAACTTCCATACTGGGGATCCCTTTAATAGAGGCCTGGCATCAGAACCAGAGCGCTGAGTGGATTTGCCCTGACTTCCATACCAATGATCCCTTTAATAGAAGCCTGGGGTAAGAATCAGAGCGCTGAAGGATTTACCCTAACTTACATACCGGAGATCCCTTTAAGAGAGGCCTGGGGTCAGTACCAAAGCGCAGAGTGGATTTTCCCTCACTTCCGTACCGATGATCCCTTTAAGAGGGGACTTGGGTCAGAATCAGAGCGCTGAGTGGATTTGCCCTAAATTCCATACCAATGATCCCTTTAAGAGACACTGGGGTCAGAACAAGAGCTGAGTGGAACTGTCCTAACTTCCATACCGGGGATCCCTTTAAGAAAGGCCTGGGGTCAAAACCACAGCGTTAGATGGACTTGCTCTGACTTCCATACCAATGATCCATTTAAGAGGGAAGATGTGCCTACGGGATGGAGGATGTGTGATGGTTATATGGGCACGGGAGGGGGGTTCATTTCTGTCATGTGCTCTCTGCTCCTTTCAGGGGGGCAGACAATAGCTGGGAGCTTAAGTTCCCAGGGATGCTAGATTTCTCCCACCATGTCAGTGTCTGCTGAGGTGTTGTCAAGTGGGAAAACTGTTGGCCATAGCAACCAATCACAGCTCAGCTTCTTTTAACCAGTTCTGGTGAAATGAGAGATGCTTAGTGAATGGTTGCAGGGAAACTGTTGCTCATAGCAACCAATCACAGCTCAGCTTCTTTTGAACAGCTCTGGTGAAATGAAAGATGCTTCGTTGGTTGGTGATACACACACACTGCTCAAAAAAATAAAGGGAACACTTAAACAACAGAATATAACTCCAAGTAAATCAAACTTCTGTGAAATCAAACTGTCCACTTAGGAAGCAACACTGATTGACAATCAGTTTCACATGCTGTTGTGCAAATGGAATAGACAACAGATGGAAATTATTGGCAATTATCAAGACACCCTCAATAAAGGAGTTGTTCTGCAGGTGGGGACCACAGACCACATCTCAGTACCAATGCTTTCTGGCTGATGTTTTGGTCACTTTTGAAAGTTGGTTGTGCTTTCACACTCGTGGTAGCATGAGACGGACTCTACAACCTACACAAGTGGCTCAGGTAGTGCAGCTCATCCAGGATGGCACATCAATATGAGCTGTGGCAAGGTTTGCTGTGTGTCAGCGCAGTGTCTAGAGGCTGGAGGTGCTACTAGGAGACAGGCTGGAGGTCATTTTGCAGGGCTCTGGCAGTGCTCCTCCTGTTCCTCCTTGCACAAAGGCTGAAGTAGTGTTCCTGCTGCTGGGTTGTTGCCCTCCTACGGCCCCCTCCACATCTCCTGGTATACTGGCCTGACTCCTGGTAGCGCCTCCAGTCTCTGGACACTACGCTGACAGACACAGCAAACCTTCTTGCCACAGCTCGCATTGATGTGCCATCCTGGATGAGCTGCACTACCTGAGCCACCTGTGTGGGTTGTAGAGTACGTCTCATGCTACCACGAGTTTGAAAGCACAACCAACAATTAAAAGTGACCAAAACATCAGCCAGAAAGCATTGGTACTGAGATGTGGTCTGTGGTCCCCACCTGCAGAACCACTCCTTTATTGAGGGTGTCTTGATAATTGCCAATCATTGCCATTTGTTGTCTATTCCACAATTCCGCTATTTGCACAACAGCATGTGAAATTGATTGTCAATCAGTGTTGCTTCCTAAGTGGACAATTTGATTTCACAGAAGTTTGATTTACTTGGAGTTATATTCTGTTGTTTAAGTGTCCCCTTTATTTTTTTCAGCAATGTATATATATACACTATATATATATATATATATATATATATATATATATATATATATATATTTATATAGTAAGAACTTTAATTCCTTCTCTTGTATAGTCAAACAAACTAGTACAGGTCATAAAAATCATAATCCAAAGTTTATTTGTTTACATGATAAAAAAATGTGCATGATTTGTTACACTTCAGTGTGCGTCTGTTCCACAAACTCCAAGGCCAGATGCCCCCATACTGGAGGCAAAACTTCCACAGTATCCTTGTTAACAGGCTGGACTGTAAACTCGAGTCTGCCAGGAGCTGGTGGGCATGGATTTGGAACAGCTAGATCAACCACACGGTAAATGCAAGCATGTGCCAACCCGAGAAGATGAGGCTGTGAGTCTGGAGCTCGATGACAAGTAACACCACGACAGTATATGCGAAAGTGGCGAACGTTATCCATAGCATGGCTCCAATGAAGGGTTAAGCTAACAAACAGCTGATTGCTTTGCTGGTCCCTTCGCCAATGTACATGAGTCAAAGTGAGGTCAGAAGGTTGCAAAGGACGTTGTGGAGGTAGAGAAGCATCTAAAACCTACAACAGAATAAAGAGCACAGTTAATGTTTTGTATTACATTATAATACTACAGTACCACTTTATTATCTTTTGCATACCCATAGAGTAGGGATGCCAAACTCAAATACACAGAGGACAAAAAAATAAAAGCTTGGACAAAGTCGTGGGTCAACTTTGATATTTATTTAAAAAATGTCAACTATTGCAGAAGTTCTTCCTTATCAAATATAAACGATGAACCTTTTCGTAGGGAAACAAGCTTAAAGGGTGCAGTGGTAGATCGGCTCAATCGGCTGTACACTGAGGTAGACACAGGTACACTGTGACTTTAAGAACTTTGGTTTATTGTAGGCAGCATAAACCAAGGTAGTAAAGCACATACAGCCCTCTGTGCAAAATAGGAAAATGTGACTGATCATATGATTGTCACATCACTATAGGTCCTGTTAGCACACAGCAGTGCTCAGCTCTGTAGATGGAGATACGGTGGACTTTCTCCCACCCTCACTATGATTGTCCACATAAAAACCAGTCTGTAATGCAACTTTAATTTTACCTTCACAACACAGTGTGCTGGAGGAAACTACTCTGGTTTCACATCACAGATGCCATCAAGTGCAGTGACACATATCTAGCATCTAGTACTCCACCAGTTACTTTGTCACAGTGCATATATTATGTAAAAGCAGTAAAAAGCATATGGCCCAAAATTGTAATTTAACTATGGCATTACAAAGAATTAAAAACAAAAACTTTGAATAATACAAATAATAAAGTATGTTGCCAACAAAAGTGCCTCCAAGCATAGTATGCCACCCAAGCAGTGAATTCCTCCACAGTATAATCAACGCGCACGGTATGGTGACCCAATCACAGTATAGTTCCCCAACTGTAATCCCCACACAGACCTCATCACATTATAATGGATCCCACATAGTCCTCCATAGAGTATGCAGATACAGTTGAAAGTGTGATTCTGGGCAGGGCACCATCCTGTGTCGCAGGCCAATATGCTCACCCTGCGGGCCAGAGTGTGACATATGTGCCCTATAGGAAGTTAATGTGAAACATGCACTGGGGTTTGCAAAGATCGCTGACTGGTCTGTATTATCTAGCCGTTTCATCTATTTATTTGCTTAAGTTGTAGGCTTTTTCTGGGGGTGACTTGGCTAGTACTTTGGTACGTTAATCTGCTACATTATTGGACAATGTCATTATTTATTTACTTATAGTACCATTGATTCTATGGTGTTGTACATGAGAATGGGTTGCGTACAAAATAAATATATATTTGACAGTAAACAAACTAACTAAAGATAGACTGGCACAGAGGGAAGAGGACCCTGCCCTTGCGGGCCTACATTCTACAGACAATACAGTACACATTACGTATTCTTAGGAGTTATGTCCAGGAGGCCCTGCCATAACGCATGATGTCTTAATTGAGGAGACTACACTACCAGGATTACTAGCAGTTGATCTGGAAAATGTATTTCTCAAGAGTAAATTAATTTAGAAGACCAAGCAAGAAGGAAAAGCTTGAGAGTTTTTTTTCTCAGACTAGATACCCTTATTTCTCCAACGCGGCACACAAAGCTCTCATCTTCCTCGTTGTGCTTTGTTCTGGAAACATGTACTGATAAGCCAGTCAGCAAACATCCACTTAGCTGCACCTCATAAAACCTAAAAGGAAATGGTACCATCACTTAACAAATCGTCTTAATACCAGCATCTCTAGTAAAACCAATAACAATAAAAATATCCCTGTACTTTTTACAATTAGAACAGTATTTTCATATTCACTTCACAATTGCTGAAAGACACTGTAGTCAGCTGGGGCTTATAACTTGGATCACCGGCTTGTAAATGTGAAATTCAGTTGTGCTCAAAAGTTTACATACCCCGGCAGAATTTTTGCTTTCTTGGCTTTTTTTTTTTTTTTTTTAGAGAATATCATTGAAAACACCAAAACTTTTTCTCCACTCATGGTTAGGTTAGTGGTTGGGTGAAGCCATTTATCGTCAAACTACTTTGTTTTCTCTTTCAAAATCATAATGACAGCCCAAAACATTCAAATGATCCTGATCAAAAGTTTTCATACCCTGGTGATTTTGGCCTGATAGCATGCACAGAAGTTGACACAAATGGGTTTTAATGGCTACTAATGGTAATATCCTCACCTGTGACCTGTTTGCTTGTAATCAGTGTGCATGCGCATAAAAGCTGAGTGAGTTTCTGGGATCCAAACAGACTCTTGCATCTTTAATCCAGCCACTGAGGTTTCTGTATTGTGAGTCATGAGGAAAGCAAAATAATTGTTAACGGATCTACGGGAAAAGGTAGTTGAACTATATAAAACAGGAAAAGGATACAAAAAGATTTCCAAGGAATTGATAATGCCAGTCAGCCGCGTTCAAACTGTGATTAACAAATGGAAAATCAGGGGCTCTGTAAAACAAAACCACGGTCAGGTAGGCCAACAAAAATTTCATCCACAACTGCCAGGAAAATTGCTTGGGATGCAAAAAAAAACTCACAAACAACCTCAGCTGAAATACTGGACTCTCTGAAAACTAGCAGTGTGGCTGTTTCAAGATGCACAATAAGGAGGCAGGTGGAAAAAAAATGGGTTGCATGGTCGAGTCGCCAGAAGAAAGCCATTACTGCCCAAATGCCACAAAGTATCTCGCCTACAATACGCAAAACAGCACAAGACAAGCCTCAAAACTTCTGAAACCAAGTAATTTGGAGTGATGAAACCAAAATTGAACTTTTTGACCACAACATTTGGAGAAAGGTCAACAAGGCCTATGATAAAAAGAACACCATTCCTACTGTAAAGCATGGAGGTGCATCGCTGCTGTTTTGGGATGTGTGAGCTAGAAAGGCACAGGAAACTTTGTCAAAATTGAAGGAAAGATGAATACAGCACTTTATCAGCAAATACTGAAGGCAAATTTGCAATCATTAGGCCCGGGAGCTGCGAATGGGACGTACTTGGACGTTCCAACATGACAACAATCCAAAACACAAGGCCAAGTTGACCTGTCATTGGCTACAGCAGAACAAAGTGAAGGTTCTGGAGTGGCCATCACAGTATCCTGACCTCAATATCATTGAGCCACTCTGGAGAGAACTTAAGCACGCAGTTCATGCTAGACAGCCCAGGAATTTACAGGAACTGGAGGCTTTTTGCCAAGAAGAGTGAGCAGCTTTACCATCTGACAAAATAAACAAAGTCATCCACAACTACCACAAAAGACTTCAAGCTGTCATTGTTGTTAAAGGGATCAATACACGGTATTAAAAAATAGGGTATGTAAACTTTTGATCAGGGTCATATGGATGTTTTGGGTTGTCATTATGATTTAAAAAGAGAAAACACAGTAGTTTGACAATAAATGGCTTAACCCAACCACTAACCACGAGTGGAGAAAAAGTTTTAGTGTTATCATTCATATTCTGAAAAAAAGGCCAAAAAAGCAAAAATTCTGCTGCGGTACAGTACAGACCAAAAGTTTGGACACACCTTCTCATTCAAAGAGTTTTCTTTATTTTCATGACTATGAAAATTGTAGATTCGCTCTGAAGGCATCAAAACGATGAATTAACACATCTGGAATTATATAATTAACAAAAAAGTGTGAAACAACTGAAAATATGTCTTATATTCTAGGTTCTTCAAAGTAGCCACCTTTTGCTTTGAATACTGCTTTGCACACTCTTGGCATTCTCTTGATGAGCTTCAAGAGGTAGTCACCGGAAATGGTCTTCCAACAGTCTTGAAGGAGTTCCAAGAGATGCTTAGCACTTGTTGGCCCCTTTGCCTTCACTCTGCTGTCCAGCTCACCCCAAACCATCTCAATTGGGTTCAGATTCGGTGACTGTGGAGGCCAGGTCATCTGGCGTAGCACCCCATCACTCTCCTTCTTGGTCAAATAGCCCTTACACAGCCTGGAGGTGTGTTTGCGGTCATTGTCCTGTTGAAAAATAAATGATGGTCCAACTAAACGCAAACCGGATGGAATACCATGCCGCTGCAAGATGCTGTGGTAGCCATGCTGGTTCAGTATGCCTTCAATTTTGAATAAATCCCCAACAGTGTCCCCAGCAAAGCACCCCCACACCAATCACACCTCCTCCTCCATGCTTCACGGTGGGAACCAGGAATGTAGAGTCCATCCGTTCACCTTTTCTGCGTCGCACAAAGACACGGTGGTTGGAACCAAAGATATCAAATTTGGACTCATCAGACCAAAGCACAGATTTCCACTGGTCTAATGTCCATTCCTTGTGTTCTTTAGCCCAAACAAGTCTCTTCTGCTTGTTGCCTGTCCTTAGCAGTGGTTTCCTAGCAGCTATTTTACCATGAAGGCCTGCTGCACAAAGTCTCCTCTTAACAGTTGTTGTAGAGATGTGTCTGCTGCTAGAATTCTGTGTTGCATTGACCTGGTCTCTAATCTGAGCTGCTGTTAACCTGCGATTTCTGAGGCTGGTGACTCGGATGAACTTATCCTCCGCAGCGGAGGTGACTCTTGGTCTTCTTTTCCTGGGGCAGTCCTCATGTGAGCCAGTTTCTTTGTAGCGCTTGATGGTTTTTGCCACTGCACTTGGGGACACTTTCAAAGTTTTCCCAATTTTTCAGACTGACTGACCTTCATTTCTTAAAGTAATGATGGCCACTCGTTTTTCTTTACTTAGCTGCTTTTTTCTTGCCGTAATACAAGTCTATTCAGTAGGACCATTAGCTGTGTATCCACCAGACTTCTGCACAACACAACTGATGGTCCCAACACCATTTATAAGGCAAGAAATCCCACTTATTAAACCTGACAGGGCACACCTGTGAAGTGAAAACCATTTCCGGTGACTACCTCTTGAAGCTCATCAAGAGAATGCAAAGCAGTAATCAAAGCAAAAGGTGGCTACTTTGAAGAACCTAGAATATAAGACATACAATATTTTCAGTTATTTTACACTTTTTTGTTAATTATATAATTCCACATGTGTTAATTCATAGTTTTGATGCCTTCAGAGTGAATCTACAATTTTAATAGTCATGAAAATAAAGAAAACTCTTTGAATGAGGTGTGTCCAAACTTTTGGTCTGTACCGTATGTAAACTTTTGAGCACAACTGTATGTTGTGTAATGATGTGATATTACATAAATCAGCACATATGGTAATTTAATTGTAGTAACACCTAACACAGGTTTTTCTAATTTCAAGACAATTTAAAAATTTGTTTGTTTTTTTCCCCTGACAACTTTCCTTATTTTCACAAACATGTTACCGCCTCTAAAAAGCAATGGTACCTTCATGGAAGGCTAGCTGTTGTAGAAAGTTACTTGACCTCAACCGTTGTCTCTCGTAAAGAGAAACTTCTGTACAATGCACAAACTAGACAGGCCAGAAGTTCAAGCAAATGCAACTTTTTTTATTTACTTGCAGAGTGCATAAGTAATCACAACTAAGGAAGAGTAAGCCAGACGGAGAAAACTGATGACGAGGATAAGGAGAAAGACAATCCTATATTAATTTACAAAATATTGAGTAATAGTGTTTTGGGAATGTCATATCTTGAACTTACAAGCAGCCCACGCTATTCACATTTACCTTTTTAGCCAACCAAAGGTCCTATCCTGTTCAGGAGTTGTGAAAAATGTGGGGGGTTTTGAAAGGGGTTCAAGAGTATGTGTCTGATTGGGGGGTCCTCCTGGGTAAAAGAGAAAAATGAAAATGGTAACAGAAGCCAGTAACATAATCATAGTGAAATATCTTATTCATGAATTAAAAAATTGTTCTTTTCAAAAACCCACATTTACACACAATGGATCATGAACCCAATTAAGGCTGTGTGCCCACGTTGCGTTTTTTTTAAGTGTTTCCGCAGCGCTTTTAGACAAGCGTTTCTGCTGCGGAAACGCTTAAGAAAAGCATCTAATGTAATAGAATGGAAAACGCACATGTTGTGCTAATGGTGCGTTTTTTTCCGCTGCGGAAACGCTTAGCGGAAAAAAACGCAGCATGTTCATTAATTGTGCGGAATCGCATGCGATTCCGCATACATACACTGTAATTGCAAAAACGCATAGGAAAACGCATGTCAAAACGCTTGACAATCGCATCAAAAACGCGTGTCAAAAAGCGCATGCGTTTTCCCTGGCAAGGGCATGCGCTTCTGCTCAGGAAAAAAACGCTTGAAAAACGCTACGTGGGCACATAGCCTAACTGTAGAGAGGTGGCAGTCTAGTAGAAGTAACGCGACAATTCGTCTACCAGAGATAGGAAAAGAGTCCGGTGTGTATACAGTCTCTGTAGCATTAAGGACAGGTTGTGGCAAGGAGGCAATGAGCAGGCACGGAGTATAGGCGGTTTTCTATACTCTGTTGTTATGAATGGGTCACCGAGGAGGAACAACAAAACCTAAGTCCCAGAAAACCAGAGAGGTTGGTCACTATGCAGATTGCAGATCCCTGATCTTAACCACACAACTAATAGTAGCAGTGGAGCGTTCCTACGTTGTTCCTAGACGCCTCGTCACCGCCGGAGAACTACATAAACCTAAAGAAAGAAAAGGGAAAACTAGCAGACCCCAAAGGAAAAGACAGCCCCCACACATGTATTGACGGTGAAGCAAGATGAAAACACATACACAGGCAGGAAAATAGGCTGTGCAAACGATGGGGCCCGACTAACTAGAAAGGACAGGAAAGGAAAGCCACTGTCTGCAATCTGCCAAAAAACCCTACCAAAAATAATGTCCAACACGTCTGATAGCAAAATTAACCCTGAAGTCACTAGACTTGTCCCACTATATCAGCACTCTGAAATATTCTGAAACAGAGCAAAAAGAGGCCAATCTAATTAGGGACAAAAAGACAAATTGGCAAATACAGATAAATAGGAGTGGCCGTTCAGCATAGCCCCAGCAGGGGCAAGCTGACCACACAAGAAACTGAATTGACCAACAAGCGCAAGTGTGAACATTAGCAAAAAACTTAACTTTAAGAAGACTGGAAGAGAGCTGAAGTCCAAGACCTGAGAAGCAGACTGAATCACCAGCAGCAGGATAGGGCGTCGGCTGTCTTATATCCACAGTCTGATACTCCAGAGATCCAATAGTTATCCTTCTCATCAGGTGGCAGATCACTACCACTTAAACCAACCTCACTACCTCCTGTGACCACCAGAGGGAGAACGGAAGGAGAACTCTCAACTGGAGGAGCAGAAAATAAGCTCATAACACTCTGTGCCCGGGGCTGCCATCAGGGCATTACTGCCTTTACTGATGTGTGGGGTCCGGTGAGCAGAGGGCTGGACCCCATCTCTTCTGCTCACTGAGCCCCAGCGTTCAGTTAGGGTATGTGCACACGTTGCGGATTTGGCTCCATGTGGTGTACAGTACCATGTAAACCTATGAAAAATCAAATCTGCTGTGCACATGCTGCGGAAAATTCCGTGTACATTTGCTGGGGTTTATTTTCCACAGCATGTCAATTCTTTGTGCGGAATCCGCAGCGTTTTTACACCTCTTCCATTATAGGAATCTGCAGGTGTAAAACCGCAGGTGAAATCCGCACAAAATCTGCAGAAAATCTGCAGTAAATGTGCACTAAATCTGCAGGTAAAACACAGGATGTGGGACAATTTTACTATAGGTGCCAATTAAGAGATATTATTACTGTTGTGATGTATTTTATTTTTGAGGATACTGTTTTCAGTGGGCGCGTCCCGTTACTGTGTAGGGCAACATTGTCGCTATTTTTCTTCATCTTGCGTAGTGTAGCAGTTGTGAAAAAATTGGGGAATGTGCTCTAATTACATACAGAGCTCTGTGTATAATGTCCCTGTATTACCTGAACAATAACACTATATACTGTATACTATATACAGATCTCCTATGTATAATGACACTTACGGTAATATCAGTATTAAGTTTTTTTTTATTAATGATCAGTAATGTAGTATTCGGTCACTATGTGTTTGTCCCTTGTAATTGGCATTATTCTGTCACTATGTGGTGCTAATATATGGTCTGGTCAGGGTGTGTCGGTATTTGTCCCTTGTATGTGGTATTACCATCACACAGTGACCAAATAATATGTGATCTGGTCATGGTATTATTCATTCACTATGTGGTGGTAATATGTGGTCTGGTCATGGTGTGATGGTATTTGTCCCTTGTGTATGGTATTCTTGTTCATTAAAAAAAAAAAAAAAAAAAAATTTTATATATATATATATATATATACAGTGCCTACAAGTAGTATTCAACCCCCTGCAGATTTAGCAGGTTTGATAAGATGCAAATAAGTTAGAGCCTTCAAACTTCACACAAGAGCAGGATTTATTAACAGATGCATAAATCTTACAAACCAAAAAGTTATGTTGCTCAGTTAAATTTTAATAAATTTTAAACATAAAAGTGTGGGTCAATTATTATTCAACCCCTAGGTTTAATATTTTGTGAAATAACCCTTGTTTGCAATTACAGCTAATAATCGTCTTTTATAAGACCTGATCAGGCCGGCACAGGTCTCTGGAGTTATCTTGGCCCACTCCTCCATGCAGATCTTCTCCAAGTTATCTAGGTTCTTTGGGTGTCTCATGTGGACTTTAATCTTGAGCTCCTTCCACAAGTTTTCAATTGGGTTAAGGTCAGGAGACTGACTAGGCCACTCCAACACCTTGATTTTTTGCCTCTTGAACCAGGCCTTGGTTTTCTTGGCTGTGTGCTTTGGGTCGTTGTCTTGTTGGAAGATGAAATGACGACCCATCTTAAGATCCTTGATGGAGGAGCGGAGGTTCTTGGCCAAAATCTCCAGGTAGGCCGTGCTATCCATCTTCCCATGGATGCGGACCAGATGGCCAGGCCCCTTGGCTAAGAAACAGCCCCACAGCATGATGCTGCCACCACCATGCTTGACTGTATGGATGGTATTCTTGGGGTCGTAGGCAGTGCCATCCAGTCTCCAAACGTCACGTGTGTGGTTGGCACCAAAGATCTCGATCTTGGTCTCATCAGACCAGAGAACCATGAACCAGTCTGTCTCAGAGTCCTCCAAGTGATCATGAGCAAACTGTAGACAAGCCTTGACATGACGCTTTGAAAGTAAAGGTACCTTACGGGCTCGTCTGGAACGGAGACCATTGCGGTGGAGTACGTTACTTATGGTATTGACTGAAACCAATGTCCCCACTGCCATGAGATCTTCCCGGAGCTCCTTCCTTGTTGTCCTTGGGTTAGCCTTGACTCTTCGGACAAGCCTGGACTCGGCATGGGAGGAAACTTTCAAAGGCTGTCCAGGCCGTGGAAGGCTAACAGTAGTTCCATAAGCCTTCCACTTCCGGATGATGCTCCCAACAGTGGAGACAGGTAGGCCCAACTCCTTGGAAAGGGTTTTGTACCCCTTGCCAGCCTTGTGACCCTCCACGATCTTGTCTCTGATGGCCTTGGAATGCTCCTTTGTCTTTCCCATGTTGACCATGTATGAGTGCTGTTCACAAGTTTGGGGAGGGTCTTAAATAGTCAGAAAAGGCTGGAAAAAGAGATAATTAATCCAAACATGTGAAGCTCATTGTTCTTTGTGCCTGAAATACTTCTTATATATATATATATATATATATATATATATATAGAAAAAGAAATAAAAATATACCTAAAAAGAGCATAGGATGTTTTTACAAATGTTTAATAGGTTAGAATAGGATATGGCCCGTCCAAAAGAGTCTACCTTGTCATGGTAGCGGCTTAAAAACATCTTTTGTCAAAACAAAAGCTGATGGCTATGTACAGTATGTGATATGGTGTTCGATTGGAAAGGTTAATGTATGATTGGTGAGGACGTGATGCAAAAGCGGATATTTAGGGGGCCCAAAAATTTTGTCAGTATGGGGCCCTGAAATTCCTGGTGGTAGACCTGTTTGTTCCACAGCAGAGGGAGAGAGCCAAAATTCATTGTATGAACACAAGACAGTTGTTAAACTAAATTCAACTGTATCTGGAGGACAGGACCCAGAAGGTGGCAACAAAAGGCCCACTGAGTACCCAAGGCCTGATTAGGCGAGATCAACTACCAGTTAGTTTTTAACACTAGTAGTCAAGACAGGTAGATCCCAGTCCAGCATGACATATCACATCAGAATATTTTACTTGCACAGTCACTACATATAAAACAAGTATTACACAGTTTTCATTGAAATCAATGGACTATCAATTTAATGAAAGCATGCCTAATGTCCTCCAGTACAACACAAGTCTTCCTGTTTTGTGTAATGTGTACTTGCTATCACCAGGGCTACACAATAGATGAATATTGCTATGGAATATTACAAAAGCAATATAGTGCAAGCCAACATGGTTTCTGGTCTTACCAGTTATTTCAGTGACACTTTCCACGCCACAGAAAGGAGCATCTTGTGTGGACAGCTCTAGTGACAATGAGACATTGGGAGCATCCTCCAACTTGTACACGACGGACAGCATGAGTTTTTCTGGAGCTGAAGCATGTAAAGAGAACAACCTAGGCAACCCAGCCCACCCCCAAATATTCAAGGCATGAAAATATTTTACAAATGACATCAGTGACAGTTGCAGCCAACAAGCTTTATATATTCACTGAAAACTACACTATCAATCATTTCTAATATACCGTAACTAACCATAATGCTATGAATAAAATCACTGAATACAATACATCCCTAAAAGACTCCGTTCACATCTCTGTCATGGATTACTTTATAACGTAACAACACAGTGCCAGGTCCATATAGTGGACTTTTGGGTTGCCTCAGTGTGTCAAACAATTTGACGTTAAAGGGAACCTGTTGCGTGAAAAATGCTTTGAACCTGCAGATATAGGGTAGATTTACAACTTAATAGAATTCTGAAGCTGTTCGGCCCCTGCACCGAGAGACCAGTTGCCGGGAATAAATTAGCTTTACTTCTCCGGCAGCTTCCGGAATTCAGTCATAAAGGCTTCATTCATCGCTCAGTAGTGAGAGACGGCTGTATCCATGACTCGGCACTGACTGACAGCCTGCTTTGCACTGATGCACTGCTGATCTGGCTGTCAGTCAATGCTGGGGCATGGTTACAGCTGCCATTCACTATGTATCAAGCGGTGACTGAAGCTGTGCTTTTATGACTGAAAGCCTGAGGACCCCGGAAGGAAAAAAGTTACATTTTCTCACGACAGCTGGACCTTCAGTGGTGCGGCCGAATGTCAAAAACCTGCAGATCAACCCCATATATGCAGGATAGTAGCGTTTTTTAACATGACAGGTTCTCTTTAAATAGAGCCATTGACACGTATGAATGGAGCCATAAATATACAAAAAAATTCCTAATCTACAACGTACAATCTCTGAAGCCAATGGGTGCATATACGGTACATAGACACATTAAAAGCAAATATCTCTTGTGTGTGTAAACTATTTTACATAAAAGGGTAAGTTCACTCTGGGCGTTTTTGATGCTTTTTTTTTTCTGCAGCAAAACCGGATCTTCTTGGCAGAAAAGAAGCTGCAGCAAAAACAGAGGCTTAGGTGCATTTTTGGTGCAAATCTGGCACTTTTTTTTTGGTACGTTTTTCAAGTCTCTTTGTCCATGCTAGTGTCCATGACTTTTCTGTGGAAAAAACGCTGCAAGTAATGATACCTGCGTTTTTTCAACCACCATTCAATGGGTGAAAAACGCTGCAAAAACGCTGAAAGACGTGCTCTATGTCCAAAAAACGCAGGAAAGCACAAAATCCCGATGATATAAAAAAACGAATGTGTGTGCCTGAGATTTCTGAAATCTCATAGGCTTTGCTGGTAATGTAAAAAGTAGCTCAAAATTAGCATAAAAAAAACAGCAAAAACGCCCAGTGTGAACACACCCAAAAATGGTTGCAAAAAACACTCCACACACTAAAATCTTAATAGTCAAATGGAAAAACAAAATTTGTAAATCTGGTCCTAGCAATTTTCAAAGTTAAACCATCCCACCCTATATTATCGCTTTTCACTTACTTCAAAGAAACCCCCTTAGTGTCCGCAGACAATGTTCCTTCAATGAGCAGGGAATTGCCTCCATGCCAGGCATCTTCTGGGCAGATCCGAGACTTGACATAACTTACACCTTCATCAATAGCGACTGCAGAGAAAATTGGTTGCAACTCCTGAGCGCTTAGGTTAAACCAAGGACCAATATCTTCAGCCTAACATGATAAAGTATTTGTAAATATGAGTATACTATAATAAAAAAGCTTAAGGCTATGTGCCCACGTAGCGATTTTTTCCTGAGCAGAAACGCATGCCCTTGCCAGGGAAATCGCATGCGCTTTTTGACGCGATTGTCAAGCGTTTTGACACGCGTTTTCCCATGCGTTTTTGCTCATATAATTGATGGTATGCGGAATCGCGGGCGATTCCGCAAAGTTAATGAACATGCTGCATTTTTTTACCGCTACGCGATTCCGCAGCGGTAAAAAACGCACCATTGGCACAACATGTGCGTTTTCTATTACAAATGCATGGAACGCTTACTTTAAGCGTTTCCGCGGCAGAATCGTGCATTAAAAAACACCGCGGAAACGCTTAAAAATCGCTACGTGGGCACACAGCCTAAAAGGTGAGCAACATGTTATTAACATCTTAGTGACTGAGCTAATTTTGATCTTAATGACGAGGCCAAAAATTATATTATATATATTATTTCTCAGTTTGCAAACTTTCAATCTTAATATCCTTAAACCAGTTAGTCATGCTGTATGAAATAATAAATAACATTTCCATACGTCTACTTTACATCTGCATCATTTTATTTTGTTTTTACAAGGGTAGGGCTGTGCTGTCAGTACGCCAAACCTCTGACTGCGACTTCTCAATTTCCCTGACCACGACCCCACAGCACTGCCTCACTACTGAGCATGTACATATAGTGGAGAACAGATTCAGATTCTAAGCTAAAAGCCCAGATCCTTAGATCAGACATAGAACATTTTGTAACTTTCCCAAATTCTGATTAAAAAAATATTCAGCACATCCTGCATTGCACTACTGTACCCAATTTATTATAAACCATTTTATACCGACTCAGACTCCACAGCTCTGTAGAGAGGGTAAATATTTCTCAGTCATTTCTCATTTTTTCAACAAATTTACAAAACCTATTTCTTTAGGGACCTATTCAGATTTAAATGGACTTTGAGGGGACTATGTATTGGAGACTCCCCAAAAGTGATGCCATTTTAAAAACCGCACCTCTCAAATACTTCAAAATTGCTGTCAGGAAACTGTTTAACCCTTCAGGTGCTACAGAGCAATTAATGCAAAGTGGAATGAAAAATAAATTTTAATTCTACCTCCAAAATGTTGGTTCAACCCAAATTTTTTCACTTTTGCAAGTGGTAACACAAAAAAGTGGACCTCGCAGTTTGTTACCCACTTTCTTATGAGTGTGGCGATATCCCACATGTAGTTAAAAAGTGCTGTTTGAGCAAATGGCAGAGCTTGAAAGGAAAGGAGAAATATTTGAAATTTTGGAACAAAAAAAATAGATGAAAAATGTTGGGCACCATGTCGCATTTGAAGGGCCCCTAAGGTGCCTAAACAGCAGAAACACCCAACTGACCCCATTTTGGAAATCCGCAAGGATTTTATACAAGGTTTCAGTGAACATTTTGAACCGATAGGTACTACACAGAATTTGATAAAACATTAGGTTGCCATATTAAAAATGTTAATTGTTTCATGAAAATCTTGTTTTAGCCCCAAATTCTTCACTATTGCAAGTTGCAACACAAAGCAGTTGACCCCGCAGTTTGGTACCCACTTTGTTACGAGTACGATGATACCCCACATGTTGTCAAAAAATTCTGTTTGGACAAACGACAGGGCTTGGAAGGCAAGGGGCACAATGTGAATTTTGGAACACAAATTGGGCTCTATTTGCAATAGATTAACATATTTGCAGAACCTGGTTCAAGAACAGAAATCCCCATACAATGTCTCTCTTGTAAATTACACACTGTAATGTATTTATCTATTGAGGTAGTGAATAGTGTGATGGCATTTTTTATGCAGTTGATGCAACACAAGTTTGAAAATTTGCATTTTTTCGCTATCATTTTTATGAATTTTTTTTGTACATTCTGAGGAACACACCACAGATTTTATTGCACTAGTTATTCAGTGTTCAGAAATGCATCCAATATGAATACTGGACACACGCTGTGCCTAGAATAGATGTTGAACCATTTGGTCTTTAGGGTAAAATTGATGAAATTCCAGGATCCATTCAAAGCTTACAGATATATTGAGCTATTAAACAAGAAAATTCTTTTACGAATTATTACCCCCAGAGGGAGCCATGCCCTAAAGCACATTTGCTGATTATAAAACTTGGTCTTGCTAACAAAACAGTTGCCCCATAATTGCATATATTGTTGCAGAAAGAATAAACTGTTCTCGAATGAAGGTCAAAATGCGTAGGAAAATACTACACTCAACTATGTGACAAACCTGAGTTTGTTCCAAAGATGAAAGAACACCAGCAGGTCTAGAATGACAGGTTTATCTTTCAGAGACTGGTCGTGCAACGTCAGTTTAGCTCCATCAATCCCTAGATGAGAGACGAATGTGCCAATAGACGTGGTACACCATAGCAGGTTCCTGCCTGCCAAGGTAGGAATCACTATGTGCACAAAACAACAAATCCACTACAGAATCCATAAAGTATCCGCTTTCCTATGGCTGATTCCATCTCTCTCACACCCCTCGCCCCAGCTACAAACGTGGTGGAGGAGATGGCTTGCTCCTGTCTGATACCTGCTCCTTTACCCCAATTCCTTTGCCACCCTCCGCTACTCTTCCCTCATTCGAGGTGGACTCCGTCCGCATCTATTCCCCCTCCAACTGGCTGTCATCTACCGCCCCCCAGAACTAGTCATCTCCACCTTTCTTGACCACTTCACCACCTGGCTACTCCATTTCCTTTCTGCTGACATCCCCACCATCATCATGGGCGACTTCAACATCCCCATTGACACTTCCACCCCGGCTGCCTCTAAACTTCTATCACTCACGGCTTCCCTCGGCCTCACTCAATGGTCCTCTGCGGCCACTCACAAAGATGGTCACACGCTGGACCTTATCTACACCCGACTCTGTTCCCTGACTAATCTCAAAAACTCACCCCTCCCCCTGTCTGACCACAACCTACTGACATTCTCCTCCCTCTCCTCTCCTACTGCGCAACCCCCGCTCCATAAACTCGCTCACCCTCGCAGGAATCTCAAACACCTCAATTTACAATCACTCTCTGAATCCCTTCTCCCTCTTACAGACATAGCTTCCCTTCATGACACAGATGCTGCTGCCACCTTTTATAACACCACAATAACAGCAATGCTTGATTCAGCTGCCCCCCTCATGCAGAGCAAAACTCGAACAATCAACAGGCAGCCCTGGCTCACCAGCCCGACCAAAGAACTGAGACGGGTTTCCAAGGCCGCTGAGCGGAGATGGAAGAGAACCCATTCTACTGAGCACTTCAGCGCATACAAGCAGTCCCTTGCCAGCTTTAAATCCACGCTCTCTGCCGCAAAACAAACTTACTTCGCATCTCTCATATCCTCCCTGTCTCACAACCCTAAACAGCTCTTCAACACTTTCAATTCTCTACTCCGTCCCACAGCACCTCCTCCCCCTCCTCTCATTTCTGCCGAAGACTTTGCCTCCTTCTTTAAGCAGAAGATCGACACGATCAGACAAAACTTTGGCCCGCAGCCCTCAATGCCCCTCTTAGCCGCTCAGCCCTGTTCTGCAAAAGCCAGCTTCTCCACCATGACAGAAGATCAGCTCTCCACCCTTCTGTCAAGATCACACCTCACCACTTGTGCCCTCGACCCACTCCCGTCTCACCTCATCCCTAACTTGGCCACAGTCCTCATCCCATCTCTAACATCTCATCCTTCAAACATGCCTCAATCACACCCATCCTCAAAAAGCCCTCCCTTGACCAATCCTCTGTGTCTAACTATCGCCCAATATCTCTTCTCCCTTACGCCTCAAAACTACTGGAACAGCATGTATATCTTGAACTGTCCTCCCACCTCTCCTCCTGTTCCCTCTTTGACCGGTTACAATCTGGCTTCCGACCGCATCACTCAAGTGAAACCGCCCTAACTAAAGTCACTAACGACTTACTAACCGCCAAGAGCAAGTGACACTACTCGGTCCTCCTTCTCCTGGACCTGTCCTCTGCCTTCGACACCGTAGACCATTCCCTCCTGCTACAGACTCTCATCTCTTGGCATCACAGACCTGGCCCTATCCTGGATCTCAGCATACCTATCAGACCGAACATTTAGTGTCTCCCTCTCACACACCACCTCCTCACCTCGCCCCCTGTCTGTCGGTGTTCCCCAAGGCTCTGTCCTAGGACCCCTACTATTCTCCATCTATACCTTCGGCTTGGGACAGCTCATAGAATCCCACGGTTTGCTGTATCACCTCTATGCCGATGACACGCAGATCTACCTATCTGGACCCAACCTCGCCTCCTTACTGACTGAAATCCCACAATGTCTGTCTGCTATCTCAGCCTTCTTCTCTGCTCGCTTTCTCAAACTGAACATGGACAAAACAGAATTCATCATCTTTCCCCCATCTCACTCTACCCCTCCACCAGACCTATCCATCAATGTCAACGGCTGCTCTCTTTCCCCAGTCCCGTACGCTCGGTGCCTTGGGATGATCCCCGACTCTGCGCTCTCTTTCAAACCACATATCCAAGACCTCGCCTCCTCCTGCCGCCTCAAACTCAAAAATATTTCCTGGATCCGCTCATTCCTCAACCATGAAACCACAAAAACACTAGTGCATGCTCTTATCTCCCGCCTCGACTACTGCAACCTCCTACTCTCTGGCCTCCCCTCTAGCACTCTGGCTCTGCTCCAGTCCATCCTACACTGCTGCCCGACTAATCCACCTGTCTCCCCGCTATTCCCCAGCCTCCCCCCTATGCCAGGCCCTTCACTGGCTTCCTATCGCCCAAAGGCTCTAATTCAAAACCCTAACAATGACATAAAAAGCCATCCACAACCTGTCTCCTCCTGTCTCCTCTGTGACATGGTCTCTAGGTACCTACCCGCACGCAACCTTCGATCATCTCAAGATCTCCTTCTCTACTCCCAACTTATCCCTTCTTACCACAACCGCATACAAGACTTCTCCCGTGCTTCCCCATACTCTGGAACTCCCTGCCGCAACACATCAGACTCTCACCATCAACGGAAACCTTCAAGAAGAACCTGAAGACCCACCTGTTCCGACAAGCCTACAGCCTGCAATGATCCTCGGTCTACTGAACCACAGCATGACCTGCTCTACCCTCTCCTACTGTATCCTCACCCATCCCTGTAGACTGTGAGCCCTCGCGGGCAGGGTCACCTCTCCTTATGTACTTGTGGGTCCCTTGTCTTACACATGTTTACTATACTGGTCTATATTTCCCCTTTTCACATGTAAAGCGCCATGGAATAAATGGCGCTAAATAAATGCATAATAATAATAATAATAATAATAAAAGTATTGCCTGGTATAGGAGGTTCGGCAAAGAACCGTGCAGTAAAGCCCATAGTGTATAAGTGTGGAACAGCCTCAACATTAGAGATCCTGCAATAAAATGATCATGCCCGCATCAAGGATATAAATAATATATAAGTAATATAACCATTTAGTGACCGGGCCAAGTTTTTCAAATCTGGCCAGTGTCACTTTATGTGTTAATAACTCTAGAACGTTTCAACGGATCTCATTGATTTATTTTCAGATTGTTTTATTTGTGACACATTGTAGTTTATGTTAACCCCTTCATGACCAAGCCTATTTTGACCTTAATGACCAGGCCATTTTTTGCAATTCTGACCAGTGTCCCCTTATGAGGTAATAACTCAGGAACGCTTCAACGGATCCTAGCGATTCTGAGAATGTTTTTTCGTGACACATTGGGCTTCATCTTAGTGGTAAATTTAGGTTGATAATTTTTGCGTTTATTTGTGAAAAAAATCAGAAATTTGGCAAAAATTTAGAAAATTTCGCAATTTTCAAATTTTGAATTTTTATTCTGTTAAACCAGAGAGTTATGACACAAAATAGTTACTAAATAACATTTCCCACATGTCTACTTTACATCAGCACAATTTTGGAAACAAAATATTTTTTTGTTATGAAGTTATAAGGGTTAAAAGTTGACCAGCGATTTCTCATTTTTACAATAAAATTTACAAAACCATTTTTTTTTTAGGGACCACCTCACATTTGAAGTCACTTTGAGGGGTCTATATGGCAGAAAATACCCAAAAGTGACACCATAATAAAAACTGCACCCCTCAAGCTACTCAAAACTACATTCAAGAAGATTATTAACCCTTCAGGTGTTTCACAGGAACTAAAGCAACGTGGAAAGAAAAAATGGACATTTTAATTTTTCCAACAAAAATTTTCTTTTAGCATCAATTTTTTCATTTTCACATGGGCAACAAGATAAAATGGATCCTAAAATTTGTTGGGCAATTTCTCCAGAGTACACCATTACCTCATATGTGGTCAAAAACCACTGTTTGGGCGAACGGCAGGGCTCAGAAGAGAAGGAGCGCCATTTGACTTTTTGAATGGAAAATATGCTGGAATATTTAGCGGTTGCCATATCACGTTTGGAGAGCACGTGTGCATAAACATTGGTGCTCCTCCACAAGTGACCCCATTTTGGAAACTAGACCCCCCCCAAGGAACTTATCTAGATGCATTGTGTTCACTTTGAACCCCCAGGTACTTCACAAATTGATCTGTAAAAAAAAAAAAAAAAAGTACTTTTTTTTTCACAAAAATTTTCTTTTAGCCTGTTTTTTCATTTTCACATGGGCAACAGGATAAAAAGGATCCTAAAATTTGTTGAGTAATTTCTCCTGAGTACACCGATACCTCATATGTGGTCATAAACCACTGTTTGAGCGCACGGCAGGGTCCGGAAGGGAAGGAGCACCATTTGACTTTTCAAATGGAAAATTAGCTCCAATCGTTAATCGGACACCAAGTCACGTTTGGAGAGCCCCTGTGCACCTAAACATTGGAGCTCCTCCACAAGTGACCCCATTTTGGAAACTAGACCCCCTAAGGAACTTATCTAGATGTGTAGTGAGCACTTTGAACCCCCAAGTGCTTCACAAAAGTTTATAACACAGAGCAGTGAAAATGCAAAATATTTTTTTTTCCTCAAAAATGATTTTTAGCACACTATTTTTAATTTTCACAAGGCTAACAGGAGAAATTGAACCACAAAAGTTGTGGTCCCGTTTTTCCTGAGTACGCTGGTACCCCATATGTGGGGGGGACCACTGTTTGGGCACACGGCAGGGCTCAGAAGGGAAGGAGCGCCATTTGACTTTTTGAAATGCAAATTACTTCTAGTCATTAGCGGACACCATGTTGTGTTTGGAGAGCCCCTGTGTGCCTAAACATTGGAGCTCCCCCTCAAATGACCCCATTTTGGAAACTAGACCCCCCCAAGGAACTTATCTAGATAGTGCAAAAAATTATTTTTTAGTGCGCAATTTTTTATTTTCACAAGGGTACCAGGATAAATTAGACCCCAAAAGTTGTTGTCCAGTTTGTCCTGTGTATGCTGGTACCCCATATGTGGGGGGGGGGGGGAACCACTGTTTGGGCACACGTTGGGGCTCGGAAGGGAAGTAGTGACATTTTGAAATGCTGACTTTGATGGAATGGTCTGCGGGCATCATGTTACATTTGCAGAGCCCCTGATGTACCTAAACTGTGGAACCCCCCCACAAGTGACCCCATTTTGGAAACTAGACCCCCCAAGGAACTTATCTAGATGTGTGGTGAGCACCTTGAACCCCCAAGCGCTTCACAGAAGTTTATAACGCAGAGCCGTAAAAATAAAAAATATTTTTTTTTCCTCAAAAAAAAAAAAAGATTTTTAGCCAGCAATTTTTTTTCACAAGGGTAGCAGGATAAATTGGACCCCAAAAGTTGTTGACCAGTTTGTCCTGAGTACGCTGGTGCCCCAGATATGGGGGGGAACCATTGCTCGGGCACACGTAAGGGCTTGGAATGGAAGTAGTGACGTTTTGAAATGCAGACTTTGATGGAATGGTCTGCGGTCGTTACATTTGCAGAGCCCCTGATGTGCCTAAACAATAGAAACCCCCCACAAGTGACACCATTTTGGAAACTAGACCTCCCAAGGAACTTATCTAGATGCCTGGTGAGCACTTTGAACCCCCAAGTGCTTCACAGAAGTTTATAACGCAGAGACGTGAAAATAAAAAAAAATAAAAAATGTTCCACAAAAATATTTTTTTAGCTCCCAATTTTTCATTTTCCCAAGGGTACCAGGAGAAATCAGACCCCCAAAGTTGTTGTGCAATTTTTCCTGAGTAAGCTGATACCCCATATGTTGGGGTAAACCACTGTTTGGGCACATGTCGGGGCTTGGAAGGGAGGGAGAACCGTTTAACTTTTTGAACGCAAAATTGGCTGGAATCAATGGTTGCACCATGTCGCGTTTGGAGACCCCCTGATGTGCCTAAACAGTGGAAACCCCACAATTCTAACTTCAACCCTAACCCCAACACACCCCTAACCACAGCCCTAACCCCAACACATCCCTAATCCTAATCCCAACCCTAACCATAACCCTAACCCAACACACCCCTAACCTTAATCCCAACCCTAACCATAACCCTAACCAGAAGCCTAACCCTAATTCCAACCCTAACTCTAATTCTAACCCTAATTCCAACCCTAACCCTAATTCTAACCCTAATTCCAACCCTAACCCTAATTCTAACCCTAATTCCAACCCTAACCCTAATTCCAACCCTAACCCTCTTTCCAACCCTAACCCTAATGGAAAAATAAAAATAATTTCTTTATTTTATTAGTTGATCCTGCCCATGGGGGGTGATAAACGGGGGGTTTATTTACTTTTCATTCTATTTTGATCACTGTGAGAGTTTATCACAGTGATCAAAATGAATGAATGGAAATTGCAGCTGACGGGCGCACTGCGCATGCGCCCATTTTCCAATATGGCGGCGCCCATGGTCCAGGACCGCGAGACACCGGGAGCCATAACGGCACTCGGTGAGTACCGGGGGGTGGGAGGAGGGGCGATCGGAAGCCGAGGGGGAGCGGAAGGAAGGAGGGGGGGGATGATGACAGCGGCGGCACATCGCCGCTATCAGTGGCGGGGGGGCAGATCGCCCCCGTTAATGGGTGGGGAGGTCGGATCGCTGTCACCAGCTATGTCCGATGCTACAGCAGTGTCAGACATGGCTGGATTGTAATATTTCATCAATTTTCATTGATGAAATATTACTATCGCTGATTGGCTGTTTCACTTTTAACAGCCAATCAGAGCGATCGTAGTCACGTGGGGGCGAAGCCACGCTCCCTATGGTGAAGAACAAAGCCCCCTGTATCTGTGGGTCGGGTGACCTTTCAGTGACCTAGGTCACCCGACCCGCAGGGGGGCTTTAAAGTCATGACACCACATAGGCGTCACTGGTCAGATTGGCACCAGTTTTCATGACGCTTATATGGCGTCATTGGTTGTGAAGGGGTTAATAGTAAATTTATGTCGATATTTTCTGCGTTTATTTATAAAATATCTGAAATTTGTGAAAAAATTCCTAAAATTAGCAATTTTCAAACTTTGAATGATTATCCCTTTAATGAAAACAGTCATACTGCATAAAATAGTAATTAAATAGCATTTCCCTCATGTCATCACCACCATTTTTAAAATATCCTTTTATTTTGTTAGAGTGAAATTTACAAAACTTATTTTTTTAGGGACCTATTCAGTTTTGAAGTGACTTTGGTGAACTTATAACTCATACAATCCCCAAAAGTGAGAACATTTTAAAAACAGCAAGCCTCAGTGTATTCAAAACTGCTGACAAGTAGTTTATTAACTATTCTGGTGCTTTTCAGCAATTAATACAAAGTGGAGTGGCATGACAGGAAGGAAAAATGTTATTTTTACCACCTAAATGTTGCTAACTTCTGAACAGGTCACTGTAGCCGGCACTCTAAGGGCTCACACTCACTTGCGAGAGACTCGAACCTGGCACGAAAATCGTGCGAGTCTCTCGCAAGTGAGTAGGAGCCCTTAGGCTGTTATTTGGCCATGAATTGCCATGGAAAACATCAGTACCACACAATCATGATCTCAGGGCACTGATGGAGTTAAAGAGGGAGCCCCCACACGCTGTCAACCATTCACATGCCGTCATCACTATTTACAGCAGCATTTAAGGGGTGAAAAAGCCATGGTTTGTGCCAACACCAATCAAAGCTGGTACAGCAAAGTGTCAGTTATAGTGTACAGTCAACAACTGAGGCATTTTCACCAGTCGGGGGATGCTATTGTCTGATATGTGAGGTTAGCAAAACGACATATTGGTGGTCACCAAAGGGATAAATTGAAACAAAAGATTTGTGTAGCAAGGCATAGTCATAAAAACAGTCAAAAGTATTTGTGAGTAATCAAGTCCTGGAATTGTCAGATGACGTGTCTTTTTAAGAACATTTGTGGGGTCTACATTCTGGAGTATTCAGACGTGGGCATGTGGATGAGAATTTGTCTGAAGTATAGATAGCATCTGATCGATCATGTCCTGGAATTATATGTGAAATGAGGTTAAATGTGCTTCACTGATAAAAAAAAAAAATTTTTGTTACTTGTCCAATAAAAATAGTGATATTCTCACAGCCACTGTCTTCAGCTTTTCCTGGCACCACTACGGTCCTGATCCGTCATCTTGTGACCGCAACTTCTTATTAGTCTAAGGCCTCTTTCACACATCAGTTTTTTTACATCAGTCACAATCCGTCAGCTCGACGGATCCGTCGCAGATTGTGAAAACCTGATGCAACGGATCCGTTTTTCCAACGGATCAGTTTTTAAAAACACCCACAGACAGATATATCCATAGATATATCTATCTTTTGATATATCTATGGATAGTGTGGTGTAGTGACCACTGTGTCCACTAGGGGGCGCTGTGTGGATGTCCTAGGAGAGAGGATGAGTGGCAGAATACTGAATGATCGTTATGTATCTCAAGGTGGGTGGCCTTGGGATGGAGACTTCTGCATGTGTTGATCAGCAGTGATACTGCTGAGGTGCTGTTTCAATGTGTTTGGGAAGTCTCCAGGTAACTGGTGAGACCAGTTACCTACAAACCCAACCCAGGAGGTGTGTTTAAGAACGCTATTGTAAAGTGTGTATGAGTGGTTGAAGGACCTGTGATGAGGTCATAGTCATGTGACCAGGTGGGCGTGGCTACGGATCATATAAGGTGGCCAGGGTATGTCACATGGAGTGAATGCAGGAACCCGGTTGGTCCGTTTTGGAAGGTCCCTGTCTTCTTGACAGCAAGTGAACGCTGTGTTTAATGGCTGCACGTGCCTGATAGTTCCCTGGAGGGAATGGACGTCTGCAGTAAGCTGAAGCGGCCATGAGGTAAACCCTGACGGGGTGAGATATCTGTGAGGCTGAAGAGCCTGCGAATGGAACATTGCATAACCTGTGTGACCACAGGGCTAACAGAGTGAAGCTCTGTCATGGACGCTATGCTGTTTTCTATTGCTTTGATGGTTTTAATGCATGAATAAACCGCATGGACTGTTATTATTTTATGGAAAACCCGTGGCGGATCTGGCTATTTGGCTGCCAAGCGAGTATCCCCTACCCGAATGACAGCGCTACCTTACAATAGATATAGATAGATAAATAATAGCAAGGCCGATGTTTATTAATGAACGTTTTATTAAAAAAAAAAAATGCTGTGGGCTCCCGCGCAATTTTCTGCGCCAGAGGGGGAAAGCCGACGACCAGGGGCCAATATTTGTAGCCTGGGAAGGGGGTAATACCCATGACCCCTTCCCAGGCTATGAATATCAGCCCACAGCTGTCTGCATAGCCTTTACTGGCTATTAAAATAGGGGGACCCCCCAAAAAATGATGGCACTTAGCCCCTCTCTTCCCACTGCCGTGTAGCGGTTGCATATGGGGTAATAAGGGGTTAATGTCACCTTGCTACGGTAAGGTGACATTAAGCCCGGTTAATAATGGAGAGGCGTTAATAATGGAGAGGCGTCAATAAGACGCCTATCCATTATTAATCTTATATTAATAAAGGGTTAAAAAAAACCACACACAAGAATAATTAGCAGTTAATCCTGAATGCTATATATGTGTTTTCAACTATGCAAGCTTATATCTGGTATATAGTTATTTCAACTTACTCTGCTTGTCCCCTTATGTTGTGAGGTCAAGAAACTTTTCAAAGTGCTTTATGATCCATGTAGTGCTGGACATCTGTTTATCTGACCACAACATTTTATTGGGTCCTGCTGTCTCAATTTAGTTTTATTAACGAGAGAGAGCGCAAAAAAAAAAAAAGTTCTAAGCCTTAGCCTCCTATATATTCAGACATAGCTTAGGGGAGCATTTATGCAGGGGGCATTTATGCACATACAATCGAAGTACATGTATCAAAGTACTGGCAGTTATGACAGGGCAGGAGACAGGTAAGACATTTACATTTATATACATCTACTCCCTGTACATCTGGAGAACAACAAATATATACCATATGCATTTGTGTAATTTATATCCTGGCCGCTGCATTCACACACATCCACCGCCCTGGCATTAACTCTCTACACTCTATCCATATCGGTCCCTCACTCCTTTCGCCTCCTATGTATAGCACTCATGCTCTTTTCACATTGCTAAATTGCACAGATCCAGTCAGTCCCACCATTCAACGTAAGAGACGCTCTCACAAATCACTTAACCATCTGCTCACTCTTTCTATCCTCCTTCTCCTAGTCGCAGGAGACATTGCTCCAACCCTGGTCCCCCATGTTATAGAAAGTCAAACCCCCCCAACTGCTACACTCAGAAACCCCTCTAATCTTATCAATATTCCCTGCATGCCATCTGTCTCTCTTAATTGTGCACTTTGGAATTCTCGCTCAGTGTGTAACAAACTCTCCTTCACTCATGACTTTTTCCTTTCTAATTCTCTTAACTTCCTTGCTCTTACTGAAACCTGGATCCAGCAGTCAGACACTACCGCTGCTGCTGCTCTTTCATACGGGGCACTACACTTCTCTCATACCCCAAGATCAGACAACAGAGCAGGTGGAGGCGTTGGTCTGCTCCTATCACCAAAATGTACCTTTCAGGTTATCCCTCAACTACCCTCACTAGTCTTCCCTTCTTTTGAGGTCCATGCTGTCAGACTCTACACCCCCCTTCTCCATGCGAGTGGCGGTGGTGTATCGTCCTCCCGGCTCCTCCCATTTGTTCCTGGATCATTTTGCCACTTGGCTACCACATTTTCTCTCCTGTGACATCCCTACCCTCATCATGGGAGATTTCAACATATTCAACATCCCCATTGCTCTTCCCCTCTCCCCATCTGCTACTCACCTTTTATCTCTAACCTCCTCATTTGGTCTTTCGCAGCTTACTAATTCTCCAACGCATCTAGACGGAAACTCCCTCGACTTGGTCTTCTCTCGGCTTTGTGCAGTGGATGATTTTGCAAACTCCCCTCTCCTGCTCTCTGACCACAATCTACTTTCATTCTCTATCAAGAACTGCCAGGCTGCTCAGGTCACCCCCACTGTCCATACTTATAGAAACATACAAGCCATTAACACCCAGAAACTTATGAAGAACTTGCAGTCTTCATTGGCCCCTATCTCCTCCCTCTCATGTCCTGATTCTACATTGAAGCATTACAATGAAACACTTCAAAGTGCCCTGGATAAATTTGCACCCCCTATAAATAGAACACCACAACACAGACAGCGACAACCCTGGCACTCCCTGCAAACACATTTCCTGCAGCGGTGCTCCAGGTGCGCCGAACGTCTGTGGAGAAAATCCAAGCTACACGAAGATTTCATCCATTACAAGTTTATGCTTAGAACATACAACACTGCCCTTCACCTCTCCAAACAAACCTATTTCAACACCCTCATCACCTCACTGTCCAATAACCCGAAACGTCTCTTTGACACTTTTCATTCTCTACTCAACCCAAAAGTACAGGCCCCAACCACGGAGCTCCGAGCTGACGATCTGGCCAATTACTTCAAAGAAAAAATTGACCAGATTTGACAGGAAATTATCTCCCAATCACCTCATACCATGCACTGTCCTCCCTCCCCCCTCTGCATCTAGCTCACTCTCTGATTTTGAACCAGTCACAGAAGAAGAAGCAGACTCCTGGCATCTTCTCACCCAACCACTTGCACCAGTGACCCATTTCCGTCACATCTCCTCCAGTCCCTTTCCCCTGCTGTCACCCCTAACCAACTAAGATATTTAACCTCTCTCTCTCTTCTGGAATGTTTCCCTCCTCATTTAAGCATGCCATCATACATCCACTACTTAAAAAAACCATCCCTCGACCAAAACTGTGCTGCTAACTATAGACCTGTATCTAATCTTCCCCTCATCTCTAAACTCCTGGAACGCCTGGTCCACTCCTGTCTTATCCGCTATCTCTTTGATAACTCTCTTCTCGACCCTCTCCAATCCGGTTTCCGCTCTTTACACTCTACTGAAACTGCCCTCACTAAAGTCTCTAATGATCTACTAACAGCTAAATCAAATGGTCATTACTCCATGCTAATTCTCTTGGATCTCTCTGCAGCATTCGACACTGTGGATCATCAGCTCCTCCTCACTATGCTCCGTTCCATTGGCCTCAAGGACACCGTTCTCTCCTGGTTCTCCTATCTCTCTGACCGCTCCTTTACTGTATCTTTTGCCGGTTCCTCCTACTCTCACCTGCCCCTTACTGTTGGGGTTCCTCAAGGATCGGTTCTAGGCCCCCTCCTCTTCTCCTTGTACACTGCCCCTATTGGTCAAACAATCAGTAGATTGGGTTTCCAGTACCATCTCTATGCTGATGACACCCAATTATACGCTTCTTCTCCTGACATCACGCCAGCCTTTCTAGAAAACACCAGCGATTGTCTAAACGCTGTGTCTAACATCATGTCCTCACTATATCTGAAACCGAACCTGTCAAAGACTGAACTCCTTGTGTTTCCTCCCTCTACTAATGTACCTATACCCGACATTGCCATTTCTGTGTGTGGTTCCACTATTACTCCCCAGCAACATTCCTGCTGTCTTGGGGTCATACTTGACTCCGAACTTTCCTTTGCCCCCCCACATTCAATCATTGGCTCGTTCTTGTCATCTGCACCTCAAAAACATTTCTAGAATTCGACCTTTTACTTTTGACTCTGCAAAAACTCTTACTGTTTCTCTTATTCATTCTCATCTCGACTATTGTAACTCTCTTCTAATTGGTCTCCCTCTTACCAAACTCTCCCCTCTCCAATCTGTCTTGAATGCTGCAGCCAGGATCATATTCCTCACCAATCGTTACACCGATGACTTTACCTTGTGCCAGTCATTACACTGGCTACCCATCCACTCCAGAATTCAGCATAAACTTATTACCCTCACCCACAAAGCCCTCCATGGCTCAGCACCACCCTACATCTCCTCACTTGTTTCAGTATACTACCCTACCCGCGCCCTCCTTGCTGCTGATGACCTGAGGTTAGCATCCTCAATAATCAGAACCTCCCACTCCCGTCTCCAAGACTTTACACGTGCTGCGCCAATTCTTTGGAATGCACTTCCCAGGTCAATACGATTAGTCCCCAATCCCCACAATTTTAAGCGTGCCCTGAAAATGCATTTATTCAGACTGGCCTATCGCCTCAACACATTAACCTAATCTATCCCTGTGTGGCACAGCCAAAAGTCTTACCATAACCAGGTTCCCCGCATCATGTTCCCACATGCTTTATGCATCCATTAGCCCTCTGTGTCTGTACTGTTACACACTTAAAATTATGGCTGGTACATACAATCAGGGCAACTGTTACCACCCACCTTTCGCGTCTACCGCTTTCCTCTTAGACTGTAAGCTTGCGAGCAGGGCCCTCATTCCTATTGGTATTTGTTCTAATCTATGTGATTACTGTTATGCTGTAATGTCTATTGTCTGTACAAATCCCCTCTGAAATGTAAAGTGCTGCGGAATATGTCGGCGCTATAGAAATAAAATTTATTATTATTAAATAAAACACGACATTTTCAAAATTTTTATTGTACGCCTATCCAGTCGAAGCCATCGATCACCTGCAAAAAAAGAACCCAAACCAACAATATACAGTGGGTGCAGAATTATTAGGCAAATTAGTATTTTGATCACATCATCCTTTTTATACATGTTATCCTACTCCAAGCTGTTTAGGCTTGAAAGCCAACTGCCAATTACGTAAATCAGGTGATTTGCATCTCTAATGAGGAGGGGTGTGGTCTAGTGACATCAACACCCTATATAAGGTGTGTTTAATTATTAGGTAACTTGTTTTCCTTTGGCAAAATGGGTCAGAAGAGAGATTTGACGGACTCTGAAAGTCAAAAATTGTGAGATGTCTTGCAGAGGGATGCAGCAGTCTTGAAATTGCCAAACTTTTGAAGCGTGATCACCGAACAATCAAGCTTTTCAATGTAAATATCCAACAGGGTCGCAAGAAGCGTGTTGATAAAAAAAGGCGCAAAATAACTGCCCATGAAATGAGGAAAATCAAGCGTGAAGCTGCCAAGATGCCATTTGCCACCAGTTTTGCCATATTTCAGAGCTGCAACGTTACTGGAGTATCAAAAAGCGCAAGGTGTGCCATACTCAGGGACAGGGCCAAGGTAAGGAAGGCTGAAAAACGACCACCTTTCAACAAGAAACATAAGATAAAACATCAGGACTGGGCCAAGAAATATCTTAAGACTGATTTTTCTAAGGTTTTATGGACTGATGAAATGAGAGCTGTCATGGTATCTGGAATTTTGGTCTGACAAGCGAAGGGTTAATATCATGGTATCTGGAATTTTGGTCTGACAAGTGAAGTGTTAATGGTTGGAGCCTCTCTTTGGTCTCAGGGAGGGTATTTATGGCCACAGGCGAGCAACCTTCCCTGTCGTTTATACTTCATACTTGAGTGTGTCCGACCCTGCCTTTGCCAAGTGCCTCTCGCCTGTTTCCGTGTTTGTGGTGTGTATGACCTGGTCTGGATTTTGTTTTTTGTCTCTTGGCTTCCTAATTTGGTACTGTCCTGCTCGACCTGTGTTCTGACCTTTGGCTCCCCTAGACTACTCTCTGACTTTCTGATTTTGTACTGTGCAGCCCGACCCGTGTCTGACCTCCTGCTTCCCTGACCATTCTTGCTCTGCCTGACTCTGTACCGCATTGATTCTCCTGTGTATGACTTCTGGATTGCCTGACTATCGCTACTGTATAAACCCCTGGCTCTCTGAGCCCTCTGCCTGTCACTTCAGTGTCCCTGCGATAAGCTCCGCCCCCTCTGACGTCACAGGTCACGTGGTGCTAGGTCCTGCAGCCTCTGAGTGCTTCTGCAAGCGCTCCGCCCCCTCCACAGGTCCTGCGACCTCCCAAGCTGTGCTCCTGCATTGGTTCCTCTGACAGCCCCGTCGTCTGAGTTCCTTCCCCAACGCCGGGACCGCTGACCAGTCACGCTACACTCCTGCAGATAAGGGTAAGCGTGATATTATAAACGACCTTATTACTTTTCCTCTCCCCCACTCATCCTTCTGTTACTACGTGTGTGAGTGTGTGGTGGGTCTGCTGCAGTCATGGACCCGATGCAGGCATTGTAAGAGCAAGTGAAGCAGCTCTCTCAAATGTTCCAGAAAATGAGTGTTGAACAGCGCAGTATAGCTCATACCCAGCAGCAGCTGGTTAATACTGTGCAAGGGGCTATGTCTTCTGAGAGTAGGGATGTATCCCTTACGTCCCCTGAATCCCCGGTTAAACTGCCTGACTCCTTTTCTGGAGACAAAAAGGAGTTCAGAGCGTTCCGGGAGGGGTGCAAATTATTTTTCTCCCTGAGACCTCGTTCATCCGGGGGAGAATTTCAGAGGGTGGGGGTAGTTATCTCCCTGTTGCGAGGTGCCCCACAAGCCTGGGCATTTTCGCTAGCACCCACCGCACCAGAATGTATGACTGTGGATGCGTTTTTTGAGGCCTTGGGCCATATCTATGATGAGCCTGATAGAGTACGACTGGCGGAGGACATGGTGATGAGCGCACGTCAGGGTCGGCACTCTGCAGAGCGGTATTGTTCTGAGTTTCGGCGGTGGGCAGCGGAAGTCACCTGGGACGATGCGGCTCTCCGCGGTCTATTCCGTAGGGGCTTAGCAGAACGCCTTCAGGACGCCCTAGCCCTGCATCCGCCTCCTGATACCCTGGAAGATGCCATGACACAGGCAGTTCGGATGTATCGACGGTTAAGGGCCAGAGGGGTGATGCACTCCGAGTCCCCTCTGTTCGCTGGGAGCAAGGAAGTTGGGGCTAGTGCGATACCCATGGAGATTGATGCCACATCCATCAAAGAGAAAGAGAGGAGACGCCGGCAGGATAAAGAGCTGTGCTTTTATTGTGGAGAAGCAGGACATTGGAGGAGAGACTGTCCGTCCTGTCCCTCGTCTTCCCAGCCGGTGGGAAACTTCTTGGTCTGGGTAGTGATCGAGGAGGCTGCCCAGACCCACGGGTACCTTTTTCCTCATGCCCCAAGCTGTTGCTTGATGTTGAACTGCTGGTAGACAAATGTCATTTTTTTTTCCACAGCTTTGGTGGACTGCGGTTCCTCTCTAAACCTGGTCAGTGCCAGCACCGTCTCCAGGGCCAAGATAGGGACAGTCAGGTTAGAGACCCCGTTGAAAATCGTGGCAATTGACTCCTCCCCTCTCACCCGTTCGGGGATTCGTTATGCCA
Source organism: Dendrobates tinctorius (assembly GCF_039654945.1). Classification (NCBI taxonomy): domain Eukaryota; kingdom Metazoa; phylum Chordata; class Amphibia; order Anura; family Dendrobatidae; genus Dendrobates; species Dendrobates tinctorius. The sequence continues at coordinate 11,045,086 of NW_027361771.1, forward strand.
CGAATACCTTTGTGTTACAGGTTGGCTCCTCCCATGCGGAGATGAAATGTTTCATTATGGATAATCTACCTGAAGGGTTGGTGTTGGGTATGCCGTGGCTTCAGCCGCACAACCCGGTAATTGACTGGGAGAGGAGGGTAATTGTTAAATGGGGTCTGAAATGTGATGACTGTTCCTATAAAGCTGTGTGTTGTGTTTCCCCTGCAAATCCTGTTTTGGAGTCTTCTGTGTGTCTGGAGGGCATTCCGGAGTGCCTGAAAGACTTCGAGGACGTGTTCTCCGAAAGCGAGGCCGAGGCATTACCCCCACATAGGCCTTTTGATTGCAACATTGATTTAGTCCCAGGGGCCAAATTACCCAAAGCCCGTCTGTTTAATTTATCTTGCCTGAACGTTTGGCAATGAAAGAGTGTATAAAGGAAAGTCTCCGGAAAGGGCATATCAGACCTTCGGTCTCTCCAGTAGCAGCGGGGTTCTTTTTTGTTAAAAAGAAAGATGGTGGCCTACGTCCCTGCCTCGACTTTCGGGAACTCAATAAAATCACTGTTAAAAATGCATATCCCGTACCGTTGATTCCCGATCTGTGCAATCAGCTCTTGGGAGCAAAATGGTTCTCCAAACTAGACCTTAGGGGGGCTTATAATCTTATTAGGATTAAAGAGGGGGATGAATGGAAAACGGCATTTCTTACTACTGAAGGGTTGTTTGAGAATCTTGTGATGCCATTCGGTATCGCCAACGCACCAGCAGTTTTTCAGAATTTTATTAATGTGATTTTTGCGGACCTGATTGGCCGCTTTATTGTCATTTAGTTAGACGATATCTTGGTTTTCTCCACAGACGAGCAGTCTCACCTATCTCATGTTAAGATTGCTCTCCAGAGACTCAGGGAGAACCATTTGTTTGTTAAATTAGAAAAGTGTACCTTTTTTGTGCAGGAGCTAACTTTTCTAGGGCTGATCATTTCTCCACAGGGGTTTCGTATGGATCCCAAGAAGGTGCAGGCCATTGCGGATTGTGTCCAACCCCAGGACCTGAAGGGCCTGCAGCGTTTTCTAGGGTTCGCAAATTATTATCGAAGGTTTATCAAGGGTTTTTCTCAGACAGTGAAACCTCTTACTGATCTTACATGTAAGGGGGCTGATATAAAGAATTGGTCCCTTCCGGCCAAACAAGCTTTTGTGAATCTGAAGAATTGCTTTATGTCGGCGCCAGTTCTGGTGCAGCCTAATCCGTCTCAGCCGTTTGTGGTAGAGGTAGATGCGTCCGAGGTGGGGGTGGGGGCTGTTTTGTCTCAAGGATCGGCTACATTAACTAATCTCAGACCCTGTGCTTTTTTTCCAAGAAGTTCCTTCCGGCAGAGAGAAATTATGATGTGGGGAACAGAGAGCTCTTGGCTATAAAACTAGCGTTTGAAGAATGGAGGCATTTTTTGGAGGGGGCAGAACATCCAATTACGGTTATCACTGACCATAAAAATTCGGAGTACATTAACACAGCAAAAAGGTTGACTCCCAGACAGGCTCGGTGGTCACTTTTTTTTTCCCGGTTCCAGTTCTCCATAGCTTTCCGGCCTGGTTCTAAGAACGTGAAGGCGGACGCATTGTCACGAAGTTTCGAACCTCTTTCTGCCCCCGATCCTCCCTCGTCCATTCTTCAACCCGGGGTGGTAATAGCCGAGCTTTCGTCAAAGTTGGAGCGGGAGATTGTGGGGGCTCAATCTTTAGCTCCAAGGGCCAAACCGCCTAATAAATTGTTTGTACCACAGGTCTTACGGTCCAAGCCCTTACGAGAGTTTCACGATTCTAAGTTGGGGGCCCACCCAGGTATTGCGGCCACTTATGAGGTGGTAAAGAGAATGTTTTGGTGGCCATCAATGTGTTCAGAAATTAAGGGGTATGTCATGGCCTGTGGGGTGTGCGCCCGTTCTAAGAGCTCTCATTGCCGGCCGGCCGGGGAATTGGTACCACTGCCAATTCCAGAAAGACCATGGACCCATTTGTCCATGGATTTCATTACCAACTTCCCCCCCTCCAAGGGTAATACCGTTGTTTGGGTAGTAGTTGATTTAAAAGTAGTTGTTTTCAAAGATGGCACATTTCTTACCCATGTCTAAACTACCGTCTGCTGAGGTCCTTTCTAAACACTTCCTTTCCCAAATCATTCGTCTCCATGGGGTACCTATCAATATCGTTTCGGATAGGGGGGCACAATTTATAGCGAAATTTTGGCGAGCGTTCTGTAGGAAGTTGGGGATATCTTTGTCTTTTTCCTCAGCCTATCACCCGGAGAGTAATGTCCAAACGGAGCGCACCAACCAGTCTTTGGAACAAATCCTTCGATGTTTGACCTCAACACTGCAAGACGACTGGTGTGATGCATTACCATTGGCGAAGTTCGCCTTTAATAACCGAATTAACCAGTCCACCGGTAGGTCACCTTTTTTTTATTAATCTTGGATTAAATCCTCATTTTGGTGAGTTCGCGCGGTTGGACTCAAATTGTCCAGGGGTAGAGGATTCGGTTAGGCAGATCAGTGGTTTATGGTCAAGGGTTCGCGCAAGTATTGAAAAGGCTTAGGGAAGGTACAAACATTTTGCTGATAAAAAGAGGGGTCCAGGTCAGGACTTGCATTGTGGGGACAAGGTGTGGCTCTCAACACGGAATATAACGCTAAAATTGCCATCAGCAAAGTTGGGTCCCAAATTTATTGGTCCCTACTTCATAACGGAGGTGGTTAACCCGGTAACTTATCGGCTACGTCTCCCATCCTCCCTGAAGGTGCACAACGTTTTTCATAGGTCCTTGCTTAAGCCGGTAGGTTCAGTAAGGGAGGAACGTACTCCTCTACCACCGCCTATATCAGTGGACGGCCACATGGAGTTCGAGGTGCAAAAATTGTGCAATCTCGATGGGTTTGTGGCTCTTTGCAGTACCTCGTCCATTGGAAAGGGTATGGCCCGGAGGATCGTTCCTGGGTACCAGCCAGATCAGTGCATGCAGATCGCCTGGTCAGGGCATATCATGCTCGATACCCAGAAAGACCTGGGGGTCCGGAGGCTCCCCGTTGAGGGAGGGGTACTGTCATGGTATCTGGAATTTTGGTCTGACAAGCGAAGGGTTAATATCATGGCATCTGGAATTTTGGTCTGACAAGTGAAGGGTTAATGGTTGGAGCCTCTCTTTGGTCTCAGGGAGGGTATTTATGGCCACAGGTGAGCAACCTTCCCTGTCGTTTATACTTCATACTTGTGAGTCCGATCCTGCCTTTGCTAAGTGCCTCTAGCCTGTTTCCGTGTTTGTGGTGTGTATGACCTGGTCTGGATTTTGTTTTTTGTCTCTTGGCTTCCTGATTTGGTACCGTCCTGCTCGACCCGTGTTCTGACCTTTGGCTCCCTAGACCAGTGATTTTCAACCTTTTTTGAGCCGCGGCACACTTTTTATAAGTAAAAAATCCCGGGGCACACCACCAACCAAAATGGCACAAAATGACACTAAAACAGTACATATTATACATAATTATCCCTTTCTTTTAGTAATATGCCCCATCATTATCCCCTTCTTTTAGTAATATGCCCCATCATTATCACCTTCTTGTAGTAATATGCCCCATCATAATCCCCTTCATGTAGAAATTGCCCATTCCACTACCTCCATCATTTCCTTCTCCCCACCACCCCATTATTGCCCTTTCGACAACCCCATCATTGCCCTCTCCCCACCACCGCCTTCTTATCACCCCCATCACCGCCTTCTCCATTGCCCTCTCCCCATCACCGCCTTCTCCATGACTCCCATCATTGCTTCTCATCACATCCAGCAACTCACCTACACACGCACACAAACACACACCTCTCACCTAGACACACACACACACACACACCCCTCACCTCTCCTCACCGGCAGCTTCCTCTCACTGGCACAGCAGCCGCGGGGCTGAATGATGATGTCATCCAGCTGCGCCGCTGACTGCTGTGTCAGGGAGGAAGCGACACAGGAACACGGGACTGCTGCCTCTCCGACCCGCCGCCCTGCTTGCCTCCACATGGCTAATTTGCATCGCATGTAAATTAGCCATGCGGACACGCGGCACACCCGACCATGTGTCGCGGCACACTAGTGTGCCGCGGAACACTGGTTGAAAACCACTGCCATAGACTACTCTCTGACTTTCTGATTTTGTACTGTGCAGCCCGACCCGTGTCTGACCTCCTACTTCCCTGACCATTCTTGCTCTGCCTGACTCTGTACCGCATTGATTCTCCTGTGTATGACTTCTGGATTGCCTGACTATCACTACTGTATAAACCCCTGGCTCTCTGAGCCCTCTGACTGTCACTTCAGCGTCCCTGTGATAAGCTCCGCCCCTCTGACGTCACAGGTCACGTGGTGCTAGGTCCTGCAGCCTCTGAGTGCTTCTGCAAGCGCTCCGCCCCCTCCACAGGTCCTGCGACCTCCCAAGCTGTGCTCCTGCATTGGTTCCTCTGACAGCCCCGTGGTCTGAGTTCCTTCCCCAACGCCGGGACCGCTGACCAGTCACGCTACACTTCTGCAGATAAGGGTAAGCGTGATAGAGCAACTCTTGATCGGCCAGATGGATGGGCCCGAGGCTGGATTAGTAAAGGCCAGAGAGCTCCACTCTGACTCAGACGCCAGCAAGGTGGAGGTGGGGTACTGGTATGGGCTGGTATCATCAAAGATGAACTTGTGGGACCTTTTCAGGTTGAGGATGGAGAGAAGCTCAACTCCCAGACCTACTGGCAGTTTCTGGAAGACACCTTCTTGAAGCAGTGGTACAGGAAGAAGTCGATATCGTTCAAGAAAAACATGATTTTCATGCAGGACAATGCTCCATCACATGCATCCAAATACTCCACAGCGTGGCTGGCCAGTAAAGGTCTAAAAGAAGAAAAAATAATGACATGGCCACCTTGTTCATCTGTTCTGAACCCCATAGAGAACCTGTGGTCCCTCATAAAATGTGAGATCTACAGGGAGGGAAAACAGTACACCTCTCCGAACAGTGTCAGGGAGGCTGTGGTGGCTGCTGCACGCAATGATAATCGTAAACAGATCAAGAAACTGACAGAATCTATGGATGGAAGGCTTTTGAGTGTCATCGTAAAGAAAGGTGGCTATATTGGTCACTGATTTTTTATTTTTGAATGTCAGAAATGTTTATTTCTAAATTTTGTGTTGTTATATTGGTTTACCTGCTGAAAATAAACAAGTGAGAGGGGTATATATTTGGTTTTCATTAAGTTGCCTAATAATTCTGCACAGTAATCGTTACCTGAAAAAAACAGATATCCTCCTAAGATAGCCAAATCTAAAAAGAACCCACTCCAACTTTTAAAAATATTAAGCTTTGATATTTATGAGTCTTTTCGGTTGAGAACATAGTTGTTGTTCAATAATAAAAAGAATCCTCTCAAATACAACTTGCCTAATAATTCTGCACGCAGTGTACTCCCTGTCCAACGTGATCCCATTAATAACGAGTGTCCCACGACGATCTCCCCTATAGAGCGGTCACATCAGTAGATGTGACCGCTCTATAGGCCTCTGACGACACACTGACCGGAGATAACCCTCCAGCAGTGTGTCATCGGAGATAAGCCTCTCGCTTTACAGCACTACAGTGTGAGAAAATGTATCATTTTTATGGGAGCAGTGGTGTAATGTGCAACATTGCTCTGTCTACTTCTGAGAGTAGTAATAGAGTGGACAGAGCAGGATCGCACATTACAATACTATTCCCATAGAAATTAAAAGAGCTGGGTCACATATTACATACGATACTGCATATCTAATCCCATCCTGTGTGATACACTTCGCTGAGTTCAATATTTAATCCCATCACATGATAAACTACACTTAGCCTTGTATCTAATCCCAGCATGTGTAAAGGTACTGTCACACTTAGGCTGGTTTCACATTTGCGTTTTTTTGCGCTGGAAAAAAACGCATATGTGCGCATGCGTTTTTTCCCCTATATTTAACATGGGTGCGCATACCTGCGCGCTGGTAAGCGCATGTATGCGATTTTCATGCGCTGCGTTTTTTTGGGGTGTGCGTTTGTATTTTCCAGACGCAGCATGTTGCATTTTTTGGCCCTGCAAAAAAGCGCATGCGCACATATGCGCACGTTTTGCGCTAAAAATGGCCATTATAGCCTATGGATGCGCATATGTGCGCACTGGCATGCTCATGTATGCGTTTTTTTGCAAATGCGTTTTTTTTTGTTAACCATGGAATTTAGGGGTTTGGGTTAGAGTTAGGGTTAGTTAAGGGGGTTTAGGGTTAGGGTTAGGGTCAGGGTTAGGGTTGGGGTTTGGGTCAGGGTTAAGTATGGTTTGGTTAAGGGTTAGGGTCAGGGTTAGGGTCAGGGTTAGGGTTGGGGTTTGGGTCAGGGTTAAGTATGGTTTGGTTAAGGGTTAGGGTCAGGGTTAGGGTTAAGTATGGTTTGGTTAAGGGTTAGGGTCAGGGTTAGGGTTAGGGTTGGGGTTTGGGTCAGGGTTAAGTATGGTTTGGTTAAGGGTTAGGGTCAGGGTTAGGGTTGGGGTTTGGGTCAGGGTTAGGGTTAAGTATGGTTTTGTTAAGGGTTAGGGTTAAGGTTAGTTAGGGTTTGGGTTAGGGTTAAGTATGGTTTGGTTAAGGGTTAGGGTCAGGGTTAGGGTTAAGTATGGTTTGGTTAAGGGTTAGGGTCAGGGTTAGGGTCAGGGTTAGGGTTAGTTAGGGTTTAGGGTTTGGGTTAGGGTTAAGTATGATTTGGTTAAGGGTTAGGGTCAGGGTTAGGGTCAGGGTTAGGGTTAGTAAAGTCATGGTTTGGGTTAGTGTGAGGGGCCACCTAATGTTGGAAAAAAACGCAAACGCGGTAAAAACGCACTAAAAACGCATACAAACGCATAAAAACGCTGCGTTTTTTTCATGCATGCTCATAAAAATGCTTGAAAAAAACGCAGCAGTTGTATGCTTTTGTATGTGTTTTTTCAATGCGTTTTTTTGCGGGAAAAACGCGCTGCAAAAAAAAGCAAGTGTGAAACTAGCCTTAGCGATGCACCAGCGATCCCGACCAGCGATATGACGCGGTCAGGATCGCTGGTGCATCGCTAGGTGGTCGCTAGTGAGCTGCCACACAGGCAGATCTCACCAGCGACATCGCTAGGGACGGGGGTCGCTACTTACCTGTCACACCAGGCGATCCTGCGTCCTCCCGCCCGGCTCCACGCGTCGCTCGTCGTCAGCTTCCTGCGGCGCTTCCTGCTGTGACGACGAGCGACGTGTGGAGCCGGGCGGGAGGACGCAGGATCGCCTGGTGTGACAGGTAAGTAGCGACCCCCGTCCCCAGCGATGTCGGTCCAGGACGTTCTCGCGCGATCAGCGATAAGCAGCGGGGGAGCGGGTTGTAGGTAAGTATCAGACATAGCGATATCGCTAGCAATATCGCTATAACGTCACAAGTTATAGCGATATTGCTAGCGATATCTCTTAGTGTGACATGCCCTTTACTCTAAGCATATCTAATCAAGCATGTGATACACTTCAGGTATCTAACCCCAGTTTATGATACAGCGAGCAACATTAACTAACAGAATCGGTGCTACAGTACTCGGTGACACTGTCCACATATCTTTATTACTTTGCATTCACAAATAAAATAGCTCTACACTGTGATCCTAAACTTCATTCTTTCTTATCCTTTTACAAGCACCCAGAAGAAGAGGAGATTTACTGCAGTTGTAATGTGAGCTAGCACTACACTAGAATTTCATGGCAAATTTCAGCAGCTGCTCCCCCTAGTGTTTAACCCCTTAATGACCGGAGCTTTTTTCGCTCCCCTTCTTTCCAGAGCCATAACTTTATTTTTCCGTCAATATGGCCATGTGAGGGCTTATTTTTTGTGGGACGAGTTGTTCTTTTCAGCGATACCATTGGTTTTACAATGTCGTGTAACAGAAAACGGGAAAAAAATTCCAAGGGTGGTGAAATTGCAAAAAAGTGCAATCATACACTTGTTTTTCGTCTTTTGGCTAGGTGTACTAAATGCTAAAACTGACCTGCCATTATGATTCTCCAGGTCATTACTAGTTCATAGACACCAAACATGTACAGTGGGGAAAAAAAGTATTTAGTCAGTCAGCAATAGTGCAAGTTCCACCACTTAAAAAGATGAGAGGCGTCTGTAATTTACATCATAGGTAGACCTCAACTATGGGAGACAAACTGAGAAAAAAAAATCCAGAAAATCACATTGTCTGTTTTTTTTTCATTTTATTTGCATATTATGGTGGAAAATAAGTATTTGGTCAGAAACAAAATTTCATCTCAATACTTTGTGATATATCCTTTGTTGGCAATGACAGAGGTCAAACGTTTTCTGTAAGTCTTCACAAGGTTGCCACACACTGTTGTTGGTATGTTGGCCCATTCCTCCATGCAGATCTCCTCTAGAGCAGTGATGTTTTTGGCTTTTCGCTTGGCAACACGGACTTTCAACTCCCTCCAAAGGTTTTCTGTAGGGTTGAGATCTGGAGACTGGCTAGGCCACTCCAGGACCTTGAAATGCTTCTTACGAAGCCACTCCTTCGTTGCCCTGGCGGTGTGCTTTGGATCATTGTCATGTTGAAAGACCCAGCCACGTTTCATCTTCAATGCCCTTGCTGATGGAAGGAGGTTTGCACTCAAAATCTCACGATACATGGCCCCATTCATTCTTTCATGTACCCGGATCAGTCGTCCTGGCCCCTTTGCAGAGAAACAGCCCCAAAGCATGATGTTTCCACCACCATGCTTTACAGTAGGTATGGTGTTTGATGGATGCAACTTAGTATTCTTTTTCCTCCAAACACGACAAGTTGTGTTTCTACCAAACAGTTCCAGTTTGGTTTCATCAGACCATAGGACATTCTCCCAAAACTCCTCTGGATCATCCAAATGCTCTCTAGCAAACTTCAGACGGGCCCGGACATGTACAGGCTTAAGCAGTGGGACACGTCTGGCACTGCAGGATCTGAGTCCATGGTGGCGTAGTGTGTTACTTATGGTAGGCCTTGTTACATTGGTCCCAGCTCTCTGCAGTTCATTCACTAGGTCCCCTCGCGTGGTTCTGGGATTTTTGCTCACCGTTCTTGTGATCATTCTGACCCCACGGGGTGGGATTTTGCGTGGAGCACCAGATCGAGGGAGATTATCAGTGGTCTTGTACGTCTTCCATTTTCTAATTATTGCTCCCACAGTTGATTTATTCACTCCAAGCTGGTTGGCTATTGCAGATTCAGTCTTCCCAGCCTGGTGCAGGGCTACAATTTTGTTTCTGGTGTCCTTCGACAGCTCTTTGGTCTTCACCATAGTGGAGTTTGGAGTCAGACTGTTTGAGGGTGTGCACAGGTGTCTTTTTATACTGATAACAAGTTTAAACAGGTGCCATTACTACAGGTAATGAGTGGAGGAAAGAGGAGACTCTTAAAGAAGAAGTTACAGGTCTGTGAAAGCCAGAAATCTTGATTGCTTGTTTCTGACCAAATACTTATTTTCCACCATAATATGCAAATAAAATGAAAAAAAAAACAGACAATGTGATTTTCTGGATTTTTTTTTCTCAGTTTGTCTCCCATAGTTGAGGTCTACCTATGATGTAAATTACAGACGCCTCTCATCTTTTTAAGTGGTGGAACTTGCACTATTGCTGACTGACTAAATACTTTTTTTCCCCACTGTATAGGTTCTTTTTCATCTAAGTGAAGAAAAAAAAAATCCAAAGTTTGCTAAAAAAAATTGCGCCACTTTCCGAGACCCGTAGTGGCCCCCTTTTTTTGTGATCTCGGGTCGGGTGAGGGTTTATTTTTTTGTGTGCTGAGCTGACGTTTTTAATTAGACCACATTTGTGCAGATACAATCTTTTGATCACCTGTTATTGCATCTTAATGCAATGTTGCGGCAACCAAAAAAATCATACAGTGCCTACAAGTAGTATTCAACCCCCTGCAGATTTAGCAGGTTTGATAAGATGCAAATAAGTTAGAGTCTGCAAACTTCAAACAAAAGCAGGATTTATTAACAGATGCATAAATCTTACAAACCAACAAGTTAGGTTGCTCAGTTAAATTTTAATAAATTTTCAACATAAAAGTGTGGGTCAATTATTATTCAACCCCTAGGTTTAATATTTTGTGGCATAACCCTTGTTTGCAATTACAGCTAATAATCGTCTTTTATAAGACCTGATCAGGCCGGCACAGGTCTCTGGAGTTATCTTGGCCCACTCCTCCATGCAGATCTTCTCCAAGTTATCTAGGTTCTTTGGGTGTCTCATGTGGACTTTAATCTTGAGCTCCTTCCACAAGTTTTCAATTGGGTTAAGGTCAGGAGACTGACTAGGCCACTGCAACACCTTGATTTTTTCCCTCTGGAACCAGGCCTTGGTTTTCTTGGCTGTGTGCTTTGGGTCGTTGTCTTGTTGGAAGATGAAATGACGACCCATCTTAAGATCCATGATGGAGGTGCGGAGGTTCTTGGCCAAAATCTCCAGGTAGGCCGTGCTATCCATCTTCCCATGGATGCGGACAAGATGGCCAGGCCCCTTGGCTGAGAAACAGCCCCACAGCATGATGCTGCCACCACCATGCTTGACTGTAGGGATGGTATTCTTGGGGTCGTATGCAGTGCCATCCAGTCTCCAAACGTCACGTGTGTGGTTGGCACCAAAGATCTCGATCTTGGTCTCATCAGACCAGAGAACCTTGAACCAGTCTGTCTCAGAGTCCTCCAAGTGATCATGAGCAAACTGTAGACGAGCCTTGACATGACGCTTTGAAAGTAAAGGTACCTTACGGGCTCGTCTGGAACGGAGACCATTGCGGTGGAGTACGTTACTTATGGTATTGACTGAAACCAATGTCCCCACTGCCATGAGATCTTCCCGGAGCTCCTTCCTTGTTGTCCTTGGGTTAGCCTTGACTCTTCGGACAAGCCTGGCCTCGGCACGGGAGGAAACTTTCAAAGGCTGTCCAGGCCGTGGAAGGCTAACAGTAGTTTCATAAGCCTTCCACTTCCGGATGATGCTCCCAACAGTGGAGACAGGTAGGCCCAACTCCTTGGAAAGGGTTTTGTACCCCTTGCCAGCCTTGTGACCCTCCACGATCTTGTCTCTGATGGCCTTGGAATGCTCCTTTGTCTTTCCCATGTTGACCAAGTATGAGTGCTGTTCACAAGTTTGGGGAGGGTCTTAATTAGTCAGAAAAGGCTGGAAAAAGAGATAATTAATCCAAACATGTGAAGCTCATTGTTCTTTGTGCCTGAAATACTTCTTAATACTTTAGGGGAACCAAACAGAATTCTTGTGGTTTGAGGGGTTGAATAATAAATGACCCTCTGAATAAACTTTTCACAATTTAAAAAAAAAAAATAATAAAAGAAATAACATCCTTTTTTGCTGCAGTGCATTTCACACTTCCAGGCTGATCTACAGTCCAAATGTCACAATGCCAAGTTAATTCCGAATGTGTAAATCTGCAGGGGGTTGAATACTACTTGTAGGCACTGTAACTCTGGCGCTATGATTTTCTTTCTCGCTATGCTGTTTAGCAATCAGGTTAATCCTTTTTATTGATAGATCAGGCTATTCTGAACGCGGCGATACCAAATATGTGTAGGTTTGATTTTTTATTTATTTATTTTGATTGCAGCAAAAGGGGGATATCCGATTTGAACTTTTTATTTTTTTTATGTTTTTAAACACATCTTTTTTTTTTACTTTTGACATGCTTCAATAGCCTGTCAATAGGCTAGAAGCATCCACTACTTGATCAGTTCTGCTATATAGAGGTGATGCACAGATCACCTCTATGCATCTGAATTACAGCATTGCTATGAGCGCCGCCTACAGGGTGGCACTCATAGCAATACATCATCAACAACCATAGAACTCTCCAGGAGACCTCTTTAAACATTAATACTTTATTTTTTTTTTGAATTGTTGAAAAAAATATTTTTGATGGCACCTTCTCATTACCCACTTTTTAGCTTTAAGACTCAAGTATAAATAGATTTTCATTTGAAAAATTATAAAAAAATCCAATTACAGAATACACGTCTCACCTGCCCATAGGAAAATCTCTTTTTTCCACGTCCAAGACAGAAAGAGGAACATATAGGCAGGGTGCTTAGGCTGTGACTGTACAGGTGATTTTCCAACAGAGACCAAAACCTGCATAAAAAAAGGACAGAGACATTCAAAGAATAATCAAAAACACTAGATGCAACATACAGTGGTCAGCATGAATGAGTACACCCCAGCAGATTTTTTTAAAAAAAACGTTAGTTCTCTTTTAGAATCAACATTTTCTATTGGATACCACACAGTACAAAAAACTCCCATAAATGTGGGACATTGATTGCAAACAAGATTTCTTTTGCAGACTCAAAAAAGTAATCATCATTTAAGACCATATTGGAAAATTAGTATACCCAAATGAAAGTCTTTGGAACAAAGCTAAAGTTTAGACTACAAAATTCTAATTAACCCCTTCCCAACCTTGGACGTATCTATACGTTCAGGTCACTAGGTACTTACCAACCTTGGATGTAGGGATAAGTCATGCAATTTTGCGTGCACAGAACTGGGCGAGCAATCGCCACCGGGTGTCAGCTGATTCTGACAATGCTCCCGCCACTTTAGCCACCTAAATACTGTGATTGTAGCATTTAGCTGGTATACAGAAGGAGGGAGCCCTCTCTGCACTCCAATCAGCACCCAATGCGACATCATTGCAGGGTCCCAATTGCTGCCACGATGACCCGATGTCGTCATGACAACATCCGAGTCACCAGGCACTAGCAAGTTAGTTAGATCATGCACAGTGCAGGGCTGACAGTTAAAATGTTTTGCAATGCATTAGAACTGCAAATCAGATTGCAGAAAGTGAAAGGAACATAGTGGGACAAAGTAAAAAAATAAATTGTAAAAATATTTAACCCATTTCCCACATTTGCAGTATATATACACCTCATGATCAGGAAGGACTTCCTGACCAATGCAGTATGTGTACGTCATGGCGATCGCCTGCACACTGCGGGCTGTAAGCAGGCAATCGCCGCCGGATGTCAGCTACTTCTGACAGCTGACACCTGGCTCTCAGTGTCAGGAGCTGTCCCGCACAGCCCCCAGCACTTTAACCCCCTAAATACAGCGGCGATCGGTGCAGCATTTAGAGGGAAGACAGAGAGAAGACGTCATCGCAGGGTCCCGATCGTTGCCATGGTGACCTAATGTCATCATAATGACATCCAGGTCACCAGGCACTAGCAAGTTAGTGAGATCTTGCGCAGTACATGACCTAACTTTTATCTGCAGGGCTCACAGGCTATAAAGTTATAGCAATGCTCCTCCATTACTATACCTTATAACTGCGATTAGACTGCAGAAAGTAAAAGTCACATAGCGAGACTAAGTAAAAATGACAAAAGAAAAAAAAAATATATATATACATATAATTTTTTTTTTTTTTTTAAGAAAAGAAACAAAACACAAAATAAAAAAATATTGTATATAGTACCCGTAAATATTATGAAGAAAGTGGAATGAACCATACTCAAAAAGACTAAATGTAAATAAAAACGGTTTTGCTGATAATGTCATCTTGTCCCGCAAAATCAAGCTACCAGACAACTCCATCAGCTGAAATTTTTTTAAAAAAGTTAGCTTTTAGAATAAAGCGCTGCAAAAAATTTTTTTCTTTTATATTAAATAGTTTAGTTTGTGTAAAAGCGCCAAAACATGAAAAAACTATGTAAATGAGGTATCGCTGTAATCGTACTGACCCAAAGAATAAAAGCAATCTTATTAATTTTACAACAAGTGGAACGGGACTAAAAAAAAAGAAAAAAAAGCCCAAAAAACAATTCCTGCATTGTTGATTTTTGTTTATTCTACCTCCCAAAAATCAGAATAGAAAGCGATTAAAAAATGTCATGAGCCCAAAAATGGTACCAATAAAAAAAAAACAAAAAAACAAGAATTTGGGTACTCGCCGTAAAATCTCTCTCGGAGCCTTCAATGGGGGACACAGGAAACCATGGGTGTATGCTGCTGCCACTAGGAGGTTGACACTATGCAAAAAAGGGTTAGCTCCTCCCCACCAACTGGCAGAAAGCTACTCAGTTAGTGAAAAAGCAGTAGAAGTAGAAAAACATAACACGAATTTAACAGACAGCAACAGAACCTGATACAACAGTAAACAAGGGCGAGTGCTGTGTCCCCAATGAAGGCTCTGAGAAAAAGATTTTACTGTGAGTACCCAATATCTTGCTTTCTCTCTCGCTTCATTGGGGGACACAGGAAACCATGGGACGTTCGAAAGCAGTCCTAAGTGTGGGAGAAGTTTAATATCCTCAAGTCAGAGCTCAGGCCACTGCAGCTTGCAGGACCTTTCTACCAAGGTTCGCATCCGATGAACCACGAGTAGAACTTGGTAAATGTATGAATGAAGGCCCATGCAGCAGCTTTACAGAGCTGCAAGGCAGACGCCTGATGGCGAACTGCCCAGGAGGCCCCCACCGAACGCGTGGAGTGTGACGTAATCCTCATTGGGCATGCTCTACCTCTAAGACGGTAAGCTTCCAGAATGTTGGAACGGATCCATCGAGCAATGGTAGACCTGGATGTGGTGAGACCTTTCCGTGGACCCTCTAGGATGATGAGCAGAGAATCTGAGCACTGGAAAGACTCAGTCCTGGATAGGTAAAAGCGTAGAGCTCTCCCCAGGTCCAGTTGTTTAGTGACCGCTCTCAGGGATGAGAGGAGGATGGACAAAAGGATGGAAGTATTATGTCCTCATTTAGATGGAAAACGGAAATCACCTTGGGAAGAAAGGATGGAACCGGACGTAGGACCAACTTGTCCTGATGAAAAACCAGGTAAGGAGAGCGCCAAGAGAGCTGCCAGCTCTGAAACCCGTCTGAGGTAATAGCGACCAGGAAGGCGACCTTACAGGAGAGTAATGTGAAAGAGATTTCACGAAGTGGTTCAATCGTAGACTCCTGCAGCATGTCGAGCACTAGATTAAGATCCCAGGGGTCCACTGGCGGCCGGTATGGGGGAACAGAGTGAGGAACTCCTTGAATGAATGTCTTGATCTGTCTGCAAACAGCCAGATTCCTTTGAAAAAGAATGAAAAGGGCAGAAACTTGTCTCTTAATAGAATTAAGGGACAGACCGGACTCCAGACCCGACTGCAGAAAGGACAAAATGGGAAGTGAAAAACCATTGGAACAACCAAATGAGTCTCACACCAGCGATAAAACGCCTTCCATGTACGATAGGAGGTGCGAGAGGATGAAGGCTTCTCTGCTTTAATCATGGTCTGTACGATCTGATAGGAGAATCCAGCCGACTTCAAGACTGTGGCTTCAACAGACATGCCGTTAAAGTGAGTGACTGAGAACTCTGGTGAAAGAGGGGCCCCTGCGACAAAAGGTCCGGAAGATCCGAAGTCTCCACGGTGTATCCACTAGTAGGTTGACCAACTCTGCGTATCAGGGTCTTTGTGGATAATCCGAAGCGATGAGTATGAAGGGTATTCCTTCTGCTTTTATCTTTTTGATTACCCTGGGAATCAGCGGAAGGGGTGGAAACAGGTATGGAAGGGAGAACTGTGTCCAGGTTATTGCTAGTACATCGAATCAGATAGCTAGCGGGTCGTGAGATCTGGACACAAACTGAGGAACCTTGTGGTTGAGTCTGGACGCCATGAGGTCGTCCGGAATCCCCCATCTGAGGCAGATCCTATGAAAAACTGACGGATTCAGCGAAAATTCACCTGCGGCGAGACCCTCTCGGCTGAGAAAGTCTGCCGCCCAGTTTTCGGCTCCTAGGATGAGCACTGCAGAAATTGTTGGGACATTCTGCTTGGCCCAAGACAGGATCCGAGCGACCTCTGACATCACTGACCGACTTCAGGTTCCCCCTTGATGATTGAGGTACGCCACCGCCATGGCATTGTTGGACTGGACTTGAATCGGACGTCCGTGAAGAAGTTCCTGCCAGTGAAGCAGGGCGAGGAATATCACTCGGAGTTCCAGGATGTTGATCGGGAGGGATGGATGACTCCTGAGCTGACCAGCAAATCTTGGAATACTGCTCCCCAGCCGAGGAGACTGGCATCCGTTGTGACTACTTTCCAACGAATGGGGAGGAAGGACCTCCCGAGATGGACCGATTGACCATTTCAGGGACTGCTTTATCCACGGGGGAATTGAGACACACCGATCCAGGGAGCGGATTGACTTGTCACATCTCGCTAGAAGGAAGAGTTAAAGAGGATGCGTGTGGAACTGAGCAAATGAGACTGCTTCCAATGAAGCAACCATCTTGCATAATACACTCACGCAGAAGTGGAGGGAGCAGGGAGAATGATCTCTGAGAGATCGAACCCAGCGCGTAAGTTCTAGATTCTTTTCCTTGGGTAGGAAAAACTTTGCTTGGGCAGTGGTGCGGGGAAAGATGGGAATGTGCAGGTAGGCGTCTTGAATGTCCACCGAGCAGAGGAATTCTTCTGACTCCATGGAGGCTATCATGGATCGAAGAGACTCCATCCTGAAGTGGCGCAGGCACACAGATTTGTTTAGTAATTTAAGGTCAGAATGGGACGAACTGAATTGTCCTTTTTGGGGACCACAAACAGGTTTGAATAAAAACCTGAGAAGTGCTCTCGTGTGGGAACGGAGGCGATAACCCTGGCCTTGAAGAGGGAGTTGATAGTCTTGAAGAAGCCCAGAATTAGAGAGGCATTTTTCAGTGGACGGGACTTGAAAAAACAAAATTAAGGGAGAGTAGAAAACTATCCTGTAGCCGTAGAAGACGACATCTCGGATCCAGGCGTCGAATACAGCTAGCCATTCTTCCTGGAACTGAAGGAGACGACCACCACCCTGAGAGGCCTCCCAGGTGGGGGTAACCAGTCATGCTGAGGAGAATCTGTTGGAGCCTGACCTGGCTGGCCGGCGTTGAGCATGTCTTGAGCGCCAAGTTGGGGTTGGTTTAAAGGAGGGCCTTTTCCTTTGTTGACACACCGGGGATTTGTCCTGTTGGGGGTTACTCTATGGTGGGAACCTCCGAAAGGAGCGAAAGGGAATGGGCATGACGGGGCGTACATTTGGCCCTTTGTTGGGGTAGAGATGTACTCTTTCCTCTTGTGGCATTGGAGATAATCTTGTCCACCTCTTCTCCAAAGATGCGAGAACCGTGGAAGGGAATGCCTGTGAGGGACTTCTTTGAAGCGAAGGATGCGCTCCAGGCTTTCAGCCAAAGGACCCTGCGTATAGTAATGATGTTGCAGACTGCTATGGCTGAACAGATTGTTCATTCTGCCTCCCAAAGATCACAGTAAGGCTTGGCTCACATTTATCCTACAATCTGCGTTAACATCGGGGTTTCCATGTAAATCTCTGAAATACGACAGTCAGTCCTTGGCGGAAGATTCCTTATAATGAGGCAGATGGAGGCACTGTAGATGCCATCTGACCTGTGATCCAGTGGTGTCTGTCTTCTTATTAGGAATGCATAAAAGTGCTGTCTTCCACAGTTTTCTGCACCTCTTAAAAAAAAAAGAAAGGACAATGCTGAACAAAGGCCAGACGTAGTCCAGAGTAACTGGCTCATTATAGTGAGTGCCTTCCTTGGGGGTATCATCTTAATTACGTTACTTGAAGATTTAAAGGTAAACCCGGACATAAGTGCTCAGTGTAGAGCGCTAGATAAATATGATCCAAATTAATTTGCAAAATGCTCCCAATAGAAGCTTCAACTCACTCCACAAAAAAAGAGCAAGTCCCCACTCACGGCCGTCATCTGTTAATGGAAATATAGGGGGTTTCCACGTTAAGGTAGCACAAAGGCTTTGGAAAAACGAAATGTCCCTCACCCCCAAAAGAAATTCAGCAAATTCTGTGTTTCCAAATCAAATGCCTCCACCCTTTCTGCGTCCCACAGTGTACCTAAACCACATATAGTGTCCACATGTTTGACATTTCTGTAGCGATTAGAGCCTAATTTACAGGTGCATGAGCTGGGCATAACATACTGGTCACTATAATGGCAATTTGCAATTTTCACTCAGCAACATCCACTGCTGTTTGTTTCTGGAAAACACCCATGGGGTCAAAATAGTCACGACACCTGTAGATAAATTCCCAAAGGGATATAATTTCCAAAATGTGGTCACTTGAGGGGGATTCTGCTCTTCTAGCACTTAGAGGCTTTGTATATGGAGTCTGCAAACTATTATAGAAAATTCTGCGCTCCAGGATGCCTCCTGTATTTCAATACTGCTTAGCCATAGGGCAAGACTCGGGAGGCAATAGCGCTCCGTCGCACCAGTCTCGTCGTATGGCTAAGCAGCACTGTACAGCCATGGGGTATTTCTACATTCAGCAGAAATTGTTGGAAGTTTTGATGTAATTTTCCTATGTGAAAATGTAAAATCTGGGACTAAAACAAAATTTGGGTGGTAAAAATATTAATTTTTTTCTTCATTGCCCAATGGTATAACATTCTGTGATCCTCCTGTGCTGTCAATATGATAACTGCACCCCTAGATAAATTCAATGAGAGGTGTAGTTTGTAAAATAGTGTGTGTGGGGGGGGGGGTGTTGCTGTTCTGGCACCTTAGGGTCTCTTGCCATTGTTACATGGCACCCTCAAACCAGTCCAGCAAAATGTTAACGCCAAATGCTTCCAATAAGCTTTTTCCCTTTTTTAGGTTTGCACTGTTCCTCAAAATTACCGTAGTTTTCGACCACGTGTTATCGGCAGCACAACAAATTTTGGGGTCCATTTTCTCCTACTATCCTTATGAAATTAAAAAATTGGGGCGAAAACAACACTTTGTGGGAAAAATGTGATATTTTTTATTTTCACTGCTTTACGTTATAAACTTCAGGGAAGCACCTGGGGGTTCAAGGTGCTCACCACACATCTAGATAAGTTCCCTGAGGGGTCTAGTTTCCAAAATGGTGTCACTTGTTCCACTGTTTAGATACATCAGGGGCTCTCCAAACGCAACATGGTGACTGCTAATTAATTCAGCAAATTTTACATTCAAAAAGTCAAAACGCTCTGCCGTGTGCCCAAACAATGGTTTTCCTCCATATGGAGTGTCAGCAAAACAAATTTTGGCATCCCATTTTTACCCTTGTGATAATCAAAAAATTTGGGTCTTGAGTAAAATTTTGGTGAAAATAATTAAGCTTAGTTGCTTCACAGGAATTAATGGAATATGGAAGGAAAACATACAGTTTATAGACTTCTTGAATGTGGTT
This sequence comes from Dendrobates tinctorius, assembly GCF_039654945.1. Taxonomy (NCBI): domain Eukaryota; kingdom Metazoa; phylum Chordata; class Amphibia; order Anura; family Dendrobatidae; genus Dendrobates; species Dendrobates tinctorius. The sequence continues at coordinate 11,064,402 of NW_027361771.1, forward strand.
TTCAGCACCGTAAGGGGTGAAGTTTTTAAAATCGTGTCACTTTTGGATATTTCCTGTCATATAGGACCCTCAAGGTCACTTCAAATGTGATGTAGTCCCTAAAAAAAAAATCATATAAATGGTTAACAGAGTATGGGGGCTTCTTCTTTAACCCCACTGGCACCCTGAGATCATGATTGTGTGGCCCTGATGTTTGCCATGGCAATTCAAGGCCAAATAGCGGCCTTAGAGTCTCCCTGATATAGCGGCATGTTCCTAAGTTTGCGACATTTAGGAGGTAAGAAATACACTTTTATTCCTGTCATGTCACTTTGCATTCATTCCTGAACAGCACCTGAAAAGTTAATAAACTACCGGACAGAGGTTTTCAAAATGTTGAGGGGTGCCGTTTTAAAAATGGGATCACGTTTGGAAGTTTTCCAATATCTAGGTCCCCAAAAGTCACTTCAAACCTGAATAGGTCCTTCAAAAATATAAATTTTGTAAATTTCTTTGAAACAAAATTAAAAATTACTGCTACAAATTTTAAACCTCCTAAAATGCTAGCAAAATAAAATAACATTTTACAAATGGTGCCGATTTAAAGCAGACATGTGGGAAAGGTTAGTTATTAATGGTTCTCTGTGGTCTGACTATCTGGATTAAAGAGATAATCATTCAAAGTTTGAAAATTGCAAATTTTTTTACAATTTCTGATATTTTTTTATAAATAAACACAAAACATATCTACCTAAATTTACCATTATCATAAATTACAATGTGCCATGAAAAAACATTCTCAAAATTAATGTGATTTGTTGAAGCATTACAGAGTTATTACCACATAAAGGGACACTGGTCAGATTTAAAAAATTTGACCGTGTCACTAAAGGCGTTATCAATAATTCAACCACAGAAAGTGGTTCGCACCACTTGGTTGAAAAGGTTTCAAGCAGGCAGTTATCTATCAAAGGGTGTTACTTAAAGAAAACCCCTTCCCATTTCATGATGTCAGCAATGGCACCACAAGGAAGAGAAATGTCACAAGACCTAAGAAAGAAAATTTATTTACACAAGAAAGGCAAAGGCTGCAAGAAGATCAACAAAGCCTTACTTTTCAGTCAGAATACTGTAAAAAAAAAAAAAAAAAAAAAAAAGGCACAAAAATGTAACATAGACATCTCAGATGTCCAGGCTGACCACGGAAACGAATACCTAAAGAGGAATGTCTTTTGATGAGAAGAGTTGAAGGAAATTGACATGCAAATTCAGATAGCTAAGGAAGGAAAAAGCCAAACCAGGTTGATAATAATCCATAATCATTAAGGTTGTGCAAAATACTAAATGTAGTAGTTTTTGATGTGGGGTGTATAACTAATTTGAGAAAAAGTGAAAATTTTGTAACTGAATTCATGTTCTGGGTTAAAAATGTTCTATGAAACTCAGTGTTGGTCAAAATGTTGGAAATCGTTCTTGTGTTCAGTAAAATATTGATCAAAATCTTACTTTTCAAAGGGGGTGTACTTATTTAAGCTGAACACTTTATGTACCCTGTTCATAGTTCAATTTTGTGGTGTGTTCATGGGGTCTGCCTGAATTTTTGAATAATGTAGTAAACCAAGTACTTCTGCCATCTGAAAAGGAAGACAATGCTGGAAAAAAAAAAACCACTACAAAAAGGAGTACACTTGAACGCCATCTGTATAATTGCAGTCTATGGCTTCATCAGGGGATTAGTCTGAATCAAATTTTTGGGGGACTGATCTGAAACCGCAGAAATGCAGTGTGAACAGGCCCCAAAGATTGTTCTATCTTCCTTCTGATCCCCATATGTGGCTATACAGTGCTGCTTAGCCACACAGCGAGAGTAAAGGGCCTGTCACACTAAGAGATATCGCTAGCAATATCGCTATAACTAGTGACATTATAGCGATATTGCTAGCGATATCGCTGTGTCTGATACTTACCTACAACCCGCTCCCCCGCTGGTTATCGCTGATCGCGCGAGAACAGGCTGGACTGTTTCTCGTCGTCAGCTTCCTGCGGCGCTTCCTGCTGTGACGACGAGCGACGCGTGGAGCCGGGCGGGAGGACGTAGGATCGCCTGGTGTGACAGGTAAGTAGCGACCCCCGTCCCCAGCGATGTCGCTGGTGAGATCTGCCTGTGTGGCAGCTCACTAGCGACCACTTAGCGATGTACCAGCGATCCTGACCGCGTCATATCGCTGGTCGGGATCGCTGGTACATCGCTAAGTGTGACAGTACCCTTAGGAGGGAAGGAGCACTATTAGACTTTTGGAGAACAAATCATTTAATAGTTTGCAGACTCCATATACAGAGCTCCTAAGTGTCAAAAGAGCAGAAAAGCCCCTCAACTAATCCCATTTTGAAAATTATACCCATGAGGGAAATTATCTACAGGTGTAGTGATGATTTTGACTCCATAGGTGTTTTCCAGAAACACGCAGTAGAGTTGTGGAGTGAATATTGCAAATCTGCCAGTGTAGTACCCATACATTATAGTGCCCAGTCCACTGTAGTGCTCAGCTCATGCTTATGGAGACATAAATCCCGTAAATTAAGGGGACTCTCATTGCTACAGAAATGCCACATATGTGAACGTTAAATGTGGTTCAGGCACACTGTGGAACTCAGACGGGAGGGAGGCACTAGTATTTGGGAGTGCACAAGTCGATGGAATTCTTTTAGTAGGGAGTGAGGAGACATAGCTTTTTTTCCAGAGCCTTTGTGATACCAGTAACGTGACAGCCTCCTATATTTCCGTTAACAGATGACAGACCTGAGTGGGGACTTGCTCTTTTTGTGGATTTAGTTGAAGCTTTTATTGGGAACATTTTGGATCACATTTATCCTGTTCTCTACGCTGAGCACTTATATTGGGGTTTCCATCTAAATCTCTGAATTACATTATTCAGATGAAACCCCCAAGGGATCCAGTCACTATAATGAGGTAGCAGCGTTACCCTGGAGTCCGTCTGGTCTCTGTTCAGCGGTGTCCTTGTTTTCAGATGTGCACAAAACTGTAGTAGACTGCGCTTTTATGCAAATTAAAGACGGACACAGCTGAATCATAGGCCAAACGGCGTCCAAAATGCCTCATTATAGGGAATCTTCCGACGGGAGTACTGTCTAAATAACGCATTTCAGAAATTTACATGGAATCCACGGTGTAAGCGCTCAGCATAGAGTGCAGGATAAATGTGAGCCGAGCCTTACTGCGATCTTTGAGAGACAGAATGAACAAATCAACAGCAGGTAAAGAATTTGTTCTGTTTATTTTTTATGCTATTTCTCGTGCAGTACAAGTGATTAGACAACTTTATTCTTCAGGTCAGTGCGATTACAGCGATACCAGATTTACATAGTTTTTTTAATATTTGGATGCTGTCTCTAAAGACTTTTTATTGCACAAATTTGATCACTATATTTTGAGCGCTATAATTTTTTCTATATTTCTGCCAACAGTTGAAGCTTTTATTGGTACCATTTTTGGTCACAACACTTTTTATTTGCTTTCTATTTTCTTGGGTGGCAAAATAATCAGCAATTCAGGAATTGATTTTTTTAGGGGTTGTGATGCCATTCTCTGTGTGGTAAAAAGTGATAAGGCACCTTCATTCCTTGGCAAGCACAATTACAGCGATACCACATTTTGTTTTTATGGTTTTCAGCTTTTACACGCAAAAAAATTTTTTTTTTCATCATTATATTCTGAGAGGTATAGCTTTATTTTTCCACTGAGGAAGCTCTATAGGGGCTTGCTTTTTGCAGGACAAGATGGTGCTTTTCAGATATACCATTTTTATTTCCTTCGACTTTTTGATCATAATTTTATTCCAGTTCAGCGGTATGATGGAAAAGAATAGTTCTTTGCTTTATTTTTTTTACGGTGTTCTGGATGCTGTGATACCAACTGTGTTTTTTTTATTTTACATAAATATATCTATTTATTGGTGTAACCCCTTAGTGACGGAGCCAAATTTTAAAAATCTGACCAGTGTCACTTTATGTGGTGATAACCCTGGAATGCTTTGACAAATTCAAGTGATTTTGAGATTGTTTTTTTTGTGACACATTATACTTAATGATATTGGGAAATTTAGGTCGATATGTTTTGTGTTTATTTATAAAAAATATCAGAAATTTTACAAAAATATTAAAAAAATAGCAATTTTCAAACTTTCAATGATTATCCCTTTAATCCAGATGGCCATACCATAGCAAAACATTAATAAATAATATTTCCCACATGTCTGCTTTACATCATCACCATTTGTAAAATGATATTTTATTTTGTTTGCATTTTAGGAGGTTTAAAAATGTAGCAGCAATTTTTTTAACTTTTTCAAAGAAATTTACAAAATTATTTTCTTAGGGATCTATCCAGGTTTGAAGTGACTTTAGGGGTCCTATATATTGGGAACCCCCCAAAAATGATACCATTTTAAAAACCGCACTCCCTGACATGCTGAATACTGCTGTCAGGTAGTTTATTAACCGTTCAGGTGCTTTTCAGGAATTAAGACAAAGTGGCATGATAGGAATGAAAAAGTTGATTTTTACCATCTAAACGTCGGTGACTTTTGAACAGGTCAGTGTAGCCGGCAGACTCTAAGGCCGCTATTTGCTCATGAATTGCCATGGCAAACATCAGGACCACACAATCATGATCTCAGGGTGCCGTTGGGGGTAAAGAGGGAGAAACCACACTCGCCAACAGCTGCTGGATTGTCACCTGTATGGGGATGCTAGTCTCTTATATCTCAGGTCAGTTAAAAGACATATTGAAGGTCATTAAGGGGGGGTAATACTTTTTTCATTCTTTAATTTTGTGATTTTTTTGTAAAATATTTTTATAATTTTTTCTTTTTGCTTTGTCCCTCCATGGGATTTTAACTTTTATTACTCTAATCGTTGGTATAATGCAGTGCAATTAGTTTCGAGAGTGTGCTTAGATATAGCATTATCTAAGCATTAATGGGTGTTAAGGCCCCCCGTCACACATAACGATGCACCAGCGATCCAGACAACGATACGACCTTGTCAGGATCGCTGGTTCCTCACTACCTGATCGCTGGTGAGCTGCCAAACAAGCAGATTTCACCAGCGATCAGGACCAGCAAGAACGCTGGTATCCAAGCTAGATATCGGGTAACTAAGCGAGTGTGTCGCTTAGTAACCCGCTGTGTACCTTGGATACCTGCGAGCTCGCGTTGGATGCTGGTATCCAAGGTAAATATCAGGTAACTAAGCGCGCGGCACTTAGTTACCCGCTGTGTACTTTGGATACCAGCTCTGTTATGAATGAGTCACCGTAGGAGGCAAAAGCAGAAATACAAGCTAAGTCCAGAAAACCAGAGAAGTTGGCAACTATCAGATTGCAGACCCCTGAACCTATCAACACAACTAGCAGTAGCCGTGGGGGGTTCCTACGATGCCCTAGACCCCTCGATCACAGCCGGAGAAATACATAGGCCTAAAGAAAGAAAGGGGAAATCTAAACTGCCCCAGAGCAGACCCCAAAGCAATAGGCAGCCCCCAACATATAATGACGGTGAAGCAAGATGAAAATACTAAGGGTGGTTTCACATTAGCGCTTTTTAAGCGCACGCACGGCCAGGGGTAGCTCCGCCCCCGAGCCGGCTCTCTGCCCGGCGTGCCCGCCCCTTGCTTGTAGCGCCGCCTCCTAGCGCACAGCGGCGCCTGCGATCGGCGCACCCTATCTTTAGCATAGGGTGCGCAGATCGTGCGCAGGCCGTGCGCTAGTTGCGCTTTGACCTGCGCTGCACACTTTTGACGGTGCGCCGTGCGCGCCAAAATCCGAAAAGTTTGATTTTGGCGCGCACGGCGCACCGTCAAAAGTGCGCAGCGCAGGTCAAAGCGCAACTAGCGCACGGCCTGTGCATGATCTGCGCACCCTATGCTAAAGATAGGGTGCGCCGATCGCAGGCGCCGCTGTGCGCTAGGAGGCGGCGCTACAAGCAAGGGGCGGGCACGCCGGGCAGAGAGCCGGCTCGGGGGCGGAGCTACCCCCGGCCGTGCGTGCGCTTAAAAAGCGCTAATGTGAAACCACCCTAACACAGACAGAAAGATAGACTGAGCAAAGATGGGGCCCCAAAACTACCTAGATAGGAAAGGACAGGAAGGTTGCTGTCTGCAATCTGCCAAAACCCTATCAAAGACATAAGCCAACCAGCTGATATGAAAAAGGCCCTGAAGCAGCTAGGCTTCAAAAACTGAATCAGCACTCAGGTATTTTCAGAAGACAGAGCTAAATGAATTCAGCACACCCCAGCAGGGAATGGCAGAAATCCAGAAAAACAAAGCAAAAAACAAAGTCAAAGCACAAAAGCAAAAGGCCGAGCAGCAAACTTAGCTTTGGAGGAGCAGGAATTCAGACTGGTCTCCAAGGATCCCACAGGGAAATCACCCGCAGGGCAGAAGGGCGTCGGCAACCTTATATCCAGTCCGTAACTCCACTCAGCCAGTCCTCATCATCAGCCTCAGGTGTTTGACAATCAGGCTCACTACCTTTCTTAACCAGAAGAGGGAGTTCCTCGGGCCTCAGTAATGAAGGGGAAAATGAACTCACAACACAGCTCCCAGCGCGAGCACGCAGGTATCCAAGGTACACAGCGGGTAACTAAGCGACATGCGCGCTTAGTTACCCGATATTTACCTTGGATACCAGCTCCCAGCGTCTGCTTACAGCGCTGGGAGCTCGCTGATCGCTGGTCTCCTGCTGCCACACGCAGAGATGCGTGCTGGCCAGCAGGAGACAAACGATCAAAAAACGGCCCAGGACATTCCTGCACGATCAGTGATACCCGGTGGGGGGGCCGGTCGCTGATGCGTGCCACACACAGCGATATCGCTGGTGAGATCGCTGATGCGTCACAAAATCAGCGATCTCGCTGTGTGTTACGGGGCCTTTAGAGTATCGCGGGGTCTTGAGTAATATACTTGAGTTCCGCGGCTGCATGATTTGCAGCTGTTCGACAGCCACAACATATGCAGGGATTACCAGTTTGCTAGGCAATCCCCTGTGCGTGTGTTACTTGTTACTCGGATAACAACCGAGCATGCTTGAATAACGCTATATCTGAACACGCTCGATCAACACTAATTGCAATGCAATCTGCATTGTAATGACTTATACCAGTCAGTGCTGCACTGACAAAAGCCTCTTAGACCATGCTCAGGGCATGGTCTAACAGGTTTGCCGTAGCTGGCTGACTCTCTGATTGCCAGGACAGCAATAAGGATGACGTTTCTGGCGCGCTGATTGGAAGAGAAAGGGAGCCCCCTCCCAGTGTTCTAAATGCGGTGATCGATATTCTCAGCATTGAGGGGTTAAAAGGCACATTACCAGGGATGTGTAAAGGCTGCTCTTTGTTCTTCTGATCTCATTGTTGAGATGCCTGTGATTAGATCTGACACATCTGCAGGTTCTTCTCAGCGCCTCTGCTTCCATCTCACAGGCAGCAGTGTTGCAATACAGCAGAGGTATGAAGGGCTGTAGCTGCTAATATGTTTGTTTTGAGACAAAGTTCATTTCTATTGCTCCTTGCTAGTTACATGTCTCCCATATGTAACACCATCTTTCATTTAAAATAAGCTCTGGTGGCAGATTCTCACACAGATTAGTGAACGGCCCATAGCCCTGAACCCTTCACTGAATGTGTAGTGCCAGCTGTAGACTTGTCATAAGGGAATCTGTCAACCGGTCTATGCTACCCCATATGAGAGCAGCATGGTATAGGGGAAGATACTCAGCGATGTATCACTTACTAGGCTGGTATGTTGTAGTTTTAATAAAACATAAAAATTATAAAAAGAAAAAAAAACACTGTTTTGTCAACAGTACATTATTAAATCTATAAAAAGCAACCTTGAAAGTGTGTAAGTGGTATTGCTGAAATAGGGGTCTTTGCCCCTACATTATGCTGCCCTCAGATTAGATGGCAAAATGTGGTGACATATTCCCTTTAATCATTAGTTTACTACATATTGTTATGCAGGAATTCTATCATTACCTGTACTGGTTCTCAAGGAACTGTTCCCTATTGAAGCACTCATACACCCATCCTGGAGCAAACAATGCAGCAGAGAAGCCATACTGCCGAATCATCTCCAACGACTGAAACAAAATGCATTTTAGACTGTTAAATACCTAAAAGAAGACACCGAACTGAATTGATGTTATTGCATTTGATGTAAACAAGTTGTACTAATCTGTCAGTGGTGGTCAAATATTGCAAAAGATAATAAATATTGTTTGTGGGCGAAACCACTGGAATGTACAGACCTGCAGCACAAACAATACGTCCACAAGCGCTCCTGCTCCAATTATGCAGATTATACATTGAAATGCCAACCTAAGAACCAAACCCAGAAAACCGAAAAAAGCTCTTCTTGCACATGACTCACATACGACCAAATTGTTACAGAAATAACACTAATCTATTGCAAAGTTTGCACTCTTACTACATATGCTTGTGTAAATGTGGAGAAAAATACTATAGAAGCAGCTAAACAGAAAAAATAATGAGTTACCTTGAAAGTTTCAAACTTTCCCCCGACAACATCTCCCCGAGCGAAGATATCCACACCAATATAGACATCTGTCTTGCGTGGCTCTGCTGCCATGCGCTGCAAGTGATCCTCCTTCCAATTGTAGTTTGTAAAAATTCCATCGCATGTACTAAAAAACTGTCTGAAGACAGAGAATATATAACAATTGTTAATGTACATTAAAATTAGCCACCTAAATTAGAGCTGCTGTTAGGAGCTGCTCACAGCGCATTTGGCAGGGTGCTCAAGTCTCCGTTAAGTACTTCCTTCTGAATCTCTAAGAAACGGAAATCAGACGTTCCTCAGAGTTAACAAAAACGGCAGATGGAGTCGAGATGATGAAACTTTGGGCTCTTTTTGCACTTCTTTCTGGTGGTGTTAGTCTTTTCAGACATGCACAAGAATGCAGCCTAGACTGTAGATTCAGACTAAAGCCCTATGTGGAGACAAAAATGCCATTCAAATTGCAATTCATGACATTTTACAGCTTCTGTTGGGAGTTTTTTTTTTGCATGATTTCCCATGCTACACCACTTTAGGCCTCCATTGGGTAAATGGGGGAATATTGATATATAAAGTGCCTTGAAAAAAGTATTCATACTCCGTGAACTTTTCCGAATATTTTCATGCTCTACCCAAACAAATATATTTTAATGGGATTTTATGTTGTATGCCAACACAAAAGTAGCAAGTATTTGTGAAGTGTAAAGGAAATGATACAAGTTTTATAATTATTTTAAAAATATAGATCTCAAAATTTTGATGCACACTTGTATACAGCCCCTTGACATTAGATACCCCTAAATAAAATTCTGAGTGACCAAGTGTCTCCACATGTCACATAATTAGTACATACAGTACACACCTGTATGGAAATTTATCCTCAGTATTACTACAGCTGATCTGTGAAGGCATCATAGGTTTGTTTGAGAACATTAGTGATCAAACAGTATCATGAAAACCAAGGAACACAATAGACAGATCAGGGATAAAGTTGTGGAGAACTGTAAAGGGTTAAGTTAGTAAAATAGACCAAGTGCTGAACATCTCACAGAGCACTGTTTAACCCCTTTCTGACATTGGAAGTACTATTCTATCCATGTAACCTGGCACAATTTGATCATTGATGGAATAGTACATCATCGCGATCGGCCGCGCTCACGGGAGGTGCGCGGCAAAGTGTCAGTTGATTCTCACTTTAACCCTCGAAATACTGCGATCAAACAAGATCGCAGCATTGCAGGAGCTAGCGCAGGGCTGACAGCCCCTATGCCTTTGGATCGGAGACCCCGCGGCGTGACGCGAGGTCCCGATCGCTGCCATAGTGCCATAATGAGCGGATGTCGTCATGACGACATCCGGCTCACCAGAGATAGGGAACTTGGGAAATTTGCTGATCATGCAAAGTGCATGATCAGCAAGTCTCCCTGTGTCAGTGCAGTGCTGACAGCTTCTATGGTATGCAGATGCTGCTTCATCTGCATACTATAGAAGCGATCAGCATGCAAAAAAATGATTGTCCGATAGTGGGACAAAGTGTAAAAGTTAGGAAAAAGTAAAAAAAAAAAAAAAAATTAAATTGTAAAAATATAAAAAAAATCTATATATTCTATCAATAAATAAATATTTGAATGAAAAAAAAACCTAAATAATAAAAGTACACATTTGGTATTGCTGCGTCCGCAATGACCCGACCTATAAAACTGTCCCACTAGTTAACCCCTTTAGGCCGGTTTCACACTAGCGCTTTTTCAGCGCGCGCACGGCCGGGGGTAGCTCCGCCCCCGAGCCGGCTCTCTGCCCGGCGTGCCCGCCCCTTCCTTGTAGCGCCGCCTCCTAGCGGACAGCGGCGCCTGCGATCGGCGCACCCTATCTTTAGCACAGGGTGCGCCGATCGTGCGCAGGCCGTGCGCTAGTTGCGCTTTGACCTGCGCTGCGCACTTTTGACGGTGCGCCGTGCGCGCCAAAATCCGAAAAGTTTGATTTTGGCGCGCACGGCGCACCGTCAAAAGTGCGCAGCGCAGGTCAAAGCGCAACTAGCGCACGGCCTGCGCACGATCGGCGCACCCTATGCTAAAGATAGGGTGCGCCGATCGCAGGCGCCGCTGTCCGCTAGGAGGCGGCGCTACAAGGAAGGGGCGGGCACGCCGGGCAGAGAGCCGGATCGGGGGCGGAGCTACCCCCGGCCGTGCGCGCGCTGAAAATGCGCTAATGTGAAACCGGCCTTAGTGAGCACCATAAAAAAAAGAAAAAAAAAACAAACAATGCTTTATCATCATACCGCCGAACAAAAAGTGGAGTAACACGCAATCAAAAAGATGGATATAAATAGACATGGCACCGCTGAAAATGTCATCTTGTCTCGCACAAAAAGAGCGGCCATAGAGCTCCATCAGTGGAAAAATAAAAAAAGTTATAGCTCACAGAATAAAGCAATGCAAAAATAAAAACTTTTATAGAAGAAATAATTATTATATAAAAGCGCCAAAACATAAAAAAAAATATAAATGAGGTATCTCTGTAATTGTACTGCCCCAAAGAATAAAACTGTCTTATCAATTTTACCACACACAGAACGGTATAAACGCCCCCTTCCCCACCAAAAAAAAAAAAAAAAAATTCTGCAATCAGAGCCCCGCTAGCAAGCGAGCGCTCACGGTGCTAGCGGGGTCTCACCGAAGCCACCGCAGCTCAGCCCGCCTGGGAAAGGAGCTGAGTGACCGAAGGTAACCTCTATGACATCAGCTCCGGTTACCGACGCTGCATTCCCAGCTGCTCATTCACCAGTGGTTTTCAGCCGGGACGGTTGCATCTTGGCACCGTCCAAGTTGAAAACTGTATATCCCCCAGACATGGATTATGGAGTGGGACACAACAATGGACAGGTATGGTATATTGTTGCTTTTTTATTTTATTTTTATTACAGGAGATCAAGGGCTTTGCTTGGATTAGGCGTGGTTGTAAGTATGCTTTAATTCAGATTAATAAAGGAGTCTGTGGCATTATATTCAAATAAAGGACTTTATTCTGGGTGCCTGTATTTATTTACAATACAACTATAGGATTAGTAATGGGGGTGTCTTATAGACAACTCTCCATTACTAAGCCATGGACCCCACAAATATTACCCCACTTGCCACTGCTACAGGGCAAGTGGGAAGAGTTGGGCAAAGCACCAGAATCGGCGCATCCACTAGATGTGCCTTTTCTGGGCAGATGCGGGCTGCTATTTTTAGGCTGGGGGGGGGATCAATATCCATGATCCCTTACCAGCCTGACAATACGAGCCCCCAGTTGTCTTCTTTAGTAGGGCTGGTTGTCAAAAATAGGGGCGACCCCACGCCGTTTTTACTAATCATTTAAATAATTTAAAAAACAGCGTGGGGACCCCTCTATTCTTGATAACCAGCCTTGCTGAAGCTGACAGCTGAGTTTTGTCTGGCTGGTTATCAAAAATAGGGGGGAACCACAGCATTTTTAATTACCGTATGTATTTACAGAGCAGGATCTGCAGATGAATACTCCCATCCGCCGCTCCTGCTGTCACTGTTATTAGCAGCAACAGGGGTAGAATGATGAGAGAAATAGTCAAATCAGCCACCACCTGCTGTCTCTTTTATTACTTAAATGTAACTCATCATTCGCTCCTGCTCGCGCCGATCACCGGCAGAGCAGGGGAGAATGGAATGATGAGTGCCGTGTTCAGCACCCACTGCCGGGGAACAAAGCTTACTGTAACGGTTCTTCCCAGGCGCCGATGCGTGTCACATGGATGACATCATTGTGAGTTATGTGTATGCTCGTCTGCGGGAAGTTTCATGGCCAGTACTGACATTAAAAAACGGACATGTCAGCATATTTTGCCCACGTACAAACGGTCCATGGAAACACACTGACATGTGCACAGACCCATTCACTTGAATAGGCAAACAGCGCTCCTTTCCTCCTGAGTCTCTCCGCATGGCTAAGTAGTATTGTACAGCAACATAAGGGGTATTGCCAGGTTCAGCAGAAATTGTGGGACAAATTTTGGTGCCATTTTTACCCACATCTTGTGTGAACATGTAAAATCTTTGGCTAAAACAAAATTTTGATGGTAAAAAGTATTAAGTTACGTACCGGTAACGGTATTTTTCGGAAGCCCATGACAGCACCACAAGAGAGGGGATCCGCCCTTCGGGAACAGGAAACCTACAGATACAAAAGGGCGGCACCTCTCCCACGCATCAGTTGGATTACAGAGCTTGAGAGGCTACCATGGCTAGTACACCGCATATACACAATATATACAACCTATCTATCCTATTTACAATTCTTTAAACCATCTCCCACATAAGGTGAACTCGCGAAAACCCTCCTCTAAAGGGGTGCACCCTTATACGTGAACAAGGGAGGGAACTAAGGGTGCTGTCATGGGCTTCCGAAAAATACCGTTACCGGTACGTAACTTAATACTTTATTCGGACTCCCATGACAGCACTACGAGAGAATAACAGAGATGTAAACTAATTTAGGGAGGGACTACAGCCTGCAGCACCCTTAGCCCGAAGGTGAGATCTGAGGAGGCACCCATGTCTAACCGATAGTGGTTAAAAAAGGTGGAAGGAGATGACCAGGTGGCCGCCTTACATATCTGGTCAATTGATACTCCCGATCTCTCTGCCCAGGATGATGCCATGGCACGAGTGGAATGCGCCCTCAGGGTCTGTGGAGCCGGACCGCCACCTGCTGTGTAGGCAAGAGAGATAGCCTCCCTAATCCACCTTGCTAACGTGCGCTTTGACACTCTATACCCTTTCCTGGGACCTTGGAAGGATAAAAATAATGCGTTCTCCTTCCTGCAAGGATCTGTGGCTGCTAAATATTTAAGTAGGCATCGCTTAACATCTAGAGCCTGAAGTTTTTGTTTGGATTGGTTGGATTAGGGAGGAAGGAAGGCAGAACTATCTCTTGTGTCTTATGAAAATGAGATGCTACCTTGGGAAGGTATGCCGGGTCTGGCCTTAGGATTACTCTATCCTGTAAGAATTCTGTGTAAGGGGGCAATCTGGAAAGTGCCTGTATGTCGCTTATTCTACGTGCAGATGTTATTGCTACCAAAAAGGCTGTCTTAAGTGATATAATTTTTAGTGAAGCAGAATCCAGAGGTTCAAACGGTTTCTCTGTCATGGCTGTCAGGACTAAATTTAAGTCCCAAGGCATACACCTATCTTTGAGTATGGGTCTCGATCTGGTAACTGCCTTAATGAATCTCGCTACCCAATGGTTACCGGCAATGTCGCATGCAAATAGGGCCCCTAAAGCTGAAACTTGTACTTTCAATGTACTAGTGGAAAGGCCCAACTCAAGACCCCTCTGGAGGAATTCTAGAATCTGTTTTACAGGTATTCCATCCCTGATATTAAACTCACAGGTGGACAGGAATCGCCTCCAGGACCTGTGGTGGTTTGTTTCCTACTTTTTAGGAGTGTATCGATTACATTTTTTGAGAACACTCTATCCCTCAATTGTGTCCTCTCAAACACCATGCCGTCAAACGGAGTCCCGCTACTTGTGGGTGGTTGACTGGCCCTTGGTAGAGATCTGGAAGGTTCGGCAGTACCCAAGGATCGCTTACTGACATGGTCCTCAACCATGCAAACCAGGTCCTTCTGGGCCAGAAGGGGGCAATCAATATGACCCCGTCTTCCCTGATCTTCCTCACTACCAGAGGTAGAAGGTTCAAAGGCGGAAAGGCATAAGCCAGCGAGAAGTCCCATTTTATTAGGAGGGCGTCCACTGCCAGTGGATTTTCCCTGGGATTTCGGGAACAGAAAGATTTTTCCTTCCGGTTTTCCTTGGTGGCAAAGAGGTCCACCTCCGGTTGACCCCATTTGCGGACAATCTGGTTGTAGATGTCTGAGTTTAAGGCCCATTCTCCCTGCCTTAGGGCCCTGCGGCTTAGAAAGTCTGCCTTCATGTTGTCTTTTCCACTGATGTGGAGCGCGGTTAAAGATAGAAAATTTTTCTCTGCTATCTGAAGGAGACGTTCCGTTATCCGCATCAGGGCGTTGGAGCGGGTTCCACCTTGGTGGTTAACATAGGCTACCGCTACCTGGTTGTCCGAGAGTATCCTCACATGATGGCCCTGTAGATACATAATGAGTTTTTTAATGGCTAATTCAATCGCCAGCAGCTCCCTCTGGTTAGATGAGAACTCAGCATCGGAGTCCCACTGTCCCTGTACCACTATGTCCCCCATATGGGTCCCCCAACCCCAAGGACTAGCGTCTGCCGGATACAGGGGGACATAACTTTTTGGGGCATGAATCTGGTAACGCGCCTGCACAGAGTGCGCATTCCCTGTGTCTGGTTTTACTCGTAGCTTTCTTCCCCTAGAATAAAACACAGAAGGAGGCCCCGTCACTGAGTGAACATTCACGAAGATCACTTACCAGTGCCACAATCAAGTACCGGAGAATGAGGGGGATTTTTCTCAGTCGCTGCTCCTGTCCACCTAGAGGAGCTTTTATGACTGGACAGATCACTTCGTCCCGGACGCTCCTTACTGTCACGGGCCTCTTTTTTCTTTTGTTTGACCTGCCTAAGGTCATCCAGGGGCGGCAGTGAAGATTGTCGCTGTTGCCGCCGTTGCTGCTGCTGCTCCTGATCGCTCTCCATTACTGGCTTGCAATAATGTGGCCAAGGCAAGGCACCCATCTAGGGTCCTGCCTATATACCCCTCCTCCGGACAGCAGATTTCCTCTTGCTGCGCCCTCCCCCCTAATAGGGCCCCCCTCCCCAGCTGGCGCCGCTTTGGGCAGGGGAACCGGCGCTTACCGGCGTCCTCCCGATGGGCGCCGCCATCTTGGGTCCCCGCGCCTGCGCAGTGGCGCCGCCGACCCGGAAGCACCCCGAGGCTCAGCCCCTTGACGTCACCGCGACTCCGACGTGACCGGAAGTCACGCGGGACGCCCGGGCGCTCCACCATGGAGCGCTCCCCGGCCCCAGCGCCCTGCAGCTGCGCCGGCCCCCCTCAATCCCCCGCGATCGCGCCGCCGGAGCTGGGGCGCACATATGGAGGACCTCCTCCGGATGCCGCTCCCTGCTGTATCCACCACCGCCTTGCCACCCATCCTGGGCCACCGTGGCATCCTCCAGGAGCTCCGCACCAGGCCGAGGTAGGAGACCCCCTCGCTACCTGTACCGGCCGGCAGGCCTGGGATCCGGTCTGTAGGATCCCGTCCCCTCAGGAACAGGAAACCAACTGATGCGTGGGAGAGGTGCTGCCCTTTTGTATTTGTAGGTTTCCTGTTCCCGAAGGGAGGATCCCCTCTCTCGTGGTGCTGTCATGGGAGTCCGAATAAATGTAGTTCTTTTGTGCTTACTGCCCAATGGTATAAAATTCTGCAACAAACCCATGGTGTCAATATGATCACTGCACCCCTAGAAGAATTCATTGAGAGTTTAGTTCGTAAAATGGGGTCACTTATGGGGGGGTGGTTCTGCTGTTTTGGCACCTCATGAGCTCTCCCAGTGGGTCATGGCACCTGCAAACCCTAACAGTAAAATCTGGCGCTCCTTCCCTTCTGAGCTCTGCCATGCGCCCAAACAGTGGTTTACCCCCACATATTGGGTATCAGCGTACTCAGGACAAATTGCACAACAACATTTGGGGTCCAATTTCTCCTGTTACCCTTGGGAAAATAAATTGAGGGCTAAAAAAGTTCATTTTTGTGAAAAAATTATGATTTTTTTATTTTTACGGCTGTACGTTATAAACTTCTATGAAGCACTTGGGGGTTCAAAGTGCTCACCACACATCTAGATAAGTTCCTTAGGGGGTCTAGTTTCCAAAATGGTGTCACTTATGGGGGTTTCCACTGTTTAGGCACATCAGGGGCTCTCCAAATGCGACATGGCGTCCGATTCAATTCCAGCCAATTTTGCATTGAAAAGTAAAACGGCGCTCCTTCCCTTCTGAGCTCTGCCATACGCCCAAACAGTGGTTTACCCCCACATATGGGGTATCAGCGTACTCAGGACAAATTGCAAAACAACTTTTGGGGTCGAATTTCTCCAGTTACTCTTGGTAAAATAAAAAAAATTGGATCTGAAGTAATTTTTTTGTGAAAAAGTTAAATGTTCATTTTTTTTAAAACATTCCAAAAGATTCCTGTGAAGCACCTGTAGGGTTAATAGACTTTTTGAATGTGGTTTTGAGCACCTTCAGGGGTGCAGTTTTTAGAATGGTGTCACTTTTGGGTATTGTCTATCGTATTGAACCCTCAAAGTGACTTCAAATGTGAGGAGGTCCCTAAAACAAACAAAAAAAAAAAATATAAGATGGTGTTGTAAAAATGAGGAATCGCTTTTGACTTTTAACCCTTATAATTTCCTAACAAAAAAACGTTGGTTCCAAAATTGTGCTGATGTATAGAAATGTGGGAAATGTTACTTATTAAGTATTTTATGTGACATATCACTGTGATTTAAGGGCATGAAAATTCAAAGTTGGAAAACTGCGAAATGTAACATTTTCGCCAAATTTCCATTTTTTTTCACAAATAAAATTCAAAGAAATTTTACCACTATCATGAAGTACAATATATCATGAGAAAACAGTGTCAGAATCACCAGGATCCAAAGAAGCGTTCCAGAGTTATTACCTCAATGGGACAATGGTCAGAATTGCAGTAATTGGCCTGGTCATTAACATGCAAACCACCCCTGGGGGTAAAGGAGTTAATCCATCATCCAAAAATGTAAGGAGTATGGCACAACTGCAAATCTAACAAGACATGGCCGTCCACCAAACTAACATCCCAAGTCAGGAGAGCTCTAATTAGAAAAGCAGCCAACAGGGCTGTGGTCACTCGAGGAGCTGCAGAGAGACAAGACTCAGATGAGAAAATCTGTCCACAGGACAACTATTAGGCTGGAGTCACACACAACGTATAAAAATACAGTCCGTACTTTACAGCCGTAATACGCAGAAATGGTCCCTAAGTAGTGATCCATATGTCATCCGTTGTCAGGGTATGACCGCGTATTTTGCCCATGTAAGCATCCGTATGTAATCCGTATACCGTTTTTTTCTCGCAACCTTGCAAAATGGACATTTAACGGTTTTGAGGCCTGCACATAATTTAAATCATCAGCAACCCTTTTTATTGCCTCTCCACAAAGTGGCAGCCTCCAATCTGTCCATTTTGGTGCTGTGCTTGTGTTGGTGTCTTGCTGGTTGTTTGCAAACACGTCAGACACACTTCAGTTCACCCAAACTGACCGTGTTCTGTACAACTGGGTTTTGTCCCGCCGCTTTGGCCAGCCATACCCAGTGATTGTGGATCCGAGGAGGAGGAGACGAATGTGGGTGCATCCGCATTTGAGACAACGCCTCAATAAAGGCCATTTTCACAGGCTTTATACAGCTCTGAGGACACATCCCAACAAGTTTTTCCTCTATTGTCGGATAACCATTTCTACCTTTGATGTTTTGTTGGAGACAGGGCGCCCAGGGATCACCTTCCAGGACACCCGGATGCGCAAATGTATCTCTGCGGAGGAGCGCCTTCTCCTTACGTTACGGTATGTATTCCTCAGCTACAGAATGTATGTAGATGATTCGTTTTCTAAAGAATTATCTTACTCAGTGACCCCTTTTTTGCTGAGTGACATTCTTAATATTTCCCAAATCTATTGTCTAAGTAAGAATACTATGATGTTTTATTACACATGACATAGCCGTGTTACGCGTGTATATGTAGTGTAAGCCTAGCTTCTTAGTTACCCACTGTTCTGGTGATCTATATGCAATGTGTGCATCTTTTAGCATGTAGTAATGTATATATTTTCTCGATTTGTTTAATTGTAGGTTGAGGTGTAGGCGCACGTGCAGGAGGAACTTCAGATCCTAATTGAGCAGGCACATCTGGGTGAGGGGTAAGGCAGAGACGGTTATGGGGTGAGAGCTGCCACCTCTCAAGAAACTCAAACACCTCATATGGGGTATTGGGGTGTGTGCATGCATCAATTAGGATCTGAATGGATCCTCAACACACATAGCCTCACCTCACGGGGTAGGGGACAGAGGTACCGGGCCAGGCTTCAGGAATATGCCTCTTCACCTCATCCTGGGCAGCCCTGGACAGGTAACTGAGGACACCTGTGTCTACATGCCTCCGGGTATCAGAGGCAGTGTTATCTCTTCTATGTCTCCCACGGCAGCAGGCTGGGGGAAGCCCTCAAGACGGACAGTAGGACGGCTGCTGGTTTCTTCAAAGATGCCAGGTGCTGGTGGATCTGCTGGTTCTGGACCATGTACACAAACAGATGCTGGCCCTGTTGCTGGTGGAGCTTGGGTGTTGCAAATGGAAGGCTCAGAATATGGGCCAGCCACCTCTTCACCTCCCCCAGAATCCGACCGTCTCCCTCTCTCTGAGGTTGGACTGAGTTCTGTTAGGAAATGTAATAAAAAAAAAAAAAATGTAGCTCTGACCCTAAACAGCATATGTGTCATGTGGTGTGATGTCTATACTTACGGTCTGAGATCCATAATTGGTGCCAAAAAAGACAAGCGGTCAAAATAAATTTGCGCTTGGTCTGTGCTGTTGCCCCACTCCTGGCCCTCTGCTGTCTTTCCCGCCGGTACTGGTCGCGGATGCTGCACCAGCGTCTCATCACATCCTCAAGTGCAATGTGAAGGCAAAATGTAATTTTACCTTTGGGAAATGTGCCAAGCAACTTTATAACATTTCATAGTCATGTGGCCTAGTAGGGTATGCTATATTTCCTAAATTTTCTATTACAAACAAGGATAACTACACACACAGTATAGGATTTTACGGGCTACTTTGAAAAAAGCTTAGTTCTGGCCTTTAAGATGATTGATAAAAAAGGCGATAAGTTAGGCTAGCGCTCTCAGGCGCAGCGCAGGGCCGCCACTAAGCCCCGCCCCCTCTGGTCAGTTCCTCCTCTGATTGCATGACGCTGCATGCGATCAGTGTACCCTATATTTAGCGCTGGGTACGCTGGTATGATTTTGCTGGCTCTGCGCCCAAAAATGTGCTGTGCTGCATTTTTGTGCACTTGGCGCAGCGCCAGCAAAATCATACCAGGGCATGACTAGCGCATGGTCAGCGTACCCAACGCTAAATATAGGGTACACTGATCGCATGCAGCGTCATGTGATCAGAGGAGGAACTGACCGGAGGGGGCGCGGCTTAGCGTGAAACTAGCCTTACTCATTTGTTGCTGCTCCTCACATGGCCGCTCACCAAAATCTGTAAACATCTGGCCACAGATGCGCCTCCATGCCGCCTCTTTTCTGGCCCGGTCTGAATAATGGGCATCCCGTTGGTCCCAAATTTCAGGCCTTTCCTGGACCAAAACAATTAACAGCTCCACATTAATGTGAGTAGACATGCTGCTGGACTCCGTGGAGGCATGCTTCCTGGATGTCTGGAGCACTTTTTGAGCTAATTTGCATGTGTAAGCTTCCTGATAATGGATTGGCCCATTTCCTGTCAACAGGAGAAGTCTTGCGTATTTCTCGCTAGTCACACATGTGGTCCGCGTGTAATGCGTTATTTTTTATGCGCACTCATAGACTTGCATTGGCGTACTACGGGCGTAGTACGCTGACAATCGCAGCATGCTGCGATTGGCACGGCCTGTAAAATATACACGAGAAATATACGCCTGATGGGAGCTACCCCATAGAGAATCATTGGTCCGTGTGCAATGTTTGATTTTAACGCCTCTCACTCATCCGTATTACAATAAGCCATGTAAGGGACACTGCCGGCATGTGGAAGACAGTGCACTGGTCAGATAAGACTAAAGTGGAACATTTTGGGGTAAATGCAAAAAAAAAAAAAAAAAAAGTGTGGTGGCAAACAAGCACTGCACATCAACCTGAAAACGCCATCTCGAACGTCAAACATGGTGGTGGCAGCATCATGCTGTGGGGATGCTTTTCTTCGGAAGGGACAGGGAAGCTGATCAGATTTGATGGGAATATGGGTGGTACCAAATACAGGGCAATCCTGGAAGCATACTTATTAGAGGCTGCAGAAGACTTTAGACTGGGGTGTTGGTTCATCTTTCAGCAGGACAACAATCCTAAACATACTGCCAGAGCTATAATGGAATGGTTTAGATCAAAGCATATTCATGTGTTTTGAAGGGCCCAGTCAGTGTCCATAGCTAAATACCATTGAGAATCTGTGGCATGGAAGTTGTTGCTCACATGCTCTCCGTCCAATCTCACTGAACTAAAGCTGGTTTGCAAAAAAGCAATGGCAAACATTTCAACCTCTAGCTGTGCAAAGATGGTAGAAAGCAAAAGTATGGACTCACAACTTTCAGATTAATATTTTTAAAATACCGTATTTTTCGGACTATAAGACACATTTCTTCCCAAAAAATTTTTGGGGAAAATGGGGGTGCGTCTTATAGTCAGAACATATTTACAAGTAGTGTGGCAGCAGCAGGAGTTAGACGATTCTGCAGCGGTCCTAATCCGACGCTGCAGGGCAATGATCACACTCCCTCTTCCCAGGCTGGTGCGGCAGGCTAGTCGGTGCTCTGTGGTGTGGGGGGCTCCGCTGGCGTTTTGTGAAAGTCTGGAGGCCCTCGTACATCCATTATTGTGATGCGGTGACTTCCGGGAAAATGGCCACAGGGGGCGGTGCACACTCAGATTGAGATCTTGGGACGAGATCTCTTTGCCGAGATCTAAATCTGCTGCGATGCAGTGGCCTCCAGGAAAATGGCTGCTGAGGGCGGCACACACTCAGATTGAGAACTCTGCAACGAGATTTTGGTGCAGAGATCTCAATCTGAGCATGGGCCCCCCCCCCGACCGCCATTTTCCCCAGAGGCCACCACATCACAGCAATGGATGTGCAGGGGCCTCCAGGCTTTCACAAAATGCCGGCGAAGCACCCGCACCACAAAACACAGCCGAACCTGCCGCACCAGTCTGAGATGGGAGTTATATCGCTGGACCACTGAACACCCAGTGACCACGCTCCACCAGCGCTGTCTATTCCCCCCAGTAAGCTGAATTCGGACACGAATTGACACAAATTTTTTTCCCGATTTTACTTCTGAAAATTTGGGGGGCATATTATGATTCGGTGCGTCTTATAGTCCGAAAAATACGGTATTTAGAAAACCATGTATCATTTGCTTCACACTTCAAATACTTGCAAATTTATCTTGGTATAACAAAAAAAAAAAATCCCAATAAATATTTACGTTTGTGTGTAAAAGGAAAAATTTCATGGGGTATGAATACTTTTTCAATGCACACAGTACAAATGGACAGTGGTGGTTCACAGTGTAAAAGCAGCATTAATGTTTAATTATTAGCAAAACATTCAGGGTATGTGCACACATAGTTTTTTGTCTCTGCGGATTTTGCAGAGAAAACCGCAGGTAAATCCGCAGGACAAAGTGCTGCGGTTTATCTGCGTTTTTTCTGCGGTTTTGCCCTGCGGTTTTACACCTCATAATGGATGAGGTGTAAAACTGCAGCATTTCTGCACCAAACAATTGACATGCTGCGTTTTGAAAACCGCAGCAAAACCGCGCGGAAAAAAACGCAGCATGTGCACAGCTTTTTTTTATTTCCATAGGAAATAAAGGTACTGTACAACACAGCAGAATCTGCTGCGTTTCTGCAGAGCCAAAAACGCTGCGGAAACGCAGCAGAAACCGCAAAGTGTGCACATACCCTAACATTTACAAAGTAAACACAGCATTTAATTGCTCTTGGGCAGCTGTGAAAATATCTATTTTGAGGCCGGTTGACCAGGGCTGAGGAGTCGGTAAACCAAACCTCCGAGATTCCGACTCCTCAGCACTGCCTCACTACTGAGAGGATGTACATAAAGTGCAGCACAGATTCATCTCCACTAAAAGCCCAGATCCTGAGATCAGGAACAGAACAGACATTTATAGGACATTTCATAACTTTCCCAAATTCTTATGAAAACATTTACCGCACATCCTGCATTGTATTACTGTACACAATTTATTAAATATTTTAGGGAGTAGGTCCATTTTATACAAACTCAAACTCCACCAAAATGGACACCAAATCCACAGCCTTCCTGCTGACATAGGGTGAGGTTTAATACTAAAGATAGGACAGTCACGATTGGGTACACCTTGTCATTTTGGGGGATGTTTTTTCCGCTTTTTTCAATCAAAATAGTTTACCAAATAGTACAGGTAAATAACATGTTGTATTTGCTTATTTTGTTTTAATCTTAGGTTATGTCTGTTACACTGTGGCCATTGTGAATGTGCACCTACATACTGCACTTATATCAACATGGGTTCCAGCTCATTTCTTTGGTGTTGCCATCTTTATGCCACAATGGATATATCTGGTGAAGCCTTCACAATTAATAAGTGCATGAAGTGATGTGCACATCCTGAATAGTGCAGTCATGTGATTACTTTAATTAACTACTAGTGAAGCGCTTCAAACTAGTGAAGCGCTTCAAAACCAGGGGAAGAGTCTTGAGGAGATCATTTGCATATTCCCAGTGCCTTCTGGGATAAGTGAAGAGTCTCCGCGAGCTCAACGATCACTGGGTTTTGGCCGTTGCAGCTGAAAAGAGGAAATCGGAAAACCAGGGGAAGAGTCTTGAGGAGATCATTTGCATATTCCCAGTGCCTTCTGGGATAAGTGAAGAGTCTCCGCGAGCTCAACGATCACTGGGTTTTGGCCGTTGCAGCTGAAAAGAGGAAATCGGAAAAACCTTTTGGCTCATCTTTCATCGTTTTTAAGAAATCTCAAGATGGAAGAGGCCAGGAGCCATTTGGTGAGCTGCATTTCTTGCTACATGTTCACAGATTTACCAGTGGAAAAGCCAAACTTCACATGCCACAAATGCAAGATTGTGACCCTGTTGGAGGAAAAGTTGCAAAATCTCGAAGAGAGGTTAGCTACATTGAAGATCATTAAGGAAGGTGAAGAGTTCTTGGACAGAGCAGAATTATCTCTTCATGTTACAGAAAGAGAAGAAATTCGAAGTGCACCTGAAGAAACAGAGGAATGGAGACATGTGACCCAGAGAAGCAGGAGGATCAGGAGGCAGTCAGCACCCATACTGCTCAGAAACCAGTACCAGGCTCTCACGCAGGAAAACGATGAATAAATACATCAGGATAAGACTTTGCCAACAAACAGCAACCTTGTACACCTTCAGAGTCCTCCTGGATGGAGAAAGAAAAATGTTGTGAAGAAGAAACGGAGAGTGGTGGTCATGGGGGATTCCCTGTTGAGAGGAACAGAGGCCGCTATCTGCAGACCGGATATAACTTCAAGAGAAATGTGCTGTCTTCCAGGTGCAAAAATTAAAGATGTGTCTGACAGGATATCAGGACTCTTCAGACCTACAGATGACTACCCATTCCTGCTACTACATGTGGGGACAAATGACACCGCAAGAAACGACCTGGAAACCATCTGCAGAGACTTTGAAGACTTAGACAAGAAAGTGAAAGAACTGGGAGTGCAGGTGGTCTTCTCTTCCATCCTCCCAGTGGATGGCCATGGAACAAGGCGGTGGAATAAGATTCTGCTGGTGAACAACTGGCTACGTCGATGGTGCCGTCAGCAACGATTTGGATTTCTGGATCACGGAGTGAACTACTTATACGATGGACTACTTGCTAGAGATGGGGTGCACCTTACGAAGACTGGAAAGCAGGTATTTGGAAGTCGCCTTGCTACACTTGTAAGGAGAGCTTTAAACTAGAACAACGTGGGAAGGGAAGCAAAAGACCAGAAAAAGCCATACACCTGACAAATGCTATTGAGAACTTTGCTATTAGAAGTGGAAAGGAAGAACAAAGACGAAAGAATCTAATTAATAAAAATATTGGAGAAAGAGAAACCTATCACAAACTAAAATGTTTCTATACTAATGCACAAAGCATGGGCAACAAACAAGGAGAATTGGAACTACTAACACAGGAAAAGAAATATGATGTCATTGGAATCACTGAAACTTGGTGGGACAATACACATGATTGGAATACAAGACTAGAAGGATACAACTTATTTGCAAGAAACAGACTTGATAAACGAGGAGGGGGTGTCGCATTGTATGTTAGAAACGCTTATATCTGCACAGAGATTGAAGCTTCAGAGACTGGGAGTTCTGTGGAAACTGTTTGGGTAAGAATACAAGGACAGAACAATGGAAAGGACACCATTGTAGGCATTTACTACAGGCCGCCTGTGCAAGCTGAAGATATGGATGAACTCTTTATGCATCAAATGGCCAAGTTCTCCAAAAAATATGACATAGTTGTCATGGGAGATTTCAACTATCCAGACATTTGTTGGGAATCTCTCTCAGGCAAAACTAACAGGTCAAGGAAATTCTTATCCTCTCTTGCTGACAACTTTATCTTCCAAAAGGTAAGGGAGAAAACAAGGGGAACTGCTACCTTGGATCTAATTCTTATAAACAAGGAGGAAATGGTTGAGGAGGTAAAAGTGGCTGGGACCCTAGGAGGTAGCGACCATGCTATTTTAGAATTTTGGATAACTAGAGGCGGAAGACCTGTGAAGACTCAGACGTCAAGATTAGATTTCAGAAAGGCAGATTTTAAGGGATTCAGAAAGAGAATTGGAGGGATCCAATGGCTGGATATCCTTAAAGACAAAAATGTCCAGGAAGGATGGGAAATCTTGAAAAATGAAATTCTCAAAGCACAGTTGTTAACAATTCCGAAAAGAGGTAAGAATAGGAAGCATTTAAGGAAACCAGGATGGATGAACACAGAACTTAAGCACATGCTAAAAAGGAAGAAAAAAAGTTTATAAAATGGAAAGAGGGAGGCATATCTAAAGAAGAATATAATGCTGTCTGCAGAACCTGCAGGGCACAAATCAGATTATCTAAAGCTGAAAATGAATTGAGGCTTGCAACAGATGTCAAAAGCAATAATAAAGGATTTTGGGGATATGTCAAAAGTAAAAGAAAAGTCAAAGATGCTATAGGATTTTTACAGGATGAAAATGATGAAATGGTAAGACAGGATGTTGAGAAGGCTGAACTTTTAAATTCCTATTTTGCATCTGTTTTCTCTCAGAAAGGAAATGTAACATCAACTGTTATTCACTGTCCTATTAAGGGAATAGAAGAATCCAGGATATCTATAAACAGAAAGATAGTGAGGAAACACTTAGCTAACCTAAATGAATTCAAGGCTCCAGGTCCAGATGAATTACACCCCAGAGTACTGAAGGAGATAGCAGAAGACATTTTTGAACCCCTCTCCATAATCTTTGAAAATTCTTGGAGAACAGGAGAAGTGCCAGGAGACTGGAGAAGAGCAAATGTTGTTCCTATCTTCAAAAAGGGGAAGAAGGTGGACCCAGGCAACTATAGGCCGGTGAGTCTGACTTCTATACCAGGAAAGATCTTTGAACAAATTATTAAACAACATGTATGTCAATACCTGGATAAGAATGAAGTGATTAAGCAGAGTCAGCATGGGTTTGTAACTAATAAGTCATGTCAGACTAATTTAATTTCCTTCTATGACGGTATTACTGATTGGGTGGATCAAGGAAATGCTGTAGATATAGTATATCTTGACTTCAGCAAAGCATTTGACAAAGTCTCTCATACAATCCTTATTGAAAAAATGACTAAGTATGGAATGGACAAGGCAACTGTTAGGTGGATTCATAACTGGCTTAGTGATCGGACCCAAAGAGTGGTCGTAAATGGCTGCACATCCAGTTGGAAGAATGTCTCAAGTGGGGTACCACAGGGCTCTGTCCTGGGCCCTGTATTGTTCAACATCTTTATCAACGATTTAGATGAAGGAATTGAGGGTAAACTGATTAAATTTGCTGATGACACAAAGCTAGGAGGGATAGCTAATACTAGAGAAGAGAGAGAATTCAAAAAGATTTAAATAAACTGGAGAAGTGGGCAGCAACTAACAGAATGGTTTTTAACAGGGAGAAATGCAAAGTACTACATCTGGGCAATAAAAATGAAAAAAGCATATATAGAATGGGAGGAATAGGGCTAAGGGACAGCACATGTGAAAAAGACTTGGGTATACTAATAGATCACAGACTGAATATGAGTCAACAGTGTGATGCAGCAGCAAAAAAGGCAAATGCAATTCTAGGATGTATTAACAGAAGCATACAGTCTAGATCACGTGAAGTCATTATTTCCCTCTACTCCTCTTTGGTCAGACCTCATCTGGAATATTGTGTCCAGTTTTGGGCACCACATTTTAAAAAAGACAGCAACAAACTGGAGCAAGTTCAGAAAAGAGCGACCAGAATGGTGACCGGTCTGCAAACCCTGTCTTATGAGGAAAGGTTGCAGGATTTGGGAATGTTTAGTTTGCAAAAGAGAAGACTGAGAGGAGACTTAATAGCTGTCTACAAATATCTAAAGGGCTGTCACATTGTAGAAGGATCAACTTTATTCTCATTTGCACAAGGAAAGACTAGAAGCAATGGGATGAAACTGAATGGGAGGAGACACAGATTAGATATTAGAAAAAATTTTTTGACAGAGTGATCAATGAGTGGAACAGGCTGCCACGAGAAGTGGTGAGTTCTCCTTCAATGGAAGTCTTCAAACAGAGGCTGGACAGACATCTGACTGGGATGATTTAGCGAATCCTGCTTTGAGCAGGGGGTTGGACCAGATGGCCCAGGAGGTTCCTTCCAACTCTACGATTCTATGATTCTATGAATTAGACAAAATCACCCCCAGCATTTTCTCCTATATTATACAAGTATGGAATACAGTGGGAACGGAAAGTATTCAGACAGCTTTAAAAAAAAATTTCCCTCTACTTCATTGCAGCCATTTGGTAAATTAAAAAAAAAAGTTCATTTTTTTTTCTCATTAATGTTCACTCTGCACCCCATCTTGACAAAAAAAAAAAAAAAAAAAACACAATATAAAATTTTTTGCAAATTTATTAAAAAAGAAAAAAGTCACATTGTCATAAGTATTCAGACCCTCTGCTCAGTATTGAGTAGAAGCATCACACCGGGATCCTCTGCCATTTTTACCTGCAGATCCTCTCCAGTTCTGTCATGTTGGATGTTGAACGTTGGTGGACAGCCATTTTCAGGTCTTCCCAGAGATGCTCAACTGGGGTTTAGGTCAGGGCTCTGGCTTGGTCAGACAAGAATGGTCACAGTTGTTCTGAAGTCACTCCTTTGTTATTTTAGCTGTGTGCTTAGAGTCATTGTCTTGTTGGAAGGTGAACCTTCCGCCAAGTCTGAGGTCCAGAGCACTCTGGATGAGGTTTTCCTCCAGGACCTCTCTGTACTTGGCCGCATTCATGTTTCATTCAATTGCAACCAGTCATCCTGTCCCTGCAGCTGAAAAACACCCCTATGCCCCTATGACATGATGCTGCCACCACCATGTTTCACTGTTGGGATTGTATTGGGCAGGTGATGAGTAGTACCTGGTTTTCGCCGCACATACCGTTTGGAATTATCCCCAAAAAGTTCTATGTTCGTCTCATCAGACCAGAGAATCTTATTTCTCATAGTGTGGGAGTCCTTCATGTGTTTTTTAGCAAACTATGTGGGCTTTCATATGTCTGGCACTGTGGAGAGGCTTCCGTCGGGCCACTCTGCCATAAAGGTCCGACTGGTGGAGGGCTGCATTGATAGTTGACTTTGTGGAACTTTCTCCCATCTCCCTACTGCATCTGTGGAGTTCAGCCACAGTGATCTTGGGGTTCGTCTTTACCTCTCACACTGCAGAAATTCTTCAGTAACCTTGGCCAGATGTGTTTCGTGCCACAATCCTGTCTCTAAGCTCCTTGGCCAGTTCCTTTGACCTAATGATTCTCATTTGGTCTGACATGCAGATTGAAAGCTCTCACGAGCAGGGTCATTTTATTTTGCTTTAATTATTGTTACTTATGACTGTTGTGTTTGAAACTGTTAAACTGTAAAGCACTGCGAAATATGTTGCCGCTATATAAATTAAGATTATTATTATTACGTGCTCTGTGAGGTCTTATTTAGACAGGTGTGTGCCTTTCAAAATCAAGTCCTATCAGTTTAATTAAACACAGCTGGACTCCAATGAAGGCGTAGAACCATCTCAAGGAGGATCACAAGGAAATGGCCAGCATGTGACAGCAATATGAGTGTCTGAGCAAAAGGGTCTGAATACTTATGACCATGGGATATTTCAGTTTTCTTTTAATAAATTTGCAAAAATTTCTACATTTCTGTTTTTTTCACTCAAGATGGGGTGCAGAGTGTACATTAATGAGAAAAAAATGAACTTTTTTGAATTTACCAAATGGCTGCAATGAAATAAAGAGTGAAAAATTTAAAGGGGTCTGAATACTTTCCGTACCCACTGTACGTAGTTTGGTTAATTGAAGAGTGTCAAACTTAAAATAATTAGCATAACTTTTAATTTCATCAGCGTTATCTCAGTCATAACAAAATGGATCTTCCTAAACCAGGGGAAGAGTCTTGAGGAGATCATTTGCATATTCCCAGTGCCTTCTGGGATAGGTGAAGAGTCTCCGCGAGCTCAACGATCACTGGGTTTTGGCCATTGCAGCTGAAAAGAGGAAATCGGAAAACCAGGAGAAGAGTCTTGAGGAGATCATTTGCATATTCCCAGTGCCTTCTGGGATAGGTGAAGAGTCTCCGCGAGCTCAAAGATCACTGGGTTTTGGCCATTGCAGGTGAAAAGAGGAAGTCGGAAAACCAGGGGAAGAGTCTTGAGGAGATCATTTGCATATTCCCAGTGCCTTCTGGGATAGGTGAAGAGTCTCCGCGAGCTCAACGATCACTGGGTTTTGGCCATTGCAGCTGAAAAGAGGAAATCGGAAAACCAGGAGAAGAGTCTTGAGGAGATCATTTGCATATTCCCAGTGCCTTCTGGGATAGGTGAAGAGTCTCCGCGAGCTCAACGATCACTGGGTTTTGGCCATTGCAGGTGAAAAGAGGAAGTCGGAAAACCAGGGGAAGAGTCTTGAGGAGATCATTTGCATATTCCCAGTGCCTTCTGGGATAGTTGAAGAGTCTCCACGAGCTCAACGATCACTGGGTTTTGGCCATTGCAGCTGAAAAGAGGAAATCGGAAAACCTCATTTTTCATCGTTTTTAAGAAATCTCAAGATGGAAGAGGCCAGGAGCCATTTGGTGAGCTGCATTTCTTGCTACATGTTCACAGACTTACCAGTGGAAAAGCCAAACTTCACATGCCACAAATGCAAGCTTGTGTCCCTGTTGGAGGAAAAGTTGCAAAATCTCGAAGAGAGGTTAGCTACGTTAAAGATCATTAAGGAAGGTGAAGAGTTCTTGGACAGAGCAGAATTATCTCTTCATGTTACAGAAAGAGAAGAAATTCGAAGTGCACCTGAAGAAACAGAGGAATGGAGACATGTGACCCAGAGAAGCAGGAGGATCAGGAGGCAGTCAGCACCCATACTGCTCAGAAACCAGTACCAGGCTCTCATGCAGGAAAACGAAGAAATACATCAGGATAAGACTTTGCCAACAAACAGCAACCTTGTACGCTCTCAGAGTCCTCCTGGATGGAGAAAGAAAAATGTTGTGAAGAAACGGAGAGTGGTGGTCATGGGGGATTTCCCTGTTGAGAGGAACAGAGGCCGCTATCTGCAGACCGGATATAACTTCAAGAGAAATGTGCTGTCTTCCAGGTGCAAAAATTAAAGATGTGTCTGACAGGATATCAGGACTCTTCAGACCTACAGATGACTACCCATTCCTGCTACTACATGTGGGGACAAATGACACCGCAAGAAATGACCTGGAAACCATCTGCAGAGACTTTGAAGACTTAGGCAAGAAAGTGAAAGAACTGGGAGCGCAGGTGGTCTTCTCTTCCATCCTCCCAGTGGATGGCCATGGAACAAGGAGGTGGAATAAGATTCTGCAGGAGAACAACTGGCTACGTCGATGGTGCCGTCAGCAACGATTTGGATTTCTGGATCACGGAGTGAATTACTTATACGATGGACTACTTGCTAGAGATGGGGTGCACCTTACGAAGACTGGAAAGCATGTATTTGGAAGTCGCCTTGCTACACTTGTAAGGAGAGCTTTAAACTAGAACAACATGGGAAGGGAAGCAAAAGACCAGAAAAAGCCATACACCTGACAAATGCTATTGAGAACTCTGCTATTAGAAGTGGAAGGCAAGAACAAAGACAAAAGAATCTAATTAATAAAAATATTGGAGAAAGAGAAACCAATCACAATCTAAAATGTTTCTATACTAATGCACAAAGCATGGGCAACAAACAAGGAGAATTGGAACTACTAACACAGGAAAAGAAATATGATGTCATTGGAATCACTGAAACTTGGTGGGACAATACACATGATTGGAATACAAGACTAGAAGGATACAACTTATTTGCAAAAAACAGACTTGATAAACGAGGAGGAGGTGTCGCATTGTATGTTAGAAACGCGTATATCTGCACAGAGATTGAAGCTTCAGAGACTGGAAGTTCTGTGGAAACTGTTTGGGTAAGAATACAAGGACAGAACAATGGAAAGGACACCATTGTAGGCATTTACTACAGGCCGCCTGTGCAAGCTGAAGATATGGATGAACTCTTTATGCATCAAATGGCCAAGTTCTCCAAAAAATATGACATAGTTGTCATGGGAGATTTCAACTATCCAGACATTTGTTGGAAATCTCTCTCAGGCAAAACTAACAGGTCAAGGAAATTCTTATCCTCTCTTGCTGACAACTTTATCTTCCAAAAGGTAGGGGAGAAAACAAGGGGAACTGCTACCTTGGATCTAATCCTTATAAACAGGGAGGAAATGGTTGAGGAGGTAAAACTGGCTGGGACCCTAGGAGGTAGCGACCATGCTATTTTAGAATTTTGGATAACTAGAGGCGGAAGACCTGTGAAGACTCAGACGTCAAGGTTAGATTTCAGAAAGGCAGATTTTAAGGGTTTCAGAAAGAGAATTGGAGGGATCCAATGGCTGGATATCCTTAAAGACAAAAATGTCCAGGAAGGATGGGAAATCTTGAAAAATGAAATTCTCAAAGCACAGTTGTTAACAATTCCAAAAAGAGGGAAGAATAGGAAGCATTTAAGGAAACCAGGATGGATGAACACAGAACTTAAGCACATGCTAAAAAAGGAAGAAAAACATGTTTATAAAATGGAAAGAGGGAGGCATATCTAAAGAAGAATATAATGCTGTTTGCAGAACTTGCAGGGCACAAATCAGATTATCTAAAGCTGAAAATGAATTGAGGCTTGCAAGAGATGTCAAAAGCAATAATAAAGGATTTTGGGGATATGTCAAAAGTAAAAGAAAAGTCAAAGATGCTATAGGATTTTTACAGGATGAAAATGATGAAATGGTAAGACAGGATGTTGAGAAGGCTGAACTTTTAAATTCCTATTTTGCATCTGTTTTCTCTGAGAAAGGAAATGTAACATCAACTGTTATTCACTGTCCTATTAAGGGAATAGAAGAATCCAGGATATCTATAAACAGAAAGATAGTAAGGAAACACTTAGCTAACCTAAATGAATTCAAGTCTCCAGGACCAGATGAATTACACCCCAGAGTACTGAAGGAGATAGCAGAAGAAATTTTTGAACCCCTCTCCATAATCTTTGAAAATTCTTGGAGAATAGGAGAAGTGCCAGAAGACTGGAGAAGAGCAAATGTTGTTCCTATCTTCAAAAAGGGGAAGAAGGTGGACCCAGGCAACTATAGGCCGGTGAGTCTGACTTCTATACCAGGAAAGATCTTTGAACAAATTATTAAACAACATGTATGTCAATACCTGGATAAGAATGAAGTGATTAAACAGAGTCAGCATGGGTTTGTAACTAATAAGTCATGTCAGACTAACTTAATTTCCTTCTATGACGGTATCACTGATTGGATGGATCAAGGAAATGCTGTAGATATAGTATATCTTGACTTCAGCAAAGCATTTGACAAAGTCTCTCATAAAATCCTTATTGAAAAAATGACTAAGTATGGAATGGACAAGGCAACTGTTAGGTGGATTCATAACTGGCTTAGTGATCGGACCCAAAGAGTGGTCGTAAATGGCTGCACATCCAGTTGGAAGAATGTCTCAAGTGGGGTACCACAGGGCTCTGTCCTGGGCCCTGTATTGTTCAACATCTTTATCAACGATTTAGATGAAGGAATTGAGGGTAATCTGATTAAATTTGCTGATGACACAAAGCTAGGACGGATAGCTAATACAAGAGAAGAGAGAGAGAGGATTCAAAAAGATTTAAATAAACTGGAGAAGTGGGCAGCAACTAACAGAATGATTTTTAGCAGGGAGAAATGCAAAGTACTACATCTGGGCAATAAAAATGAAAAAAGCATATACAGAATGGGAGGAATAGGGCTAAGTGACAGCACATGTGAAAAAGACTTGGGT
Source organism: Dendrobates tinctorius (assembly GCF_039654945.1). NCBI lineage: Eukaryota > Metazoa > Chordata > Amphibia > Anura > Dendrobatidae > Dendrobates > Dendrobates tinctorius. Next base: position 11,097,428 of record NW_027361771.1, read on the forward strand.
ATACTAATAGATCACAGACTGAATATGAGTCAACAGTGTGATGCAGCAGCAAAAAAGGCAAATGCAATTCTAGGATGTATTAACAGAAGCATACAGTCTAGATCACGTGAAGTCATTATTTCCCTCTACTCCTCTTTGGTCAGACCTCATCTGGAATATTGTGTCCAGTTTTGGGCACCACATTTTAAAAAAGACAGCAACAAACTGGAGCAAGTTCAGAAAAGAGCGACCAGAATGGTGACCGGTCTGCAAACCCTGTCTTATGAGGAAAGGTTGCAGGATTTGGGAATGTTTAGTTTGCAAAAGAGAAGACTGAGAGGAGACTTAATAGCTGTCTACAAATATCTAAAGGGCTGTCACATTGTAGAAGGATCAACTTTATTCTCATTTGCACAAGGAAAGACTAGAAGCAATGGGATGAAACTGAAGCGGAGGAGACACAGATTAGATATTAGAAAAAACTTTTTGACAGTTAGAGTGATCAATGAGTGGAACAGGCTGCCACGAGAAGTGGTGAGTTCTCCTTCAATGGAAGTCTTCAAACAGAGGCTGGACAGACATCTGACTGGGATGATTTAGCGAATCCTGCTTTGAGCAGGGGGTTGGACCAGATGGCCCAGGAGGTCCCTTCCAACTCTACGATTCTATGATTCTATGATTCCTGTGTAATCAAAGTGGAAATTATAGTATTGTCAACTATTGGGATTTTCTTCCATAATTGGGGCATCTTCAGGTCCTTGGAGAACACTAGGGTTGTCTATTGATTGATACTGTATGTTCCACAGCATTACCTGTTATTCATTAATTTTCATATACCACAATAGTACAGGAAATCAATAAAAACATCTTTCACTGAAATACAAAAAGTATAATACAGATGGGCGGACACCTGGATGTTCAGGTCCGGCCCAACAGTTACAAAAAGTTCAGGGTGGGTACCAGAACAGTACCCGGACCACATTCACTTGAATGGGGAGCCCAGAATATCCAGTGTTTGCTGCGCTGCCCTGTGCATGACAGCACGGCAAACGCCACTTCTGATCAGTGGTGAAATCCTCCCCGCCGGTCAGAGTGCCACAGTTCCCACGCTGTCAAAAGACAGCAAGAGTGCGCTGCTGTGATCAGAGATATAAAGCTTACCTCTTGTCACTGGTGTCAGCGGATGGGAAAACTTCTCACATCATCCGACACCTGCTGCCGCTAATAACAGCGAGAGCAGGAGCGGCTGATGGGGGGGTATTAGTTAGCCTGCTCCTGCGCTGTAAATAAATAATTTTAAAAAACCCAGCATGGGTTCCCCTGGATTTTTGATAACCAGACAGGCAAAACTCACAGAAGGGGGCTGCAACCCTCAGCTGTCAGCTTCAACAAGGCTGGTTATCAAGAGTAGAGGGCTCCCCACACAGTTTTTTTAATTATTTATTTGCCCAGCTCTTCCCACTTGCCCTGTAGCGGTGGCAAGTGGGGTTTATATTTTTGGAGTTGATGTCAACTTTGTATTGTCAGGTGACATCAAATGGAGAGGAGTCTATAAGACGCCCCCATTACTAACCTCATAGTCGTATCGTAAGAAAACACAGACACCCAGAAAAAAGTCCTTTAATTGAAAAAAATGACACAATCTTAATTAAACCATACTTACGATCTTGTCTAACTCCACTGAAGCCCTTGAAATCCTGTAGTAAACCAGAAATATATAAAAAAAAAAAAAAATATATAATATCACTCACCTCTCAGTCGTTCTGTCCCACGCAGTAATCCATGTCTGAGGGAGAAATACTTTTTAACCTGGACGGTGCCAAGAGGCGACCGTCCAGGCTGGGAACAACTGGTGAATCATAGCGATGATGTCACTGAGGCTGCATTCCCAGCTGGGCTGAACTGCGGTGACCTCGGCGAGATCCCGACAGCGTGGGAACGGTGGCTCTCTGACCGGCGGGGATGATTTCACCGCAGATCAGAAGCGGTGTTTGCAGCACTGTCATGCACATGACAGTGAGGCAAACACCTGGTGTTCGGGCAGCCGAACCCGAACAGTAGGTGTTCGGTACGCACGCCAAACTTTACTGTTCGGGTTCGCCCATCTCTAGTAATAAATTAAAATTCATTTTTCAATTTCATTTCATTCAAATGCACTGATAACTATGGCTGCCAACGGTCCCTCTGCCAAATAAGATCACAGCAGTGAAATCCATGTTCACCATCATTTTTACATAGCTTTTGAAAATAGGAAAGGGAAAGACAAAAAAAATGGCATCATGTGCAGCAAAAACGTAAAACAAAAAAAAAAAAAAAAAAAACACACACCCCAAAAACATGGTTTTAATATAGGGAAGTTTGAAATATGAGCATTTACCTATTGTCATCATTAAGTTCATTCTGCCACTTTAGCTCCCCAGTATGGATCACGCTGTCATACCAAAGAACTAGGCCCCCTGGAATTTCTGAGTGCAGTTTTTCAGTTAAGTAAGAGAGGAACAATGGCATGCGGGCCACTGCAACTGGCTACATGTGAAAAAAAATATACAAGAAAGTTTAGCGCGGTGTATCATTTTTCAGTTGTACTGTGAGGAAGAATTGTACTTAAAAAAAAAAAAATTTAAAAATTTACTACTTACACTAAGCACATTCTCAATGTTAATCAACCATCCATCAAATCTATAGAAAAGTGCAAGTGCAACCATCTGATTTGCAACTGCCTTATAAGTAGACTCATCGCCAGCCAGGAATGATTCACAGGTTTTGGCACCATCTTCCCATTCTGTGATAAATGTACCTGAGCAATGGAAAAAATTTTAAATCAACAAAATATGAAAAATACTTCTGAAAGGCCTGCAAAGAATGTCTACAGGTAACCTGTATAAACACACAACAACAAAACACCAATAAGACAAGGCAATAGTACAAAAATTAATACCCCCCACATAAAATAACACCCTTGCTTAGCTCATGGACCAGTGCTGATTCTCTAGCTGGGGGAAAGACTATAGCAGCAAAGTTTAGGTTGTTCAGAAGTGGACAACCCCTTTATATAATACACCTTTCCATTACATTTTTGCTAATTATTTCTTATATTACAGCTATTGAATAATGTTCCTGGCAACTGAAGTCACTAGATTTAGGCATTTTAGTGGAATGGTCACTGTTATTTTATCAGACTCTGCATAAAATCAGCATAATACACGTATATAAGAAATTCTAATAATAAATCAGATTCTTTCTCCTCTTATGAACCATTTCAGCCCCTCCTGAACTCATCATTCAGGGAAAAAAAAAAATTCAGATGGCACTCTGACCAATGTTATTCAATGAGTTACATCTCATGCGATTTTTTTCTCAGCTGAAATCAGACGGAGGGGGAAAAAAAAAAATTTGCAGCGTATCTTAGGCAAGACTCCCCAATGCAAGTCAATGGGTACGAGAGAAAAAAAAAAAAAAAAAAACGCATAGCACTTGCTCCATCCGTATGCTGTCCGATTTTTACAGATTCCTTACCATTCTGTGCCACAGAACTCTGTAAATGGTCCTGTAAATAATTGTAGAAAAAGTTACTGAGAAAAAAAATGCACTGGATACGCATGTCATACGGATGCTATGTGAGAAAAATCGCATTTTACTCACATGACACTCACGTTTTTCAGTCCTGATATCGGACCGTTTTTTTTTTTTTCTCACGTATGGGTATGTACCCTAAGGGTTCAAATGCTAATTCCTCTAGTACTAGGCTTAGATCCCAAGAGGGAATTAGGACTGGCCTGGATCCATCAAAAGATTTTACGAACCTTGAAATCCACTTATAAGCTGCGAGTTTATAGTTATATAGTGCACCCAAGGCTGAAACGTGAACCTTAAGATGCTAGTGGCCAATCCTAGCTCAAACCCCTTCTGGAAAAACTTGGATGGAATCGACTGGAGCCATCTTTCCAAAGGCCTCCCTTGGAGAATTCTAGGAATTTTTTTTACACATCCTGACGTAAAATTTTTGTTATACGTTTTCTTCTTTTTAAACAAGGTGGAGGCTATCCCTGGAGAAAACACCTTCTGACTCAGAATTGTCCTCTCAAATTCCATGCTGCTAGATGGAAGCCCTTCATTTGAGAGTGGCATACAGAATCCTGAGTGAGAAGGTCCAGGATCTCTGGCAGGATCCATGGAGCCAACACAGACATTATCCTTAATAGGGAAAAACCATGGTATTTTCAGCCAGAATCACCCTCGCCTGATCCTCCCTGATCTTCCTTACGACTGCTGGAATCAATGCTATTGGAGGAAAGGTGTGCGCCATCTTGAAGTCCCAGGGGAATTGAAGCTCATTTACCACATAAGGTTTTTCCCATGGGTTAAGTGAACAGAATTTTTTCAGTTTCCTGTTCTGTTTGTAGGCAAACTAGTCTATTTCTGGCACCCACCATGAATGAACTAACCGCTGAAAAACCTGGGTGTTTAGGGACCATTCCCCTTGTTTCATTTTGTTGCGGCTTAGGAAGTCTGTCTTGGTGTTCTCCGTCCCCTTTATGTGCAGCGCTGTTAGGAACAGAATATGTTGCTCTGTCACTTGGAAAAGACAGTCTTGCTGCTTTCATTAGGGAGTGGGACCTTGTACCTCCTTGGCTGTTGATATACGCCACCGTAGCCCAGTTGTCTGACATGACACGGACGTGGCGACCAAGGAGGTAAGGAAGAAAGCCCTTTAAGGCTATGTGCACATACTGCGGAATCACCTGCGGGTTTTCCCCCCGCAGAACCGCAGGTAAAACCGCAGGTAAAGTGACCTGCGGTTTGGCCTGCGGTTTTGCCCTGCGGTTTCACACCTCTACTATGTTAAAGGTGTGAAACCGCAGCGGAATCCGCAGAAACAATTGACATGCTGCGGTTTATAAACCGCAGCAAAACCGTGCGGAAAAAACCGCAGCGTGAGCACTGCGGTTTTGAAAACCCATAGGGTTACATGGTACTGTACCATGTCTGCGGAACTGCTGCGGTTCCGCAGGGCCAAAACCGCAGCAAAAACCGCAGCGTGTGCACATAGCCTAAGGGTATGTGCACACGTAGTGAAATCTACTGCGTTTCCGCAGCGGTTTTGGCTCTGCGGAAACGCAGCAGATTCTGCTGCGTTGTACAGTACCTTTATTTTCAATGGAAAAAAAAAAAAAAAAACGCAGTGCACATGCTGCGGATTTTTCCAAACTGTTCACAATCCGCTGCATGTCAATTGTTTGGTGCAGAAACGCTGCAGTTTTACACCTCATCCATTATGAGGTGTAAAACCGCAGGACTTTTGTCCTACGGATTTACCTGCGGTTTTCTCTCCAAAATCAACACACCCAAAAAACTACGCGTGCACATAGCCTAAAGATTCTTCTACAGCCCACAACTCTTTCAGGTTTGACGACTGACCTCCTCGAGCAGTAAACAAGAACCCTGAATTGTGCTCTCTCTCAGGTGTGCCCCTCCAACCTGAATTGCTCGTATCAGCTGTGACCATGTCACTCACCAGCTTCATCAATTGGGCCCCTGAAGTTAGGTTTTCCCAGTCTGTCCACCAAGAGAAGGAGTTTATGGTTTCTAAAGAAAGATCCACATTCCCTTCTAAATGTCCCTTTAGCAACCCCTGCGCAGACAGAATTTCCCACTGAAGCTGCCTTGTGTGGAACAGGGCCCATCTTACTGCTGGAATGCAAGATGTTAGAGATATATTGCCTTCTTCGTGGTTATTTTCGGTACTTTTGTTGCTGATGAGGCAAGATCTAACACCTTGTCTATTTTGTTCTCAGGCAAAGAGACAAGTCTGAAGTTCGAAATTTAGAATAAAACCCTGAAATTACTGTACTCTTACTGGATTTAGCTTTGACTTGTGAGTGTTCACCATCCAACCAAGATCTTCTAAGATGAATCTTACATCTCTTAGTTGTTCTGCACAGTGTTCCTCTGATTTCCCCACTATCAGGAAGTCATCCAAGTAAGGAACAATAATGGTGTTCAGAACATGAAGGTAGGCAGTCATCTTGGCTATTAAACCCTTGGTGAAAATCCTTGGAGCTACAGACAGACCAAATGGTCGGGCTTTGAATTTGTAATGTATGATTTCTCCCTGTATGTACAAGGCAACTCTCAGGTACTAGATGAATCAGGATGTGATAACAAGCATCCTTTAAGTTGACGACCACCATGAAACAATGGTGGAACAGTAGTTTTATGGCTGCGATTACATCTTGATATCGTCCAGTTTCTTTAAAAACAAAAATTGGCCATCACATGGGATAGATCATAGTCTGTGTTTAGCCTGAAGGTCTCCTGGGCAGCCTTTAAGACATAAAACAGTCTTGCTGCACTTGACAACCCAGCAGACCTAGCGGCCAGCCTTACAGAGTCTGCAGATGTGTTTTCCAGACCCTCTGCTGCTGCTTCCCACGTGTTTCAGATATTCATCCGCTTTTTTAACCAATGTCATCTCAGTACCCCTGATTCTTAAAAGGGTAGGACCGACCTCTGAGGATTTTGATACAGCCCTGACAATTCTAGGGACCTTGTCCCAAATTTCAGAAGCCTTCTCCTTGAAAGGATATCTGCTTTTAGAAGACGAAGCTAAGGCACCAGTTTTCTTAGCTCTTTTCCACTCCTTATTAATGAGTGCCTCGATCTTACCATTAACAGGAAAGGTACACTTTTTTCTCTGCTCGAACCCCCGAACATCACATCTTCTATGGATTTAGTCATCTTCTCCTCTTTCAGGCCCATTGATGACCTAACGGCCTTGACTATTTTATCCGCATCCTCGACTGGGAAATATGGTCCGGCCCCCCTCATCTCCCCCATGTCACGAAGTGGATGAGGAAGAAGATTCACTCTGGTATTCCCCTTCTGATAACGGGTAAGCGTCAGATCTAGAAAACACTTCCCTAAACTTAATTTTTTTTTTTTTTTTTTTTAAATAGGGATTTTAGGTTTTAGGGAGCTTCCCACCTGAGCCCTGATAACCAATCTAAGGCTTGCGGCAAAAGTAGGGGGGGTCTGCTCACCAATTGTCTTCTGGATGCAGGCTATACAAAGACTTTTCTGATAAGAACAGTGGGTATGGGATCCTCTGCCATCTGACGCAGTGCTGCCGTTTCACCACAAAGCACAAAAGGCAGTGATGCCGTCCCTGGTAAACATAATACAACAGACTTATGTGACAAGAATCTGTCTACTGGATGTTGATCAAGGCAACTAGTCTGATTGCTGTATGATGAGCTTGGAAGGATTCTTTCCTTCCACCTCGTGGGATTTACTGCTCCCAGGACAGTAGTATGTCCTTTTGTAGGATGAACCCAAAGATGTATGTCCCCCTTTAAACCTAATAATGAAAGAGACTTGCCTTTAGCACTCAAGGCAGTAGCTCCTTGAGAGTTCTGTTCCAAACGGAAGAAATGCTATTTTACTAGGCCAATTCAAGCATAGGTGTTTGTTTGGCTAAGCCCGAATGCCAAGAATGAAGCAACAGAAGTTGGATCTGGGTCTAAAAACACAAGGACTCTGGGCCTGAGACAAAAATGTGAAGTGGTAGGCCAAAGATACAGGGTGCGGCCACACAACAAGGCACAAGTCAGATGGTCTAAGCCAGAGGTCCACAGCCTAAGGCTATGTGCACATGGAGTTTTTTGGCTCTGCGGATTTTGTAGTGAAAACCGCAGATAAATCTGCAAGACTAAAGTCCTGCGGTTTTGCCCTGCGGTTTTACACCTCATAATGGATAGTGTGAAACTCCAGCGTTTCTGCACCAAAGAATGGACATGCTGCGGATTGTAAAACGCAGCAAAACCGCGCGGAAAGATCAGCAGCATGTGCACTGCATTTTTTTATTTCCATAGGAAATAAAGGTACTGTACAACGCAGCAAAATCTGCTGCGAACCCGCAGCTGCAGAAACGCTGCGGATCCGCAGCAGAATCCACACCGTGTGCACATACCCCAAGGCAAAAAGGCACAAAGCCCGAGGTACTATAAAGAACTGAGGAACTATGAAGCACAGAGGCACCATGAAGTACTATGAAGCACTATGACACACTAATGATACACCATGAGGCACAGGGACACCAAAGCACTATGATGCAATATGATGCATTGAGACGCTATGACGCAATATGATACCATATGAAGCAAAAAGGCACTATGAAGCGCTATGATGCAATATGATTCACACAGGCACTATGATGCACAAAAGGCACCATGAAGCACTGATGCAATATGATGCAAAGGCACTATGATGCACAAAGGCACTATGATGCAATATGATTCACAAAGGCACTATGGAACACTGATGCAATATGATGCAGAGGCATGATGAAGCACTATGATGCAATATGATGCATAGAGGTACTCAATATAATGCATAGAAGCACTATGATACATAGAGGCACAATGATGCAATATGATGCACAGAGGCATCGACAGACTTATGGCAATGCTTGAAGGTGCCAAACAAGAGACCAGGCCCACAGATACATCCAAGAGAGCAATCTCTCAAGAGTTCTGGATAAACCTCTGCTCTGAATGGAACATCTCACTTGTTAGACTGACCCCACACGAAGGAGCTAATTACTGAGCTGCAGCTGGAGGGCCATCTTCATGGAGACACTGTGCTGCATTAACCCCATGTGTCCTCCTATGGATGGAGTAGTTGTTAAATCATGAGATGTAACCTGGACATATGGCCTTATTATAGCCTAGAGGTCCAAGGCTTAGCTGCATATATGTGAAAACATACCTCAGCACATGGGCAGCTTCGGCACATAGGCAGGAGACTAGCATCAGCCCAGAGGCCTAGGCCATCAAAGCAACATTCCACCATGCACTCACCTGTGCTGGCTCCATACCTGCTAGAAAAACAGGGGGAGCTAGTAACGCCGAGAGCCCACCATAGAGGGAAGCGGCGTCCCATCAGGAAAGTTGCATTTCTGCCAATGATTTCCTCTCCTGTGCCCCATGAGATCCAGGAAAATAGACTGTTGCCTGTCTCGTTCTGCACTTCTGCGTTCTACCGTGGAACGCACGCCGACCTGCTCTGGCATTATCGGAGGAGCAATGGCTTTCTCCACCGAGCGATTTTCGGAAGTAGCGGTGGCTTGCCGGCCGACGTCGGAGCCCAGAGCCTCCACTGTGGGAGGAAGCAGCTCTACCCAGGAGCCTCGTCAGCACCCTGATCTCTGTGGCTGAGGGACCCCACCCAGGAGGGTTTCAGCCCCGGGCTACTTGACAGGGGGAAGGATTGGACCAGCCGCCCAATCCCCCTGGGCCCCGTCATATGTTCACCTTCTATATTCACTAATGGAGCAACCTCTCCTACAACTGTCCCCTGTTGGGACAGGAAAAACACTGGAGGGTGGAGGTGGAAGAGGCCTTTTAACCTCTCTGTGATCCTGTCCCGCTATAGGTCAAGGAAGGACTACCTCCATGGTGCTGTCCGGAAGGAACCTAATGGAAATCATGGTTATTCCACAAAATATTGATTTCTGAACTCTTCCCGAGTTAAGACATTAGTATTGTTGTTTCTAAATGATTATGAACTTGTTGTCTTAGCATTACTTGAGGTCTGCAAGCACTGCATTTTTTTTGTTATTTTGACCATTTCTCATTTTCTGAAAATAAATACAAAATTTAGTGCTTGGAAATTCGAAGACATGTCAGTAGTTTACAGAATAAAAGAGCAATTTACATTTAACTCAAAAATATAGATATAAAGAGAAAAATCAGACAAACTGAAATTTTTTGCAGTGGTCTCTTATTTTTTGCCAGAGCTGTATGTGCATATGACATTATGTACTATTGGAGAATTCTTAGAATACAGTAGATAGTTCTGCCATTTGTGGCAGACCTTGAATACACTAGCAAACAAAAAACTATAGACAATATGCATTATTAAAAAAATGGTCCTGACCTAAAGGGACCTCATCTTCACATGCAATAGCAGTGGAATTACTCTCAAAATTGCTTTGTATACAAGAAGAAAATTAGAGTAAAAATCCACAAGTAACATAGTAAAAATAGAATACACACAATAAATCACCCTTACATATAAACGCAATACAAGGTCACAATTGTTCAGAATTTTTTCTCTCAAGAGGGAACAGCTGCAGAAAAACATATGCGGCCACACAGTACAACAAGGCAGTAAATTGACAGTGCTTAGATTTAAATCAGAAGTAAACAAAAACACTTAGTGTGTGTGGCCAAAAAAGAGAAGTACTTAGTCCAGCTTAGTAGCATATTTAAAAAAAGAAAAAAACGACCACAACACAGGTGAATAGATATTGTGTCTCTTTCTATAGTATATTTTGTTTTTTTCGTTGAATACTCTCTAACATCCTCCTGTGGACCCCCATAATATCCATCAACTGGACCAAGATCGTTCAATTGTGAAGCACCCTCTCAGCACTATGTGATCTATAATTCAATGTAGTTAATGATGATCTCTCCTTGTTTTCACTTTTACATTTTTTGTTTGTTTTTTTGTCTTTGTATTTATTATTTTTTATCAATATTTGTATCACTTTTTTATATGTATTTTTGCATTCATATTTTGTGATTTATATATACTACACTACATGTATTTTTGTCACAATATACTGTGGTATAATTCTATGTCTCTTTGCAAATTGAAGCACTGACACTATTGCCCGGTAGTACTGCGTTTAGATATGAGGCAGCTTTGTGGGGACGTTAATGTTTTCACCTTATATCTTTTCACTTAAAGAAATTAATATATATTTTTGATGACACTTCCTTTTTGTGGAGTAATAGAACACAATATCTATTCACATTTATTTTTATGATCGCGCGGTAATAGAAGGGTTTTATCACTAGCAGCAGTGTCTGAATCTTAGCGCTGACATCTTGGGTGTTCCATTTGATAGGAGATCTTCAGTGCGCATGTCTTCCTGGCAGGCTTTACCGGCGCGTCATCCGTGGCGCCTTTCTATGACGTGTGCGGCTCAATGACGTCACCGGGAGTCCCGGGTGAGCTGCACCGCCATCTTGGCGCTTGTTGCTGACGCGAATTCCGGGCCGTGCATCATGGCGACATGCGCCGTTAGTGGGATCTTTTAAAGCGGATGTGAGGTTATATAAAGGAGGCAGGGACAGATTACATCACAGCCCGCCGACGAAGCCTATGCGAAACGCGCGTAGGGGCTACACGTGCGGCACATAAGGCAACCAAGGGTAAGTTTACTTAACTATGACCTGTGTTGTGGTTGTTTTTTTTCCATTTTTAAGTATGCTACTAAGCTGGACTAAGTACTTCTCTTTTTTGGCCACACCCTAAGTGTTTACTTCTGATTTAAATCTAAGCACTGTCACTTTACCGCCTTGTTGTACTGTGTGGCCGCATGTGTTTTTCTGCACCTGTTCCCTCGAGAGAAAAAATTCTGAACAATTGTGACCTTGTATTGTGTTTATATGCAAGGGTGATTTATTGTGTGTAGATTAATAAAAATATTCTATTTTTACTATTTTACTTGTGGATTTTTTAACTCTAATTTTCTTCTTGTATACAAAACTTGAATAATACACTGCAGCTCCCCTCCACCAGCCACCAGGGAAGAATATTGCACAACCTTATTTTCCTGTGCTCAAGGAGCCAATATGGGAATGCAATTTAATGCCAACAAGCCTTACCCAAGACAGAAACACCATGCTTGTGAGCAGTATTTGTCCAACACACAGGTGGAATGGTGAACATCCGATGACTGAAGTACACAAAGATATCAATGTACTGCCAATGGTAGAATACATAGGGGTCCTTAGAGTCAGTGCCCTGAATAAACCTGCAGGACAGACCGAGATTACATAAATTTACTTTCTAATAAAGATTTGCTTGCATGGTGCTTGAAGTCACACAGTAATGGAAAGCCACCCCTACCAACCTGTCCTCCAGATACCCTCCCATCATGTCATGGCAGACCAGAGTCTTCGGTCTCTTGCTATCAATAGGCGGATATCTTTTTTCCAGAGGCGTCACAGCAATATTAAACATATCTTGGCTGGTTGCTTTCCATGATAGCAGTTCTTCCATATTTGAGAAGAAAAAACTGATTGGTTCGGTCGTCACTCTGTCATGATGTCGAGCTACAATTTGAAATAAATACTTATGAGCAGAGGTAAAAGGTGTGTGTGTGCGCGCTTTACTGTGGAACAGGTACTAAGCCATGCAAGTATGTCATTATATAGGAGTTACACTGCAGTAATGCCGCTGCTTACCTGACAATGGAAAAGATTCATATCTGATAACTTCCTTATAAACCTTCATGTCTGGACTAAGATTATTTTATCTAAAAGAAAACATGAGAGAAAATTGTTTAGTATAATAAGAACATATAAGAAGCATTTACACTGTACGATAATCGAAACGCTTGTTTCCCGATAACTAGGCATTGCAGAGAGGCTGTCAATCACCCGAAACAGCAGCAAAACTCCCGTTTGTCTCCTGAAATGATCATCAACTCCTTCACACCCCCCCCCACTAAGCCAGTTGTCACCTCCTGACCAGGCCAAATTTTACAATTCTGACCACTGTCACTTTATGAAGTAATAACTCTGGAACGCTTCAGTGTATCCCACTGATTTTTGTGACAAGTTGTACGTCACGATAGTGGTAAAAATTGTTCAATATGACTTGTGTTTGTGGGGGAGGGGGAAGGATTGAAAATTTGGCAATAATTTGGAAAATATTTAAACTTTACATTTTTTATAACTTTAAGGCCAGTTTAACACGTCCTGATATTTCCGATACCAGATATGTCTGTGTTCCTGAATCCATTTGTCACATCCGTGTGGCATCCGTGTGTAGCATCCATGTGCTGTCCGTGTTTTGAAACAATTTGTTTCAATGTTAACTATATGACTTTTCAAATGCACACAGACGCCATCCATGTGCGGTACGTGTTTACACGGACCCATTGACTTGTATGGGTCTGCGTGATCCGTGCTGTCGCTCAAAAACGGACATGTCAGCATGTTTTGCACACGGACACATGGTCCGTGAAAACACGCTGATGTGCAAATACCCATTCATTTGAATGAGTCTACATGTGTCAGTGTCTCCGGTACGTGAGAAAACTGTCACCACACCTACCAGAGCCACTGACGTGTGAAACCGGCCTAAACCAGAGTCATGTCATACAAAATAGTTAATGATTAACATTTACCACATGTCTACTTTACATCAGCAACACTTTTTAAACAATTTTGATTTTTGTTATTAAGGCCTCTTTCACACATCAGTTTTTCGCCGTCAGGCGCGATCCGGCTTTTTTTTTGTAAAACCGGATCCGGCAAAATGCAATGCCGGATCCAGTTTTTCCCCATTGACTTGCATTAGCGCCGGATAGCATTGCGTTTCATCCGTTTTTGCCGGATCCGGCTACTTGTCTCATTCCGGCGTCTGGAAAAAACGGCTACTGTAACGTTTTTTGTCTCCGGCGAAAAAGCCGGAAGCGCCGGATCCGACGCTTCCAGCTTTTTGCTACAATGAAAGTCTATGGGCGCCGGAATGCGCCGGATCCAGAAAAAGACGGATCAAGCCACCGGATCCGTTTTTTTAAGTCTGCGCATGCTCAGATCCAATTGGCCAGCCCCCAGGAAACAGATATAACCTGCTAGACGGATCCAGCAGAAAAACGGATCCGTTTCTACAGTTCTCCAAAATTTATGCCGGCTCCGTTTTTTCTAAAAATAGCCGGATCCTGCCTGACGGCAAAAAACTGATGTGTGAAAGTAGCCCAAGTTAGAAGTTGATCAGCTATTAATCATTTTTCCAACAAAATTTTTAATTTTTTAAAGGGACCACATCACATTTGAAGTGACTTTGAGGTGCTTAAATTACAGAAAATACTCAAAAGTGACAGCATTAATAAAACTACACCCCTCAAAACCACATCCAAGAAGATTATTACCCTTCAGCTGCTGCCATGATTTAATGCAAAGTGGAAGAAAAAAAAAAAAATTCACTTTAGCCATGATTTTTTTTTTTTTATTTTAACAAGGGTTACAGGAGAAAATGGACCCCAAAATTTATTGTGCAATTTCTCTTAAGTATGCAGATACCTGTGTGTAGAGCAAAACTACTGTTTGGGCACATGGCAGGTCAAGTGAATGGGTCTGCGCACACTGACATGTCCATTTTTTTTTCAAAAGCATGGGCTGCAAAAACGTCTCACACACGTTCACACGCAGGACACCCAAGACATGTCAAACATACCGGCTCCTGGAAATCAGCGGTACTGTTAGCACTGATCACTGATGCTGGCTGCTGGAGGCAGCTCTCATCATTGCCCCCAGTGTGAGCGGTGGCTTGAGGCGACCGCTCAAGTAGAAGAGCAGGGGAAAATGACTCACTGCAGCAAGTGCGAGTCCATGAACTGTGCTGACCTCAGTGAGAACATCACAGTTTTTGAGGCACAGTGCAAAAGCTCAGGAAAGAAGCGCCAAATTGGACTTCATACTTTGCTGGAATGGTTTGAGCGTACCATGTTAAGAGCCCCTGAGGTGCCAGAACTGTAGAATCCCCCATAAGAGACACCACTTTACAAACTACACCTCTCAATGAATTCATCTACTGGTGCAGTGAGCATGTTGAAACATATACCTGACAGAAATATATACCATTGGAAAGTGAAGAATGAATTATATTTTTACCACTAAAAAGTTGTTTTAGCCCCCAAAATTTTTACTTTAAGGGCCAATAGGAAAAAATTTACGTCACAGTTTGTTGCACAGTTTCCTGTAATCGGGAAATACTTTTGAGGCACAGTGCAAAACTCAGAAGGGAAGGAGCGCCATAATGTAGTGCAGATTAGTCTGCAGGTGTCATCACCCACTGGGAGAGCCCCTAAAGTGACAGAACCCCCAATAAGTGACCCCATTTTACAAACTACACCTCTCTCAATGAATTCATATAGAGGTGCAGTGGTCATATTGACACCAAGGGGGTGTCACATAATTTTATACCATTGGGCCGTGAAAAAGAAAAAAAAAAATTACATTTTTACCATCCAAATTTTGTTTTGGCCCCAAATTTCACATTTTCCCACTGGAAATGGCTAAAATTAGCATCAAATCTGTCCCACAATTTTTGCAAAATGTAGAAATACCCCATATGAGGTTGTACAGTACTGCTTAGCCAGTCGGTGAGACACTGGAGGGAAGGAGTGCCATTTGCCTCCTGGAGCGCAGATTTTCCTATAATAGTTTGCGGATTCCATATAAAGAGCCCCAAAGTGCTAGAAATACAGAATACCCCCTTCAAGTGACCCCAATTTGGAAATTATACCTCTTTGGGGATATATTTATAGGTGTAGTTAGGATTGACTCCATGGGTGCTTTCCCAGAAACAAACAGAAGTGGATGCTGCAGAGTGAAAATTGCAAACTGCTGAAGTGACCAATACGTTGTAGTGCCAGTACGCTGTGCCCAGCTCATGCAACTATAAATTAGGCAGGCTCTCATCACTACAGAAATTGTAAACATGTGACCACTAACTGCAGTTTAGGCATACTGTGGGGCTCAGGAGGGAGGATTTCGAAGAGCAGAATTTGCTTTTTTTTTTTGGGGGGGGGGGGGCATTTTGCTTTTCCAGAGCCTTTATACTATAGTCAACGTGGAAGACCACCATGTTTCCATTAACACATGACAATCCTGAGTGGAGACTTGAAAAGTTGAAGCTTTCATTGGGAACATTTTGCATAGCACTTAGGATCACATCTATCCTGTGTTCTACACTGAGCACTTACTTTTAGGGTTTCCATCCAAATCTCTGAGTGACGCGATTCAGATGAAACCCCAAAGGATCCACTCACTATAATGAGGCAGAAGAGCTAGGGTATGTGCACACGTTGCGGATTCATGTGTGGAATTTTCCACGCGGAATCTGCTAGTTTTGGCAGAATCCGCAGGTCAAAAACCGTGCGTTTTTCCTACGGATTTCCTGTGGATTTATTACGGATTTGGCATGCGTTTTTACACCTGCGGATTACGCACAAAGAATTGACATGCTACGGAAAATAAACCGCTGCACGGTGTTTTTTTTTCCCCATAGATTTACATTGTACTGTAAATCACTAGGAAATCTGCAGTGGATCCGCAGCAGAAAATCCGCTGTGGATCCGCAACGTGTGCACATACCCTTACTCCATCTCTCTTCTGTTCAGTGTCTTTTTTTGTTTACAAGAGTGCACAAAACCGTGATGGACCATAGGCAGCCAGACAACATCAACAGTGCCTCCATCTACCTCCTTTCAGGAAATCTGTCGCCAGGGGTTCTATCTGAATCATGTATTTTGGATATTTACATGGAAACATTGGTGTAAGCGCTCAAAATAGAGTGCAGGATAAATGTGTGCAGAGCCTTACTGCGATCTTTGGGAGGCAAAATTAATAAATCAACAGCAGGTGAAGAATTGGTTTTATTTTTTATGATGTTTCTTGTGCGGTATAAGTGATTGGACAACTTTATTCTTCGGGTTGATGCGATTACAGTGATACCAGATTTATATCAGGTTTTTAGGTTTGGCTGCTGTCACACACTTATTTTGAAAAAACTAGTTTATGCATCACCATATTTTGTTAGCTATAATTTTTGCATATTTCAACCGACGCAGTCATGCGAGGGCTTGTTTTTTGCGGAATGGGTTGACATTTTTATTGGTACCATTTTCGGGCAGATGATTTTTTTTAATCGCTTTATATTCTGATTTTTGGGAGGCAGAATGAACAAAAACCAGAAATGGTTTTCTGGGGGTTTTTTTTATGCCGTGCCGCTTATGGTAAAATTAATATGGCAGCTTTATTCTTTGGGTCAGAACGATTACAGCGATACCACATTTATCTAATTTTTTGGTTTTGGCGCTTTTACACACAAAAAAAATAGGTATTAGACCTACCGGTATGATGTTTCCAGGAGTCCATCCTGACAGCACCATGGAGGAAATCCTCCTCCTCCTTACAGCGACAGGAAAAGCACACGAGAGGTTAAAAGGTTCCGTCCCACCCCATCTCCCTCAGTGAATTGACAAGTACCACAGTGTGGATAATGCATGTAAAATTTTTAATGATACAATCAAATTACAGCATATGACATGACCTAACAAAACCTAGTATAACAGGAAGGGAACTACCCGTGCTGTCAGGATGGACTCCTGGAAACATCATTACCGGTAGGTCTAATACCTATTTTCCAGGATGTCCCCCTGACAGCACCATGGAGAGTACCAAAGCACCTCCCCTAGGGTGGGACTACCGCCTGGAGAACCTTTCTCCCAAATGCGGTCTGTTGGCTAGCCAGCACATCAAGCTTGTAGTGCTTGCAAAAAGTATTAAGTCTGGCCCAGGTTGCTGCTGTACAGATCTGAACAACCAAGACGCCCGCCCGTTCGGCCCATGAGGCCGATACTGCCCTTGTAGAGTGGGCCTTTAATCTATCCGGCGGGTTCGCGCCTTCCGCCTGGTAGGCGTCTGAGATTACCGATGTAATCCATCTGGCGATGGTAGCCTTAGAGGCTTTTTTCCCCCTATTCTTAGCCCAAAAGAGGACAAATAGATTTGGGTCAATACGCCAACTATTTGTGGCTTCTAGTTAATAACTGTGCGTCTCACGTCCAGTGAGTGAAGACGCTGCTCTCTCATTACGAGGATTGTCGCAGAAGGATGGCAACACTATCTCATGGTTTATGTTTTGACAAGAGGCTACTTTTGGGATAAATGCCGGGTCTAATCTCAAGATTATACGATCTTCTCTGATCTGGAGATATGGGTCTCTGGTGGACAAGGCCTGGATATCCCCTATTCTTTTGGCCGTGGTAATGGCTACTAGGAAGGCCGTTCTGCGAGTGAGAGTCAAGATGGTCATTTCCTCACTGGGGATCCCTACATAGGAATCTGAGCACCAGGCCAAGGTCCCAAGGCGGGGTGAGCTGCCTAATTGTGGGGCGAAGACGCTGCGTGGCCTTTACGAATCTTACTACCCAGGGATGAGAAGCTAATGGGTAATCAAAGTAGGAGCTTAAGGCCGAAATCTGGACTTTAAAGTGCTGGGCTTAAGACCTTTATTAAACCCTGACTGTAGGAAGTTTAAGATGCTAAAGTTTAAGATGCTAGGTAGGTCAGGGGTACCTGCCACGAGGTCAGACCTGCCACCGTCCAGACAAAATCTCTTCAAAATCTTCCGGTATATTGCGGATGTAACCGGTTTCCTGCTGGCCTGTAGGGTAGATATGACCGGATCTGATAAGCCCTTTGCCTTTAAGATGTTCCTTTCAGGATCCAAGCCGAGAGGTGAAGCCCTGCTGGATGAGGTCTTTCCTCAGAGGTAGTTCGACCGGGCTTCCTACTGCCATATCTCCCAGTAGGGGAAACCAGCTTCACTTTGGCAAGTACGGAACCACCACTATTACTTCTGCGCGGTCCTCGCGGATCTTCCTTAATACCGCCGGTGTGAGCGCTAGTGGCGGAAATGCGTAAGAGAGGGGTTCTTCCCAGGTCTGGCTCAGGGCGTCTACGCCTTCTGGGTGGTCCGTCGGGTTAAGGGAATAAAATCTGGGGACTTTTGGAGTTTCTTCGATTTGCGAACAGGTCTATACTGGGGGTCCCCCAACGTTGACATAGTTGATGAAAAATTTCTTCGTTCAGCTCCCACTCTGTCGGGTAGACCTGTTGTCTGCTTAGGTAATCTGCTACCACATTCTGGGAACCCTCTAGGTGGACTGCTGTTACCGAGAGGACTGTTCTTTCTGCCTAGGAGAATATTCTTCCTGACAGTGCCTGGAGCGGTTGGTGCCTGGGCCCTCCTTGGTGCTTCAAGAATGACACTGCTGTTATGTTGTCGGATAGCACCCAGACGTGTCGATTCTTTAGGATCGGTCGGTTCCGCCGCAGGCCTTCCCAGACCGCGTAGAGCTCCCTGTAGTTGGAGGATCTGTTTCCGATTTCTGCCGGCCATCTTCCCTGGAAGATTTTCCCTTCTACGTGGGCTTCCCATGCCCACGTACTGGCGTCTATGGTGAGTACCACGGATGGAGAGGTTGTCCATAGTATGCCCACCTGGAGATTTCTGGTTCGTGTCCACCATCGTAGTGATTCCCTCACTAGTCGTGACAGCCTAATGGGTCTGTCGAGTGAGACCTGACTCCCGTCCCATACTGCCATGCTCTGCTTTTGTAACGGTCTCGAGTGGGACTGGGCCCATCTGACATATTATTATTATTATTAATAATAATAATAATCTTTATTTTTATATAGCGCTAACATATTCCGCAGCGCTTTACAGTTTGCATACATTTTCATCACTGTCCCCGATGAGGCTCACAATCTAAATTCCCTATCAGTATGTCTTTGGAGTGTGGGAGGAGAACATACAAACTCCTTGCAGATGTTGTCCTTGGTGGGATTCGAACCCAAGACCCCAGCCACCGTGCCACCGTGCTGCCCATAAGGAATGCAGGCCGTCCTTAAGCCCAGAACTTCCAATGCCTCTATTATGGAGGAGCGATGCGATAAGAGGTCCCTGGCTCTGTCCAGAATGGTCTTCTGCCTGCGCTTTGGTAGCAGGGATATCCTGTCTTGTGAGTCTAAGAGAACTCCAAGGAAGATCTTCCTGCACTCTGGTATGAGGTCTGATTTTTTCCAGTTGATCACCCAGCCGAGGAACTCCATTAGAGTTGTTGCTTGGTCCCTGTCTCGGATGAGCGCTTCATCGGATACTGCCACCAGGAGGAAGTCGTCCAGGTACGGGATGACGACGATCCCCTGACTTCTCAGGAAGGCCACTACCTCCGCTACCAGCTTTGTGAAGATTCGGGAGGCCGAAGCCAGCCCGAATGGAAGGCATTGGAACTGGAAGTGGCAGGTCCGGGTTGGTAATTTGACCGCAAATCTTAACAGACTCTGGGATGAAGGATGGATAGGGACCTGATAGTACGCACTTTTCAGGTCGAGGGTGCACATGACAGCGTCCCTGTCTATTAACTGTATTGCGGATCGAATAGATTCCATCCGGAACCTCTTGTACCTTACCCAGGTATTTAGGGGCTTTAAATTTATAATAGTCTGGACCTCGCCGGATGGCTTTGCAATGGAGAACAGGGAGGAGTGGTGTCCCTTTCTCCTTTCTGTCAGAGGAACTGGTACTATAACCTCCGATCTGATCATGTCCTGTATGTCTGCCCACATTGCTGAGTCCGCCGGGACTACAGTGGGGGTAATATCTGTCGGGGGAGGAGAATAGAGCTCTATACTGTAGCCCTCCGTGATGGTTCTGAGGACCCACTGGTTCTGGGTAATTCGGGACCAATTTGTTGAGAAGTGGCAAAGTCTTCCCCCAATACTTATGGCGTCATTGCCTCCTAGACCTGGAGGTTGACGGAAAAAGGGGTGCTTTGTTTCTCCCACCTTGGCCCTGTGAGCTTCTGTATGAGCTTCTACTGGATCTGACCTGGGCCCTAGAGTCGGTCTGTCTCCTATAGAAGGGGCCTCTCAGGTTTTTCTTCTGGGAACCCTTTATTTTTGTCGGACACCAGCTCTAAAATATTATCTAGGGCTGGTCCGAATACTCTTAAACCTGAGAAGGGAAGGGAGCAGAGCTTCGCTTTAGAAACGTTATCTCCTGACCAAGATTTAAGCCAGACTGCTCTGCGGGCCGCATTAGAAAGGGAGCCGTTTCTGGCCGCAAATCTTACTGATTCAGCCGAAGTGTCCGATAGAAATGCCGTGGCCGACTTCATGAGGGGAAGGAAAGCTAGGATCTCGGACCTAGGAGTCTTATTGGTCAGGTGTTCCTCCAACTGCCCCATCCACAAAAACATAGATCTGGCCACCGAGGTGGCTGCTATGTTAGCCCCGATAAGGGCCGCCGAGGTCTCCCAAGTTCTTTTTAATAAAACATCCGCCTTCCTGTCCATCGGGTCCCGGAGACTTGATGAATCCTCGAACGGGATGGCAGTCTTTTTGGTGACCTTGTCTACGGGAACGTCGATCTTCGGTACTTCCTCCCATGATCATGTTTCCTCGGGATCGAACGGCAGTCGACTTTTAAAGTCCCGGGATAGCACCAGTCGTCTCTCCACCTCCTTCCACTCCTCGCGGACCATCGTCTTGATGTATTCACTTATGGGGAACACTATCTATGTTCGAGACACGAGTCCTCCAAACATCAGGTCTTGTCTTGATTGTGGTTTCGGAACTTCCTCCATCTGCATGGTGTTCCTCACCGCCTGGACCAAATCGTCCGTGTCCTCTAGTCTAAACAGGTATTTCCTGCCCTGATCTTTCCTGTCCGCCGGGATCTCTCCTTCCTCCTCTGGATCCGAGTCCCGGAAGCCCGACCCCTCGGAGCTTGGTTCGGATAACTCAGCCTCCCACCTTGGACGCTTTCGGCTTGGCCCTGGACTGGGGGACCGCCGCTGTGCAAGGCTGACTCTGGAGGCCTGGACTTCCTCCCGTATCAGAGATCTCATCTCGGATAGGAGGGACGACTGCTGATCTCCTATCACAATTGACGTGCAGGGCCCGCAGAGGGTTTTGGCATAGGTGTCTGGCAGCTTTACCCTGCATACTGGGCATCTGACCAACTTAGATGTGGCCTTGGCTGGATCTTTGGCCGCTGACAGGGGGGGGGGGGCTGCTGGGGTTCCCTTATCCTATGATAGAGGATAGGGTAGTCAGGATCTTGCCCTGGGCTGCGGAGGGAGGTATGGGGAGGGTGATTTGCGCTCAGCGCACTTACCCCTCCATTCGTCTGATTGGCATCCATGCTGTCGCGCTTCCAGAGAGACGCCAGGCTCCTGGAGCGCGCGCCGAGATTCAAACCCAGTGCATGACGTCACCGGAAGTGACGCGGATCCTCACGCGATAGACCGGGAATCACTCTGGCCACTTTCTCCTACCTGGACACAGCCCCGCCTCTTCCTGATGCCGGAGCCCGCCCGACCAGCTGCCTGCGGGGGACCGGCCTTCGCCACCAGGGCGGCCAAGCTTGGAGCCGAGAGCCTCCCACCGGGAGGAGCGGCTCCTGCCAGGAGCAACATCCTGCTCCTGGCCTTTGGAGCCGAGGGACTCCCCACCGGAGAGTATCGGCCCTGGGCGTCTTCACAGGGGGAAGGATTGGACTGGCCGCCCGATCCCCCTGAGCCCGGTAAGCACTGCTGCGCTTCCTCTCGCGTATCCCTCCATGCAGGGACAGGAAAAACACTGCGGGAGATGGGGTGGGACGAAACCTTTTAACCTCTCGTGTGCTTTTCCTGTCTCTGTAAGGATGAGGAGGATGTCCTCCATGGTGCTGTCAGGGGGACATCCTGGAAAACTTTTTATAGAAAAATGTAATTGTTTTTGCATTGCGGTATTTTAAGAGCTATATATTTTGAAATGTGTTATATTCCACTTTTTGTTCGGCGACATGATGATAAAGCATTTTTTGCCTAGTTTGTTTTTTTTTTATTTTTCACGGTGTTCATTAGTGGACAGTTTAAACGCGAGTTCACACTAGAAGTTTTTTCAGCATTTTTTTTCTGCAGCACAACCTAAGCTCTTGGCATGAAAGAAGCTGCAGAAGGGGAGAAAAAAAAAAAAAAAAATAGCATAACTTGCTTGGTTTTTCTTGTTTTTGTTTGCTGTGATTTTGGCATGATATATTTGTCTCTTGTGCATGCTGATAACGTTTAGTGATGAAAAAAAAAAAAAAAGTCCTATTCTATGGAATCAAGTTTTGGCATAAAAAAAAAAAAAAAAACAAACAACTGCAGCAAAACCTAATGCCTGTGCTTTTTGGTGCCTTTTTTCAACACCCATTCATTTTAGTGGGTGACAGCTGAAAGAGGTGACATGCTCCATTGTGCAAAAAAACAAAACAAACAAAAAAAACCTGATGACAAAAAAAAAAAAAAAAACCAAGGCGTGCGCATGAGATTTCTGAAACCTCAGACTTTGCTGGTACTGTAAAACGCAGCAGAAAATTTGCGTAAAACAAAAAAAAAAATGCTGCAAACATGCCTAGTGTGAACTTAGCCTTATAGGTCAGGTCATGCCGGACGAGGGTTAAAGTGCCGGAAGCGGTGCAGGCAATGCAGTATACATACACATCATGGATCGATAGATATAAATATTCCCGACCATGACGTACCGTATTTTCCGCTTTGTAAGACGCACTTTTTTCCCCCAAAATTGAGGGGAAAAAGGGGGTGCGTCTTACAAAGAGGATATACATTTGCGCTGCCACTGAGGGTACTTGCCGCGGCACTCTGTGCCCTGATGCTGCCGCTGCGCTGTCCGCCACCGCCGCGCTCCTGTCCCCCGGTGGTTTCTTCCGCCCCACCGCCGCCGCCGCGCTCTGTCCCGTTCAGCGTGGGGGGGTCTCTGTCGCTCCATGCCTGCTTTCTTCCTGGAAAATGGCCGCCGCGCATGCGCAGACGGACATCTCGGCACTGAAATCTCGGGAGATGAGATTTCAGCGCTGAAATCTCATCTCCCGAGATTTCAGTGCCGAGATGTCCGTCTGCGCATGCGCGGCGGCCATTTTACAGGAAGAAAGCAGGCATGGAGCGACAGAGACCCCCCCACGCTGAACGGGACAGAGCGCGGCGGTGGGGCGGAAGAAACCACCGGGGGACAGGAGCGCGGCGGTGGCGGACAGCGCAGCGGCAGCATCAGGGCACAGAGTGCCGCGGCAAGTACCCTCAGAACGGGACAGAGCGCGGCGATGGCGGCAAACACCGGGGGGACAGAGCGCGGTGGTGGCGGTAAGAACCGGGGGAGAGCGCGGCGGTGGTGGCAAGCAGGCACCGGGGGACAGCGTGGCGGTGGTGGCAAGCACTGGGGGACAGAGTGCGGCGGTGGTGGCAAGCAGGCACCGGGGGACAGAGCGTGGCGGTGGTGGCAAGCATCAGGGGACAGAGGGCGGCGGCAGTAACAGACACCGGCAGCGGCACGCTGCACATCAAAACACCCCCTCATCCCAGCAGCAATGTTCCACTCCGGCCTCCTCCATCACCACCCCTGGAAAGCAATAAGACGCATGGATTATAAGATGCACCACCATTTTATTAAAAATAAAGTTTTTTTCCTATTTTTCGCCTCAAAATTTGGGGTGCGTCTTATAATCCGGAGCGTCTTATAAAGCGAAAAATACGGTATACGGTATACATTTATTATGTACATATATTTTCCAGTTGTCAGTTAGAAACTACTGCACTAAGCACGAGGAGTCCGTGTTTCACCCGTAATGCTGAGAAAGCCTGTTGACTAGAGACGAGTGAATATGTTCATAGAACAATCGCCAAACATAAATTCGGAACAAATATGGTACATTCGGGTTTGTGATCTGTAACACTAGCATTTTTCTTAAAATTGGAAAAAGTCAGTAACATTCGGTAAAAGATACGCTGTGATTTTATTGTCTGTGTCTGACAGGTAAGAATAGATATATACACAGAGATATAGATGTCAGTGATATTTATATATATTCTATCTCTGGCAAAATTTAAGAGATCATTGCACAGTTTTATAAAAATCAGCTTCTCTACGTGTCTGGCAGCCATTCCATTCCAGTGTCAGTTGAATTCCATCCAGAGTACACCTCATTCTACTTAATGTGCTTCTGATTAGGCGATCATCTGAACCAAATCTTATTTAACGAAGGAAAGTATAAAAAACCATGCTGTGGTGTTCACAATCCTCTTGCAATAGGATAAGCTTTAAAAAGAATGTCTACTATTTCTCATCATTAATTTTTTCAATTTTTTTTCATCCCAAAAGTAATAGGAATGAAAAAATAACCTTTAACCATGCCAAAGGAGTTGAAAAGTCTTGAGTGAGGAAAAGAAGGGCTCAATTCTGGCTTTACTAGCAGAGGGATACAGTGAGCGTCATGTTGCCTCCATCCTTAAAATTTCTAAGACGGCAGTCCATTACAACGAGGTCAAGCAGCAGACATTGGGGACAACAAAGCTACAGACTGGCAGAGGGCAAAAACAACTCTCCACTGTCTGGGATGGCCATCATCTTATTCGAATGTCACTCAGCAACTGCAGGATGACATCAAGTGACCTACAAAAGAAATGGCAGCTGGGGTGAAGTGCACAGCAAGAATAGTTCGTAACAGGCTCTTAGGGTATGTGCACACGCTGCGGATTCCGCTGCGTTTCCGTAGCGTTCTTGGCCGCTGCGGACCCGCAGCAGTTTTAGCTGCGGTGTACAGTACCATTCAAATGTATGGTAAAAAAAAAAACGCTGTGTAGACATTGCGGAAAAATCCGCGCGGATTTGCTGCGGTTTTGAAACCGCAGAAAGAAGTGACATGTCAATTCTTTCTGCGGAATCCGCAGCGGGTTCCTATCTCCACCATTGTGGAGATGGTGAATCCGCAGTCAAAACCGCAGATAATCCGCAGGTCTTTTGACCTGCGGTTTATCTGCGTTTTTTTGCAAAATCCGTGCGGATTAATCCGCAGTGGATTCCGCAGCGTCTGCACACACCCTTAGAGGCAGGGCTCAAGTCATGTAATGGTAGAAAAAAGCATATCATCAATGAGAAGCAAAGAAGAGCCAGGCTGAAGTTTGCCAAAGACCATAAGGATTGGACCATAGAGGACTGGAGTAAGGTAATCTTCTCTGATGAGTCTAATTTTCAGTTTTGCCCAACACCTGGTTGTCTAATGGTTAGATGGAGACCTGGAGAGGCGTACAAGTCACAGTGTCTTGCACCCACTGTGAAATTTGGTGGAGGATCGGTGATGATCTGGGGATGCTTCAGCAAGGCTGGAGTTGGGCAGATTAATCTTTGCAAAGGACATATGAATCAAGCCGCATACAAGGTTATCCTGGAAAAACAGTCGATTTCTTCTGCTCAGGCAATGTTCCCCAACTCTGAGGACTGGTTTTTCCAGCAGGACAATGCGCCATGCCACACAGCTAGGACAATCAATGTGTGGATGAAGGACCACCACATCAAATCCCTGTCATATCCTGCCCAATCTCCAGACCTAAACCCCATTGAAAACTTCTGGAATGTAATCAAGAGGAAGATGGATTGTCATGAGCCATCAAACAAAGAAGAGCTGCTTAAGTTTTTGTACCATGAGTGGCATAAAGTCACCCAAAAGCAGTGTTAAAGACTGGTGGAAAGCATGCCAAGACGCATGAAATCTGTGATCAAAAATCATGGTTATTCCACAAAATATTGATTTCTGAACTCTTCCTGAGTAAAACATTAGTATTGTTGTTTCTTAGCATTATTTGGGGGGTCTGCAAGCACTGCATTTTTTTTTGTTATTTTGACCATTTCTCATTTTCTGACAATAAATACAAAATTTAGTGCTTGGAAATTCGCAGACATGTTGTCAGTAGTCGATAGAATAAAAGAGCAATTTACATTTTACTCAGAAATATATCTACAAAAAGAGAAAAATCAGACAAACTGAAAATTTTGCAGTGGTCTCTTATTTTTTGCCAGAGCTGTATATATTCTATGTGTATATATCTATTCTAACCTGTCAGTGTGATTTTACTGTATGCGGCACATGAATTGCTGGCTTTTCAAAGGGCATCAGTGTGTAAAAATCAGACAGCACTCACATGGTCCGAATGCTGAGCGATTTCTTTCACGCACCCATAGTCTTGCATTGGTGAATCTCAACCGAGTCTCGATGACAATTGTGGCATGCTGCGATTTTACATGAACGCTGAATACGGCTGAGAAAATAAACACTGATGTGAGCTTCCCCAAACCGTAGATTAACACTACGCCAAACGCCATGCAATGTTTTCTTGCATAGCACTCACCTGTATTCTACGGTAGTGTGACGCCGGCTTTCATCAGTAGCTCCTGCGCTGTAAATAAATAACTTAAAAAAATGGCATGAGGTCCCCATCCCATTTGTACATCCAGATTTGCTACAGCAGACAGCTGGGGACTGGTATTCTCAGGCTGGTAAGGGGCCATGGATATTGGCCCCCCAGCCTAAAAATAGCAGCCTGCAGCTGCCCAAAAAAGGCACATCTATTAGATGCACCAATTCTGGTGCTTTGCCCAGTTCTTCCCGCTTGCCCTGTAGCGGTGGCAAGTGAGGTTCATATTTGTGGGGTTGATGTCACCCTTGTGACATCAAGCCCGTGGATTAGTAATGGAAAAGCGCCTATAAGACACCTATCCATTGCTAATCCTATAGTTGCATGGTAAATAAAGACACAGCCAGAATAAAGTCCTTTATTAGAAATAAGACTAAACAGTCTTCCATTTTGTTTAAAAATAAACACAGCTATACTCACCTAACGCCTAATCCCACCGAGGCCCTAATTTTCTTGTAATAAAAATAAAATTAGAAAAAACAACAATATCCCTCACCTGTTGGTCGTTCTAGCTAACGCCGTAATCCATGTCTTGGGGATAAACAGTTTTCAACCTGTGAGCGCAGCCTCAGTGCCTAGCGGTGACATCATATATCTTACCTCCGATCACTGAGGCTGCATTCACAGCAGGGTTGAACTGCCGTGACCTCAGCACGAGAGGAAAAAGTCAGTGATGAGGTCACCGCATTTCAAACTCAGTGACTTCACCGCAGATCACGATAAGAAATTCTCACGGTGATCTGCTGTGAAGCCACTGAGTTTGAACTGCGGTGAATTCAGTGACTTTTTCCCACGGTGCTAGCGGGGATCTCACCACTATCACAGCAGTTCAGCCTGGCTGGGAACGCAGTCTCACTGACCGGTCGTAACCTCGATGACGTCACCGCCGATCACTTAGCAGCGACTCAATCCCCAGTGGTTCTCAGCCTGGACAGTCGCAACTTGGCACCATCCAGGTTGAAAACTATTAATCCCCCAGACATAGATTACGGCGTGGGACAGAACGACAGACAGGTATGGTATATTGCTTTTTTATTTCAGTTTTATTACAGGAGAACTAGGGTTTCGGTGGGATTAGGTGCTAGGTGAGTATAACTGTTAGTTTTCCATTTTATTTAAAAATAACAGTGTTTAGTCTTATTTCTAAAAATGGACTTTATTCTGTTTGTGTCTTTATTTACCATGCAACAATAGGATTAGTAATGGATAGGTGTCTTACAGACCCCTCTCATTTACTAAGCCATGGGCTTGATGTCACCTGACAATACAAAGGCGACATTAACCCCAAAAATATGAACCTCACTTGCCAGTTGCCACCGCTACAGGGCAAGTGGGAAAAGCCGGGGAAAGTGCCAGAATTGCCGTATCTAATAGATGTGCCTTTTCTCAGCGGCTGCAAGACTGGTTGTCAGATTGAAGGTTGGGGGGGGGAATGCCGTTTTTTTTTTTAATTAATTTAAATAATTCAAAATACGGCATGGGAACCCCTCTATTCTTCATAACCAACCTTGCTGAAGCTGACAGCTGTGGACTGCAGCCCCCTGCTGTGAATTTTGCCTGGCTGGTTATCAAAAATATAGGGGAACTCCAGCTCTCGCTGTTATTAGCGGCAGCAGGTGTCGGATGATGGGAGCTGTAGTCCCATCAGCTGACACCAGTGACTGGAGGAAAACTATACCTCCGATCACAGCTGAGCTCTTAGGTTAGTTTCACATTTGCGTTTAAGGCCGCAGCGGTGGCCTGTGCACGGCCGCCGCTAAGCCCCGCCCCCTGCCGTGCCTCCGCCAGTAGCTCCGCCTACGGGCGCGGGGACGCAGGCCGTGAGCAGGTATGCGCTTGGCGGCGCAGCGTCAAAAGGACGCATGCGCCGCCAAACGCATACCTGCGCACGGCCTGCATCCCCAGTGCTAAAGATAGGGGACGCAGGACGCATGCAGCGTCACGCGCCCGTAGGCGAAGCTACTGGCGGAGGCACGGCAGGGGGCGGGGCTTAGCGGCGGCCGTGCGCAGGCCGTCGCTGCGGCCTTAAACGCAAATGTGAAACTAGCCTAACGCTGGTCTTCTGACAGCCTAGGAACCGTGCCTCACTGACCGGCGGGGATGATTTCACCGCGCCGATTTATCCCACGCTGTCACATAGTGTGGGAAATACCGGCTTTTGTGCTGTGTATGTTGGGCTATTTAATTGACAATTAAATCGGTGAATATTGCAAATGAGCCGCACCAAACATTGAAATATTCGCTCATCTCTACTCATGACCAATCTAATCCACCACATGTATGCATTTGCTTTTGTTTTTTCTAGAACTAAAGCCAGGATCACTTGTCCAACATTCGTATTCTGAATGCAGAATGCAATGTCCAGATTGGCTGTTGGTCTCCTGACCCAAACTCAACATCCTCATATATGCCTATGAGATTTTGTCACAAGACACGTAGCCGGCCTGCACATTGAAGTTTGTACTCGTCGGATGTGTGAAACCACCCTAAAGGTATGCGCACACGTTGCGGATTACCCTGCGTATTTTTCCGCGCGGATTTTGCTAAGGCTATGTGCACACTCTGCGGATTCTGCTGCGGATTTGGCCGCTGCAGATCCGCAGCAGTTCTGCAGACAGTGTACAGTATAATGTAAGTCTATGTGATTTACATTGCGCTGTCCACATGCTGCGGATTTTCAACTGCGGAAAAGCTGCGGTTTTGAAGCCGCAGAAAGAATTGACATGTCAATTCTTTCTGCGCATTCCGCTGCAGTTTGCCACCTATTCCATTGTCCAGGTGTCAAACCGCAGGGAAAAACCGCAGGCCAATCAGCAGGTCATTTTACCTGCGTTTCCGCAGATACAAATCCGCAGACCAATCCGCAGCGTGTGCACATAGCCTAAATCTGCAGGTAACATAACCTGCGTTTTACCTGCGGATTTAGTGCAGATTTACTGTGGGTTTTCTGCAGTTTTTGTGTGGATTTCACCTGCGGATTCCTATAATGGAGCAGGTGTAAAAACGCAGCGGAATCCACCCAAAGAATTGACATGCTGCGGATTTGAAGCTGCAGCAAATCTACGTGGAAAAATCCGCAGCATGTGCACAGCGTTTTTCATTTTGCATTAACTCTTATGGTACTGTACACTGCATGAGAATCGGCTGCAGATCCGCATGGCCAAATCTGCGGATCGATGGTTTTGACAACTAGCATTTTTTTTTAAGGCATCATTTTTAGTAGTGGTTTCCTGAATTTTTTTTTTTAACTGGCTTCAACAATAAAGAAACGGCAAAGATTTTTTTTTTTTTTAAAGGGACCGACAGGACAGAATGACTGTTCAAACGAAATACAGGCCCTTGGTAAGTCATAGCAGGGCCAAACATTTAAAACATCTCTCCACCTGCTTGGCTTCCATCTATCTCCACCCTTCTCTTGTCAGCGCTGTCAATCAAAGAAGAGAGGGGGGTAGTATGGAGGGAAAACAAGCAGGTGGGAAGGTGCATATAAATGATTGGCCTCGCCGTGAAGTACTGACTGGCCGGACTTAGGCAGGTTTCACATTTGCGCTTTGTAGCGCAACGACGGCCTGCGCACGGCCGCCGCTAAGCCCCGCCCCCTGCCCGCCCCATCCGGTCATCACCGCCTACGCGCTTGCGATCTGCGCACCCTATCTTTAGCATAGGGTGCGCTGGCCGTGCGCTAGCAGGATTTTGCCGTGCGCTGCGCACTTTTGAAGGTGCACCCGTGTGCGCCGAACGTAGCATGTTGCATTTCGGCGCGCATGGCGCACCTTCAAAAGTGCGCAGCGCACGGCAAAATCCTGCTAGCGCACGGCCAGCGCACGATCTGCTAAAGATAGGGTGCGCAGATCGCAAGCGCCCATGTGCGCTAGTAGGCGGCGATGACCGGATGGGGCGGGCAGGGAGCTGGCAGGGGGCGGGGCTTAGCGGCAGCCGTGCGCAGGCCGTCGCTGCGCTATAAAGCGCAAATGTGAAACCGGCCTTAGTTTGTACAGTCATTCTACGCTGATACAGTTCTTTAAAATGATCCTGTCAGCACAGAACGACTGTTCAAACCAAGCACAGGCACTCGGTGCATCGTGGTGTGGCAAAAAGGCTCAAACAGACATTATGGCAGATGCTGACCGTCCTTTGAGCCTTCCCATTCACTTTTATTACAAACTATAGGGTTTCTTCCGAGCCGAAGCCGCCATAAGAACGGACTGGTCGTTTCTTTTAACCACTTGGCATCTTTTGAAGATGCTGAAAAGCCTGAACCCAAGGCTGGCAAGTGGTTCTTAGGCCTCTTTCACACATCAGGTTTTCGCCTTCAGGCGCGATCCGGCGCTTTTGACAGAAACCGGATCCGGCGAAATGCAATGCCGGATCCGGTTTCCCCCCCATTGACTTGCATTTGCGCCGGATCGCGCCGGATGGCCATGCGTTTCATCCGGTTTTCGCCGGATCCGGCAATGTGTCGCAATGTGTCGCGATCCGGCGTCTGGAAAAAACGTCTACTGTAACGTTTTTTGTCTCCGGCGAAAAAGCCGGACACGCCGGATCCGGCGCGTCCGGCTTTTTCACACAATGAAAGCCTATGAGCGCCGCAATGCGCCGGATCCGGCGAAAGCCTGATCCGGCGGCCGGATCCGGTTTTTTGGTCTGAGCATGCTCAGTAGCTCTGCCCACAAGACATATATAAAAGCAAGACAGTGGGACCCACAGCCACACCCAACATGCCACCCAAGACAGCAACCAGGCGCAGGAGAAGGCAGGAGACATCTGCAGCAGCACCATCAGCACCACCCCAATTGGAGCAGCATGCTGAACAACGGGAGGGGAGTCCAGCAGCAGATGAGAGACGGTAATTATCAAATCCCCCATTCCTCCAAACTAGGGCTATTGAATATCAAGATATTCATTGGCCCTTTGTTTCTCTTTATTCAACAGCCGCCCAATAGATGCAGCAGCAGCAGCAATGGCAGCAGCTGTAACACCACCCACAGGCATGGAGTGTGGCCACCAGGAAGACAGCACATCATCTTCTGGGAGCCCTCCCTCGCATCGTCAGCGTTTGACGGTAAGTTTTTATTTCCAAAATCCATCTTCTCTGTAATATATGTCTATTCATGGCCTTTTATTTCAAAACAGGAATCACAAGATGAAGAGGAGCTCCCAGAAGAAGGAAGGGGTGGACAGACACCTGGAGTGGGCTCACAATTGGTAAGTTTTTTGCATCAAACGCAGAAACACAACATCACACTACACACAACACATAGAAAACAATGTTCTGCAGACCACACACAGCAAACAAATGCCTACATCCAAAGACATAACTTTTTTTGTTTTCTTCTCTAGTCTTCCCAATCTGGTGCTTGGCCAAGAGGTGCTCGCAGTGCCTCCCAGGGTCGTCGGCGACAGCAACGCGGCGGTCACCAGCGTGTAAGTATAAATATTTTTGCTTTGTTTTTTTGCACTTTTTATTTCATTTCTTTTGTGGAGGCTAATTATGTTATTTTTGTCTTTTTCTTTAACAGCCTTCACAGCGTGCTCCCGACTCTGACGTTGAGGATGGAGGGATTGATGTGGACCGCCTCATCGATCTCGTCAGAGAAAGGGAGCCGCTCTGGAATATGGCTGACCGCCGCCACGCTGACCTGATCGTTACCCGACGACTCTGGGAGGAAATCTGTTCGCTCCTTGTGGGCCGCTGGGAGGACCTCGATGTTCGGGCCCAGATTACAGAGCGTAAGTATATACAGTACCGGTTGCTTGATTTAAACCAGTGTTTCCCGAACTCCAGTCCTCGTGGTCCCCACGGATCATGTGTTCAGGATTTCTATTTACTATGGAAATCCTGAAAACATGACCCCTGGGGACCATGAGGACTGGAGTTTGGGAAACACTGATGTTGTATACTAACCACTCCTTTCTCGTTTCAGGGAACAGAATTGTGAATCGGTGGCGGTCTGTGAGAGATCGTTTCAAGAAGGAGTTCAATAAAGAGATGCGGGCCCCGAGTGGATCTGGAGGACGCAGGAGCAAGTACAAGTACGCAGAAGCCCTGTCGTTCCTCCGGGAAACAATGGTCACCAGAAGGTAAATATTACACACCACATGTGAAAAAAAATGTTAGATGTAAAAAATTTTTTCAGCCAGGGCCATACCATGTCAGTATTTTAATTGTTTTTTTTTCTCTTTATTCCACAGCACGGTGAGCAGCACTCGGGAGCCGGCACGATTGGACCCTTCTGAGGCGATCCCTGAGGAGACCGGCACCGAGGGACACTTCGACCGCCCCGGTACATCTGCACCTTCCCAGCCTTCCAACACATTCGACCCATCTGTCCCATCCACCAGCACAGGAGCATCGTGGCCGCCTACATTACATGAAGCTGCTGGTGAGGAGATCGCTTTCCCTTTACCCCACCCTTCTGCCCCTGCCACCTCTAGTACACCTGCGGGTACTGGGCGGCAGCGGCAGAGGGGTCAGGAAAAGACTTATGCGCCAGAGTTCTTGCATCTGAATGCATCTTTCCAGAACTGTCTAAAAGTCTTGTCAGAGCAAATCTCCGCAGGCTATCAGCAGATCAACTCCAGCATTCTGGAGGTGAAGACACTTCTGCAAACCATGCATTCAGAAGCAAGATCTTCGCCAAACCACACCTTTTTCAGGTCTGTTGTGGAGCGCATGGAAACGCTCTCTCCTGCCCAGCAGATGCATGTAATGCATTCATGCCACGCTGCTCTCCAGCAAGTTACCTCCCAACCTCCTCCTCCTCCTCCTCCCACCACAGTAGTTCCTCCACCTGCACCCCCTCCAGCCACTTTCCATCCTCCCCCTCCTATTACATCTACACCCCCTCCAGCCACTTTCCATCCTCCCCCTCCTATTACATCTACACCCCCTCCAGCCACTTTCCATCCTCCCCCTCCTATTACATACCATCCACCTCCAGCCACTTTCCATCCTCCCCCTCCTATTACATACCATCCACCTCCCCAGCACCATCCACCTCCCCAGCACCAGCCACCTCCCCAGCACCAGCCACCTCCCCAGCACCAGCCACCTCCCCAGCACCAGCAACCTCACCAGTACCAGCAACCTCCACAGTACCTGCAAACTCCCCAGTACCAGCAACCTCCCCAGTACCAGCAACCTCCCCACTTCCAGCAACCTGCCCCGTACCAGACATCTCCCCACTTCCAGCAACCTGCCCCGTACCAGACATCTCCCCACTTCCAGCAACCTGCCCCGTACCAGACATCTCCCCACTTCCAGCAACCTGCCCCGTACCAAACTCCTTCCCCATACAACTTGCCATCAACATCATCTGCTCCTACAGTCCCTGCCCAACCCTCCACTCCACCACCCACCACCTCTTCTGCTTCCCACATGTCCACCCATTCAGTAGTTTTTTCCACACCTTCACCTCTAACTGTTCCTTCCCCACAACGATCCCAGTCCTCTCTCCACACTCCCAGTGTCGAAGTGTCCCGCAGCCCCTACAGCAGTATTTCCACCACACACTACACAGAATTATAATGTGTGTATTTAAATAAAAATGACCAGTTTTATGGTTTCAGTTTTATAGTTTCAAATTTTTATTAAACATGTTTATTAAAATTTTAAAAAAGTTTACTAAAAAAAACATTTTTCAATAAAAGTTAAATTATTTTACACTGGTTGTCTGTCATTTCTTTCTGCGGCGAAAAAGGTTAAATACAGGGTATTTAAAAGGTGAAATGGTATTCAAAACTAGGTATATACAGTCATATGTAAAAGTTTGGGCACCCCTATTAATGTTAACCTTTTTTCTTTATAACAATTTTGGTTTTTGCAACAGCTATTTCAGTTTCATATATCTAATAACTGATGGACTCAGTTATATATCTGGATTCAAATGAGGTTTATTGTGCTAACAGAAAATGTGCAATCTGCATTTAAACAAAATTTGACCGGTGCAAAAGTATGGGCACCCTTATCGTTTTCATGATTTGAACACTCCTAACTACTTTTTACTGACTTCCTGAAGCACTAAATTGGCTTTGTAACCTCATTGAGCTTTGAACTTCATAGCCAGGTGTATCAAATCATGAGAAAAGGTATTTAAAGTGGCCACTTGCAAGTAGTTCTCCTATTTGATTCTCCTATGAAGAGTGGCATCATGGGCTCCTCAAAACAACTCTCAAATGATCTGAAAACAAAGATTATTCAACATAGCTTTTCAGGGGAAGGATATAAAAAGTGGTCTCAGAGATTTATCCTGTCAGTTTCCACTGTGAGGAACATAGTAAGGAAATGGAAGAACACAGGTACAGTTCTTGTTAAGCCCAGAAGTGGCAGGCCAAGAAAAATATCAGAAAGGCAGAGAAGAAGAATGGTGAGAACAGTCAAGGACAATCCACAGACCACCTCCAAAGACCTGCAGCATCATCTTGCTGCAGATGGTGTCACTGTGCATCGGTCAACAATACAGCGCATGCATAACGCCTTTTTGTATGACCAAACAACTCAATCTTTGTTTCATCAGTCCACAGGACCTTCTTCCAAAATGTAACTGGCTTGTCCTAATGTGCTTTTGCATACCTCAGGCGACTCTGTTTGTGGCGTGCTTGCAGAAACGGCTTCTTTCGCATCACTCTCCCATACAGCTTCTCCTTGTGCAAAGTGCGCTGTATTGTTGACTGATGCACAGTGACACCATCTGCAGCAAGATGATGCTGCAGGTCTTTGGAGGTGGTCTGTGGATTGTCCTTGACTGTTCTCACCATTCTTCTTCTCTGCCTTTCTGATATTTTTCTTGGCCTGCCACTTCTGGGCTTAACAAGAACTGTACCTGTGTTCTTCCATTTCCTTACTATGTTCCTCACAGTGGAAACTGACAGGTTAAATCTCTGAGACAACTTTTTGTATCCTTCCCCTGAAAAGCTATGTTGAATAATCTTTGTTTTCAGATCATTTGAGAGCTGTTTTGAGGAGCCCATGATGCCACTCTTCATAGGAGAATCAAATAGGAGAACTACTTGCAAGTGGCCACCTTAAATACCTTTTCTCATGATTTGATACACCTGGCTATGAAGTTCAAAGCTCAATGAGGTTACAAAACCAATTTAGTGCTTCAGGAAGTCAGTAAAAAGTAGTTAGGAGTGTTCAAATCAAGAAAATGATAAGGGTGCCCATACTTTTGCACCGGTCAAATTTTGTTTAAATGCAGATTGCACATTTTCTGTTAGTACAATAAACCTCATTTGAATCCAGAAATATAACTGAGTCCATCAGTTATTAGATATATGAAACTGAAAAACCTGTTGCAAAAACCAAAATTGTTATAAAGAAAAAAGGTTAACATTAATAGGGGTGCCCAAACTTTTACATATGACTGTAACTGTGGGTAAATTTTAGCTTTTTGCCACAGTTGTGTTCCTGGTTGTGTTTGAAGCAAAGTATTTCACCTAAAAAGTTGTGTTTATTGTTGGTGATTTC
This sequence comes from Dendrobates tinctorius, assembly GCF_039654945.1. Taxonomy (NCBI): domain Eukaryota; kingdom Metazoa; phylum Chordata; class Amphibia; order Anura; family Dendrobatidae; genus Dendrobates; species Dendrobates tinctorius. The sequence continues at coordinate 11,133,760 of NW_027361771.1, forward strand.
CGAACAATGTACACAACTTTTGTTAAAAGGTGAAATACTTTGCATAAAACACAACCAGGTACACACCTGTGGCCTAAAGCTAAAAATAGAGACCATGACAAGATAGCCAACTTTGGTTGGCAAAGGTATATACTGTTGGTCCAGAAGGTACACAAGTTTGGTTAGGGCACAAATCTTTCACACTCTGTCATCCTGCCAGTGTACTCTGCCTTGAGGTGACATAAAGTATAGTGCAAAATTGTCCCTCATTACTGAAACCGTCACAGAACTTCTAGTGGTAATGTCATGGTAATCTTGCAAGGTGGTTTCTTCAGAGGTGTCCTCAATGGAAATGGGTTCCTTGCAGATAACAAAATTGTGGAGTACCACGCACGCTTTGATCACCTCGTCCACAGTTTCTGTCTTGAGGTTGATCGCAGTCAATAGGACCCGCCATTTGGCTGTCAGAATACCAAAGGTACATTCAACCATTCTTCTTGCTCTTGTGAGGCGGTAATTAAAAATGCGTTTTGGTCTTGTCAATCCTCTGCTAGAGTACGGTTTCAAAAGGTGTTCTGACAGCTGGAAGGCTTCATCCCCTACACAGACAAATGGCATAGGTGGACCAGATGTTTGCAGCAGCGGTCTAGGTGGTGGGAACTGGAAGGTGTTTCCATACAGTTTACGCCCCATGGCAGACAGTTTGAAAACTTGAGAGTCATTGGAGTGGCCATAGGCCCCAATATCAACCGCAATAAATTTGTATTCCGCGTCAGCGATGGCCATGAGGACAATTGAAAAATATTTCTTGTAATTGAAATATTCCGATCCCGATCCAGCTGGCTTTACAATGTGGATATGTTTCCCGTCCACAGCGCCCAAGCAGTTTGGAAACTGACATATCTGTTGAAACTTGTCAGCAATTTCAATCCACCTCTCTGTTGTGGGCTCTGGTAAAAACTCTTCAGCTAAGGAGTCCCACAGTGCACGGCATGTGCACTTCACTATTCCAGATATGGTGGAAATCCCGAGTCTGTACTGGAAATGCAGTGACGAAAGGGATTCTCCAGTTGCAAGAAATCTGTGGGGAATTAAAAAACAATAAATTAGTTTTAAATCACAGCATTACATACCAAAACTGAGCTATAACACTTGGAGATACAAACTACCACCAACAAGATTGCAGTGAAAGTGTGCTCTGATGCGAGCATATCCAATAAATGTGGCTTACCTTAAAGTCACCATCAGACGCTCTGCGGGTGAAACGGAGAAGCGGCAATAGGTGTCCGCTTTTCTTATGAGGTGTGCAATGCGCTCCACCAAGTAATCAAAATTCTCCATTTTCATCCGAACATATCCAAAAAATTTCTCTGGGTTTCGTCGAAGGTCCATGCATAGTGTAGAATAGACCCCACGCGTCATTCTCTTGGCTGTGATGGGGTGGATCCACAAACGTCGTCTACGATGCCTGATGCGCTGCTGTCTCGCTCTCTCCTTCTCCAGAACAATCACCCTCAAACGATTCGCCTCCGCTGTAAAATCCGCCAAATTCTTCAAAATATTTCCAATGACAACATCCATCTTCGCCAGTAACTTGCTCTTCTCTCCAACCTGCACTTTCTCCTCTACAACCTGTCAAAGAAGGGCTGTAGGAACATGCTATATATAGTTTTCCAGTAGCCAATCCCGTTCGGAAGGCCACAAGGGTCAATTTTAAAAACCGGATCCGGCGTAATCCGTCGAAAAACGGATAGAAAAACGGATGAACCGGATGAGACGGATCCGGTTTTGTCTGTCAAGAAAAAGACGGATCCGGCAGAAAACCGGATCCGTCACATCCGGTTTTACGAAACATTTGCCGGATCCGGCGTTCCGGCACGACGCCGGATCGCGCCTGACGCCGAAAACCTGATGTGTGAAAGTAGTCTTACAAAGAAATGTATGTCTGTTCTTTTGGGAGCTTACTCAGGTGGGTTTTAGAGCGAAATCCACCTGAAAAGCAGGGAAAATAAAAACGTATACCATCGACATATAAGGACCGGTCACATAGGCGGGGGTTTCTCTGGCACTGACAGATACCCACCTCACCTGCGCCCATACACACACAAGGGGTTCCCAACTGAGACAAGTATGACGCTACTTTGCGCCATTTCTGTCAGATCCCTGACATATAATACCGGCGTGAGGGCATACCCACCTCACTATGATCTGTCCCTCAGCACGGCAGAGCTGCTCCTTCTGGAGAGGCGTCAATCACATAAATGTGTGGGAGGAAGAAGGAGAAACCTGGAAGAAGAGAAGAGGATGTTACACAGCTGCAGAGCACGGCCATGTTTCCTGCACACGTGTACACAGCAGTCACACATGCGACACCTGCAGCAGGATGGCGGCTCTCCGTTATGTGCTCGCTTCGGCTGTCATTCTCTCCGTAACCACTGCAGGTCTCGGTAAATGCTAGACTGTATGGGCTCCTTCCTGGTGTGATGTCATTTCTGGGGGCGTGTCATATCTTCCTGCCGTTGCTGTCCGAACACGCCCCCCATATGACACGCCCCCAGAAATGACATCACACCAGGAAGGAGCCCATACAGTCTAGCATTTACCTACTGACAATGGAGCAGTGATCACCGCACACTTGGTTTTAGCGGCAGCCCAGGACATCGGTGAGTTGTCAGTGACCCGCCCCCCGTCCAGGCGCAGACCCCGTAGTACGTGTTACAGTGTGTGCACAGTGCGGGCAGTGACAGAGCCGTGCTCCGGGGCCATGTAGTGTCCTGCTCTTGTGAGCAGGAAGCGGGCTCCCTGTGACGTGTGGTGTTGGGGCCGTGCCAGCTCCATTCTTCCCCCTGGTGTCACAAGGCAGTAGTAATGTAGGCACAGCAGTGTGGTTGTATGGTGTCGGGTGCGGTCGGTATAAAGGGCCTCCCCAGCCCCCTGGCTTACAGTGGTAGACAGCATTAAGCGCTTCCCTTTTCCCCGCAGAAAATCTGTTGCATCTAAGGGCTTATTCAGATGTCAGTATTTCATGTATAAAACGTCTAGTTATAATATTCTATGGGGTTGATCACACGTCCTTGTATTTTTGTGGACACGTCTGATTTCGAGCTGAGTCATAGATCAAACTCACCAATGCAGGTCTATGGGCCTGTGAAAAAAAGGGACAGCACTCGGATGCCATCAGACGGATGCATTTTCACAGACTGCTTGATAGGAGAAGCTTGGAAAGCTCCAGCAGTTTCATGCACACGAGAAAAACCCTGATCGTAAAAACTGGCCCAATAACCAATCTCCTCTGAAAATCTGACCCTGCACAATCATGACAAGTGGTTCTTTACATACCAGAGAACTCACTGACACCTGAATGAGGTCTTGTAGCCTACATGGTGGTGATTTCATGAAAACGTGTGTCCACTTTGCTCTGTTGAGCTATTTAATGCTTCTGTTGCATTTTATTCCTAAAGTCTTCCATGGGGAAGCCGAAAAATGCAGTATTAATAATGCTGCATGAAATCTGCACCAAAAACACAATAATCACAGCAGATTATTGTGCAATAAAAAAGCACTGGGTACAAAAAAAGGAGACTTTTCTTAAGTGGGAGCCTGGCCTAATCATCCAGTGCAGATCCCCAGCGCTCTCATGCTGCTGTTTCCCAGCAATCTCTGTATTTTGTCCGCCGGCAATGATATCCTGATGCAAACACATGACGCTGCTGTATACACCTCTGGGGGGGGGGGGTCACCACTGCAGCCCCTCACATGCGTACACCTCTGGGGGGGGGTCACCACTGCAGCCCCTCACATGCGTACACCTCTGGGGGGGGGGGTCACCACTGCAGCCCCTCACATGCGTACACCTCTGGGGGGGGGTCACCACTGCAGCCCCTCACATGCGTACACCTCTGGGGGGGGGGGGGGGTCACCACTGCAACCCCTCACATGCGTACACCTCTGGGGGGGGGTCACCACTGCAACCCCTCACATGCGTACACCTCTGGGGGGGGGGTCACCACTGCAGCCCCTCACATGCGTACACCTCTGCGGGGGGGGTCACCACTGCAGCCCCTCACATGCGTACACCTCTGGGGGGGGGGGTCACCACTGCAGCCCCTCACATGCGTACACCTCTGGGGGGGGGGGTCACCACTGCAGCCCCTCACATGCGTACACCTCTGCAGGGGGGGGGGGTCACCACTGCAGCCCCTCACATGCGTACACCTCTGCAGGGGGGGGGTCACCACTGCAGCCCCTCACATGCGTACACCTCTGCTGGGGGGGGGGTCACCACTGCAGCCCCTCACATGCGTACACCTCTGCGGGGGGGGTCACCACTGCAGCCCCTCACATGCGTACACCTCTGGGGGGGGGGGGGTCACCACTGCAGCCCCTCACATGCGTACACCTCTGGGGGGGGGGGTCACCACTGCAGCCCCTCACATGCGTACACCTCTGGGGGGGGGGGGTCACCACTGCAGCCCCTCACATGCGTACACCTCTGCTGGGGGGGGGTCACCACTGCAGCCCCTCACATGCGTACACCTCTGCGGGGGGGGGGGTCACCACTGCAGCCCCTCACATGCGTACACCTCTGCGGGGGGGGGGTCACCACTGCAGCCCCTCACATGCGTACACCTCTGCAGGGGGGGGGTCACCACTGCAGCCCCTCACATGCGTACACCTCTGCGGGGGGGGGGGGGTCACCACTGCAGCCCCTCACTTGCGTACACCTCTGCGGGGGGGGGGGTCACCACTGCAGCCCCTCACATGCGTACACCTCTGCGGGGGGGGGGGTCACCACTGCAGCCCCTCACATGCGTACACCTCTGCGGGGGGGGGGGTCACCACTGCAGCCCCTCACATGCGTACACCTCTGCGGGGGGGGTCACCACTGCAGCCCCTCACATGCGTACACCTCTGCGGGGGGGGGTCACCACTGCAGCCCCTCACATGCGTACACCTCTGCGGGGGGGGTCACCACTGCAGCCCCTCACATGCGTACACCTCTGCGGGGGGGGTCACCACTGCAGCCCCTCACATGCGTACACCTCTGGGGGGGGTCACCACTGCAGCCCCTCACATGCGTACACCTCTGGGGGGGTCACCACTGCAGCCCCTCACATGCGTACACCTCTGCGGGGGGGGGGGGTCACCACTGCAGCCCCTCACATGCGTACACCTCTGCGGGGGGGGGGGGGTCACCACTGCAGCCCCTCACATGCGTACACCTCTGCGGGGGGGGGGGGGGGTCACCACTGCAGCCCCTCACATGCGTACACCTCTGGGGGGGGGGGTCACCACTGCAGCCCTCATATGTTTGTGCGACTGAGACGCTGTGGGACTGGAAGAAATCAGCAGGGTGAGTATTAGAGTATGTTTCCACGTTCAGGATTTGCTGCGGATTGGACGCTGCATACAGCCACAGCGTCCAGATGTAACAGCATGGTGGAGGGGATTTTCTGGAATCCCATCTCCACTAACACGCATGTGGCAGACCTGTGTATGCGGCGCGTCTTTCTAGACCGCAGCATGTCTATTTATTCAGCGAAGAAGCTCAGTCTCCGCAAGATCAATATCACAGTCTAATGTATAGGATGCGGTGATTCCACGTGTTCAATGGACACATGCGGAATCACCCCGCGTACCAAAGCCGGCAGCGCTGTGAGAGGAGCGGACATGTGCTGCTGCCAGTACTGAACGTGGAAACATACCCTCACTCTGTGATTTTTACTATTCAAAGCTTTTGGTTTTAAAATTAAACCCAATTAAAATTTGAGGTTCTGGGAAACTATTGTTTTGCAGATCTGAAAAGTGAGAGCGCTGTATTCCTGAACAGTTGTGTAGCTCAGCCAACACACACTGCCAGGTTGTGCCAGGCATTACTGTTTACCATCAGATACCGTCACCAACTAGGTTGGCCTTTTTGATTAGGTTAACCCCTGAAGGTTCCCAAGAGGTATACAGCCAGGGAGGGGGAAGCAGGGCAGACACACATCAAAGCATAAGGAGCTCAGTGATTGCATCAAGAAATTTACATCCTGACCAAGATGTCTTTATTTTTACTGATAATGGTAAAGAAACATGTCATTGTTTCACCTGAACTCCACTAGCTCTGTAGATTCCTTTATGTGAATGGGAAAGACAAATGAGATTAGCTATTCACCTGTGCTTTATCTCGGCAAGTTACCAGGTTACAGACTGGGCTGGTGCCTCTGACACAATGACATGAAATGGCGACACACCCTGAAATCCGTGGTATGGAGATCCGTGTTTACTTGATAAACAAGTTTTTCTTAAGGGGGTTTTACACATAGCAATATCGCTATAACGTCACCGATTTTGTGACGCAGCAGCGATATTGCTAGCGATATCGCTATGTGTGATACTTACCTCCGACCGGCTCCCCCGCTGTCTGTCGCTGATCGCGCGTGATCGGCTTGGTCCATTTCTCGTCGTCAGCTTCCTGCTGGCGCCGACGAGCGACGCATGGACGCGGGCGGGAGGACGTCAGCATCGCTGCGTGTGAAAGGTAAGTAACGACCGCTGCTGCATCGCTACGTCACTAGTGAGATCTGCCTGTGTGGCAGCTCACTAGCGACCATTTAGCGATGCACCAGCGATCCTGAGCGGGTCATATCGCTGGTGCATCACTAAATGTAAAGGGGCCTTTAGACTACACCTAGTCATATCATACAAGGTGTTGCAATAGGGAATATCGAAGAAAAGGCTAAAGGTACTGTCACACTTAGCGATGCACCAGCGATCCCGACAACGATATGACGCGGTCAGGATCGCTGGTACATCGCTAAGTGGTCGCTAGTGAGCTGCCACACAGGCAGATCTCACCAGCAACATAGCAGGGGTTGCTACTTACCTGTCAGACATGGCGATCCTGCGTCCTCCCGCCCGGCTCCACTCATCGCCATAGCAGGAAGCCGACGACGAGAAAAAGCACAGGCCGTTCTCGCGCGATCAGCGATAACCAGCGGGGGAGTGGTCAGAGGTAAGTATCACACATAGCGATATCGCTAGCAATATCGCTGCTACGTCACAAAACCAGTGACATTACAGCGATATTGCTAGCGATATCTCTAAGTGTGACGGGCCCTTTAGAGTAGAAGTACCATAAAATTATATTTTTATTAAGTATATATCATTAAAAACATTTTAAATACATAGAAAATGTCAGATCCTGCTTAATATCAGACCACAGTAGAGCTACAAGTCTGTATTGATAGAAATGCTGAGATTAGGCCATATTTGCTAAAGTGCATCAAGTACAAGGTGCTGCAAAAAAATCGTGCATGCCAATACAAAAGGACAGAATAATGATAAAGACTTACATGAGCTGAACAGGGTGTAACAAGGGTTGCCCCAACGCACGTTTCGTGAGATAACTTCCTCAGGAGGTATTGTAATAGCAGACTAACCAGACCTTGGTGGTATGTAACTTGGCACCCCAATACAAAGCAGTGTTTTAGCATCTAATTATTCAACCCTGCACACGAGGGTCTATATACACAGACAGTAGCTTGCCAATCCCATCACCAGCACACGTGGCAATAATATGCAGCCTCTTTGGCCACCAAATAATCTTACTAATGATTGTTCATCATAATACAGCTTGCATTGATCCATGCCTAGCATTGATGGACTTGATTTACAGTTAATTAGCCCATTAAAAAGGGGGGGTCCTCAACAGCCTCTAAGGCCTCATTCAGAGAAGTTTTGTAAAGTATAGAACATGTACCTATTAGTCTATGGCGCTACTTATGTGTCGTTGTTTTTTCACGGATCGTGTGTCCGTGCAAAACTCATGGAGATGTCCTTTTTTTTTCTCCGGTGTCACGAATGAAAGGGCCAATACAAGACTATTAGTATGAAAAACATGTACGGCACATTGATGGCATCCATGTGCTGTGCGTGTTTAAAATGGTTGTCCAGGACTTTTTTGGTTTATATCATGGGTCTAAAAACCAACCTGCAGGTTGTTGCTAACGGAGGCTACTACCTGCCTGTAATATCCATTACCAGTTCCACATCAACAGAGCAGCTCTTCTTGGCTGCTCTGTCGAGAGAGCTTGACTGCTGACGTCATGCTGATTGACAGCCGGCTCTCCGCAGTTAGGCAGCAGGAGCCGGCTGTCAGTCCACATGACATTGGAAGTCACACCATGTCAACAAAGCGTAAGAGAAGCCGCTGTTTTATTGACGTCAGGGGAAGCTCTGGAATTACCGGCAGGAGCTTTCTGTGACTGCTCTGTACCGGCAGAGATATCATCGCCAGGCACAAAAGGCAGGTGGCTAGTAACTACCTGCCTGTTAATTTTTAGGACCATAGTGTAAAAAAAATTAGTCTTGGATGTCCCCTTTAACAATGAAAAGGATACAGTTGTGGCCAAAAGTATTGACACCCCTGCAATTCTGTCAGATAATACTCAGTTTCTTCCTGAAAATGATTGCAAACACAAATTCTTTGCTATTATCTTCATTTAATTTGTCTTAAATGAAAAAACACACAAGAGAATGAAGCAAAAAGCAAGACATTGATCATTTCACACACAACTCCAAAAATGGGCCAGACAAAAGAGTATTGGCACCCTCAGCCTAATACTTGGGTGCACAACCTTTAGCCAAAATAACTGCGACCAACCGCTTCCGGTAACCATCAATGAGTTTCTTACAATGCTCTGCTGGAATTTTAGACCATTCTTCTTTGGAAACTGCTCCAGGTCCCTGATATTTTAAGGGTGCCTTTTCCAAACTGCCATTTTTAGATCTCTCTACAGGCGTTCTATGGGATTCAGGTCTGGACTCATTGCTGGCCACCTTAGAAGTCTCCAGTGCTTTCTCTCAAACCATTTTCTAGTGTGTTTTGGCTCATTGTCCTGCTGGAAGACCCATGACCTCTGAGGGAGACCCAGCTTTCTCACACTGGGCCCTACATTATGCTGCAAAATTTGTTGGTAGTCTTCTGACTTCATAATGCCATGCACACGGTCAAGCAGTCCAGTGCCAGAGGCAGCAAAGCAACCCCAAAACATCAGGGATCCTCCGCCATGTTTGACTGTACGGACCGTGTTTTTTTTCTTTGAATGCCTTTTTTTTTCTCATGTAAACTCTATGTTGATGCCTTTGCCCAAAAAGCTCTACTTTTGTCTCATCTGACCAGAGAACATTCTTCCAAAACGTTTTAGGCTTTTTCAGGTAAGTTTTGGCAAACTCCAGCCTGGCTTTTTTATGTCTCGGGGTAAGAAGTGGGGTCTTCCTGGGTCTCCTACCATACAGTCCCTTTTCATTCAGATGCCGACGGATAGTACGGGTTGACACTGTTGCACCCTCGGACTGCAGGGCAGCTTGAACTTGTTTGGATGTTAGTCGAGGTTCTTTATCCAACATCCGCACAATCTTGTGTTGAAATCTCTTGTCAATTTTTCTTTTCCGGCCACATCTAGGGAGGTTAGCCACAGTGCCATGGGCTTTAAACTTCTTGATGACACTGCGCGGTAGACACAGGAACATTCAGGTCTTTGGAGATGGACTTGTAGCCTTGAGATTGCTCATGCTTCCTCACAATTTGGTTTCTCCAGTCCTCAGACAGTTCTTTGGTCTTCTTTCTTTTCTCCATGCTCAATGTGGTACACACAAGGACACAGGACAGAGGTTGAGTCAACTTTAATCCATGTCAACTGGCTGCAAGTGTGATTTAGTTATTGCCAACACCTGTTAGGTGCCACAGGTAAGTTACAGGTGCTGTTAATTACACAAATTAGAGAAGCATCACATGATTTTTTGAACAGTGCCAATACTTTTGTCCACCCTCTTTTTTTATGTTTGGTGTGGAATTATGTCCAATTTGGCTTTAGGACAATTCTTTTTGTGTTTTTTCATTTAAGACAAATGAAGATAATAACAAAGAATTTGTGTTTGCAATCATTTTCAGGAAGAAACTGAGTATTATCTGACAGAATTGCAGGGGTGTCAATACTTTTGGCCACAACTGTAGGAGAAGCTGTGTAATTTATTCATCCATCCGTGAAAAACACTGATTACAGATTTTAACACACACTGGTCCCACTAATGACACATTGAGCCAAACGCTGTTGACACCAGTATCATTTTTTGACATGCATGTTTAAACACGGATATATGATATGAGACCTAATGCATACTTGGCATGTAGCAGATGTCAGGAAATGACAGCTTTGTGACAGAGCCGGAACCCCGTCATACTGTTTATTTGTTGCCACAGAATGGGGCCCATGAGATAAGTATTATTGTTAAATCAATCTGAGCAGTTTGTGAACAAAATTCCTCCCCAGACAACCCATTTACATGTTGTAAATGCCTTTACAGGGTTGACAAAGTCATGTTTGTAATACCTTGTTGTTTTCTTGCATTAATCTTGGTTTCTTATTTGTTACTAAGGTCCTGACTTGCAACACAGATGCCTTATGAATCCCTACACACTACTGGAATGTAAAGAGTCTATGAGCCCCCTGCGGATCAGTGTGGGTGGGCTTCCTGTTCTGGCCTCCATGACAAAGACTGCAGACCCCCGTTTCAGGCCACGCTGGCGTGCCATTGTAGTGTCCTTATTGGGTTTAGCATTGTTGCTGCTGCTGCTCTACTTTCATCCATCTTCAAGCCCAAAGACTGCATTACCAAATGCTCACAATTGGAAGATAATTCAGCCTTTAGCTGGTGAACTCTATAATGACACGTACCCACTTTCTCCACCCCTTAAGACCCCTGATGGACTCCGGTACCAAATCGCAGTTATTGCAGACTTAGACACTGACTCTCGCAGCTCCAAAGACCACACTTGGTTCAGCTATCTTAAGAAAGGTCACCTAACGCTGTTCGATAGTGGTGACCAAGTTACGGTAGAATGGGAGAAAGAAAATATTGTCTTGCAAACGCACCTGGCAGAAAAAGGGAGAGGAATGGAACTGTCCGAGCTAATAGTATTTAATGGAAAGCTGTATTCAGTGGACGATCGTACGGGGGTCATTTACAGGTTGGATGGCAATAAAGCTGTACCGTGGGTCATACTGACAGATGGAGACGGCACCGTGGATAAAGGTGAGTCATGGTTAGAGAAGAGCTCTGCGATATGAATGCTTTAGGCTTTTCTTTATTTTTATTCCAATTTTCAGTTGCATATTACAGTACCAGCAAAGCCTGAGAGTTCAGAAATCTCATTCACAGACATTGTTTTTTGTTTTGTCATCAGTATTTTGTGCTTTGCATGTTTGTTTGTTTTTTTACATAGAGCATGTCACTTCTTTCAGCGTTTTTCACCTATTGAATAAAAAAAATTTATGAAAAACCACACCAAAAATGCATCAAACCCCGCTTTTTTGCCACAGCTTCTTTCCTGGCAAACACTCAGGTTTTGCTGCAGAAAAAAAAAGCCCAGTGTGAACTTAGCCTTAAGCTTCCAATAGATTACATGTCGGCACCCTTATTTCCTTGTATTCTCAGCAGTACACGCAGTATACATGACACTTGTTCTAACCGGCTCCATACACTTAGGGGTGGCTGCATTATCTGTCAAGAATGTGATGTATGCGTAAATGCCATCGAATAACGAATGCGTCTTATTTGTTTTAAAGGTCGTGTGTAACACTCCTAGGTAATATCAGGGTAATTTTACGTTTGCTATTTTTATAGGTGATCTCAGTTTTCATGTAAATCAAAATTAAAGTGGTATTCCCAACTTAATTCACTGTAATGGAAAGATCACGGAACCTGGGCTGCATTTGCGGAAATTAAGAATGGAGGTTTTCATTAACCAACGCGTTTCGGAACCACATTGGCACCTTTTTCAAGGCACAGCCCGTGATTTCTCCACTAAAGTGATTTTCTATCTGGAAGCGTTTCTAATGCTCTTATTGGTGTTGTGTCCATACACAACCACTCCAGGTGAGCACTACCATCACTCTTACATTTCTCTTGTTTTGTCCTATTGTCCGCTTCTGTCCTAACCAGACATCAGCAATTTAAATTAATGACCTATTGATATGTTCTGTCTTAACTCTATAATTAGAGAGGGTTTGGCTTCTGGGAACCCACACTGATTTTGAGAATCAAGGGGCTGCAGCACTGCTATGGTGCAGTGTCACCTTCACTATTTTTTTTTTTTCTGTAGAGTGTTGCCCTTGCACCTTACTTGAATGGGGCTGACAACAGTTCCCTGCACGACCTAGTGGTCATAAGGGTGGCTTATTAGGATAGGTCATCAATATCAGATTGTGTCAGCTATATAGTGACTGAGGCAGGGTTCTGAAGATTCCATCCTTATTCAGGATGTGTAGGGTTGGATGTGAGGTCGTATATAGTGTATGTAGCTGTGAATCTCTGCAACTGATCAACATCTGTCCGCTGCCAGGACTGGGAACAGCTGATCAGTGGGGGTGCAAAGTGTCAGACCTCCACTGTCCTGATATTGATGACCTATTCTAAGGATGGGCCATCACTAAAAGTACTGGACAACCACTTTAATTGGTTTATACTGAAGAGTTATGTAACTTATAATTCAAGTTCAACTTTTTGATATCTCATCATTTTGTCTAGTTTCATATTCCATCTAGACCTAATATATTGTCCAAGCAGTCCTCTAAATGCCTTAATCCATATAAAGTATCATCATTGCCCAACAGTCTTGTTCCCACTGCACTTTTGCAGTATTTTGTTCCATGTGATTTTTCCGCTGAAAAATATTCTACACTTTACAGCACCAGCAAAGTGAATACGATTTCTGAAATCTTATGCACATCCTGTATTGTACTATGGGGTGTCACTGTTTTGTGTTTGGTGTTTTACTTAGTATATACAGTTTACATACCCCGGCAGAATGTTTGCTTTCTTGGCCTTTTTTTCAGAGAATATGAATGCACCAAAACTTTGGTTGGGTGAAGACATTTATTGTCAAACTACTGTGTTTTCTCTTTTTAATTCATAATGACAACCCAAAACGTCCAAATGACCCTGATCAAAAGTTCACATACCCCATTTCTTAATACCGTGTATTGCCCCCTTCTAACATCAATGACAGGTTGAAGTCTTTTGTGGTAATTGTGGATGAGGTTCTCTATTTTCTCAGACGGTAAAGCTGCCCACTCTTCTTGGCAAAAAGCCTTCAGTTCCTGTAAATTCCTGGGCTGTCTAGCATGAACTGCGCATTTTGCGTATTGTAGGTGAGATACTTTGTGGCATTTGCGCAGTAATGGCTTTCTTCTGGCGACTCGACCATGCAGCCCATTTTTCTTCAAGTGCCTCCTTATTGTGCATCTTGAAACAGCCACATCTCTAGTTTTCAGAGAGTCCAGTATTTCAGCTGATGTTATTTGTGGGTTTTTCTTTACATCCCAAACAATTTTCCTGGTAGTTGTGGATGAAATATTTATTGGTCTACCTGACCATGGTTTTGTTTTTGCAGAGCCCCTGATTTTCCATTTGTTAATCACAGTTTGGACGCTGCAGACTGGCATTGTCAATTCCTTGGATATCTTTTTGTATCCCTTTCCTGTTTGATACATTTCAACTACCTTTCCACATAGATCTGTTGACAATTCTTTTGCTTTCCCCGTTTTCTCACAATCCAGAAATGTCAGTGGCTGTATGAAAGATGCAAGAGTCTGTCTAGATCCCAGAAACTCACTCAGCTGTCATGCACACAAACTAATGACAGGCAAGCAGGTCACACGTGAGGCTGTTACCTTTAGTAGCCATTCAAACCCATTTGTGTCAACTTCTGTGCATGTTATCAGGCCAAACTCATCAGGGTAGGTGAACTTTTGATCAGGGTCATTTGGATGTTTTGGGTTGGCATTATGATTTAAAAAGAGAAAACACCCAACCACTAACCATGAGTGGAGGAAAAGTTTTGGTGTTCTCATTCATATTCTCTTAAAAAAGGCCAAGAAAGCAAAAATTCTAAAGGGGTATGTAAACTTTTGAGCACAACTGTACTTAACGTACAGTACAGACCAGAAGTTTGGACACACCTTCTCATTCAAAGAGTTTTCTTTATTTTCATGACTCTGAAAATTGTAGATTCACTCTGAAGGCATCAAAACTATGAATTATCACATGTGGAATTATATAATTAACAAAAAAGTGTGAAACAACTGAAAATATGTCTTATGTTCTAGGTTCTTCAAAGTAGCCACCTTTTTCTTTGATTACTGCTTTGCACACTCTTGGCATTCTCTTGATGAGCTTCAAGAGGTAGTGACCAGAAATGGTTTTCACTTCACAGGTGTGCCCTGTCAGGTTTAATAAGTGGGATTTCTTGCCTTATAAATGGGGTTAGGACCATCAGTTGTGTTGTGCAGAAGGCTGGTGGATACACAGCTGATAGTCCTACTGAATAGACTGTTAGAATTTGTATTGTGGCAAGAAAAAAGCAGCTGAGTAAAGAAAAACGAGTGGCCATCATTACTTTAAGAAATGAAGGTCAGTCAGTCCGAAAAATTGGGAAAACTTTGAAAGTGGCAAAAACCATCAAGCGCTACAAAAAAACTGGCTCACATGAGGACCGGCCCAGGAAAGGAAGACCAAGAGTCGCCTCTGCTGCGGAGGATAAGTTCATCCGTGTCACCAGCCTCAGAAATCGCAGGTTAACAGCAGCTCAGAATAGAGACCAGGTCAATGCCACACAGAGTTCTAGCAGCAGACACATCTCTACAACAACTGTTAAGAGGAGACTTTGTGCAGCAGGCCTTCATGGTAAAATAGCTGCTAGGAAACCACTGCTAAGGACAGGCAACAAGCAGAAGAGACTTGTTTGGGCTAGAGAACACAAGGAATGGACATTAGACCAGTGGAAATCGGTGCTTTGGTCTGATGAGTCCAAATTTGAGATCTTTGGTTCCAACCACCGTGTCTTTGTGCGACGCAGAAAAGGTGAACGGATGGACTCAACATGCCTGGTTCCCACCGTGAAGCATGGAGGAGGTTTGATGGTGTGGGGGTGCTTTGCTGGTGACTGTTGGGGATTTATTAAAAATTGAAGGCATACTGAACCAGCATGGCTACCACAGCATCTTGCAGCGGCATGCTATTCCATCCGGCTTGCGTTTCGTTGGACCATCATTTATTTTTCAACAGGATAATGACCCCAAACACACCTCCAGGCTGTGTAAGGGCTATTTGACCAAGAAGGAGAGTGATGGGGTGCTATTCCAGATGACCTGGCCTCCACAGTCACCAGACCTGAACCCAATCGAGATGGTTTGGGGTGAGCTGGACCGCAAAGTGAAGGCAAAAGGGCCAACAAGTGCTAAGCATCTCTTGGAACTCCTTCAAGACTGTTGGAAGACCATTTCTGGTGACTACCTCTTGAAGCTCATCAAGAGAATGCCAAGAGTGTGCAAAGCAGTAATCAAAGCAAAAGGTGGCTACTTTGAAGAACCTAGAATATCAGACATATTTTCAGTTGTTTCACACTTTTGTGTTAATTATAATTAATTCCACATGTGTTAACTCATTGTTTTGATGCCTTCAGAGTGAATCTACAATTTTCATACTCATGAAAATAAAGAAAACTCTTTGAATGAGGCGTGTCCAAACTTTTGGTCTGTACTGTATATGTAGATAAAGTCCTAATATATTTATACCATAAATGTTTTTTGCATGAAAACACTACAGTGTGGCATAATTCTGCACGCTCAGTATAAAAGCTACTTGTTCGGTGAATGGTTTTGTACGATACAACTTGAACGATTCCACTAACATCTTACATTTGTTGTTGTACGTACAAACTCTCATATTCTGTCTTTTTAACATTGAAGGTTTTAAAGCTGAGTGGCTTGCGGTAAAGGATGAACTCTTGTATGTCGGGGGTTTGGGAAAGGAATGGACGACCACTACTGGCATGGTGCTGAATGAAAACCCTGAATGGATAAAAATAATAGGACCCCATGGTGACGTTCGCCACCAAAACTGGGTTCCCAACTACAACTTGTTACGAGAGGCTGCTGGAATAAAGCCCCCAGGTAAATGAGTGTATACAGACATGGCTGGGTCTGATATCCTAGGTTCAGAATAAGGTTTCACTTACAGTTGTATTGTCTCAACAGTAGGCAACAAGTTTCTTGGTGTGCAGTATTTTTTTTTTTTTTTTTTTTCTTCAGTACTTTCATCACTCCTCTACCAACTTTGATACTATGTATTTAGTTGGTTATGT
The DNA here is from genome assembly GCF_039654945.1 of Dendrobates tinctorius. Lineage (NCBI taxonomy): Eukaryota > Metazoa > Chordata > Amphibia > Anura > Dendrobatidae > Dendrobates > Dendrobates tinctorius. Next base: position 11,149,928 of record NW_027361771.1, read on the forward strand.
ACTCAAAGTATCTGGGAAATCCATATTCATTCATCAGACTAGAGAAGCTTAAAGAGGTTGTCTGGTCTTCTAATGAGAGTATATGGTCACTCAATGGGACTACAGACTTCTAAATTTTTATAGCATGCTCACCGCCCACTGTCAGGATTCTCGGGTGTCGCTGCCGAGACCGGACGGACACGTGCCGAATAGATGTGCTCAGACTCCCTCAATGTAAGTGAATTGAGTAAATTCTAATCCGTATGAGGCTGGAAGTATGCAGATCGCATGCATGCAGTTATGTGACCGCCCGGTCTTGGTGTCAACACCGGAGAGTGCTAAAAGGGTGTGTAGTGCACGCTGTAAGGATTCAGAAGTCTGCTTTTACGCACAGTGACTGCAGATTTTCACCACAAGACCGGATAACCCATATAATCTTTACTCCCGCGATCGTGTCCGGTAGTGGTGTGCATTACATCACCACAGCCAACGCATTGCCATATTGAATTTAGGACTGTGTCCATGTGACAAAGGATAGGTGATATGTATGCACCGCCATTCCTTTTATGTTGTACAACTTAACGGCAGAACTGTTCGCAATAATCACAATTTACAGATGAATTATTACAAACAGACTTGTGACAAACCTAGGATACCTTGTTTGCCACAAGTCTGTTTTTAATATTTCATCTGTAAATTGTGATTATTTTGATATGCTATGTTTACAGTTGTTTGGCATGGCCTTTACTACTACCCATGTTTGTCTATGAAGATTGCATAGCTGTTTGCTTCATTGCATGCATTTTTTTTTTTTTTTTTGCAATGGATATGGCTAGAACAACTAAATATAATAATCCATGCTGCCCGACATTTTTTTTTTTTTTTTTTGTCAAAATCATCCTAAGGATATGTGTATACTGAGGGCCAGATTCATAAGAGCTTTTTATGCCAGTATTCCGGTGTAAAAAGCTTTAAAACAACTGCATAATTTTGGCACAACTCGAGACTTCAATTAAATAATGCTACTTTTGTCACTCAGACAATTTTCAGCCCTGCCCTGACAAAGTGGTGCAGGAATGGGGTGTGACGAGGTGCACACAAGGACCGGAGGAGGTAGATGTGGTGTGGGGCACACCGCTCGTTGTATATGCCTCTTCATGAATCAGGAGCTCTGACTGTAGACCATCTCCTCATCAAGACTGGCCTGTGTCTTTTTGATGAGTTTTTTTAGACCAGAAATTCTTCAAAATCTTGGAGTTTCTTCTCCAAAGACTCAGTATAAAGACTGTGCACACACGGTGTGCTGTAGATGCTGGCATACTTGCACAAGGTTAGTTGTAGGAATACACTGCCGGAGAGTGCTTCATGGCCTTCAAAGTCTGAAGTGGTTAACTGAACATATGACCAGCAACTCATTTTTACATTGCAGTGCATATGTTCGTTTTTATTTTGTACTTTTTCAGGTGGGTTCCAGGTAGAGTTCATACCCTAAGGTACCAAGTGTGGGTCTGTGAGTTGCACTTCTGTGTTATAAGGCCATGTGCACGCGGTTTTTAAGTTGATCCTCTCAAAAATCTTCCTCAAAAACTGTTAATTTCTTGGAAAACTATTCTTATTCATTTCTGTGGGAAACTCTGCTGTTCATTTGTTTTAAAGAAAAAAATTGTATAAGAGGTTTTTAAAAATACCTGGTGGATAAAAGTGCGTGTCACTTCTTTGCAGCGGATCCTGAAGGAAACCTCTCCAGACTAGGCACCGTCCAGTCAAAACTCTGCAAACAATACTTTACGGAAAAAAAAAAAAACTGTTCAAAACCTCTTCAGAAACTGCTTCAGGAAATACTCCAGGAAAAAAAAACGCTCCTCCATGATTTTCCCAAAGAAAAGACGTTTCCTAAAGCAGTTTCACCTCAAAATAACTGTGTGCTTATATAAAAACCTTATGCCTTTTTCAGACATCCGTGAATCGCAAACATGATTTTCAAGATTAATACACATACCCATCAAAGCTTATGGTACTATTATTATTTTTCAGAAATAAATCGCATATGGGTCTTTGAAAAGCATGTACAGTTGACAGATGACATCCATATGCAGTCTGTGATTAAAAAAATCAGGATATCAGTCAGTTTTTTTTTTTTTTTGTTTTTTTTTCCCCCCCACCTAATCTGGGAGTAGCATAATATAGACATAGACCCTGATTCCAGCAGTGTGTCATTTATTGGGCTGCTTATTGTAGTTTTGATAATTTCCTGATGATAAAACATAAAATCTAAGTCTAGTGATAAAGTTAATCAATAAACTTGATGTTTTGTAGTCCTCCAAATTCATGAGCTCTGTTTACCCCGCTCCCACCACTGATTGACAACTTGCTGCCTGTGCAGTGGACACAGAAAGCTGTCAACCAGTGGTGGGAGAGAGGTTATATGGAGATCAGCATTTAGAGAACTGGCAGATCTGTATCATCTTAGATGGGGTAGCAAAAACTCAGGGACAGATTCCCTTTAACAGTGCATTGGGTAGTAGAAGTTATGCAGTTTTTTTTATTACACTGTATGTGGAAAAATCGCTAGTGGTAATGACAGAACATAGACCAAAGACTGGTAAGATAAACTATTTTTTGCATATTTGAAAAATCACAAACATCCAAATGAGGCCCAAGATGTTTTGGGTGGGTTTTCCGGCACTCATTATTTTTCTCACTGATTGTTTACTGCTGTTCACTGTATTTTGCAAGTTTTATTTTTTTATCCACAGGTTACTTGATCCATGAGTCTGCAGCATGGAGTGACTCACTACATAGCTGGTTTTTCCTACCACGCCGTGCCAGTAAGGAAAGGTACAGTGAGAAAGAGGATGAACAGCGTGGTGCAAACATCCTTCTACGAGCCTCTCCTGACTTCTCCAGCATAAAACTATCTCATGTGGGAACACAGAATCCCACGCATGGATTCTCCTCATTCAAATTCATCCCGGGCACGGATGATCAGATCATTGTGGCTCTGAAATCCGAAGAAAACAATGGTGAAGTTGCCACATACATCACAGTTTTTATTTTGGATGGCCGGGTCCTATTGCACGAGACAAAGATTGGTGACGTTAAATATGAAGGAATTGAATTTATCTGATATTTTTTTTTTTTTTTTTTTTTTTTTTTTTTCCGTTCCGATTGAAAATCCTGAAGAAAAAAAAAAAAATCCTACAGATGTCATTTTGCTATTACTGATTAATATTTATAAGATTGCCAGAGAATACATTCTGCACATTGGATTCATTGTATCTCAGAAATGCCAAACGGTGTCTGTCTTTTTAATAAAAAAATATTTTTACTAAGTGTTTTGTTACTTTGGATTAGTGCATGTGTCCTTGATGGGCTCTGTTAACAGTAGGGTCTTGAATTTCCATCTATATCATATTTCTTGTTTCAAATGTGTTATCCAGGTCTTTTCTTATTATTTTTTTTTTTTTTTTGCTATGAGGCTAAGAACTTACTGCCAGATAGTTGCTAACTCCCTGTCTGTTCTACCAGCCACTGCTTTCTGCTGGCTCAGATCGGACACTGACCACTATTGCCAGCGATTCTGCGCCTTCAGGTGAAGTCATGTAGACAGAACAGCTTCTTCTCCGCTCTGTCGATGTGGCGTCACTGTCACTTATGCTGATTGACAGCTGGCTCCCTGCTTCCTAACTGCAGGCAGTGACACCTCATCGACATAGCAGACTGGAAGAGGTAGAGCTGCTCTGTTGATGTGAGGTCAAATCAAACAGCAGAATTGCCGACAGGAGTGGTCCATAACTGAGCTATACACCGGCGCTAACGAGTAGAGGTACGACATTTTGTAATTTTAAACCAGAGGTCCTAGCCCTTCTGTGGGTTTCTAGCCGCCTTCTAAGGCTGGTTTCACATTGGCGGCGCATGCGTCCTTTTGACAGTGCACCGAGCGCACCAAAATGCAACAGGTTGCGTTTGGCGTTGGTTGGCGCACCGTCAAAAGGATGCATGCGCCGTCAAACACATACCTGCGCACGGCTGGCGTCCCCAATGCTAAAGATGGGGGACGCAGGTCGCATGCAGCGTCATGCGCCCATAGGCGGAGCTAACTGGAGGAGGCGCAGCAGGGGCGGAGTTTAGCGGCGGCCGTGTGTAGACCAACGCAGGTCTGTTAAACGCCAATGTGAAACCAGCCTAACACAACAGATGGTGCTGAGCCACATTTAATATGAGCTTCCTAACAATAGACTTATCTATATGTCCTGGTTGGGACTTTTTGCACGCACAGAAGCTGAAGCCACGATCGCCGCTGGGTGTTTAGCAAATGACAGCTGATATCTGACTTTCGCTGCCAGGAGCTCTTTAACTCTAAATACTGTGCTCGGTAGCAGTCGCAGCATTTGGAAGGCAGGGAGGGGGCTCCCTCTCCCCTACGATGGGTGCCCCTGCGATATCATCGTGAGGGGCCCGATCTTTGCCACGGCGACCCATATGGTCTAACAAGCTTGTGTGAGAGCAGAACTCGCAGTTAAAGCATTGCATTTAGTGATGAGCGAGTATACTCGTTGCTCGAGTTTTCCCGAGTATGCTCGGGTGTCCTCCTAGTATTTTTATGTAAAATAATAAACCCCAGAAAAGTACACTTTTGGTATCAGCACGTCTGGAATGACCCAACCTATAAAATTGTCACACTAGTTAACCTCTTCTGTATACATCGTAAGATAAATATGGCAAAATACTTATACCGCCAAACAAAAAGTGGAATAAAACGCGATCAAAAAGACGAATGTAAATAAAAATGGTATCGCTGAAAACTTCCTCAAAATAAGCTGCCATACAGCTCCATCAATGGAAAAATAAAAAGTTATAGCTCTCAAATACAGCAATGCAAAAATAATTATTTTTTTTTTTTTAGAAATTAGTTTTTCATTCTGTAAAATCACTAAAACATAAAAAAATTGTATAAATGTGGTATAGCTGTAATCATACTGATTCGAAGAATAAAGTTGCCTTATCACTTACCATACGGTAAACTGCATTAAGAAAAAAAAAATTCATGAATTGCTGTTTTGTTTTTTTTTACTCTGCCTCTCAAAAATCGGAATCTAAAGTGATCAAAAAATGTCATGTACCTGAAAATGGTACCAATGAAACCGTTAACTCGTCCTGCAAACAGCAAGCCCTCGCATGACTGTCGGTAGAAACATGGAAAAATTATAGCTCTCAAAATATGGTGATGCCTAGTTTTTGCAAAAAAAAAAAAAAAAAAGCGTCTTTTAGTGTGTGACAGCAGCCAAACATAAAAAAGCGATCTAAATCTGATATCTCTGTAATTGCACAGACCAGAAGAATAGTCGTCTAATCCCTTACACCGCACGAGGAATGGCATAAAAAAATAAAGAAAATTCTTGTCCTACTGTTGATTTGTTAATTCTGCCTCCCAAAGATCGCAGTAAGGCTCAGCTCACATTTATCTTGCACTGAGCGCTTACATTGGGATTTCCATGTACATCTCTGAAATATGGGGATTCAGACAGAACCTCTGGCAGAAGATTACCTATAATGAGGCAGTGTGGATATGCCGCCTGTCCTATGATCCAGCGGTATCCGTCTTCTTAGGTATGTACAAAAGCGCAGTCCACCACAGTGTTGTGCACCTCTAAAAAGATGGGACACCTCTGAATAGAGGCCAGCCAGGGTAACTACTTCCTCATTATAGTGAATGGATCCCTCGGGGGGGTTTCATCTGAATCTAGTCATTTGGAGATTTGCATGAAAACACCAATGTAAGTGATCAGCGTAGAGCACCGGATAAATGGCCCAAATGTTATGAAAAATGTTCCTAATAAAATCTTCAACTCAATCCGTAAAAAAAAGCAAATCCCCACTCGGGCCTGTCATCTGTCTATGGAAATATAGGGGTTTTCCACACTATTGATAGTACAAAGGCTCTAGAAAGGCGCTATACCTCTTCACCACCGCTAAAGAAATCCAGCAAATTATGCACTCCTAAATCCAAATGCCCCCTCACTTCTGAGCCCCAGTGTGCCTAAACCACATTTAGTGTCTACATGTTTGGCATTTCTGTAGCTATGAGAGCCTGTCTAATTTACAAGTCCATGTCTCCAGAAGCATGAGCTGGACACTGCAATAGCAGATTTGCGATTTTCACTTAGGAACATCCACTAATGCTTGTTTCTGAAAAAACACCTATAAAGTCAAGTCATCACTACACCTCTAGATAAATTCCCAAAGGGGTATCATTTCCAAAATGGGGTCATTTGAGGGAGGATTCTGCTCTTCTAGGACTTGGGGGTTCTGTAAGTGGAGTCTGCAAACTATTCTAGGAAAATCTGAGCACCTGGTGGCAAATGGCGCTCTGTCCCTCCCGAGTCTCACCGTGTATCTAAGCAGTACTGTACAGCCATATATGGGGTATATCCACGTTCAGCAGAAATTGTTTAAAAATTTTGGTGAAATTTTTACCCATTTCCCACTGTGAAAATGTAAAATCTGGAGATAAAACAACATTTTTGTAGTAAAAATATTTTTTTTTTACTGCACAATGGTTTAAAATTCTGTGACATGCCCGTTGTGTCAATATGATCACTGCACCCCTAGATGTAATCATGGCACCTGCAAACCATAACAGTAAAATCTACACTATATTATGGTGCTCCTTCCTTTCTGAGCAACTGGTTAGTTGCAGGGTATTGGCGCTCTCAGGAGAAATTGCACAACAAACTGAGAAGCCCATTTTTCCTATTAGCCCTTATAAAAATCAAAAATGTGGGGCTAAAAGTTTTTTTAGCTGTACAAATTATTCTTTCTTCACTGCTCAATAGTGTAAATTTCTGTGCAGCACTTTTGGTGTCAACATGCTCACTACATTCCTAGATGAATTCATTGAGCGGTGCGGTTTGTAAAATAACGTCACTTATGGGGAGTTTCTGCTGTTTTGGCACCTCAGGCTCTGCCAATGTGACATGGCACCCTCAAAACATTACAGCAAAATCGTAACTCCAAAATTGCTCTTCTTCCCTTCTGAGCTATACACTGTGCCTCAAAAATAGGTTTCAACCACATATGGGTTATCGCATAGCTCCCTACCGACCCCCCACCCGCGTCCCGCCCGGGACGCTATTTTTCCCGCATTGCACTGACCCCCCCCCCATGCACCGACCCCATCCTTACCTTACCAGAGACCCACTGCAGCCTGCAATGATGTGGCTGGGCTGTTCTGTGGCTGCGCGCACATGACCTGTGATGAGGTCACGGGAGGGGAGGAGTCGGGTCACATGATCAGGGGCCTCCGTGTCTACAGGACTCTTCTGTGCTGGTTGTCAGGGTGCTGCATGAGGTGAAGTTTCTGTGTGGGGTCAGGAGGGGTTTACAGTGTGGATGTAGCAAAGCCATGTGTGTACGAGGTGTACGGAGCGGAGCCACGTGTGTACAAGGTGTACAGAGTGAAGCCGCATGTGTACGGAGCGGAGCCGCTCGTGTACTGAATGAGCGGAGCCAAGTGTGTACGAGGCATACAAAGCGGGCTTTTCCCACGGATACAGAAGTACACGGTGGAGCCCCGAGGAGCACGTTAAAACTTGCACATGACGGTACACGGGAAGTGATGTGATGGAAGCTGACCGGAAATGAGGTAATTTCATGAGAAGATTGTGACGGAACCAGGAATGCTTCAGATCCATCACCATGTCCTCCGACAGTGTGGACAGCAGGATCGCCTTGGAATCGGGGATGCTGGCCATGTGAGCGGATCATGATATGTCCTGCACCAGGAGGCTCAGGTGGGCATTACAATGGGAGCCGGGCTGCTATAGTATCTTTATAGAATCTTTCTCTGTTTTTTCTTTCTCTCTGTTTCTCATTCTCTGTTCTTTCTTTCCCCCTTTTTCTTTTTCTCTGTCTCCCTTTCGTTCTGTCTCCCTTTCGTTCTGTCTCCCTTTCCCATGACAGCACCGAACATGAGAGAAGGCATCCGCCCGCAGGAACAGGAAACCTGGAGCAGAGATAAAAGGGGGTGGCACCTCTCTCCTCAGTTTAGGTTTCCTGTTCCTGCCGGTAGGATGCCTGTGGCAGGCCTACGTACCTTCCAGGGGGATCCCCCTCTGATGTGCCCAGTCAGGAGGCTGAGGTCCAGGTAGGGGGAAAGACAGCTGGGAGCAGTCGCGCGCGCCTGTAATCCCAGCCGAGGGGGGCTGTCAGTGCCGCTCTCATCCCCCTCCGTTGGACTTCCCGGCGGCCGCTCCTGTCAGGAGGCTGGGCCGGGAGGAGTCGTGCCCATCACGACGCAGGCGCCGACTGAATGGGGGACGACTTCCGGAAGTGACGTCATACGCCGGAGGAAGCCGGTGTGCTTGACACTTCCGTGAGGGAGCTGAGCCAGGAACGCGCACACCGCTCCCCCATATAATGAAACGAGACGCATTCAGGCATCAGCAGCAGCTGGAAGCATGGCGGACCCCGTAACTGAAGTGCGCACACCAGAAGATCCAGAGGTACCGTGGTACCCGAGGGGTGGGTGAGTGCCTTTGTAAGGCAGAACTGTTTATAATGACGCCCTCTATGTCATGTCTCCCCCTAGACAAAAAAGGCCACCTCCAACGAAAAAAACAAAGCATGTGCTTTGTGCAAGAAAAGTCTCCCTAAAGCATACGACAAGCGACTCGGTCTCTCATGTATTAGGAGAACAGCGGCTGAAGGATCACCATCCCTACTCCAGAATATAAGGAACATTATCCGGGATGAGGTCACAACCACTGTAAATGCGCAGTTAAAAACTGCGCTCAGCTCCGTCAGACCCACCCTCACCCCCTGCAGAAACCCAAATGGATGAGGACTCAGATGAAGAGCTGAGGGAGTTAAGGCCCTCTGGTGAATCCGACCTGGACTCCTCGGACGAGGAGGAAGGTCACCCTTATTTTCTAGCTGAGGATATTGGAAAATTACTTAAACTGGTTAGATCTACCATGGGGTTGGAAATGCCTAAGGAGTCGCATACAGTACAGTACTCCATGTTCAGTAATTTAGAAGTAAAGAAATGCAGAGTTTTTCCCTTCCATGATAATTTACTAAATTTAATAAAAAGGGAGTGGAAAAAGCCCAACAAAATGATGTCCATACCACAAGCACTTAAACGGAAATACCCGTTTGATGAAGAGGTATGTGAAAAATGGGAAAAAGCTCCTAGACTGGATGCTGCTATCGCCAGCACCTCCAGAGGGATAGCCCTGCCATTTGAACACATGGGCACCTTAAAGGACACCCTTGACAAAAAGCGGATGCTTTTTTAATGTCTGCCTGGGAGGCCTCAGCATGGTCAGTTAAACCTGGGGTAGCCGTCACTTGCACAGCACGTGCTATGGTCAAGTGGTTAGAGGAACTCAGTGACCAGATAAAAAATAAATGCCCAAGGGAATGGCTGCTAGAAGCAATACCTTCCCTTCAGAAAGTGGCAGGATTCCTGGCAGATGCCGCAGTGGACTCCGTCTGAGGTGCCGTCCGTGCATGTGCCCTTTGTAACTCAGTTTGCAGAGCACTATGGCTAAAAAATTGGGCCGCAGACTTACAGTCTAAGGTCAAGCTCTGTGCAGTCCCATGTGAGGGACAGTACCTCTTCAGAAAGGCGCTAGATGAAATCTTGGAGAAAGCGTCAGATAAAAAGAAACGGTTCCCACCACCCCCCATCTCTAGGCGCTGTTGGGGTGACGCCACTCGTCCTTTTGTGGGGCAGGGAATAGAGGGGGCCGCTCGGACGATAGATCCATACGGGGCATACCCTGGAGAGACAGGAAGGAAAAGGGGTTCCTCTTTAGTAAAACCACCCGAAAGTCCGACACCAAACACCAATGATGCCAGAATGGCGGTGGGGGGAAGACTTCGGTTTTTTTTTCACCAGTGGGCAGCTTTACCCACCTCAAAATGGGTAATCAATTTATTAGCCGAAGGTAGGCGACTAAGCTTTCGCAGCTCCCCGCCACAACGAACAAAAATGACACATGTCGCCAAAAAGAACCAGGCCACGTTAGAGAGGGATGTCCAACTCCTCATACAAAAGGAGGTGTTAGGCTAGTTTCACACTTGCGCCTTTTTGCGCAGCGTTTTGAGCGCACATGAATCGCATGCAAAAAAACGCTTAAATGCTGCGTTTTTTCGTCACATCATGCACATTACGACAAAAAATGCTGCATTTGTATGCGTTTTTATGCATTTTTCCATGCGTTTGCATTTTTAATGCGCATGGTGTCACAATCTCAGGAGGAAAATTCTTGAAAAATTCTTGCAACAGACTCCACCAATGGGACAGCAGAGGGCTTGTGTTATGGAAATTCTTTATATACACCCAGTTTATAGCTGAATTCTTCACATTTCCTTGGATTTTCTCTTGACAATGTGGATCTGCGCTGGAAGAGTTTTCACTTCAACTTGGATCTGGACATCAGGATGGCTCAGGCTTATGCAGTTGCTCGCCATCAACAAAGGGAGAGAGAGAGACCGCGAAGACTGCAGCGGCGGCGTTTGTGGATACATCCGATTATTGAACTCCGGGAGAGCTGTGGAGCGTACCAAACCCTCTACAGCGAGCTCCAGGCAAACCCGGATAAATTTACTGATTACACACGGATGTCCCAACAAACCTTCAGGTATTTGCTTGGTCCTGTCCAAGATGCCATCCGGAGACAGGACACACAGCTCCGTCATGCGATTCCTCCCGAGGAACGGCTCCTGGTCACATTGCGGTACGTAGTATTGCAAAACCAATGCCTGTATATTTTTCTTTATTCTCACATGGACTATTCCAAAGCTGGCAGAATTATTGTTCTGCCATGTAGTTAACCAAAGGCTGCATTTTTTTTTTATGCCATGTAGTAAAGAAAAGGCTGCATATATATTTGTATGCCTTTGTTTTTTTCTTGTGTTATGTATTTTTTGTGGTTCTAAACAATCCATATACACAAATATTAATTTTTTTTGTTTCTCGGTTTCACAGATTCCTGGCTCCTGGTGAGAGCCTCTCTTCACTGCACTTCCAGTACCGTATTGGAATATCAACCTTGTCTGGAATAGTTGCGGACACCTGCCGGGCTTTGTGGGACGTTCTCTGTCCCGAATTTATGCTCCTGCCCTCCGTGGAAAAGTGGTTTGAAATTGCTGAAAGATTCTGGACAGTCTGCAATTTCCCTAACTGTTTGGGTGCCGTTGATGGGAAACACATCCATATTATAAAACCAAAAAGAACAGGCTCTGAGTACTCTAACTATAAAAAGTACTTTTCTACAGTACTCATGGCCATTTCGGATGCAGACTGTAGGTTTATTGCAGTGGACATTGGGGCATTTGGCCGTGGGAATGACTCCCAGGCTTTTAAGAACTCTGACATGGGCCGGAGGTTGTATGGCAACCAGTTCAATTTCCCCAGGCCACGGCCTCTTCCCAACACCGAAGGTCCGCCTCAGCCCTTTATAATGGTTGGGGATGAGGCATTCCAGTTGCTCAAGCCCTACTCCAGCCGGGACTTGGACCACACCAAAAGAATTTTTAATTACAGGCTGACCAGGGCCAGAAGAACTGTTGAGTGTGCCTTTGGTATACTTGTCTCCAGATGGCGCATTCTCAGCACAGCCATTAATCTGAAACTGGAAACAGTGGATGAGGTGGTGAAGGCCTGTGTGGTTCTACATAATTTTGTCATGGTTAGAGAGCACCCGAACTTTGAACTCGATGATGCAGCTCCTAACCCATTGCCTGAATTTACTCAGCACCCTCTCTGGTCATCTGTTGAAGTTGGCCAAATGAGGGACCAATTTGCGACCTACTTCAACTCTGATGTGGGACGGGTGGAATGGCAAGATCAAATGGTGTAAACCAAGTTTTCTTTTGTTTGTATGTTAATAAAAAACCTGTGTTGATACCTGTACCGAGTGTATTCCTGACCAGGTGACTATACATACACACAAGTTGTATGATCTTTATCATCTCTACACTTTGAGTTCAATTTGCAGCGACGGTGGAGATAATACAAATAATTTTTTGTGTCACCTGGCATGATGTTAACAATAGTGATTTGGGACTGCAGTTGCATCCCTCACTATTTATGACACCTAACGCTGTGACTATAAATATTATTTGTTGTATCATCACTGTGGCTTCAGTTTGAACGCAGACAGTAGACATAATAAAGTTTATACAGTTTATACAACTAATACAATACCCAGGCCTGGTGTCATGCTGAAGTGAGGATGCCAAAAGTAATGCATCAAGACTTCAGAAGGTTATCACACATGGGCAGGAGAATACACATAAGAGATAAACTGCAGCATCGCTACAGTCTGAAAATATGCAGACTGAAGCGATGCTGCAGGTTAAAACTCATGTGTATTCACCTGCCCTGATGTGATAGTTATGATACAAGGGCAGGGTATTGTACATATGGCGTGCATTTTCCCCGTCATCTCCTCAGTTTCTCAACACACACTGAATAGAAGATGTGGTTAATTACAAGGTATATCTAGAATCACCTTGCCTTGTATCACAAAAAGTTAAATGATGTTGGTAAAACACACTATAGTCAATCAACTTTTGATGATACCTGGCAAGGTAACAATAGACACACCTTGCATTCAACAACATCCTCTATTCAGTATGTGTAATATTAGCTGACTCAAGAGACTGGTGTGGAAAATATAAGTCATATAGATTTGTGTTTTTGACTACACATATCTCCAAGAATGACACAAGAAACATGTGGCAGTAATGGAGCTATGTGGTGACAAAAACGCTAAGTGTACGGCACAGTGTGTGTACGGCGCAGTGTGTGTAGGCGGCGAAAGACACAATAATGAAACAGTTTTTTGTGAAAGCAGAATTGCACATTTATTTAAAAAAAAAAAATTATTTTGAAGGACGTTTGAGGGTGTGGAGAGCAAGGAATGGCTGGAAATTGAGGAAGGGGTTCTAGGTGAAGGGGCGATTAAAGTAGTGGGGGAAGGGAGATCAGGGATGGAAACGGAGGCAGGTTGAGAAACAGTAGGAGAGGGGGGACTGACAAAGTCTTTTGTTTGTTGGTCTTCTTTGGAGCAGGAGTCACCTGCCTGGACCGACTACCACCGTGTGACCGCCTTACATTGCTTCCCCGCCTGGAGATGGTTGACCGTTTCCGTGATGAGAAAAAGAGGGAATGTGGTTCACCCCTCTGCTGCTCGGTGGTGGCGGTGCTCCTTGAAAGAGAATATGTGGTGTCGGTGCTCCTAGAAAGAGAAGTGTTCTCGGTGCTTCTTGTTGGAGAAGTGGTGGCAGTGCTCCTAGTAGGAGAAGTTGTGGTGGTGCTCCTAGTAGGCGAAGTGGTGGCGTGCTCCTATGATGAGGCGTGGTGGCGGTGCTCCTATGAGGTGAAGTGGTGGCGGTACTCCGATGATGAGTGGTGGCGGTGCTCCTATGAGGCGAAGTGGTGGCGGTGCTCCTATGAGGCGAAGTGTCGGTGCTCCTATGATGAGGAGTGGTGGCGGTGCTCCTGGAATGATGAGGAGTGGTGGCGGTGCTCCCATGCTGATGCTGAGTGGTGGCGGTGCTCCTAGATGGAGATGTTGTGTCGGTGCTCCGACCAGGAGAATAGGTGGTGGTGGCTCAAGCTGGTTGTGCCGTGGCAGTGTGCCAAGATGTTGGAACGGTGGCGGTAGTGGTGCTCCAGACAGGAGCAGTGCTTGCCATGGTGGTGGCGGGGGTGGAGTGTCCAGCAGCACTCGGCATTGGTGTGGGGTAGTGGTGTCCGGCTTGGCTAGGAATGCAGGTGGCCGTGCTGTGGTATGCAGCAGAAGTCGGTACTGTGGTGAAGTGAGGCAGTGGTGGCACAGGTGGGAATAATACCACTGAGTGCTGCACGTACTGATTCTGCTGCATAGCCTGTAAGAAAGCAGTGTTGCAGGCCTTTAACACATTCAGCTGTTGCTCAGGACTAAGGTGCCCAATTTTACTAAAGAAATGGTGCGCTGGTCTATTGAGGTCGGCCTCCAGCCGGTCAAGGTGCTGGTCGACAGAGTGGAAGCGGTGTTCCATGTGGGTAAAACCGCGTTCCATGAGTGAAAAACCACTCTGTCGGACAGCGACTTGAGGCTGGCATGAAAGGCCTCGCTCCAGTGAGTGAACTCGGGCAAGACAGGCCTGTCCGAGGCCCTCTGCCGCTGGCGGGTAGTGCCCGCATAACCAGTGGCAGAGACCTGAGACAGGGGAGCACCTGATGGACCAGCTTTGTGGTCACTAGCTGTCCGTGTTTCTGACCTGCAAGTTGCTTCCTGGCTGTCGGGTGGCTGGGACGGGTCCGAGGTTGATCGATGAAGAACCGCTCCAGCGACAGGTTGCAGGGTGCTGCTCCAAGTGCTGTGGAAAGAAAAGTAAAACATTGCTATCTGCATTTACTAGAAGCATCAGCTGTGGAATAGAAAAGCACAGGTTATTAAAAAAAAATATAATAAAAAAAAAAATATTTACGCTCTAGTGGCAAGGAGCGGTCTCAGGAAAGCCAACTCGTGATGATAGCGGTACTTTGTTCTGGTCCTTGCCGCTGAACCACTGCAAACCTGTTCCTCAGCACGAACATCAGTGTTGAAGCGGTCCTTCATTGAGCGCCAACGTGTGCGGACTTTGTTCACTGTAGAAAAAACAGAAAAAACGTTAAACAATGCACTGATGGCAACATCTGTATCATCTCACACACCTGAGAGCATGTGGCAAACATTCAATGTAGCATCACAAAAGAATTCAATACACAATGCAGTCACTGTTGATCCTGAGGTCACAGGTGTTTACTGCAAGAATATATCTTGTAAGAAACACACCAGTATCAAGAGCATCAAGAGTGAAAGCATGATCAATACTGCATTACAATACACAATGCATTTACTGTTGATCCTGAGGACAATGGTGTGTTTACTGCAAGAATACATCTTGCAAGAAACACACCAGTATCAACAGCATCAAGAGTGAAAGCATGATCAATACAGCAGTCCAATACACAAAGCAGTCACTGTTGATCCAGAGGACACTGGTGTGTTTGATGCAAGAATATATCTTGCAACACACCAGTACCTTCAGGAGCAAGAGTGAAAACAGAATCAATACAGCAGTCCAATACACAAAGCAGTCACTGTTGATCCAGAGAGCACTGGTGTGTTTGAAGCAAGAATATATCTTGCAACAAACACACCAGTACCTTCAGGAGCAAGAGTGAAAACAGAATCAATACAGCAGTCCAATACACAAAGCAGTCACTGCTGATCCAGAGAGCACTGGTGTGTTTGATGCAAGAATATATCTTGCAACAAACACACCAGTACCTTCAGGAGCAAGAATGGTACCAGAATCAATACAGCTGTCCAATACACAAAGCAGTCACTGTTGATCCCCAGAGAGCACTGGTCTGTTTGATGCAAGAATATATTTTGCAACAAACACACCAGCACTTTCAGGAGCAAGAGTGAAAACATGATCAATACAGCATTACAATCTACAATGCAGTCACTGTTGTTCCTGAGGACACTGTTATGTTCCCTGATAGCATATATCTATCAGGAAACACAAAAGTATCCTCAGGAACAAGAGTCATTGCGGCATCAAACAGCAGGGAAATACTTACTAAACGCCTTTTTTGAAGCTGCAGAGACGCTGTCCCAGCCCTCCATCAATGCTGCGGCCACCTCATTCCAAAGCTGCCGGGTCACCACAATGTCTTTGTACTGCTGGACAAGGCATATCAGGTGCTCGTTGTTGAGATAGATGTCTTCATCCCGTTGTGGAACCTAGAAAAAAAAATTATTATCTTGGAAATTGTTGAGAATCACATTGAAAAAAAATGGAAACCGAAAAGAAGAAAGATATAGAAGTTGAAAAACAGGACAGAAAAAAAGGAATAGAAAATTTTTTTTTTTTAAAAAAGGGACCTTAAAAGACTTGATACTTACATTGCGTCTCCTCGCCGTGACTTGGCTAGGCTGCTCGCGCTGTTCCGCCTCACTTGCTGGTTCCAATGCTGAGGTCTGTAAAGGAACACAAATTATTACCCATTTGTAGAGGCACTACAGACCCCTTCTTTTATGTACACTCCTCCAAAATAATGTTGCTTGTTTAGGGTGTGGATTAAACAAGTGTCTAGACATTGTTCACTCTGAAATCGCGCGCGCTCACAAAGCGCTGACGTGTGCACTTCACAGCACACGTCAGCGACCCCATAGACTCTAATGCTATTTTTTTGGGCATTGTGTGCGCACACGCGCGCATGTGATTTTTTAACGATGTTGGGCGGAACAAAAAATGCAACATGTAGCATCCAGAGCGTCTGGTCGCACACCTGGAAAATGCACAGCGCACGAAAACGCTGAGGCACTCGTGCAATCGCTAGACACTGCGCCCACCATTTTAAAGATAGGGGACAATTGCGCGTGCGACCAATAGCGCACAATGCGCTGCGCGATAAAACACTAGTGTGAAACCAGCCTTAGTAAAAGTACCACACCACTAAATAGTAAAGGAATTTTACAGCACCCTGTTCCTCACGCCAAAGCCGGACAGCTTGCTGAGAACAATATTCAACTTAAGAGCATTAAACCAGTATATCCGAGTGGAGAGCTTCAAGATGGAAACTCTAAAATTGGCAGCAAGGCTACTCGACCCAGGCTGCTACATGGCGGTAATAGATCTGACCAATGCTTACTACCATGTGCCCATATGGGAAGAACATCAACAATACCTATGGTTGGTGGTGGAGATTGCTCAGGTCCCCACTCACCCTCAGTATCAATGCCTTCCCTTCGGAGTGTCAGTGGCCCCTCACATATTCACAAAGATCATTTCAGAGATAGCATCCTTTGTGAGAAAACAAAACATACTGTTAGTACCCTATTTGGACGATTTCCTCGTCGTTGGGAACAACGAAGAAAATTGTCAAGAGGCAGTTACAAAAGTGTTAGAGATACTAACCAAATTAGGCTGGATGATAAACTTAAACAAGTTAAGATTAGTTACTGTCCAGAGACAAGAATTCCTTGGAATTCAATTAGATTCAGTCAAACAGCAATGTGTTCTCCCAGAAAGGAAGCTTTGGACCATTCATCAAAAAATACAACAAATACATCCTGGTCAGGCCATATCGGTAAGAGGGGCAATGTAACTTCTCGATACCTTAACAGCAACAATCCCGGCAGTCCAGTGGGCACAAAGCCACACAAGAGAATTACAATGGCAGATCTTGGTCGAACAGGGAAAAAACCCTTGCATCTTAATTTAGAAGATAATCTTGTTACCACAAGTTCAGGACTTAAAATGGTGGCTGAGCACTGAAAACTTAAGCAGGGCAGTACCCTGGTCTGTTCAGAACCCGGTGGTGCTAACCACGAATGCAAGTTCGTTAGGTTGGGGGGCACACCTAGCGGACCGGAATCTACAGGGCCAACGGGAACCCTCAATGAGTACAGCATCTTCCAATTTAAAAGAACTGGCAGCTGTAAGGTGAGCATTTCTTCAGGCAAAAGAAGAAGTCCAAGGCAAACGTTGCAATTCTATCCGACAACAGTACGGCCATAGCCTACATAAACCGGCAAGGGGGTACACGGTCAACTTTGCTGATGGCAGAATTCAAAAAATTATTCATGTGGGCAGAAAACAATCTTCTGTCCCTGACGGGGACACATTTGAAAGGGACAGACAATCTTCTGGCCGACTTCTTAAGCCGGCATATATTACACCGGGGGGGGTAGTCCCTAAATCTGGAGATATTTGGGAAGGTTTGTGCCATCTGGGGCACACCAGAAGTGGACCTGTTTGCCACAAGAAGCAATCAGAAAGTAAACTCTCTAAACCCAAGAGAACACCCAGAAGGGGTGGATGCACTGCTACACCGCTGGGAATTTCGCCTAGCTTATGCATTTCCCCCGATTCCGCTAATCCCAATAGTCCTGAAAAAGATTCGGGAAGACAAGACACGAGTAGTCCTTATCTCGCCCTTCTGGCCAAAAAGGACATGGTTCACATGGCTCAGACGCATGTCTATCTCGGACCCATGGATCCTCCCGGATATCCCGAATCTCCTACACCAGGGCCCAGTACTACATCCTCAAGTGCACAGACTCCATCTCACCACATGGGGCTTGAGAGGGGACTCCTTTTGGCAAAAGGATTCTCAGGCACCTTGGTGACCACCCTGTTTGCTAGCAGGAAAAAGGTAACCTCAGTCAAGTACCAAAAAATGTGGGAAAGGTTCCTGGAGTTCTCAGGTCGACAGTTATCCGAAATGAGCCAGGAAGTTCCAATAAAGGAGATCCTGGAATTCCTCCAAAAAGGGCTAGAAAGAGGGTTTTCCACGAGCACCCTAAAGGTGCAAGTATCTGCCCTGGGTGCGCTGTTTGACCAAAAACTTGCCGATCACCCTTGGGTCTATAGGTTCATTCGAGCCTCCTTCACAACCTGACCCTCGAAATTACTGACTAAGGTAGCTCCCTGGGATCTAAATTTAGTATTAAATGCCCTAACATCTCCTCCTTTCGAGCCTATTACTTCCATTTTGGTAAAGACATTAACATTGAAAACAGTACTCCTGGTTGCCCTGACTTCAGCTCGACGTGTCTGCGAGCTGCAAGCTATCTCTGTAAATCCCCCATATACTACCTTTCTGGATGACAAAGTAATCAAAAAAACTGACTCGGCCTTCCTCCCGAAGGTCAATTCCAAATTTCACAGGAACCAGGAAATAATTTTGCCCTCGCTTTGTGCCAACCCAAAATCTCAGAGAGCAAACCTTTCATTACTTGGATGTCAGACGTTGCCTACTCCAATATATAGAGGTGTCAAAATCATGGTGACAGTCTCCAGCCCTTTTTGTCTCC
This sequence comes from Dendrobates tinctorius, assembly GCF_039654945.1. Lineage (NCBI taxonomy): Eukaryota > Metazoa > Chordata > Amphibia > Anura > Dendrobatidae > Dendrobates > Dendrobates tinctorius. The sequence goes on from NW_027361771.1 coordinate 11,168,782, forward strand.
TTCCAGGGGACAAACGGGGAAAAAAGGCTTCAAAATCAACCATTGCACGATGGCTACGCATGGCTATTTCACTGGCTTATTCTTCCTCGGGTCAGACATCCCCACTGGGTGTAAAGGCTCACTCTACAAGGGCCATAGCCACATCCTGGGCCGAAAGGGCTAATGCATCTGTAGAACAGATTTGTAAAGCAGCAGCATGGTCTTCACCATCCACTTTTTTCCGCCACTATAGGCTAGATCTTGGGCTTTCGAATCTTGCCTTTGGGAGAAAGGTGTTATCTACTGTTGTCCCACCCTAGGAGTCTCTTTCTTTCTCTCTGTGTTCTCTTTTTTTCTTTATTTCCCCTCTTTATTTTTCTCTGTTCTTTCTATCCCCTTTCTCTCTCTGTTCTTTCTTTCTGTTCTTTCTTCTCTCTGTTCTTTCTTCTCTCTGTTTTCTTTTTTCTCTCTGCTTTCTTTCTTTCTTTTCCTTAGTACCAATCAGTGTGCCCACAGTACCAGCCACTGTGCCCATAATGCCAGTCACTGTGCCCTCAGTACCAGTCAGTGTGATCAGCAGTGCTAAATGGGTGCAGTTGGGCATGGACATGGGTGTGACTTGTTGTGAAATGGGTGTGGTCGGGGGCGTGACCTAAAGTTTGCAGAGGCGCACTGTGCGTGCCGCAGCCTTTGTCCCTCTTTCCCTTCTTCAAAAGTTGGGAGGTATGGTTATCGGTGTACTCAGGAGAAATTGCACAACAAATTGTATGGTCCATTTTGCTCCTGTTACCCTTGTGAAAATGAAAAATTTATGGCAAAACCAACATTTTTCCAGGTCATCAATCCTGGCAGCACCATGGATGACCTCCTTTTTATCCATACTGAGATAGGAAATGAGAGGTTAAAAGGACCCTCCCATCTCCACCTCTTAGTGTTTTTCCTGTCCCAGTGAGGATAGGAACGACGAGAGAGAGCTCCTATCCCTGGCTGTACCTGGCAAACCCAGTGCGGATCGGTGGTCTCAGCCTCTCCCTGTTGTCAAGTGGTCTGTGGCCGACCACTTGACAGCGGGAAGGGTCCCTCAGCCTACCTTGGTGAGCACTGCTCCTGGGTTGCGAGCTGCTTTCTCTTGCCGGGAGGCTTTCAGCTCCGGCGTGCTGAATCCCTGCGGGCAAGCTTCTGGCAATGTCATATCTACGAGCCGGGCAGGGCACTTCCGAGTCGTAGTCAGCGTGCATTCCACGGTGGAACACAGGAAGCATATCAGGTGAAGACCTGATTTGAGCATCGCCCTGGACATGGTATCGTATAAATAGGGTCCTAGGGGTCTAGGATGCCCTACTGTATGCTTGGCATGGGGGAATCTGCCAAAGTTGAGGCTAACTTGGAACAGAGTCAGAGGTACGTGAGAAAGCTAGTAAGGACACCCACTCTAAGACTTTACCCCACACATAGAAACACTTGCAAACTACTCTGTGTATTCTAGGGGGAACACCTGCCTCAGCAACTCCTAGAAAGGATGGCAAGAAATCAGAAAAGGGTAGAATATGTGCTATCTATAACATCAAACTACCGGACACCTGGCAGAAGCACCTATGCAAACCCTGCACCTCAAAAGTTATTAGAGAAGAGCAGTCTTCTTTACTGTCGGACATAAGGTTCATAATGGGAGGTCCAGGCCTCAATCTCAGGGCTAGTCTATACTTCACAGCCCGAATCCCAAAGTGGTTGCGGTAAGGGACCAAGGGAGATAGAACTGTCATCTGAAGAAGACATAATGTTGTGCAAGTCCGATCAGGAAGAAGGGGAGATGTTTGACCCATCAGAGGGAGGAAGAAGATATCTTTTTTCCTCCAAGGACACAGATGAACTCCTCCTTGCAGTAAGAAATACTATGCAGGTGGAAGAAACCCCCAAATCCTTCTCCATATAGGACGAGATGTTTGGAGGGTTACGATTCCAGAGGAGTAGAGTCTTCCTGGTCAACAGCCACATCCGTTCAATGATCATGGAGGAATGGGAGGATGTGGAAAACACACTGGTTATTTCCAGAGACTTCAAACTTCACCTACCTTTTGAGTCAGAGGACATCAAAGCCTGAGAAGATATCCCCAAGATCGATGTTCCAGTATCCAAGGTGGTGAAGAGGACCTCAATTCCGTTCGAGGACTCTTCCAACCTAAAGGAACCCATGGATCGGAAAGCAAATGGCCTAAAAAGAACCTGGGAGACGTCAGCAGCCATATTTCAGGCAAACATCCCAGTGACCTCGGTGGCTCGATCCATGCATCTATGGGTCGATGACCTGGAAGAACACTTGAGGTCTAAGACGCCATCCTAAATTCTCTCCTACTCCTGAAGCTAGCAGCCAGATTCATGGCTGATGCATCTGCAGAATCTGTTAGATTTGCAGCCAGGAATGGATCCTTGTCCAATGCCGAGTGCTATCTGACTTAAAACATGGTCTGGGGATGCGCAGTCCAAAAACAAACTGTGTTCCATTCCATTCTCGGGTAATAAAGTGAAAGTAATAAAGAAATATCAGCCCTTTCGTAGGCCCCAACCTAGCCAGAGGTCAGGCTATAAGGGAAAGGGAAAGACAGGCTAATGGAGCTACCCCAAGGGAGGTAGGGGTAAGGACTCCATTTTCGGTTACGGCTCAGGCTCAGGTAGACCGTGAGAGTGGAGGGACGGCTAGGGTGGTTTCTGGAAGACTTGCAGGAGATTTCAGAAAATCAGTGGGTTTTGGGGATAATCTCTTCCTGTTACAAAATAGAGTTTACCCAAGACCCCCCAGCGAGGTTCATAATAACAAACTCCCGCCTCCAGTCAGCCATTTCCCCCATGTGGATAGATGTCCAGGATCTCCTAAAGATCGGAGCAGTAATCCCGGTGCCCGAGCAAGAAAAATGCAAGGGCCATTACTCCAGTCTCTTCTCGATAAAGAAACCCTCAGGAGGGAACAGGACAATTATAAATATACATCGCCTGAACCGCTGTATAAATTACAAAAAAATTCAAGATGGAGTCCATCAGATCTAAAGTGGGTACAGAAAGTGTTCAGACCCCTTTAAATTTTTCACTTTGTTTGATTGCAGTCATTTGGAAGATTCAAAAAAAAGTTCATTTTTTTCTCATTAATGTAAACTCTACACTCCATCTTGACTGGAAAAAAAACAGAAATGTAGAAATTTTTGCAAACTTATTAAAAAATAGAAACTAAATATCACATGATTATAAGTATTCAGACCCTTTGCTCAGTATTGAGTAGAAGCACCCTTTTGAGCTAGTACAGCTATGAGTTGGGAATGATACAACAAATTTTTCACACTTGGATTTGGGGATCCTCTGCCATTCTTCCTTGCAGATCCTCCCCAGTTCTGTCAGGTTGGATGGTGAACGTTGGTGGACAGCCATTTTCAGGTCTCTCCAGAGATTCAATCCAATGGAGCAGGTGTGTATTGACCAATGTCAGATTTTTAGTTATACAGCAAATTGGTAGAAATTGCATATTAAAACGTAGCTTTTATTTAGCCCTTTAAAATCTACAAAGAAGACAAAAATCACAAACAGGTGCACGAAGTGCTGGTGTGAAGTGCTCTATAAAAACAAACCGTATTGTACCGCCTCAGTGTCCTATGACAAAGGACAACAATTGGTTACATAACAAATGCCACTGTGTCCCGTTATATCACAGGTATCACAACCGTATAGACACAAATAGACAAATTGCTGGACCTATAATATAGCTGTGAACTACCTACAGCATTAGGTCTCTATCAATGGTATAAAACTTTCAGACTCACTAATTGGACCTGAGGTTATCCAACGTGTCTCAGCATATATTCATGTGCGCTACTTATTCAAGCAGTATTTATTGCATATTACTCATGGAACACAATGTATCAAGGTATAACTTCCTCCAAAGACCATTGCATTATTTTGTTCTCATGGTAATCTTAATAGCAAAAAAATGCTATACTTATCTTAGCTTGCACCCATAGCGGAGGGGGATGAGAAGGTTCAGCATATTCATTATGCCCACAGTAGTGGCCTAGTCCCCATGAATGTCACCCAACGCGTTTCATCTGTACTGGAATCATCAGGGGTATCCTGACATCTTTTCTTGAGGCGTAGCGCGCCCGTTCTGAGTTAACTACCTCTTATAGATCTCGGCATGCTGCGGCTTGACGCCGCTTCCGGTCGTCGCCGATGATACTTCCGGTTTGTACAGAGCGCTGCAAACTGTGCTCAATGTTTGCCCCACTTCCTGGGTACTTTACAGCGTGCTGCGCGTCATATCCGGTGGGGACATCGCTGGAACACATGCCCCACTTCCTGGGCTTATACAGCGGTGTCAGTCATCCGGACTTTGTCAGGTCGCGTCATAGAGACAAAAAGTCACATGACGCCCAAGTATCCATGGCAACCTGTTGCATTATCACGCTCATCATAATGTTACTGTGTGGTTTACCATGTACAATATTTGGATAATCAACAGTGCAAGCCTCATCATATTCTAAAATAATATTTGTGATGTTTTAAGATGCACATTTTAATTAACAGAAAAAAGGCGTTAGAGGGTATAGTTAACGCCAATTAACCCATCGTATGGACATTTTCTGAAATTACCTAGTACGTTCAATTATGCGCCATATCAGAGTTAAAAAGCAAAATAGACTATCCAGAATAGGAAAAAACGACTACAATGATAAAAATTTCATCAATTTAGGATATGTGGTGGATGTGCTGATAGGGCACCACAGACCTTTTTAATATATGTAGGAAATATAGAAAGGGTGCTCACTCAAACTGGCCCTGTTATTCCCTCTCTGGCTGTTCCCTACCTCACGTGGAGGTTGGCACCCTAAAATCCTGCGCAAGTGGCGCCCCCACTCGTCGACGGCTCTCCCTAAGTTACGTAACCCTGTTAAAAACTCCCTATAAGAAGGAAGAAAAGGAAAGAATTTCATTAAGTCCCTTTGGGTATACGGTTTGTAGGGAAAAGATCCAATAGGTTTCTCTCTAAAGGATCCATTTGTCTCAGTCTCCTCGTCTTTGATTTTTAGGGATCTTATCTATCCCCATGAAACTGACAGCCTTGACATCCCCTTTGTGAATTTGGTTGATGTGGTTAGCTACTGGTGTATCACGTTTGTTTATGACATCTCTGTGATGTTCTCCTATCCTCACCCTAAGCTCTCTTTTTGTTTTGCCAATGTTTTCTAGGCCGTATCTACAGGTGACCTTATATACAACTCCTATTGATCTGCAATTGATGAACTGGCAGATTGAATATGTCCTCCCTGTGACGTTGCTCTGAAATTCCCTAATGTGTTGAATAGAAGTACAGTATTTGCAACTGCCACATCTATAGCAGCCTTTCGGTTGTGTACCTAGCCATGTCGAGTTATCTGAGATTTTCTGGGTAAAATGGCTGCGGACTAGCCTGTCTTTTAGGAAACGGCCTTTCCTGTAGGTGATTTGTGGGTTTTTCAAAATGACACCCGCGAGGTCCTGGTCCATACATAGTATTGGCCAATGTTGATCAATGATGGCTCTAAGGTCATTTGCCCCATTTGAAAATTTGGTGATGAACCTGATGGTATTGTCATCAGAGTTCTTATGATTTGGCACAAGTAGATCTTTTCTCTCCTTAGCCACCGTTGTCTTGTAGGCCCCCTTAAGGATATCATCTGGGTACCCCCATTCATGAAAACGAGATCTTAGGTCATCCGCCTGTTTTTTGAAATCTCTCTGGTCAGTGCATTTCCTTTTCATGCGCATATATTGCCCTTTTGGGATGCCTTTTTTTAAGGGGGACCAGGTGGCTAGATTCCCATCTTAGGAGGGAATTTGAGGAGGTCGGTTTCCTGTAGGTTCTGGTTACCAATCGACCATTTTCTCCTCTTTCAATTACTATGTCAAGGAAAGGTAACCTGTTGGCATTGACCTCAAAGGTGAAACTTAGGCCGATATCGTTTACATTAAGGCCCTTTACAAAGTTTTGAAAGCTGTTCTCATCACCCTTCCATATTACAAATACATCGTCGATGTAATGGAGCCAGAGTACAATTTTGTCCTCCACCACATCAGCGTGCTCACCGAAGATGGCATTTTCCTCCCACCAGCCCAGGAGCAAATTAGCATACGAAGGCGCACAAGGGCTACCCATCGCGGTGCCCCTGAGCTGGTGGAAGTACTTGCCATCAAATAAAAAGAAATTCCTAGTGAGACAGAACTCCAGGGCTTTTATGACAAAAGTGTTGTTTCACGTATTGAAGGCCACTAGTTTTCAGGTAATAGTCTGCAGCCATCAACCCTTTCTCATGGAGGATGGATGAATATAAGGCTTCCACATCTATTGAACCCAAGATCATATCGGTGTCCAATTCGATGTTGTCAAGTTTCAATAGAAGGTCGGTGGTGTCCCTCGTATAGGAGCTCAATGACGTTACAAATGGTCTTAGAATTTTATCTACATATAATCCCAAATTTTGGGTTAAACTACCTATTCCGGATACCATCGGTCTCCCTTTCAGTGGGACTAGACCTTTATGGACCTTAGGTAATGAGCAGAATGTTGCAACGACCGGGTGGGACGGAATAAAAAAATCTTTTTCATTTTTGTCAATAAGTTTTGCCTGAAAGGCCTCATTAACCAGTTTTTTTTAAATCATTTAAAAATACATTGTGAGCCCTCGCGGGCAGGGTCCTCTCTCCTCCTGTACCAGTTATGACTTGTATTGTTTAAGATTATTGTACTTGTTTTTATGTATACCCCCCTCACATGTAAAGCGCCATGGAATAAATGGCGCTATAACAATAAATAATAATAATAATAATAATAATAATAATAATAATACATTTGTGGGGTTGTGTTCAAGTCTCTCATAACCTATGACCTCTCATAACCTCTCAACTATGCAAGCTTATTTCTGGTAAACAGCTCTTTCAAACTCTGCTCTGAATCAACCTGTGTTTCTCCACTCCATTCAATGTCAGCAAGCAGTTAATCCTAAATGCTATATATGTGTTTTCAACTATGCAAGCTTATATCTGGTAACCAGCTCTTTCAATCTCTGCTCTGAATCAACCTGTGTTTCTCCACTCGATTCAATGTCAGCAAGCAGTTAATCCTGAATGCTATATATGTGTTTTCAACTATTCAAGGTTATATCTGGCATATAGTTTTTTCAACTTACTCTGCTAGTCCCTTTATGTTGTGAGGTCAAGAAACTTTTCAAAGTGCTTTATGATCCATGTAGTGCTGGACATTTGTTTATCTGACCACAACATTTTATTGGGTCCTGCTGTCTCAATTTAGTTTGATTGATTAACGAGAACAGAGAGAACAAAAAAAAAAAAGTTCTAAGTCTTAGCCTCCTATATATTCAGACATAGCTTGGGGAAGGCATTTATGCAGGGGGCATTTATGCACATGTATCAAAGTACTGGCAGGTATAACATGGCAGTTAGACAAGGCAGGAGACAGGTAAGACATTTATATACATCTACTCCCTGTACATTTGTAATACAACAAATATATACCATATGCATTTGTGTCATTTATATCCTGGCCGCTGCATTCACACACATCCACCGCCCTGGCATTAACTCTATACACTCCATCCATATCGGCCCGTCGCTCCTTTCCTCTCATATGTATAGCACTCATGCTCTTTTCACATTATTAAATTGCACAGATCCAGTCAGTCCCACCATTCAACATAAGAGACGCTCTCACCAAAGAGTGGTCGTAAATGGCTGCACATCCAGTTGGAAGAATGTCTCAAGTGGGGTACCACAGGGCTCTGTCCAGGGCCCTGTATTGTTCAACATCTTTATCAACAATTTAGATGAAGGAATTGAGGGTAAACTGATTAAATTTGCTGATGACACAAAGCTAGGAGGGATAGCTAATACTAGAGAAGAGAGAGAGAGGATTCAAAAAGATATAAATAAACTGGAGCAGTGGGCAGCAACTAACAGAATGGTTTTTAACAGGGAAAAATGAAAAGTACTACATCTGGGCAATAAAAATGAAAAAAGCATATACAGAATGGGAGGAATAGGGCTAAGCAACAGCACATGTGAAAAAGACTTGGGTATACTAATAGATCACAGACTGAATATGAGTCAGCAGTGTGATGCAGCAGCAAAAAAGACAAATGCAATTCTAGGATGTATTAACAGAAGCATACAGTCTAGATCACGTGAAGTCATTATTTCCCTCTACTTCTCTTTGGTCAGACCTCATCTGGAATATTGTGTCCAGTTTTGGGCACCACATTTTAAAAAAAGACATCAACAAACTGGAGCAAGTTCAGAAAAGACCGACCAGAATGGTGACCGGTCTGCAAACCCTGTCTTATGAGGAAAGGTTGCAGGATTTGGGAATGTTTAGTTTGCAAAAGAGAAGACTGAGAGGAAACTTAATAGCTGTCTACAAATATCTAAAGGGCTGTCACATTGTAGAAGGATCATCTTTATTCTCATTTGCACAAGGAAAGACTAGAAGCAATGGGATGAAACTGAATGGGAGGAGACACAGATTAGATATTAGAAAAAACTTTTTGACAGAGTGATCAATGAGTGGAACAGGCTGCCACGAGAAGTGGTGAGTTCTCCTTCAATGGAAGTCTTCAAACAGAGGCTGGACAGATATCTGCCTCGGATGATTTAGCGAATCCTGCTTTGAGCAGGGGGTTGGACCAGATGGCCCAGGAGGTCCCTTCCAACTCTACGATTCAATGATTCTCACAAATCACTTAACCATCTGCTCACTCTTTCTATCCTCCTTCTCCTAGTCGCAGGAGACATTGCTCCCAACCCTGGTCCCCCATGTTATAGAAAGTCAAACCCCCCAACTGCTACACTCAGAAACCCCTCTCATTAATATTCCCTGCATGCCATCTGTCTCTCTTAATTGTGCACTTTGGAATTCTCGCTCAGTGTGTAACAAACTCTCCTTCACTCATGACTTTTTCCTTTCTAATTCTCAACCTACTGGCTCTTACTGAAACCTGGATCCAGCAGTCAGACACTACCGCTGCTGCTGCTCTTTCACACGGGGGACTACATTTCTCTCATACCCCAAGATCAGACAATAGAGCAGGTGGAGGCGTTGGTCTGCTTCTATCACCAAAATGTACCTTTCAGGTTATCCCTCAACTACCCTCACTAGTCTTCCCTTCTTTTGAGGTCCATGCCGTCAGACTCTACACCCCCTTCTCCATGCGAGTGGCGGTGGTGTATCGTCCTCCCGGCCCCTCCCATCAGTTCCTGGATCATTTTGCCACTTGGCTTCCACATTTTCTCTCCTGTGACATACCTACCCTCATCATGGGAGATTTCAACATCCCCATTGCTCTTCCACTCTCCCCATCTGCTACTCACCTTTTATCTCTAACCTCCTCGTTTGGCCTTTCACAGCTTACTAATTCTCCATCGCATGAAGACGGAAACTCCCTCGACTTGGTCTTCTCTCGGCTTTGTACAGTGGATGATTTTGCAAACTCCCCTCTCCCGCACTCTGACCACAATCTTCTTTCATTCTCTATCAAGAACTGCCAGGCTGCTCAGGTCACCCCCACTGTCCATATTTATAGAAACATACAGGCCATTAACACCCAGAAACTTATGAAGAACTTGCAGTCTTCATTGGCCCCTATCTCCTCCCTCTCATGTCCTGATTCAGCATTGAAGCATTACAATGAAACACTTCAAAGTGCCCTGGATGAATTTGCACCCCCTATAAATAGAACACCACACACAGACGGCGACAACCCTGGCACACCCTGCAAATACGTTTCCTGCAGCGGTGCTCCAGGTGCGCCGAACGTCTGTGGAGAAAATCCAATCTACAACGAAGATTTCATCCATTATAAGTTTATGCTTCGAACATACAACACTGCCCTTCACCTCTCCAAACAAACCTATTTCAACACCCTCATCACCTCACTGTCCAATAACCCAAAACGTCTCTTTGACACTTTTTATTCTCGACTCAACCCAAGAGTACAGGCCCCAACCATGGAGCTCCGAGATGATGATCTGGCCAATTACTTCAAAGAAAAAATTGACCAGATTCAACAGGAAATTATCTCCTAATCACCTCATACCATGCACTGTCCTCCCTCCCCCACTGCATCTAGCTCACTCTCTGATATTGAACCAGTCACAGAAGAAGAAGTAAGCAGGCTCCTTGCATCTTCTTGCCCAACCACTTGCACCAGTGACCCATTTCCGTCACATCTCCTCCAGTCCCTTTCCCCTGCTGTCACCCCTCACCTAACTAAAATATTTAACCTCTGTCTCTCTTCTGGTATCTTTCCCTCCTCATTTAAGCATGCCATCATACATCCACTACTTAAAAAAGCATCCCTCGACCAAAACTGTGCCGCTAACTATAGACCTGTCTCTATTCTTCCCTTCATCTCTAAACTCCTGGAACGCCTAGTCCACTCCCGTCTGATCCGCTATCTCTCTGATAACTCTCTTCTCGACCCTCTCCAATCCGGTTTCCATTCTTTACACTCTACTGAAACTGCCCTCACTAAAGTCTCTAATGATCTACTAACAGCTAAATCAAATGGTCATTACTCCATGCTAATTCTCTTGGATCTCTCTGCAGCATTCGACACTGTGGATCATCAGCTCCTCCTCACTATGCTCCGTTACATTGGCCTCAAGGACACCGTTCTCTCCTGGTTCTCCTATCTCTCTGGCGGCTCCTTTACTGTATCTTTTGCTGGCTCCTCCTCCTCTCACCTTCCCCTTACTGTTGGGGTTCCTCAAGGATCGGTTCTAGGCCCCCTCCTCTTCTCCTTGTACACTACCCCTATTGGTCAAACAATCAGTAGAATTGGTTTCCAGTACCATCTCTATGCTGATGACACCCAATTATACGCTTCTTCTCCTGACATCACGCCAGCCTTTCTAGAAAACAACGGCGATTGTCTAAACGCTGTGTCTAACATCATGTCCTCACTATATCTGAAACTGAACCTGTCAAAGACTGAACTCCTTGTGTTTCCTCCCTCTACTAATGTAGCTATACCCGACATTGCCATTTCTGTGTGTGGTTCCACTATTACTCCCCAGCAACATGCCAGCTGTCTTGGGTTCATACTTGACTCCGAGCTTTCCTTCGCCCCCCACATTCGATCACTGGCTCGCTCTTGTCATCTGCACCTCAAAAACATCTCTAGAATTCGACCTTTTCTTACTTTTGACTC